>NC_139257.1:14175028-14907650 GCF_977018435.1 Lepisma saccharinum
ATGAGAAACAGTGAAATCTGAACAACATTTGCGAACCAATTCTATGTTAATTCTCATTTTGCATTTGCTTCTGTCTTCCTGATCTCTGCTATTTCAACAGATATTGTCAAAGGAAAAAAAGGTTTAATATTGAAGATGAAGGTAATTAAATAAATTACAATTTTTACTAGAAATTCAAGAAATTACACCGACCTCTGTGGCGGAGTGGTTAGCACAGCTCCCTACGATGCCAGAGCTCCAGGGTTCGAATACCGGTCAGGGCATGGGTGTTCTTTGTAAATGTCCCTTCATCACTTTCATATCATCATTCGTTGTGATTAGCCAAACGTGGCAGAAAAGCGACATCAAATAACAATTTAATCAATCGATTAATGAAGTAATTAAACTGTTTATATGCTTACTTTTTTTCATTTTTGTATTTTAAAATGCGTGATTACTTTCTTTGTAGCCTTCAAAACCAGTGAGAGTACTTCTTTCACAGAAATGAATAATTTTTAAAAGGGAAAGCTATCAGAAATAAATTATATATATACATACACATATATTAGATAATTTAAATTGCCTTTCCCCCTCTTTAGATTAAAAATGATAATAATGATAAAAGATGTTTGAATGTAAAATATATAAACAAAAAATGCAATGATTCCAACTTATAGAACCTCGTGCATCGCAGGGAATATAAAGCTGGGAAAGGGAATTTTTCATCATCCATAGGGAATTTAATTCTGTGTCAAGCAGGAAGGAACCACAATAGAAGATTGGCGCAGGGAATTGAATGTGTGTTGTAGTGATTCGAGAATTTAATATTTGTTTAGCTGTTAGTGGTTTAATATTCGTGCTAGTGCTGTGTTTACTGAAGTTAAAGGTAATTGATATAATACAATATTTGCATGTAAAACTATTTGGAACGGGATCTTTTCCGGATAAATTGCAAATAGTTAATGTAGGTATAGGCCAGTAGCATCTCTTGTACCACAAGTCTTGAACTTAAACTTCCGTGTATAAAAAACAAAAATCGGGAATGCACAAGTAACTGGGTACTGCGGTAACTTGAAGTTTACACTTCAATTAATATTGAGGGTTTTTATTTCACTCGCATTGCTTTCATATTCTGTGCGACAGGTTTTTTCTTATAGATTTATTATATTTTCTTGTTTTATTATTTGAAATTCTAAACGTAGATTAACTGCAAGTGCAATCACAACAATTATTCGACAGTGGTCGCAACAATAAGGTAAAATTTTTAACACATATATTCATAAATGCTGTATGGATGTTGAGGTAAATTTGCAGGCAGACTTCAGGAGTGGGTGGATGAATCAAGTGTCGGAGATTACCCACTAGTTAAAACACTGATGAATATGTAACTTCTTTTACATAGTTGTTAACAAGTGTGTCCATAAAAAACAAAATGCTTTTAAAAGGGGACAGGGTAGTTGTGGGTTAAAACTGTAGAGAAGATTTTGCTCGTAACCTTGTAAATATTTCTCTCTGCAGACAGACTCTTGACTTCCCTTCTCTTGTGTATAATGATGGAAAGATAGACCCTGATACTTCAGTCGACATGCAGAAAACTTAATAAATACATGCTTGAGCACGGAATTAAATATCACAATTACGCCATGTTTTATCATCATACTTGTTAGTTACAATATCTTGTTGAACTGAAATAAATAACTGAAAAGTTGTATACTTGAATGAGAAATTGTTTTTATTTCACACCAACCTTGTAAGGAACCTAAATATTATAACTAAGAATTTCGTAGAGTTAGATTAGGCATGGTAGTGACAATAATTTTACCAATACAATTCAGTGCATAATTCTAAAATAACAATATTCTACCAATCTAGTGAAATAAATTGTAAATGTCCCATGAAGAACCTGAATAGTTCTTCACTGTTTTACGAGGGTCACTATTTATATTTTGAGTCTTGGCAACACTGATTGAAGTTAGGCGCGATTTGACGTTTGCACGGAATCGTCTGGCATTATTGACCATAACGTCCTTCAAATGTTTTGTCAATAGCTTCATTTGTGTTGTTTATGTTGCCTTGGAGATTGCGCGACAACAATAAAATGGAATTAACTCGTGAACATTTTCGTGCGATGATTTTTTACGATTTTCGATGTGGATTACCAAGACAAGAGTGCATCGATCAACTTACTTCCACATTTGGCGATGAAGCTCCATCCTTTGCCACTGTGAAACGCTGGTATAACGAATTTAATCGTGGCCGCCATTCGATCACCGACGAGATTCGCAAAGGTCGTCCAAAATCAGTTGTTGTTCAAGAAAACATTGATGCTGTGCAAATCCTAATACTGCAAGATCGTCATGTGACATACTGTGAGATTGAGGCAACCATAGGCATTAGTTCCACCAGCATATATAAAACATTACATGATCATTTAGCTGTGAGAAAGGTATGTTCTCGTTGGATCCCACACAATTTGACAAAAACTCAAAAAGACGCTCGCGTCAATTGGTGCAAACAAATGCTCAATAAATACAATCGTGGTGCTTCAAAAGACGTATATAAGATTGTAACAGGTGACGAATCATGGATATATGCATATGAGCCGGAACGTAAACAGCAGTCGACTGTATGGGTGTTTCAAGATGAACCCAATCCAACAAAAGTTGTTCGCGCTCGAAGCACATCGAAACAAATGGTCGCCTGTTTTTTCGGGAAAACTGGTCATGTGGCAACTGTGCCTTTAGAGGAACGTAGAACGGTCAACTCTGAATGGTACACAACAATTTGTTTGCCAGAGGTCTTCGGTCAAATACGGAAAACAAACAAACGCCGTCGGATCATTCTTCATCAAGACAATGCCAGCTGTCACACATCTCGTCTAACAACCGACTTTATGAACAGTCAAAAAATCGAATTGATGGGTCATCAGCCGTAGTGTCCTGATTTGGCACCCAATGACTTCTTCTTGTTCCCGAATGTCAAGAATAAATTGCGTGGACAACGATGTTCGTTGGCGGAAGACGCCGTTCATGCATTCAAAAACCATATTATGGAGGTGTCTCAAGAAGATTGGAAACACTGCTTTGACAAATGGTTTGAACGAATGCAAAAGTGTATTGACCATAAAGGAGAATACTTCGAAAAACAATAAAGCAGTTTTCAATGCCAAATTCCTGTTTTTTCATTGTTAGGCTCAAAATATAAATAGTGACCCTCTTATTTCAAAGTTCATAATGTAAAATACTCACAATTAAATGCGTTATAAGCTGGACGGGCTCCATGAAGAGAGTAAAACAAGATTTTTTCAATTTTGTTAGAAAACTTTCAGAGTGGTCAAGTAAAGTTTGGAGAAGTGTACCTGTGTGGTGACCGGTTTACACCCAAAAGTAACACAACAGTAAAACGGTTACTTTTGGCAGTAAACTGGATCAACGTGAACTCTGAAAACGCATTTAATTTGTTATTTCGACACAGTTTACTGCCAAAAGTAACGGTTTACTGCCAGTAAACCCAGCTAAAAATGCTTCACTTTTGGCAGTAAACCTCATCAAAACATTTGGAATTTGGAATTTCAGGGGATTAGTATGATAAATTTCAAGAAAATGCTTCCAAAAGTAACTATCATTGGGCGGATTGTATAAGTCACATATGTCGTTTTGCTGTTTTTATGCTTCCAGATTTTAATTTTCGAAGACAAATACACAAATCACAATGAATTTTGATTTTATTGATTGATTGGGTTTATTTTACTGTTTTGAAAAATTTACACAAATTTCTGTGAAGAAGAAAATTAATTTTGTCCCCTCTTTCAAAAACTTAGAGCGGTCGTGTAAGGCTGACTGTTACTTTTGGCAGTAAACCGTTACTTTTGGAAGCACATAACCAAAGTAACGGTTTTGTAACAGTTTACTGCCAAAAGTAATGATCATGTCTATGTTTGTGTTAACCATGTGCATTCCCTTTCAGGTGGAGGAACTTCGTAGTCTGAGTTACATACACGAGGACTGGTCAAAAATTGAGATTACAAGGTGTCTACCAAAATAACACATTCAAAGTTCTTGGCTTTTTCTTGACCTTTTTTCCCCCTAAATAGGTATAGTTGGAAATTAAGAAAATAGACTATTCAATGAAAAACCCCTAACACAAAGTGAAAAGATGAAAACTGAAGTTGTACTTTAATAAGAGATTTAGACTTTAATTATTAATGCATGTAAAAATTTATGCTCCAGATTTTGTCCTGGATGGGGAAAGGAAACATTAATATTTTTACAGAACTTGATGCATATAAGAATACAATTCTTAAGAAACAAGGCGAACCACAACTCAATAGAATTTTAGATTTCCAAATAATAAATTTTATCAAATCCCAGTACAGGTATATAACAATGTAAATTCACTATATTGTAAAAAATAGCAAAAATTCTTGAACATAAGCATAATTTCTTGACTTTATCTTGACCTACCTGTTGATTTCTCAACCTTCTTGACTGGTACCTCGAAAGAACCTAATTGCATTGTTGTTTTAAGTCCACTTTATGCACAGAAAGGCTAATCGGGACTGGACCTACTGTTTAAAGTTGGATCTGAACCACTGTGCTTCCACCGGCATCGACCCCAGGACCCCTTGATTACAAGGCGAAGACGTTACCACTACACCATCGGGGAGGCTCTCGAAAGAACATAAATCATAAATTATCATTGTCATGGAGTTGGGTCTTTATGGGTTTGTTGTATTGTTATATTTTATTGTTGCACCTTAATAGAAAAAAATAGTTCACTGTAATCATCTGCGTTCACGTATCTGTGCATTATTTCAGGGGTGTCACAAAGAAAATTGTGTTGGTTCAAAAAGTTTGGAGCAGTTTTGATAAAGTCATAAGTTGAGTTCATTTATTGAGGTTTTTTGCTGTGCCACAACCACGAATAAGAAGTGACGTCAATAAGGGCGAACCATGATAATACTTGTAGTGAAAAAAATAAAATAAGCATGTGTAAGAAAAGTAGTGTTGCCATCTTATGGAATACATTTCTGGAAAATTGGTTCTATTGTCAGCCCTTTTAATGCTGGATGCACTAAATTTGCAGGAAACCACAACAAAAGACCACTCCCCAAGAACACGTAATTGCAGTTCCAAATCTTGGAAAAACATATGGAAAATATACATGTAATTTTAAAAAGAATCATAATATTCAGATAATTGTGAAAATTGGAGGTCTCCTGCTGACTCCTAATTGTCTCAAGTTGCAAATAATATTTATTGGAAAAATTTACTTTTGAAAATGAGTTTGTTAAAAATAGTAACCGCCATTCCAGTATGTGCCAAGTTTTGTTAGGTATATAGTGAACAAAAAAAAAAGACAGACCTGGAATATAATCTGTAGTTTTTAAGAAATCAAGAGAGAATTACTGCATTTTGGTGTAGGTTTCATTTCTCACCCCCTGTCATTGGTTCCAATCCTTAACACATGGCAGCATTTCAGAATAGTAGCCTTCAATGTAACGTGAAGATATAGTTCAAGCAATGCAAGCACTGCTTGCACTATTAGAATATTATTTATTGTACTTCATGCTTTAGCCTTATTTAGTTTCCATCGCAATCAATTTCACAAAATTCTACGGCCTCAAATTGTTTGCAGCTGCCGACACGGGGAAACAGCGCACCCAAAGAATCATATGGCGACCCGTGAAATCTTGTTGGAAAAACAGGCCTCAAACCTTAGAGAAAAGCTGGGCATCTTAGTGCTTCTTGGAAAGCAGAAGGAAACATTGCCAGCAGAACAATAACCATGAGCACATAAAGAAGATCACAAGGATGCTGATAATTAATAATCATAAAATAACCTAAAGAAGCTATTATTATTGCTCTAAATTCCATGGAGGTCACTTAAATTACAAATTATTTTGAATTTTGCAAATTTTAAAATGCATCAAAAATTTGACTTTAGGGGTTGGGACAAAGGTGGAAAGGGTGAGTGGTTGTGTTTTTGGGAAGAGGAATGTCTGCAGTCTGCATCCTGGGTCAAGCTCGAATTACATCACCAGTGTTGACAGCTACAGTGTTGGCAACTGTGAAATTATTTACACAGTAATTCAAGTGAGATATTTAACAAATTTTACAATTAAATTCAATAAATTGATGGCTTTTGAATAGAAATTGGTGTGGAAATAAGTATCTGAAGAAAGAACTATCTTTCGATATTTGTAAAAAGCACAATCTAAATCATATACATTGTATTTTGTATTATTATGGCACTTTATTACTTAAACACTGTATTCATACTCTTCCTGTTGTAATGATTCTGATTACGCAGAATTTCAATCTCCAAACTGATACATCATCTCTCCCGTGAGTGATAAAATTAAGGAAATAGGTTGGTATCACTTTCTGTTGTTTCAGAGCATTTCAAAGTGTTGTTTGGATGCTTTGTAGTTGGGAAAAGAATTTGTGAGGAAGTGAATTTTTGTTGCTGGTGTTTGTGCTCTGAATTAATTGAAATGAACATGAATTTGGGATATGGCGAAGTGAGGGTGTTTTACTGTTTGAGTTGGGTTATTAAGTTCACGTCTTGCACAGATATGTTAATCAGGACTGGTCCTACAGTTCAAAGTGGGATCCGAACTACCATAGAATGTGCCTCAACCGGAACTTGAACCCAGGACCCCTTGACTACAAGGCGACATTACTACTATGCCATTGGGGTAGCCTTATGGGTGTATGTTTTATTTATCAATTTGAATCTGCTTCGTTTAGCTCGAGAAAGAGAGAGAGAGAGAGAGAAGTGTGGAAATGAAAATCGTGGAAGCGATGCGACAAACATCCAATTTACTTGACTTTAAACAAGTTATCTCATGGAGGGTTTGTGCGACACTTCCAGAAGTTTGGAATATATTGTCGTGAGTACATCGTCCATGCATGTGTTTCTGTGCTTGAATGGTTGTCAGAAGCGCCACCTTAATATGAATTGGTGGGGAGGGAGGAAAATTTGAATTAACAATTATATATCGTAACAATCCGTAGTATCTTTTAGTTATTATGGACAACAAACTCCAACTTCCAGTCATTCAACCATCGTTTTCCAATCAGGAAATATTCAGAAACATCACAGGAATGCAGTGTCAGACAGCACTGAAGCTCTTCCTGGTCGTCAGCGGTACGAAATCCAGGAAGAGGCTACAGACCTGACTGTGCATTCGTTTAGTAAGTTGAATTGCAATAAATGTCTGGGAGGCAGAGAGTTCGAGGGCAGTTCTAATTCAGTTGTTGAGGAGCAAGTTACGATTGAATAGAGAGGAGGATGTTCTAGGGAGAGTGTGTTAACGCTAGTCGCAAGTCAGACTCTACGTACACTCACAAGCATAACCTCTCCCAGCAGATCTTCAGTTGGAGTACAGAGACAGGTACATCCTTACATTACCCATGCTGATCCAGTCTTTAGGGGTGTGAAACTCAAGTGTCATGTGTTGCCATTCAAGTGTGTAAATTTAGTACCTCTAGCACCTTACCACCAAGCTCACCACGAGCAGAGAGTGCTTTACCATCAAGGATGAATGATAATTAGTGAGCTACATTCCCAAAAGATCCCCCCCTACCTAAGGGTATGAGACGATATACATATAATAGCTGTCTATATAATTGCTTGCCTCCTTCATCAGTCCATGCTTTGCTACTGCTGCATACCTATAGATCTCATCCACGATCATTTTTATAACTCTGATAAAGTAGTTTACAGGAGTAAAAGGAATTCTTTTTACCCTAAAAGTATCCTTGGACTAATACCAATGGTGCATAAGATCACTATCACAATATTGATAAGTGTTTTTTTTTTTCTAATTCAATTTTGTCATTGTATTTAAATACATAATTTAGAGGAAAACAGAATGAGAAAAATGCATATTTCAAGCAGTTTTATTTTAAATTATTTTACATTCTGTAATGAACAGCTATATATTAACAGAAGCAAATAAAATTTCACAATAACTTTATGCAAAATATAAAAAAAAAAAAAATAATGTCTGCTGCTATGCAAGTAATTTCTTATGCATACAGTTGCAAATACTTTAAATAAAATGTATTTTTCACAAAAAATAGAATACTTTAAACAAGCACAATAATATTCATTGGTATTTTGAAAGGAGAAACATATCACAGATTACGCAAATCAAAAATTTCTTTACACTACGCCATAATTATTTATACCACAGACAGCCACAGGACATTCCTGGAATCATGTACATAGTTATCATGCAATCATATATTTAATGTTGTAAGATACAAAATCAGTCACCTTACATAAAAAAACCTATGATACATGTCAATCACACTCTCATACAAATTATATGAAATTAAAAGCTTGTATTGTGAGTTTAGTCTAATATATTATATATACATATAGCACTTATTACATTTATGTCAAAAGACTACCTCATGCAAACAAATAATGCCTGCTAAACTTTGTACCAAATGAACTTTTCCCAAAAGCTGTATATCAAAATTACATTACAGTCAGATACTGAAAACACATTTAATTTTGCTGCACAACTGATACTTTTTTTTGTGCTACAGAACAATCTTTGTTTTGCTCGAGTGTTGTATGTGTCAACACTAACATTCTTTGTTGTAACAATCGGTATAGATGGAAAAAGTAGATGTGTAACATTATATTTTTATTACTATAATTACTGTTTATATGAACACCCTCTGAATCTAATACATTCCTTAAGATGTGGATGACTACACAAGCAATAGGCCACCTTCTCTTTGGAAAAGTAATACTGTTAACCGCAAAACGTAATAAGCAGTGCAATAACTGAACATGATAAGGGCAGCTGCCATCTGGTCACTCTGGTGTAACTAAGAAAGCCAATTTCAGATGTGTGAATTGGATGTTTACATTGAAATCAACAAAAATCCAATACTTCAACCAATTCCAATACACAATTTCCAGTTTTGAACTCCTTAATAAACCAGTTCATTTCATTAATATTAAATACATAGTGTTTTTTTTGTAATTTTGGGTTCATGCCGTGATTCTTTGTAATACAATAGAATCCAATTTTACGTTCTTGGGTTTTACATTTTTCTGCATTATACATTCAACCATGGTGGTCCCAACACAGCAAAATGTTATAAAATGTAAAAAAAATGTATTAAAAAATGTTTTCCTTCACCTTGGTCCCCAAAAAACATAAAATCGAAGTTCCATTGTACCTGGCATATTATAATGCACACATTTACATGTGAATCACCTACAGTACACCTTGAACAATTTCAGGGAGGTGTGCAACTCTCTTCTTGATAGTAACGATAGTTCAGTATCATTATTAGGGTCTTCCAAAGTCACATGAGTTTAATGTGTTCAATGAGTTATGGCAGTTGGCCATTCTTTTTAAGTTCTATGGACTTCTAAAGTCAATTTTCATGCAATGCATGACATTCGTTCTAGCACAAACCATGTGCATGCGCAGTAGCTTTAAACTGCACTAGTTTGGAAAGTACAATATAATTTGAACAAGGAGCGATATGAAGAAAACATGTGTGTTTTCCAAATGTGATTAAAATTAGCAAGAACACCAGCAACATAATTTTATTAGTGCCAGAAAGATTGGTCTCCTGCTGGATGCCATATGGAAACTTTCCATGAAGTAAACTCTGCAACTGACACTTTCGTCTTATGCATTATTAAAGGTGGTAAGGTAAGTGGTTTCCCCAGGATCACGAGGTCAGTTATTTTCACATGATTTGTGCAATCCATTATGACTTAAGGAATGTGCCCCGGGCCTCTCATGCAAGAACATATGGATATTGAAAGAAGTTGCAAAATTCAATGTCTTGTGTCTGATGAAGGGAATATTCCCAACTAACTGCAGCAACACAAGCCTTCCACCTGTCCCTATCCTGGGCAAGATCAATCCAATCTTTTCCATCCTTACCAATTTCCTTTAGGTCCATTTCAACGTTATCCCTCCATCTTCGTCTTGGCCTCCATACAGGTTTCTTACCAAATGTTTTTGTAATTTTTTGTAGTCCAAATTATCATGTACAATTGATTGCATTATACTTTCTTACTGTAAAAATTATTTTGTTAACATGAAAAGATTTTTTCTAGTATGCAAATTAATATTTTACTACAATTTTCAAGAAACTACAGGTGCCATGTTACACAATAATAGAAAGGGTGGCACTTTCAACCTTTCAAGTTGCTGTCTGCCAAATTATGAATTAGCATGCTGCCACACAAGACTATCTGGTATACAAACTTACTAGGAACTCAGTGCTCAAAGTATTATTGCCATTAAAAGAAAATATCAAAATTTACTTACATGTGGTTTTAGTCCTAAACCGTGGGATGTCAGTCCCATTAGTGGAACCTTTTTCAACAAATTAAACATTAAATTAGTGAAAGGCCTGTGTCAACTAGCGCCGCCATGAGCACAAGCGGAAGGAGAAGGAACCACGCCACCCGTAGCAAGACAGTACACGCCTGACGAAGCCACCAGACGAGTGGCGAAATCGATCGCGAGAAAAAATTACATGGAAAAATTAATAGTAAGCTTATCAGAGTTAATTTTACCTATCTCCATGGAACAGCCAAACGGATATCTTTAGATACAATTAAAAATACGTTAAAAGAGGAATTAGAAAAGGGAAATGTTTACCAATGGTTAACCTATGAAGGTGCCATATGTTACAAAATAATCAATACTGTTATTTATAAATAGCAAATAATAACAATTAAAGAAAGTGTCAAACTGTTGTTATTGTTACATGACTTCTTGACATCACTTTATCACAAGTTTATTATACATATCCCAGATTGCAAAATTTGTCAGGTGTTACCATCTATAGGTGGGATTTGGATCTCAAATTCTCAACACATTCAGTTTCTATTCTACCCAAATCTTTGACTCGGAACAACAGAACTTGTTTTGAAAACAGTTCTTCTGATGACACAGGCTTGCGAAGATTTTGCAGCATGAGGGGTGTAAGGGGTGAGATTCCACTTAGTACACCCAAGTGTCAACCTCACTTCCACATAGTACACCCACACTGCAATTTGCAAACAAACGAGACTCTGACGACTGGCCCTATGGCCAGTATAATTTTGTGTGTTCTGTTTTTTGTCCTTATGTGTCCTGAGTGCCCCTTTGGAGCCACAGCTTTTAACCTAAGTTCAGAATATTTTAAGATTTTAGTTATGCAACATTAGAGTTGTTATTTGTAACGAAAAAAATCAAAATCAAATCAAAATTTTGCAGCATGAAATATTTAATGTGATATAAGTCAAATCGAGTGCCCTGATGTCAGATAGATTATTAGTTTCAGCATATCACGTAGAGATTTTGTACAATTCCACATTTTACTAATCGTGAAGACGTAACAGTAATAGGATTAAAAGCACTCCTTGTAACATTAGTAGAATGATATTTTAAATGCGTGAACATTGCAAAATGTGGTGTTCTATAATGTATTGATTCAAGGACATCAGCAATGGAGATACACCAGGGTGTGAAACACTTGACAAAAAGGAGCTATAGGTATAGTTTGTTCTGTTTCATCATGAACAAAACTGCCAGGTACGATAAATGTAGCAAAGTTCCTATTAATTGACAGACAGAACGTTTTGGTTCCTCCTTTACATATTAAATAAATTTTTGTAGTTATCCCAGGCAAAGATTAAAGAGGGCAGTTTCGATGGTCCACAGATTTTCCAGCTCATTAAAGATTCTGCATTCAGAAATACCACAGATTTTCCAGCTCATTAAAGATTCTGCATTCAGAAATACAATAAATGACTTGGAATTTCAGGCATGGGACTCATTTATCAACATAATCAACAAGTTTTGGGTAATGTTAAAGATGGCTGCCACAAAGGGATTGTGAAAAGCCTCCTTCAAAAGCTGCAAATGCTAGGCTGTAGCATGAGTTTGAAGTTACATTTTTTGCATTTGCACCTTCACCACTTCCCCAAAAACTTATGGACATTGAGTGAAAAACAGGGGAAGAGATTCCATCAGGACATTAAGGAGATGGAAATGCGGTATCAGGGTCAGTGGAATGGCTGACTACTGTTGGTATTTAATAAGGGAGGATCGTCAAGACCACAAATGTAAATGAACAAAGCGAAGGAAAAGATAATTTAATTTGCCTGAGGTATATTTCAAATGATTTCAAGACTCTAAATTTAATTTCATCTTACATGCTTGTTTCATTAAAAAGTTGTCGTTTCTTTCCAGTGTTCATGCATTTGATAGCGTGCTTGATGCTGAGTATTAATGAAAAACCAGCAAGTCAATAAATATTTCATGACACCATTGTAAAATATCCTTACGTGATACAGGAAAACGGAATGCAGATTTCAATTCAGCACACCAAAATTAGGTAAGAACACCTATTTACCCTCATGCTGCAAAACAAAAATTTTATTTCGCAGGCCTGTGTAATGCAATTACATTACAATGCTAACAACCAGGGTTGAGAACATAAATCTGATACCAAATTCAAATACTATGACACAGTTACGAAACTTGCACATGATTTGTTAACATTATATGGCACATAAACAATTTCACCTCTCAACATGATTCAACAGTCACCATATGTAATGCAATCTCCCACAGCAAATTTACACTATAAATATTTGCGGGAAAATAGATACAATAAGGAATTACTGCAGTAGAGAGGAGAGTTAAAAAATGCAAGAAAACTTTGCTTGTTCATCATATAAAATTTGTCCATAAAATCTTCTTCGGTGTGTGCAAAAACAGTGCAGTGCATTTGAAATGTAGGCACATATTTCTTGTGCTGATATGACCATCAGTAGCTTTGTTAATATATAAAGCTTGACTAGAAGTTTCGTGCATGAGGAAAGCAGGAATGCTGACAACATGATCTATGATTGGAATAACACAATAGTACCAAATTTAAAGAACACAGATTTCTATCCTTGACTGATTGCACACATGGATTTCCAGTCGAGTAGTGAGTGGAATATCCTTCCTGAACCTAAGCAGTGGCGGTTCCACCTTTCTGCATCTTATTCTCATCAGTTAAACACAACTGCAGGATATCGTGACTTAATGTAGCAAGTCTTATTGTCAATTAATACATCTACTACTCAAAATTATTTATGACAGTGGGAAATTCATGAGAACACGTTGCAATTAAACCATTCCAGCGGGACCCGTTTAGTGTACTCTCTTTTGGTTTGATTCCTGGACGACAAAGTATTTTGGGTTTTGTGAGGACTTTGAGAGTTGCTTGAGCTGGAAATAGGAAGATGTGGCCTGAGAACCCAGGCATGGAAGGAATGACGAAGTCAACATACCGAATTGATAAATAGAACCAACTGAAAGGGGTGGCAACATTTTGCAATTGTGCGTTCCTAGTAAAGTGTCGGCAGGCTGAAGAAATCAAAAGCAGTTGGGAAATCTCGAGAATGAAGAAGTCAATTAGGCCAACGGAACACACTACATTTTGGCAACCGTGGTAGCCAATTCACACGCTTGTTTCTTCCACTGACTATTGACTTCCAGTTTTATGCGAAGATTGGCTAATTGGGACTGAACCTACAGTTTAAAGTGGGATCCGAACAACTATGTGCCTCCACTGAGTATCGAACCTGGGACCCCTTGATTACAAGGTGACATTACCACTTCATCACTGGCTCTTTTTCCCTAACTTGCCGTCTCTATGACGAGAAAACATAAGGGCTACAATTCCTATGCTAAGTGTGATTCATGAAATGTTCAACAACTCTATGTTTTGCATATCAATATCATAATGACAAACTTAGAATAGCAGATGCAGACTAGGAATGGGTGATATTAGTAACCTCAAATGTTGTTATTGCTAGGAAATGTGCCACAATAAAAACAAACTACTGTGAAAGGATGAGAAATATGGAAGTGACCTAACGACCTATATCTTTGAGTATTTCCATTAACACACCTGCACTGGAGTACAAATAGCTGAAGAAGCAAACAAAACGATGCACGAAAATGAGTATAAAATCATGAGACTAAATAAATTGAGCTTACACAATTCCTTGTGGAACATGCACCACCAGTGATACATTTATCATGTGAGAATTGTGAACATCGTAAAAAATAATGGTCATAATTTACTCCGTAAAAAGACAATTCCTTGCACCCACTGCAAAGTAAATTTCTTGCTCAATTATCGTTGAAGACAACTTCACAAATATGATGAACATTTGTGAAGAAACCCATTAGATGTATTTAATAGTGCCAAACAATAAGTATATTGTTTCATAAAGTTTTACATTATTAATTTACTGTGAAAACCTGTTACTTGAGCAGTGCAATAATGCATTTTGTTCCTTCATCTTTGTAAATGTAATGGAGGCATTCAAAATGTTGTGGGAGTATTTTGTGTTTACATAAGCTAAAAATTTAAGAAATGAAATCTACTACTATTAATAATAGTAATTTCTCTTAAATTCGCTTATTAACTATGCAGAAGAACCAACGTACACATAGAAATCTCCACACTTTCTTCACACGAGGAAAGTGGAATATGGTCTTCCTCAGACAATATGTAAAAATAATATGGGGCAACAGAGAATTCAGTACAATTTAATTAAGTGGGAAGCAAACAGGAAATCGAAACTTATTTTTGGCTTTGATGTATTTCTTTCAATAAAATCTATTACGTCTTAACTTCTTGAAGCTGAGGTAGCCATCAAACTACATGAATACATAGCATGCAATATCTCACTACTTGCACTAAACTTTAAAAATTTACTACAAAATGGCAGCTGCTTTTAATATTACGCTAATAAGCTTTGTCATATTTATACAAAATGCTTCTTTTACATAAAGCTAAGGAATATAATGACTTCCAGCTGCTGTTCATTCAGCACCGAAGAGAATCACCGAGGATCAAAGTCTGCAGGAGTCAGTTGATGTTCAGCAGAGAATCCCACGCCTGGCTCAGCTGCTGGCAGCTGTCCGTGCACTTTTTCAGTAGCTTCTTGTTCTTGATAATTGCCACTGGGAATTCAGTCTGGAAGAAAGCATATATGGAACAGCTTACATTTAGTTTCTCATGTACCAGACTTAAATGTGTTCTTTGCTTCTTTTCTTCATGACGCTGCTTCTCTAAACTGGCTACAGCACATGCTATTCAACTAGGGTTACCAGATCACTATAAGGGAAATGTAGGACATAATGTCTATAAAACACGTGAGTAATTTAAAATTGACACTTTTCAGTTAAAGAAAAGATTTCTTAACTAGTTCTTTAATACAAAACTTCCAAACTTGTAATCATACTAAACAATGCACCTCTTATTAGATGTTTTAGCTGGTAAGATGAGACAACTTTTCTCAAAATTTTAGATTGAGTCAAAATATATTTATGAGAGATTAGACAGTCAAACTCATTGAAATTATGTGGACCAGTATCAAACTTTTTACAGACTTTATGAAAGGAAATATTTCTCTCGTGATTTGATGGTAATGAAAGTATAGTGTCTCAACATTTGCATTATGTCCTGTAATGACTAACAAATATTCAGCAATATGGGGCCTCAAAATTTTGTTCATTAATTGCTTCCGTTGTTCTTCTAGCATAAACTTTTATTCTCTTTTTGGGCAATGATTGAATCAAAATAACTTCCACTATTGAGTTTGGGAGGGCAGTCCATGGACTTGTAACTTGCATGGTTTCTTTTTGTTCAACTGAAACACATATTGTCCTAATTAATATTATGTGACGCTCAAAATGTAGGACATTCATGATATTTCTCAAATTCCTCCCGGACGTCGGACATAAAGCTAAAATGTAGGACATGTCCGGGAAAAACCAGACGTCTGGTAACCCTATATTCAAGACATGAATCATGATTCGACAGTCTTTGAGGACTAGGGTCTACGTCCTGACTGCTAGCCTCGCTCCTAAATGCCTCAGCAGAGATGGGACATCATCCAACCTGTTAAGGGGTGACGTTTGGTCAGCACAACGAACCACCAGTCATAGTTGTAGGTTCCCATAACTGGATTATGATACTCATTCGTAGCTCCACAATTTCCTCACGATGGTGTGGCCACCAGTCCCATACACTAGCTCAGTGGTTCTCAACCTTTTTCAGTCCGGGACCCACCTTGAAGGATATTACACTTCGTGGGACCCATAAGCATGGGCGCCGGCAGAATTACTTGATTGATTTGTTGTTTTAAGTCCACTTTATGCACAGGAAGGCTAATCTGGACTGTACCTACAGTTTAAAGTGAGATCCAAACCACTGTGCCATGTACCTCCACCAGGTATCGAACACGGGACCCCTGGATTACAAGGCAACAACGTTACCACTATACCATCGGGGAGGCCGGCAGAATTACTTGTAGGATTGTGCACCCAGTTTATAATCATAATTTGGCTAACATCGAGTACTTTAAGAAGTACAGTGGGATCCATGAGTATTACCATGCAAATTGTCCATCACGATCTTCATGCGCTTTATTTGACCCAATAAGAGATTCAAGAATTAAAAGAAAACTCAAAACAAGCTGTTGACAATTTCTGCAGCAGCATACATAAAAATTCATTGCTTAAAAACACACAGGATGCAAGAGAAAAATTAATGAAAATAGTCATGGACAATTTGCAGAGCAATACTAGAGGATCCCACTGTAGGTTGAGAAACTATGCACTGGGTGAAATCTCAGGAGACAAGTTGTTACGCTTCCACAGGAGACTCGAACCAGCGTGTGTCCCATAGCCCAAGCCCAAAGCCTGCTGCCTTAGACTATGTACATGGCCACGGTGCGGGATACATCATGAACACAGCATAGATATTTATTGGGATGGACCAGCAAAATTTACCAATACCCGATAAAAAGGTTACTATTATTAAAAAGCGCAAATTGAAAATGTATTTGTATTTGGTTTCAGAGTATTATGGGATAGATCTTTTTTTTTCACTTTTACATATAATAATGTAATGAAAAGAACATGTTCACAACATGCAACCATTAGGGGTCCAGGGGAAATGCCCGATTTTTTAAATTTCCTGAAAACTATGACTTTCGTCCAAATTTGGTCCATCCAGCATCCATAGGGCCGACATTTGAAACAAAATTCCAGAATTTTGTTTCCATAAGTTGGATTTCCATCACACTCACCTACACATTATTATATCCATTTTTCCTATTTGTTAGCACCAGAAACAGCTTGTATTATGTCGAATTCTGAATTTGTATTTAAGATTCCCTCAACTTTTTGCTAAGCACACGCTCCCCCCCCCCACCTGGAAAATGGATATTACCATAAACTTACATATTACACACATATATTTCATTTCAATCACAGTAATTTATTTTAATAATTGCAAAGATGTTGCAGGAACATGATAACTTCAATCTGAATAAGTATTTTTTGAGGGGGCGGCACTAGTATGGGGGAAATATGTCTTCTTTGCCCCCCTGGAAAAAATTACCATGCTTGCCCCTCCCTGGAAAAAATCATGTAAACGTCCATGAGCATGACAACATGATGAAGAAGTGTGTATTACTCACTATTGAATATAAAATAAATACGTAAATAGTATTAAAACTTTTCAAACTTACATGAGTGAGTATATGTTAATCCGGATGACGTTTCAGAGGTAAATACTTCCTCCTTCTTCAGGTCTAACTAGTAATCTAGACACCGGACATGGTGTCACGTGAAATAGTGTTAAATAGTGATATGGTTGAAGGAATCAATAAAAAAACACTTAAAAATCCTAGTTTTAAAATCGTAAAAATCCCTTTCCAGGTAAAACATTCTAAAAAATACTCATATTTGGAGATGGATAGGATTGCAAGGAAAGCGAGGAGAATTGTAGGGAAGGAAATGATTAATATTGCTGATAGGGACGTTAAAAAGGAGGACAGAATGGGGGGACATGCTTTGTCGGTATTCCATACTATACAGGAATCTCTGAAAAAATAGAAAAAACAATGAAAGGATACGGTGTGAAATGTGGAATGAAAGCATTGAAAAATGTTTTACGGAATATAAGAAAGGTGGAAGGGGGATCGAAGAAGACCCTGAAGAACAGAAAGGCGTCTACAAAATTATATGTGAATGCGGGAGGGAACATGTAGGACAAACGGGAAGGAGTATGCGAGTCCGATGGGGTGAGCATGATAAAGATATCAGAGAAGGGGTTCCAAAAACTGGCCTCGCGGAACACATTATTGAGAGCAAGCATAGAATTATAAAAAAGGAAGTAATTAGGAAAAGTAGTAATAAATTGGACCGGAACATATATATGAAGCAGCATATATATGCACAGGAAGTAGCAATAAACTCAATAGGGACGATGATAATTTGGAAGAGGGGTGGATACATTTCCTTTGAAAATGGGATAACTCCGATAAAAATTACGCTAAGTTGGGTTTTCATGTCACTGCTGAAGTTTTGAGAGTTGTAGGGGAAGAACGTGAATTCTCATTGGATTGGTGACGTTGCGGTTGAGGGGAATCTCCAACTCTGCGCGTGTAGACCATTACCCACATGCTTCACCTTACTGCTGGACGGGAGTTACTCAGCTGCCATGTGGGCACCTGGTTTTTAGTCTTTTAGTTTTGAATATGAGTATTTTTAAGAATGTTTTACCTGGATAGGGATTTTTACGATTTTAAAACTAGGATTTTTAAGTGTTTTTTACAGATTCCTTCAACCATATTCCTATGTAACACTATTTCACGTGACACCATGTCCGGTGTCTAGATATCTAGTTAGACCTGAAGAAGGAGGAAGTATTTACCTCTGAAACGTCGTCCGGATTAACATATACTCACTCACGTAAGTTTGAAAAGTTTTAATACTATTAACGTATTTATTTTGTTATGAGCATGACAATATCTAATATGTTCACATTTTGTTCCAATGACAGTTTCTTTTCAATTGTAACAACAAATACATGCACATGAACAATACATTTTTGGGGGTATTTCTGCATTGCCACACGTTTGTTAGGCTTAAGCAGGCAAAAATTAGTAGCAAGTGGCATTTCGGAAGATGAAACATACAAACTCCATGTAGTTTGACAAAAGTTTGTTTTAAGTCTGAGACTAGACCTACAGTATAAATTAGTACCACTCAGTATGAAACAAAAGTAGAGAGTATATTTTATGGAAGAAATTACCTTAGAACAATACAGGGTGTGTCAAAAGTCAGGAACCATAGTGTTATTCACTTCAGCATATATTGTCTATATGATATGCTCAATATGTTGACCTCCTTCAGCAAGGCACAGTCCAGACGACGCTCCCAGTTCTTCAGGAAACTGAGGATTGTGGGAGGCGGTATTTGTGCGGCACATTCCGTTATCCTCACTTGCAGATGGTGTACGTCGTGAATCTGGGTGGAATAAACCATTGCCTTCAGGTGACCCCATAGGTAGTAATTCACTGATGTGAGGACAGGGGACCTCATGGGCCACTCAACGGGGCCTCGCCGATCTATCCACCTCCCAGAAACTGGTCATCCAGCCACTGATGTACGATTAATCCATTAGTCCTGTGGTTCCGGACTTTTGACTCACCTTGTATATAAGTTGAATTCTCCTATTGCCATGAAGAATTGCAACTTTCCACAACCTTGTCCATACTCAATCCATAACTTATGGTTGTGCGAATTACTCACTTTTTCAAATTACTACGTATTCTCAAAAATACAAAACTTCTTGTACTTACGTTTAGGTGATTATCTATTTTTTCCGAACTAGGTTCCGAACCTAGTTTGGAAAAAATAAAGTACTCACCTAAACGTAAGTACAAGAAGTTTTGTATTTTTAAATATTTTTGAGATTACGTATTAATTTCATACTCAATCATTTGTGAACTTACAGTTGCCTTATAGATTCTAACATTCTAACACAATGGACACACAAAAAGACTTCAAAATGGTAACTTAGGTTAAGAAAGGCCTCTGTATAATGCCAGATACTTTGTGTTCACAGGAAGTCCATGGTTCCTTTCTTCATTGGTGAGCCACTTGTTCATAAAATCCACTGGTAGTATGAACCTGTCAGTTTACTCCTCAAAGATCTACCTTTGTAAATGCATGGTGCTGACACAATTCACAACAAAAGGTCAAATACCGTATTTACGTGCGTATAATGCGCACTCTCGTTTCTGATGGGGAAAAGTGACAAAAAAATTTATCTCATGTATAATGTGCAGTGTAATCCAGGTTCAAGTAATTGCTTTCTTAGTTGTAGGTCGTAAAGCTGTTTCTATGCCGATCAAGAATGAATGACATCACACCTATGCAATGAG
Source organism: Lepisma saccharinum (assembly GCF_977018435.1). Lineage (NCBI taxonomy): Eukaryota > Metazoa > Arthropoda > Insecta > Zygentoma > Lepismatidae > Lepisma > Lepisma saccharinum. The sequence continues at coordinate 14,195,300 of NC_139257.1, forward strand.
TCAGTCACCTGTTGCTATGTGGCCCAAGATGAGAATATCCTCTTGTGAAAACAATAAGTCACCAACCCAAGGCACCTCCCCCTCTTCCTCCACTGTCTTTAGCATCCCAAAGATTTCACTCTTTAACCACCTTATTTATTCAGTAATAGGAAAAGATATCAAAATTTCGTTATGGATTTGCAGTACTCAGGAAGTTATTTTCTGTTATTTCTCACCCAACAAATACCACTGATACACATCCCATGTGATGGGAGATGCATGCTCAAAGTTGGCCAGAACGGCACTGCTTTTCTTGTGTCACAGAACATTATACAGGGTGATTCTTTATGTAGTTTACAACTTCAATAACTTATAATTATTTATTGGAACCACATACAGACTTGGTTTATATGTCATTATGCAGCAAAACACTTCAAGTTTTTTATTAGAAATCTGTTATGGTTCAATGTGTGCACCGTTGGTCATCCTGGACACATCCCAACGAAAGTCAATTTCCTGCCAAACATTAACCAGCATTTCAGGGGTAACATTAGCGATGGCTGTTGTGATGCGATCTTGAAGATCATGAAGATTATGAGGTAGGGGAGGGGTGTAAACCCTATCTTTCACAAACCCCCACAAAAACAGTGGTCTGAGGGATACCAGTTTCGCGTGATGCACGCCGTGTAGATTTTCGAGGACTGCGGACAAAACTCTCCCTAACAGCTTTCACTACATCGTCAGCCACGGGTGAACGCCCTGGAGCCTTGTGTATCGCACAGAACAACCTGTTTCGATAAATGTCTGGTGCCATTTGTACACTGTTGGTCTGCTGGGCGGGTCCTTGCCGTATTCTGTGCGAAACTTTCCCTGTACACTCGTTCCTGACTTGGTTTCTTCGAACCAGAACACGCACTTAGCTCTTTCCGCACCAGTGAAAGTCGCCATTTTCAACGATAGACCGGTGGCGCCGCATGTGATCAACTCTGCAAACACACACTACGTGAGTCAAAACTTGAAGTGTTTTGCTGCATAATGACATATAAACCAAGCCTCTATGTGGTTCCAATAAATAATTATAATTTATTGAAATTGTAAACTACATAAAGAATCACCCTGTATTACAAAGTGAAAAATCGTGGGAAATGGCCTTTAAACTTATATGAGTGGTTTTGCTCATTTTCTCTTTATTTTTTCTAAAAAAAAACATTCAAAATATATATAACACCATTAAGCCTTGTTTCCATGATATAAAAAACTAAATATGCTGACCAAGGCAGAAATTTATTTTATTATAAAACCTAAACTAAATGTAACGTTTCAACCTTCTAGCAAAGTCTTCATCAGACTATGTACCAAGTACAAATGTAACAAGGTACAAGAACAGGATGATACATATTCACAAAAATACTCCCCTCCAGACTATTAGAAAGTTGTTCTGGAACATTCTAGCAGGTGGCTTCATTTTGTGATGAGGTTATTTCAACTGCTTTCACATTAGTGTCGCCATCTTCAATGGAATACTGTTGCCATATTCAGAAACTACAGAATTCAAGCTTTACAACAATATATAACATGATAGGGTTCCGTACACATGAAAAAAATATTCCATGCATAATACGCACCAAAGTTTTTGGGTGCAAAAATTTGGGAAAAAAGTGTGCGTTATACATGAATAAATACGGTATTTGTAAATATTTGAGAAGAAAAAATGGACCCCTTTATACAGGAATAAACTTAATACTCTGTACAGGTATGTGCTATTAGAAGGCATATGTTTATTTTGTGTAATAAGTGCAGTTTTTAAATCCAATTTAGGGTTATGTCCATAATTTTAAAACCAAAAATGTCATTTTATATACTGCTTTTGATCTGCTTTTTCACCGCTACAACAGTGAAATTTTATTTTATTTACCACCTTTGAACTCAAAATTGAGTGTTTCTGTACCGAAATTTTGTTTTTTTTATTTACGAAAAATATGTGTGTCTAATAATCTTGAAATGTGTCTCCAATGCGGAATGAATCCTTTGATTACAAAGCAACACAATTGGCCAATACGCATCGAAAGGGTCATTGTTGGAGATAAAACATGGAACTCTACGCACAGACCAGTGAAGTGCAGAGAGTGGTAGCTCACTTGCATAAAAGAAATGTACACAACCAATGGGAACTGCAGTCAGCCTTGTTAGCTGTTTCAGTGCTAAGTACATGAGAAGAAACACTTACCTTGGTCAGATTATGCCATGTTTTCTGCAGCACACTGTAAAACAGTAGCATTTCTTCCGGACAAGGAAAGAAAACTATCCAGTCTCCACTAACTTCACATGCCTCCCTGCAGTCAAAATCCTGAAATAAAGAAAAGAAAAGAATAAATACCAAGGTCATGTGTGCACAAGAAGCAAGTAATCTGTATTGTAATTGCAAAAAATGTCAAATTTTAAAATAGTTTATCAGAGAAAATGTTAAGCTTTGACTTGCAGAAGGAGCAATATGATTTTTTTTGAGAAATGAAAATGCACGGCCATGAAATTAGGTGGGTGGCAAAAGTTTGTCCTGTTGCCACGTCGAAGAACAACCCTGTGTGTTCGGAGGTTTAAGAGAATGAAAGATCTCGTTGTAGAGTTGGTCTTTGTAATCCATGTGATACAAACTGACAGTATTTGCTCGAAAGGTCAGGGATGACACAAAAGTGCCCCGGAGAGAGGTCGGTCCGATGCTCGAACTAGGCAACGCAGCCCAGTTGACTTTACCACACAGTGTGCCAGAACCAGCGACTTTTGTTACGCTCTCGCTTTGCTTTTCCCATATGTTGCACCAGCACAATTCTGCCTAGCTGCCTATTTTTATGGTCTCTCAAACGTCATCATGAAAGTCACCAATTAGCTTAGCGACTCCGTAGGTCATTTTTAACATTTTATTTTTAACCCCCTCTCACCCCCCATGCTGATAGGTGATGAACTTAGAGTTGAACAGCATTCACAATGTCACTATTCATCTTAGCGACCCCAAAAACTATGGATTCCACACTAATACCAGTCATTTTAGATTATTTTTACATGTCACCCCTTCCCACCCCCACCCTTAGGGGTGCCATGCCAGGGGTGTCTTACCCTCACAGTATTTCTTTCCAGATTGCAAGTGATACGTGTACCAAGTTTGGTTGAAATGGCTTCAGGCGTTCGAGAGTTATGCTGGAACAAACACACACACACATACATCCATTTTTATATATATAAAATAAAAATAAATATAAAAAAAATAAGATAGATATACACTATCTCATCAAAAGTATCCGGACACCTATCAGAAACCATAACATGCTCCTCAGTACTGGACATTATGTGGGGTGGGTCCAACTTTTTCCTTGAGCACAGCCCCTAACCTCTCTGGAAGACTCACCACCAGGCATCTAAACATAATGGAGAAATGGCAGCCAGAACAGGTACTGATGTAAATTTCTGATTTGTCCCATAGGTGTTCCTATAGGGTTCAGATCTGGACTATGGAGAAGCCAATACATTCCAGGAACCCAATTATGACAGATGCTGGTATACGGTAGACAATGATCGTCACAGAACTGGTCCTACACCGTATGAAATACACAACTGGTGAAAATGCCCTTGAACCCTGTGTGTGCTACAAACAGCAGTTTTAAAGAGAGGGCCAGGACCTCAGTATAAATGATAAGATTAGGCATGTTTGCGTGGAAGTCTAAACAAAATACACGAGCAGTTTCATATGAGAAACGATAACATTTGATCTGAGTGATTGAGTAATTTTCTATCTTCCATTTTGTAGTAACAGTTTATGAATCAATTAGTAAGGCTATACGTAACTATAATTACTTTTCATCATGTAACTTTTGCAGGATAAATGGTAGTGCAACCACGGACAGAACTCTGACTACAAATAAAAATGTCTAATTTCTAATTGAGTCACAATACTGTTGCAAAAATTGATGAAAATGATGCATAATGTGTGTGCCTAATTTAAAGAACTGACATCTCTACGCTGGGAGGAACCAGGCACCGGCTATGTCTACAGTGTTTCAAAGGCAACAGATCCCGTTGTGGTAGCACTAGAAGAGACGATTCCACACAGGTAAAACAGCGACAGCAAAAATCAGGCGATGCCAGGCCGGCTCGGTAGTTCAGTGGTAGAGCAATGGCACGGTATGCCAGAGACCCGGGTTCGAGTCCTGGTCGAGCCTGCATTTTTCGCTTAAAAATCTACATAAAGTGTTACGTGTATGACATTTCTTCTTTCTCTTTTCCATATTTAATTGCATTTTGCGACAGTGAATTGTAATCATGTATAATTTATTCTTGCATTTACATGCATTTTTCATGTTTATTCTGTGCAAATACTAAAGTACTACATGAAAAATAATATGGTATTTCCTGCAATTATGCTTTCACTGGTCACTGATTATACATCTTTTTGTTCCAACTTTCCTTCGGATCTTCCAAACTACTTACCAGAGTGCACCAACTGTCCTCCATCGTGCACACATTGAAGGAAGTGATGTCAGTGATTGGAGCACAAGACAATATCTGCACGCACTCTTTCTGAACCTCTTCACGGCACGTAAGAACATGTTTTGAAGTGACAACTAGGCTGCATGGCACAACTTCACACACATCCACCTCGTACATCTGAAAGGAAATATAATCACTATTAAAATGACAGAATTACTCTATCCATCATTTATTTCTAAACCAGAATATGTATTACTGCAACAACAAAAGTCTCTCTAGGGGTGTAAGGGGTGCTCCTTCCACATAGTGCACTCAACAGTCAACCTCACTTCCACGTAGTACACCCTGGACTGCAGACTAACGAGGTTCTGGCGACTGGCCCCATGGCCAGTATAATTTTGTTTGTGTTGTCCTGTGTTTTGTCCTTATTTGTGCTGAGTGCTCCTTTACAGCCTCAGCTTTTAACGAAAGTCAGAAGATTTTAATATTTTATGATTTTAGTTCTGCAACGTTAGAGTTGTTATGTGTAACGATAAGGGGCTGGACCCCGTATTTTGTGACTGGTGCAAAATAGCCTTAGTGCTGACGCACCCAAAAATTTTAAATTCAAATCAAATCAAACAAAAGTCTCTCCATCTGTCCACCCTTCACACCCTTACCAATGCCTTTCGTGTTCATTTTAATATCTCATCTCATCTCTGCCTTCTGACAGATTTTCCAAGATCATTGACTCGTCTTTTTATCATTCTTAAGATTTCATTTTGAAAAACTCTAATTTATGTTTCTCTTTTAGTGTAACTACAAGAGTGTTGCACCAAGGGCTTTTTGCTTCAGCATTTAATAGTACACATGGACGACACTAGACTGCAAACAGAATTTAGAGCTTTTTCGCTCAAGCGCAAAACAATCAGTATACGCTCAAAGACATGCATTGTGAAGTGAATGACGCAGTGAAATTAAAACATAAGTCATCATCCCCATGTAAAAATGTAATTTAGTCTAGCTTACCAATACATAGCAATATATGAAAATGAATAGATGATTATGGGCTGAAACTACCAGGCCAGATTTTTACACATATATTTCTATGATTATTGTCGCATTGAAGTATTTCATTTTATACACTCAAGCGTGGGAGACTCAAAAGGGTATGATCAAGTGAAAATGGTCCCTTGCAGGACTCCAGTAACTACTCTCCATGCAAAAAAACCCTTTAACCCTTAAAGGATGGGCAGCAAGTATTTCCCTTAAGAAAGAAGCTTTTTCTCGTAGTATGTTACTTTTTTAACATGCTGTAACTTTGATAATGATCAGAGATACATGTTTTGAATTCTGCATGAATCTAGAGGTATGTAATTAACAATTAATAAAGTTTAATTTCATTGTTACTATTTGGGGGGCAAGGGGCGATGTCCGAAAAATTGTATTTTTTAAAAATATATATTTTCATTTGTTTCGACAACATCACCTCACTTCTTTCTCAATTTTGGTGTTTCAAAACACACTTTTGGCAATAGAAGTACAACCTTCCGACCTTCCTGGTGCCAAAAGCAGGGATGAGGGGAGAGGGAAGGGCAAGGCGGCAGGGAAAGAAAGTCAAAAGACTCCAGCTGCCAACAAAGTGTTGGAAATTCGAATTTCATGTAAAAAAAATAGTTACTTTCCCTTTTCTTCTTCTTCTTCCACTAACTGATTACAGAAATTTACATTTTTCTCATCAGGATTATAGCCCAAATATATTGAACAAAACGAGGTATCATTTATACCTCTAATAAAGTTCTTAGTTCCGGAAATATAAAATTTAATTTAGAAGCATGCAGAATTTCACATTTCCCGTTGAAAACATGCTTGGCGTTAGTGCATTTTTTTTTTTTCATTCGAAAGTATTAGCAATAAGTGCATAATTTTTCCACATCAATGGCAAACATACCAGGCATTATGTGGGTACCTTTGGAGATTCACGTCCTGGCGTAGCCTGCGTGGGGGTTAAATGAATTTCAAATTTCATGTAAAAAAAGTTCTACTTTCCCCTTTTTTAATTTCTCTTCTTCTGATTGATTATAGAAAAAAAATCCATCAGCATTATAGCCCAAAGTATACTGAACAAAACAAGGTATAATTTGTACCTCTAATGTTCTTAGGTCCTGGAAATATAAAATTTCATTTAGAAGCATGCAGAATTTCAAATTTCCCACTGGAAACACGCTCGGCTTTAGTGCAAACACCTGGAAAATCAGCATCGGCATCTAAGGGGGAAAGGAGGATCAAGACCTGCCAATTGACTTTTTATTGCTTTTCTTCAAGGTTTCTTCACTTTAATCAGGTTGATTTAAATCACAACAGTGATTTTTTTTTAAATCAGTGATTTAAATCATTTTAAAAATTAAGAAATGATTAATAATAGAATAATGTACATAAGCAATTTGTACATATCAGAACCACTTGTAATGAAAATACATTAATCTCATAATCATGCAATGGTGTTTATTAGGCTCGTATACTCTGAACATTTTCAGAGGAAAAGCATGCAAACAAAGTATATGTAATGATGGGGTGAAGCTCATACGAAAGGAGAATGCAATATGTAAATTTCAAACACACAAATTTCTGTTGTCAAAAATAGCAAATATTGTGTGTAGAAAAATATTAAAAAAATACTAATTATGTCAAATTGTAAATAGTGTCATTATGATTAAGCTCTAAATAAATATGGCAGCTGATAATATTTTGCTCGATACTCTTTCTTGAAGATAATCAGCAGATAGGAATAACTCTGAAGATAATCAGCAGATAGGAATAACTCTGAAGATAATCAGCAGATAGGAATAACTCTGAAGATAATCAGCAGATAGGAATAACTCTGAAGATAATCAGCAGATAGGAATAACTCTGAAGATAATCAGCAGATAGGAATAACTCTGAAGATAATCAGCAGATAGGAATAACTCTGAAGATAATCAGCAGATAGGAATAACTCTGAAGATAATCAGCAGATAGGAATAACTCTGAAGATAATCAGCAGATAGGAATAACTCTGAAGATAATCAGCAGATAGGAATAACTCTGAAGATAATCAGCAGATAGGAATAACTCTGAAGGTAATCAGCAGATAGGAATAACTCTGAAGATAATCAGCAGATAGGAATAACTCTGAAGATAATCAGCAGATAGGAATAACTCTGAAGGTTAGCCACCAGTTTATGTAGTGGACATTATAGGCTTGCATTTGAAAGTAGAACCTCCAGGGAAAATATCATAGCCACCAAGGTTGTAGTGTGGTTTATCATATGTACCTAGTGTGCTTATTTCTACTCTCAATCTGAAGAAAAGAATTTCACTCACCCCTGATGCAGCCTGAAGAATTGCCTGCAGCCACTCGGAAGTTTCGTAGTCATCTGCTGCAGCAAACTGCAGGTACGTTTTGTTCCTCAGAATTACTTCAAACATGTGAGGCCTGGCGGTGGCAACAATCCTTCTGCATCCTTCACAAGCTCCGTCCGTCAGAGCAATTATCTGCTGTGGGATCCGATCAACACTGTTCTTAAACCTGTACAGAACACCTGCCCTGAAAATAAAGACCACAAAACTTCAATTTCAACAACTTAAATTATTTGAGCATCGACTGCAATTAAAGCATCTGCTGAATTGAGACTGGTATGCAGGAGACTTGAGGTTCAATTTCCACAGAGAGTGGTCTCTGGTGGGACTTTTCCATTGATGCTCTTGCATAAGCAGCTCTGATGTTCACCCAGTCTCTCACTAAATGGTACCTGGGAAAGATGCAATGGATTTTAACCTTCCAATAGACACAGTTTAAATGCACATGGCACAACTTTTTTCAATTTAAATAAATACAATTTTGAGTTGTATTTCTTTGATATTTGTTCTAATCCTGGTTGTTTTATATTTTCTAAATACGTTGTTACATTTTGTAATTCCTGTTAAGACATGAAAAGTAGTACGAATAAAACATATTAAGCACAGTGCAGAAACATCAGTCACACTCATGTTTTCTTCTCCACTTGGATAATGCACCAACTCGCACATCTGAATTGTGATTGACTTTTTACAGGTTAAGAACATCAAAGTGCTCCTCCACCCAACCTACACACCTGATCTTGTCCCCAGCGATTTCTGGATGTTTCCCAATCCAAAGGATTCAGTGTTGGGCAGATATGTTGCATCCATAAATGCCCTGGAAAGTGCCAGTGTCTCATACACATCCCTGAAAAGGACTTCTCTGATGCCTTTGATAACTGGGAAAGAAGATGGTAACGGTGTGTAGACTTAGACAGGGATTACACTCAAAAGTGGCTGAAGGGTATTCCAAACCTAACAACTTTGGAAGATTTGGAAAATGGTACAGACTTCTGGTATGCACCTCATATATAGTTGTCATAAGTACATATCCTAATACAATGTGGTTTCTTTGGAAACTTTGGTCATGGCTCTATACTGTCACTCGGATGTAATTTTCCTGGCAAACATTTGATTTGCTATATTTTAGTTTGATTTTTGTGCCACTTTTGGCTAATTTGCAAAGATGGGGATGAGTGATGATATGATGAAATTGAGGAATGGACACTCACAAACATCCATGCCAGGGCCGGGAGTCAAACCCAGGACCCCTGGCGTCATAGCACGATGTGCTAACCACTCCGCCACGGGGGCCGACTCCTGGCAAGCATAAAAGACTGGGTGTTAGATATGTCATGAACCGCGGTAGCTCAGTCATTAGGGCATCTGACTACCATGTGAGAGACTCGGGATCGATCCCCGCAGGGGAGGACAGGGATATTTTTCAGCTGTTCAAGCAGCTCTAGCACCTAGCCAGTGTCGCATAAAGTGGGTACCTGGGGTATAAAGGTGGCCAGGGGCATGGTGCTGATCACCACCCCCAACTTCGGTCGTGACCAAGAAAGTGTGGGGACCTAACTCCACACCCTCCATACACCATCATGGCACGGTGCAAAGCACAGGGGAGCACTTTACCTTTATTCTTTTTATATTTTGTTAGATACAAGGAAAATGAAGAGATACGAGGTGTGGCTAGAAAAAAACCGGACTGTTGCTACAGAATCTTTTATTGGTTATTTTGTACAATACGAACATTATCCCCTTCAAAGTACTCCCCTGAACTATCGGTACACCGCTCCATACGAATCTTCCATTGCTGAAAGCAGTGCTGGAAATAATTTTCTGAAACCATGTTCATGACCTCCGTCGCTTTTGTTTTCACAGATTCTATGTTCGTAAATCTAGTTCCTTTCAGTGCTGATTTGATCTTTGGGAATAAAAAAAAAAAGTCGCACAGAGTGATATCCAGCGAATAGGGTGGATGTTCTAACACTGGGATCCCATGCTTGGCAAAAAAAGCCTTGACTGACAATACCATGTGGACAGGAACATTGTCCTGATGAAGAATCCATGACTTGCTTTTCCATAAATCAGGTCGACATCTTCTTACTCACTCACGAAGGGTCGTCAGCACCGTAAAATAATGTTGGTTGTTTTGCAATAGCTCGAAAACTTAAACTACGATCTTTTCAAATCAATTCACCGACATTTGCAATGTTTGATTCCATTTTTGACGTGCAAGGCCGTCCAGGACGCGAGTCGTCCGTGATCACTTCTCATCCCTTTGAAACCTTTGAAACCACTCAAACACTTGCGTGCGAGATAAACACTCATCTCCGTATACTTCCTTCAACAAACCATAAGTTTATGTGGCGGATTTTCCGAGTTTCATAAGAAACTTCAAATTGATTAGCTGTTCCACTTTCACACTTAACATTTTTCCGACGGAGCACACACATACGGTTCACTTCGTCCACAAGCTACAGCAGAACTGAACACCGCACACTCTGGAAAATCACACAGTGGATAGACAGGATATCACGTTATACACTCATGCACCGCTTGACCTTGACGCGCTTGTCGTTTGTCGACAGCAACATCAATCCAGTTTTTTTCTAGCCACACCTCGTAAATTGCACATTTGTAGTAAAGAAAGTACAGATATGACACGAACGAACCACTTAAAATAATCAAGTAAAAACCATCCAATCTGACTAAACTCCCTCCACCAGTGGTCGGTGCTTACTGGTAAGCTTTCAAACAAGGCATTCTGCTTTATAATAACAAGGATAATTTATTCTGCAAAGTCCCAGTGGTGCTGTAGTCGTACTTACTTAAGAATGAAGTAAAACGAGTCCCAGATGTCTCTCCCAGCTTCGGAGACGGAGCGGTGCATCAAATGTCCCTCCTTCACTGAGCCCAGTGGGGTGGCTGGTGGAGTAGACTGCGCATCCTGAATATGCACCAAGCAGTAGTGAAGGATCTCTTCATCCTAAGGGTGAAAAGGTCATTATTTTCCCATTCGATTTGTCAGTGTGAACTTTAAAATATGACAAGAACCATGGTACAACACACATTTGAGAAGAAATGTTTTCTGCATCCTTAGAGGAATTAGATGAAATCCATGTCCAGGCTGGAATTGAACCTCGAAACTTTAGTGAAAAGACTGCTCAAAACACTCGCCCAGCAAGGGGACTGTTCTGCTCTAAACAACATAATTAAAAATGAGCTAGCTACCTTGGTGGCCCAATTTATGATCTGGCCCCCAACAATTCCCAAATTATGATATCGTTTTATTTTGTTTAATCTAATCATCATGCATCCAATTATTCTAACTTGATTAAAGAGGGAAAAAAAGTGTGATATAAAATAAGAAAATTAAAAATTACCTAATTATGTGGGCTATTGAAAAGTTTTGCCTCTTATGCAATAACTCTGGCAACACTTCTCAGACACACGTAAAATTGGTGTAAGAATAATCGCTGATTCACTGACTGTTGCGACATCTAGCGGTGTTTGCCTGCAACATCACGCATGCGGACAATAGTCAGTAAAATGGCGACGTACATGGACGTGCAGTTGAAACAACGTGCTGTTATTGAATTCCTCACAGCAGAGAAGGTTGTGCACCTGTTGACATTCATCGACAAACGAGTGCCATCTATGGCGATGCCTGTGTGGATGTGAGTACCGTCAGGAGATGGGCAAGGAATCTGAAAGTCGACAATCCAGACACGACAAGCCTGCATGATCAGATCCGCAGTGGAGGACACATAACAGCCACGGATGCACCGCAACAAGCACGCTTGGACAAACTGAATCATGCCAATTGCCGTGTCAAAATGAAAGACATTGTCACAATGGTTGGGATTTCGCTTGAGCAAATGTATCACATATTCATGCTGTGCTTGGCTATAGGAAACTCCGTGCACAATTACTGCGAATTAGGCCTGGTAAGGATGCAAATCTTCAACATGACAATGCTCACCCACACACGAGTCGCCAAACACAGGATGCACTGCAGCTTCTCAAATTCCACGAGAGTTTACCCCACATGCTGTACAGCCCAGATCTCGCACCTTGTGATTTTTTTCAAGGCAGAAATAGCACTGAAGGGACAATGTTACACCAGTAATGCGGAGGTGCAAGCAGATGCGCATCGCTGGTACGAGGAGAAGATGCCTGATTTCTTCGCCAACGTGATGCAACAACTTGTCCGACGTTGGCATTTGTGTGTGAACAATGATGGTAACTACGTGGAAAAGTAGTGACACCTTGGTTGAGGACCTTACAAGCTTGTAGAAGATATATAGTTCATGTAAGTATCTTGCATATTATTGACGTTATTGCATAGGAGACAAAACTTTTCAAAACACCCTCGTATATAACTAACAATGCATTCCTAACTTGAGAATGATGAAAGAAAGCTTTAATGAATGGAAATATTTAGTAACGGGAAAATGGCCAATATATACAGGGTGTCCCAAAACAACTTCAATGTCATATAACAAGACATGTAATTCACTTAAGAAACAAAGTAAGTTTTATGTGACGAACCAACTCAAAAAGTTTTGTTCTGTAAGGTAATGAATAACTTCCTTGTCTTTCCAGGTGGCAGGAGCAACATAATTTGAGAAATGGAGTCTGGACAGGAAAAGGCGCAGTGTGTGGCACGGTTTATTGAAACCAAGTCAGACACCCAAGTCCAGAGAAATTTCAGAACGCAATACGGGAAACCACCACCCTCTCGGCCATCCATAAGAAAATGATACAGCAACTTCATGCAGACAGGCAGTGTGGATTTGAAGCACCATGTAGGCAGGCCAAAAACAAGTTTAGGAAATACGGAATGAATTGGACAGGCTTTCCAGCATTCACCGCAGAAGTATATTCGAAAGGCATCACAGGAGCTGCAAATCCCTCGTACGACAGTACACAGGGTACTCTGAAAGCACCTTCAGTTGGGTGTCTGACTTGGTTTCAATAAGCCAAGCCACACGCTGCGCCTTTTCCTGTGGAGACTCCATTTCTCAAATTATGTTGCTCCTGCCAGCTGGAAAGACAAGGAAGTTATTCATTACCTAACAGAACAAAAGTTTTTGAGTTGGTGCATCACACAAAACTTACTTTGTTTCTCTAAGTGAATTACAAGTCTCATTATATGACATTGAAGTTGTAAAGTACCTTTTGGGACAAGCGTTATTTCGGAAAATGAACGATATTTCACTTCATTAATATATATGTGACAAGATGGCTCTCATACATTTTGCGTTAGAAAAAAAGCAGTGCAGTGCAAAACAGTTTTCTTGCAAACTGAAAAAACAGTAAGAAAAGATTACAACTTATTAATGCAAGTTCCAATGTTATTTGCAGAAATGTGCAAAATGTTGGAAGAACTTGCCTTCAACCAAGAGTCTGTTGCAATCCATTTCTTAAGACACTTCATATCACTGAAAGAAAGGTTCCCAATAGCAGGGAGCTTGGGTTTTGAAACGCATCTCCTCATCACAATCTCCAGATGGATTAGAAATTCATTTGTAGCTTTGTAGCCTCCTGTTGTGATGTACACTCTCCTCTGGCTATCATACCCAACCAGCAAGCACAACTGCCAGTTCGGCCCAACCTGAAATAACATTCATCAGGTCATCAAAACACACTCAGTTCCATCATACATCACCCACAATTTATATTGATGTACATATAATATTTTACAGACCAGAATCCTGCATGACTGAATTGTCAACTTTCCTCCATTTGGTATGAGGCCTTAGGTTTGATCCCCAGTGGTAGCCCCAGCATTGTATGGGCAACTGGAGAATTACTTGAAAGGAAGAAGTGGTGGGCTTCAGACTAGAAAGCCAGATAGCACTGGCAAACGTAAGATCTTACTTGGATATAGCCATAGGAGTACAAAGGAGATTTGATTTGATTTGATTTAGTTTATTTTACTTCGCGTTTTGTGCCTCTTGGCTAATTTGCGAAGATGGGGATGAGTGATGAAATGATGAAATTGATGAATGGACATTCACAAACAACCAAGCCCGACTGGGATTCGAACCCGGGACCCTTGGCATTGCAGCGCGATGTGCTAACCACTCGGCCACAGGGTCGGGCAAGAGTACAAAGGAGAAAACTCAAAACAAGGATGTACCAGAAAAAAAATAACAGGGTAAAAGTACAGTACAGGGTGAATCAAAAGTCCCTTAACACCCCCCTATAAAATGTAAAGGAGTTAGACTGGGTACAAATGCTCCTCATAGAAACAGGTTAGACCTAGGGGGAACCATATTGGTGTGTTCCAAGCTGACATCCACCATATTGGTAGCCGCCATATTTAATTCAACTCATTTTTTTAAAATGGGAATGGGGCGATGTGATTTATCAAATCAGGCTAGAATTTCACGAGAAATGCAAAAGTCAAGGTTTTTTCGACGTATCTTTAACCAGTAAAAAGTTATGACCATATCTGACACTTACAAAACCTGCCCAATATGCTGTCCTTGTTCCTGAATGCACAATCATAGGTGTCTCTCCCAAGCACACAGGACATTTTGCAACGTAGCAGGTGTGATAGCCTTGCAAGAAGCAAGGTCTGAATGATTCATGGTTGACTAACACCACATTCTTGTAATAATCGACATTTCATATAGTTTGGGGACTTTGCAAATGAAGCCAGGACTGCTGTGGCCGTTTCTTCGTCAGTAGAAGTTCTGGGACGTTCTGATTGTCTCCTGGAACATTTGGAGTAATTGCGGAAGTGTCACATGAAACACTGTATTTCGTTTGGGGAGTTGTTGAATAAAAGCATTTGCAATGGCATGTGAACTTTTCTCCCCAGACAGCAGCACGATCTCTATGTGTTTTTCACACGTTAGAAGCATACTGACACGGTTTTCTCACACCTGGAAAATGAGACATTTGTTACAATCATGTATTTATAACTTTTTACTGGTTAAAGATATGTAAAAAACAAAAAAAACTTCATTCTTGTGATTTCTTATGAAATTCTACCCTAATTACATATATCACATCACCCCCTTCCGATTTAAAAATTTTGAGTTGAATTAAATATGGCGGACGTCCACTTCGAACACACCAATTTGGTTTCCCGTAGGTCTTACATGTTTCTATCATGAGCAATTGTACCCTGCCTAATTACATTTTATGGGGGATGTTAAGGGACTTTTGAATCACCCTCTATATCCACAAGGACTGCACATGAAAAAAGAACAGAAGATAATATTTGGGAGAATGTTTACGGAGGGTAGCAAGATTGCATAACAACCAAGCTATGAAAAAGAAATGAAGTGTATAATGATAGCAACAAAGGAAAATGGATACAAAGTAGGTGAAATCATTTGCATTGTAAGAAGCAGAAAATAAAATGAAGAGAGAAAAATAAAGAAAAAAGACGAAAAGGCTAAAATTAGACAAAAAGAGAAGAAATATGAGAGTGTGCCATACAGAAAGAAGATGGAGACACAGAAGAAGCATCTATGCAAACTATTGTTGTAAACGAAACAGTCTCATGGACATTTCTGTTATGTACACTTTCATTTACAACATCTCCCCTTCTCCGTATATGCATCTATCCATTACACATCCAGTAACAACTGCTCTAAGTTACTTCTGACCCATTGCAGAGGGGTGCACTTTACTGGACTTTGCTCTACGAGTGCACTATTTACGTTGCATTAGCCCACCCCCGCAGTTTATCACACAGAGGTCCTTATACATACAGCACTCACTCTCTGTGTATGCATCCATCTGGCTCTGGGTAACTGTGTAAAAAACTGTGTCAGAGCACGTAACGAGTCGGATCCCAGTATTTATACCTTCGACAAACTGGCCCACCCCAAACCGCCAGGGCAAAGGTCCTATTGTTACCTTTCAAACAGGAAAGCAGTTGAGGGAAAAAAACCTGTTGACTTCCACGGCTACCGGGCAAAAAGCAAGCTTGGCAAGAGCATTTACGAACATTCAAACTTTTACACAAGCGGAACAAGATCTCGCGAGAACGCAACAATTTTGCCACAACCACTGAATGCAATTTTTTCTATCGACGAGAGAACTGCTGCACCTAGATGGCAATACCCGTTCAATTCCAACACTAGGTGACGTCACCATTGCCATGACAACCGGCTAAAGTCTTCCGCAACCTGGCGACGTCTGCTCTTGGTTTGTTTATGCTTCGACGAACTCTTCATGTGCGTAGCGCCGAGCGGAGTATTATTTGAGTATTATCGTGTGCGTTCTGCTGGGAAATCGTTTAATTTAACAAGCAAATGAAAAATGTCAATATTCATTTGAAAATTAGGTGAAAACATCTGCACTCGTTGCACTTGGCCAGCCACCACTGCCAGACGGGAGAGCAGTATTCTATTATTGGGGAAATGAACGATTTGAAGTATAAGATGAGGGCTGAGATGTCACTAATTTCATTGAAATGATACAGTAAAGCTAACAGACACATGGCCTTTTTTGTGGTGTCTAAAATTTGTTCCTCAAATGTGAGCTTTTGGTTGAAAACAATCCCTAGGTCTTTGTGAGAGAATACTGCTTTGATGTTATTGCCAGATATGGATAAGATGACTTTAACAAGATCTTCTTGAGAGAAATAGTAATAGTAGTACCCTTTTCAGGGTGTAATGTAAGGTCCCATGTCAGACACCAGGAAGTAAATGTTGTTGTCATGTCATTCTGAAGAAGATCGAGTATCATCACAAGTGGAGATTACTCTCAAAATTCTAGTCATCTGCGAAAAGAAGGTAATTACTAGAGGGAGCTGTGATATGGTCGACAAGGTCATTTATGAATAAGGGAGAATTCACACCGAAGAACAGGGTTGGCCTGTTTAAAACAAAAGTGTTTTAAAAAACTTGTTTTAAATATTTAAAATAAAACAAATGTTTAAATTTTCAGACTTGTTTAAAACACATTTTGATACTTGGTGTTCGATAGTTTGTGGTTATTTGCGTGTTTTATAACTATGCCTTTCATTCAATGCATGTTATTCTGTTTATTGTGTATAGAAATCTGTTCAGTGGCTGAAAATGTATATTGAATTAACAAAGAAACACATAGTGATGAATACACGTGAGTCACGTTTAAAATACCTGGCTGTTTTTTTTTTTACTAAAAAGTAAAAAAAAAGGTAAAGTGCTCCCCTGTGCTTAGCACCACGCCATGAAGGCATATAGGGGGTGTGGGGGTAATTCCCCACACTTTCTTGATCCGGTCGTGAGTGGGGTGATGTGATCAGCATCACGCCCCTGACAGCCTTTACCCCCCAGGGTTTCCCCCAGGTACCCATGTTATTAGACGCTGGGTGGGTGCCGGGGCCGCTTCCATCGTTAGAAAAGTTCCCGGATTTGAACCGGCCGGAAATCGAACCTTCCCATTTAAAAATTTTGAGTTGAATTAAATATGGCGGACGTCCACTTCGAACACACCAATTTGGTTTCCCGTAGGTCTTACATGTTTCTATCATGAGCAATTGTACCCTGCCTAATTACATTTTATGGGGGATGTTAAGGGACTTTTGAATCACCCTCTATATCCACAAGGACTGCACATGAAAAAAGAACAGAAGATAATATTTGGGAGAATGTTTACGGAGGGTAGCAAGATTGCATAACAACCAAGCTATGAAAAAGAAATGAAGTGTATAATGATAGCAACAAAGGAAAATGGATACAAAGTAGGTGAAATCATTTGCATTGTAAGAAGCAGAAACGAAAATGAAGAGAGAAAAATAAAGAAAAAAGAAGAAAAGGCTAAAATTAGACAAAAAGAGAAGAAATATGAGAGTGTGCCATACAGAAAGAAGATGGAGACACAGAAGAAGCATCTATGCAAACTATTGTTGTAAACGAAACAGTCTCATGGACATTTCTGTTATGTACACTTTCATTTACAACATCTCCCCTTCTCCGTATATGCATCTATCCATTACACATCCAGTAACAACTGCTCTAAGTTACTTCTGACCCATTGCAGAGGGGTGCACTTTACTGGACTTTGCTCTACGAGTGCACTATTTACGTTGCATTAGCCCACCCCCGCAGTTTATCACACAGAGGTCCTTATACATACAGCACTCACTCTCTGTGTATGCATCCATCTGGATCTGAGTAACTGTGTAAAAAACTGTGTCAGAGCACGTAACGAGTCGGATCCCAGTATTTATACCTTCGACAAACTGGCCCACCCCAAACCGCCAGGGCAAAGGTCCTATTGTTACCTTTCAAACAGGAAAGCAGTTGAGGGAAAAAAAACCTGTTGACTTCCACGGCTACCGGGCAAAAAGCAAGCTTGGCAAGAGCATTTACAAACATTCAAACTTTTACATATATATTTTCATTTTCCAGCTCTGTGCGTTAAAACCACATAGCAGTATGCGCAGCCTTCAAACCACAAAAAAAAAAAAAAAAAAAAATCAAGAAATGGTTTACCAAGTACAAAGGACAGAAGGAGATTGATGAATTGACAATAGCAGGCGCATATGAAATATAATGTGGTGGATGAAGAAGCAAATACCTAGGAGAAAGAGAACTAATTGTTGTAGTCATTTTCTTTGTTAAAGACAGGGTTTTTAGCACAGCTAAAATTTGTACATTGTGCCTCCCAATAATTAGTGTTAAAGGAAGAAGAAAAATTCTTTAAAAAAAAAAATTACATATGGCACACCCCTGTGGCCTCTCACTAGTCCAAAGTGAATGAAAAAATGTATGTAGCGGTGGTGACAGACATGCAAAGTTTGGTTGAAATCAGACTGATACTTCTTGAGTAAAAATTAATAACATTATATAAAGCATGTTACGAGCTTCGGAACAATGTCCGGAATTTGGCTTCTAGAATGGATGCTGGCAGTCGCAGCTCATGGTCTGACTTTACGGGTGTGCACTTCAGCATCGCGTCCAAACGAAGTGTTCTTGCCCTTTTTTTTCATCAATAATGATGTTAAATGTATTGGTAACCCAAGTTATGAACACCTTTTACTGAAAAATGAGGCTATGGGAGAGTTTTATCCCATAAAAAATATTAACTTTTACAAATTTGAAATACCGCGGTGAATTTTCCATCGACCACGAAAAGAGCAGATAACCTGACGAAATCACTATAAACATAGAAATGCTGATGTACAATATTCAATATTATTGTCGATTTACGAAATATTTAGTGAAAACTTTTCCCCCTCGCTTCACTGATAAATGTGAACAAGAATAATTACATTTGCATACACGAAACAAGCAGGATCAGGCTACTACCCAGGTTGTCAAACAGGGGCATCCTCCTTGATTAGAGCCAAATCCTAAGCGTGAGTTTATTTTTTAGTCCACTTTATGCACAGAAAAGCAAATAGAGACAGACCATCTACAATTTAACGAGGGTTCCGAACCACTATGTGCCTCCACCGTCTGCATGGCTATTTGTTTTAAAAAGAGTTGGATTTATGATGACAATAATTAATTGATGCTACTGCTGAATAACTTAATAAGTATATTGCAAAATCATTTAAGCTAAGATTTTATTGTTGTTTTGATGTCATTATTCATTCATTCATTGTTTTCTGCCTTAATTGGCAGGTTTTTCACTGCAATCTCCAGCTTTCCCTGTGCTCTGCCTTACGCTTCGTAATAGCATACGACCCAGTTAATTTAATATCATCCATAAGCTGATATCTCTTTCTTCCACGGACTTTTCTTCCTTCAACCATTCCCTCCAAGGCATCTCTTAGCAGGCAGTTTCTTCTTAGACAGTGCCTAACCAGTTTCTTTTCCTCTTCTTGATGGTCTCCAGTATAGATCTTTTTTCACCAACTCTTTTCAGTACGGCTTCGTTTCTTACTTTGTCCGTCCATTTTACACGCTCCATTTTTCGCCATGTCCACATTTCAAAAGCTTCGAGTCGTTTCTCTTCATTTCTTCTCAACGTCCAGGTTTCTGCACCATATAGTGCTACACTCCACACAAAACATTTCACTAATCTCTTCCTTAGACCTATGTCCATGGGTCCACAAAAAACATTTTTTCTTCTATTGAAAGCTTCTTTTGCTATTGCGATTGTCATTATGTAGGTATTAAATAAGCACATAACTAGAATAAACATGTTCTTTAACAGCATTATAGTATTTTTAAAATAAGGCTATTATTTTTAGTCATTAAAATCGTAAATATATAACATGGTTATGATTTATTTTGGAGGAAGGTGGAAAGTAGGGGAAACTAAAATTCCATCTCGTCCAGGTGAAAATTTTATCTTGAGGGACTGACCAAACCAACAAACGAAATCAAGAGAATAAATAAAAAATATTAAAGAAAATGACAGTACTCACTCAGTCCACACTACCCTTCTTTGTACTTCATAACTTGTCTTTCCCTTCCACCTTATTTGTCTTATTACTGCAGTCGCTGCATTCTTTGTACAAGTAGCTAACTTCCCTCCAAATATTCAACAACGTTAAATATTACATATCTGCTCTCGCTATGTACAGTTTCCCCTTTCATCATGCTCAATGCTCACTTTGCAATGAAAGAGGAACGAGCTTTTGATAGTGTAACAATTTTACCGCACAATAAAAAGAGCTGACTGATACATGCCCCGCTCCCCTTGTCATGCTCGGAACAGGGTGGGTGAAGATACCATAGAAATGTCCCTTTTCAAAAAAAAAATCCCTCGATTTACGGTGATGTGTGTGCTGCCTCTACTCGAATGGAATGGGATTGCAACACTGCTGTATCGTGAACACAGCACTAGCAGTGCGAGTTTAGTCCATAACAGTGAAACCTAGAAGAGCAAATCCCTTCTCTTTTCTTGCATGCTACGAACAGCGGCAAACGAGCAAACTGAGACTTGTGCGCAAAGCGAACGTATCTCAGCGGCAGACGCTGGTAAAGCGAAGGTGATGTGGCGATTGGGCTTCAGAACGTTTGATGTTTCGAAGGAGATAGTGTTCAGTGAATAAGTTTAATAAAAAATAATTGCATTGCAGATTTATTTGGGTGTGCACATGCAGATAGGCACAAGTCGCTATTGGATTCACCAAATTTGGAGGGAAGTACCACTCTATGAGGATATGTAATCCAAGTACTGCAACTTTGAAAAAAAAATGGAAATTTATTTATTTAAGAAAATTCCACATACAGCACAGGTGGCCATTTTACACTGAAATTGTCAACAATGAAAAAGCAATAATAATAATAATAATAATAATAATAATAAGCAAAAAATCATAATAATTAAAAATAATAAAATAACACAAAAATGAATAGCAAATTAACAAAAAATAAGTACAAGAAGGCACTATTTGATATTATTTACAAACATTTCCTCTAAAAGAAGACCGAAAGGCAAATTCGGAAGAAAATATATAGATACTTGATGAGGGATCATTGTATTGTGTGGCAAGTCCGTAAAAGAGAGATCTTTTTTTTAATTTCTAGTCTAGGTTTTACTGTGTAAATTAAGGTTGTGTTGCATGTTGTGCACATAGGTACTCGAAAGTGGAATTCCTCAATGAGTGTGTTGCAGCGGATTTTGGCATTGACAATTTTATATAAATAACTGAAATCTTTCTGCAAACGGCGCTGATATGCAGTCTGTAAGTTTACAAAAGACAAGAGATGCGGAGATAAAAAATTGCGTAATGAGGGAACCCTGTTACGAACTATAGCTAGGAGAAAGTGAAAGACTGAATCGATTGTAGAGAGCTGAGTGGGACATGACATGGACCAGACGGCAGTAGCGGCTCGTGCCTAAAATAACAGGTGAAGAAGTACATTTATAGGCAATGACAAACAAATAGTAAGTGTCAGTGGGCCCCCCCACAATTTAAAACGTCTTTTTTTGTCTTTATCCGTCCATCTGGAAAATTGTGTCTGCAACAAATTACACACTAAGTCATTTACTGGGTTCATTGTACAAACCACAGCTCAACACATGGAACACTACACACGATAGGAAACACGAAAAACACACGTTTAACAAGATCTCGCAAGAACGCAACAATTTTGCCAAAACCACTGAATGCAATGTTTTCTATCGACGAGAGAACTGCTGCACCTAGATGGCGACACCCGTTCATTTCCAACGCTAGGTGACGTCACCGTTGCCATGACAACCGGCTGAAGTCTTCCGCAACCTGGCGGCGGCTGCTCTTGGTTTGTTTATGCTTCGACGAACTCTTCACGTGCGTAGCGCCGAGCGGAGTATTATTTGAGTATTATCGTGTGCGTTCTGCTGGGAAATCGTTTAATTTAACAAGCAAATTAAAAATGTCAATATTAATTTGAAAATTAGGTGAAAACATCTGCACTTGTTGCACTTGGCCAGCCGCCACTGCCAGACGGGAGAGCAGTATTCTATTATTGGGGAAATGAACGATTTGAAGTATAAGATAAGGGCTGAGATGTCACTAATTTCATTGAAATGATACAGTAAACCTAACAGACACATGGCCTTTTTTGTGGTGTCTAAAATTTGTTCCTCAAATGTGAGCTTTTGGTTGAAAACAATCCCTAGGTCTTTGTGAGAGGATACTGCTTCGATGTTATTGCCAGATATGGATAAGATGACTTTAACAAGATCTTCTTGAGAGAAATAGTAAGAATAGTACCCTTTTCAGGGTGTAATGTAAGGTCCCATGTCAGACACCAGGAAGTAAATGTTGTTGTCATGTCATTCTGAAGAAGATCGAGTATCATTACAAGTGGAGATATCTCTCAAAATTCTAGTCATCTGCGAAAAGAAGGTAATTATTAGAGGGAGCTGTGATATGGTTGATAAGGTCGTTGACGAATAAGGGAGAATTCACACCGAAGCGACACGAGAATTTCACACCGAAGAGCAGAGTTGGCCTGTTTAAAACAAAAGTGTTTTAAAAAACTTGTTTTAAATGTTTAAATTTTCAGACTTGTTTAAAACACATTTTGATACTTGGTGTTTGATAGTTTGTGGTTATTTGCGTGTTTTATAACTATGCCTTTCATTCAATGCATGTTATTCTGTTTATTGTGTATAGAAATCAGTTCAGTGGCTGAAAATGTATATTGAATTAACAAAGAAACATATAGTGATGAATACCTGTGAGTCACATTTAAAACACCTGGCTGTTTTCTTACAGGTGTTTAAAATCTTTTAAAAATTGAATACGTCAAGCCAAACAAGTTGTTTTAAATGTATATTCATCCTTAAGGCAACAATATCCAGATAAGACAGGACGTGAGGTGATGAGCATGACGTCGGTGTTGACAGGTGTCGGTGAACGTTCCATTTATGCGGCGAAGAGTGTTTTTTTTTAAACTGGTAATATGGAAACATCAGGCAAGAAGAGGCCCCTTGCTAAAGGAAATCGTTCAAGAATGGTGGTGTTGGATGATTTCTCCAAGCGACTTATTTGCCAGAAAGTACACAAATTTTACCTTCGCAATGAACTTCCAATCTCAAAAAAACTGGCACAGGCAATAAAAAGTGAGAGTGATTTACCGCCAATGAGCGTTCGAACTGTGTGTCGGGTGTTGAATGATTTGGGTTTTGAGTTTAGTAGGAGGAAACGATCGTCTGTGTTGCTGGAAGGGGAATATATTGTTGTTTGGCGACACAAGTATCTGCACGCTATGAAAAGGTACCGCCGCGAAAAAAAAAAACGAAAAAAAAAAACATTTATTATTTGGACGAGACATAACCACCGCCAGGCTTTCATTGAAGGGCTGAGCACTGGATTAAAGCAGCCAACTGGGAAGGGGGGGGGGGGGCTTATTGTTATTGTTGGCAGCAACGAAGGCTTTGTCGAAGACACTTGTTTACAGTGAATGAATCAACCAACTTTGAAACAAAGATAATATTTTGCTTGAATGAGGCTCCTTTTTAAAATTTACATGTGCTTTATCTTACTTCGCTTTTATGCCACTTTTTGGCTAATTACGAAGATGGGGATGAGTAACGATATGATGAAATTGATGAATAGACACTCACACACATTCATGCCCAGGCTGGGATTCGAATTCAGGACCTCTGGCGTCGTAGCGCATTTTAAAATTGAGAATAAAATTGATTAAATGACATTTTTAAAAAAGAAATGTGTGCGGGCACGCGGGCATGAATGTGTGTAGGATGCACGATCATTTATGAACATAACACAATGTTTTCAGTAGTTCTTATGTCGAAAATTAAGAGAGACACACAAAAAAATGGAGAATACCAGAACCTTTCTTCCTCACCAAAACTTCTTTTTAACATTTTTTTAATTTTATTTATTTTTCTTAGCTTTTTTGATACTTTTGGCTAATCGTGAAGATGATGATGAGTGATGATATGAAAAATTGATGAAGGAAGAAACACTCTCAAAGAACACCCGTGCTTGATGTATGAAATATCATTATCCTTGCTTAGCACCTCCCTTAATATTATCGCACAAACAGTAACTTCTGGTATTATAAGGAATCAATCCGTAGCACAAATGGCATAGTTTTGTGAGAAGTGCATGGCCTTCTCTAGCAAAAATAAGTTTAATTTTGAATACAAAATTGTTCTGCACATTCCAGATTTTCAAAAAGTTATTTTACGTAACATACTTGTCGTTAACTGGTACATTGTATAACACCATCAATAACAAATCATGCTGTTTTTTGTGGTATATAAACTTCAAGTTTATATGTCTTATAAGGAACGGATGCTTGCAAATGGTGCAACAAACTTTTTAATAAATTTAATCTTTGTAAACCAAAAGCAATAACTCTTCATAAATTCAAGGGACGCCTGTCGTTTACTTTTACTTTCTTTCTTTTTGATCGCTCGATACAACCTAATTCTCCCCCCCCCCCCCACCCGCACCCTCATGTTTCGAAGATATTTCGCAATTAAATAATAACACATTTATTACACAGTTTATGCACAGAAAGTGATTTAAAAATTAAAAATTGTGTGGGTTAGGAAAATACATTCCGCTTGACATGCATGTACGGGTTTTGATGTGTTGGCAATACTGCCGATTCTCTCTCTGCGATACGAAGAGCTCGGCGGTTCAGGTAAGACTGGCATGGTTGATTCCGAGTGCCGTACTCGCGCGGATTAATACATGAAACCTGCTGCAAACTTGACCTGACACGCGGCTTAGATTACTTTACCATGTTAACTGATCTATTTTGGACTAAAGTGACTCCATATGCAGGGTTTTTCAAATAAAAACAGTCACGTCATAAATGGCAAAAACACTGCCACTTTACATGAAGCCATAACTGCATCAAAAAACTTGATAAAGCGAAAAGAACGTTGTATTTAAATCTTAAAACATTGTAAATATCGACATTATTATATCAACAAATTTAAGCTTCAAATACATTGTAAGGCCTCTGGTTGGACGCTCTTCTAAAGTCTAAATATAGCTCGTTGGAATGAAGCATTCACTGCGCAAACGCAAACAACAAACTGAAGCAACACGATGCACGATATTGAGAAAATGGCACAATCCGAGAGACACGCAAGCGACATGCGACACGTGCATCTTGCCATGTCTCTTCTGTTTGAAAGGTTGCATTGATTACTGAGGCCTCACTTCCAAGCGACACATGTTGCATGATAATGACCCTGCCCGTCGAGCAGCAGCAACACAGCAGAAATTGCGAGACTTTCAGTGTCTTGATAATCCACCCTATTCCCCGATCTGGTTCCATCAGACTACTTTCTGTTTCCTCAGCTCAAAATATACCTGAAGGGACTCAATGTTGCCTCAGATCAGGAGGTGATTTCTGTCACAGAGCATTGGTGCGAGGAGCGAACTTCAGAATTTTTTTTAAGTGGTTTGCAAAAGTTGGAACACCAGGCCAGAAAGTGCATTGATCTTCGGGGGGAGAATGTTGAGTAACTATGAAGATTCATCATTCCAAGAGCATTCCTTTTACGTCGGGTTACAAACTTTTCAGCATCCCCTCGTAATACTTTTAGACATAAACTAATGAACAAAAAACACAGAACTGAAATATAGTACATAGTTTTTAAGAAATTGCATAATAATTGCTGCTATGTGCAAACACGTGGTCGAGGCAAATTTCACCAATGGGGACTTTGCACAGACCCCTCCCCCCTGCCTCTGCATTGTTGGACGTTGCTTCAAATGTTTCTTTCTACTCATTCCTGCTTGTAGAATTTAAATTTTTCAAAAAGATGTAATAGTTTAAAAATCTACCCCATAATAATATGGCGGTAAAGAAGGCAAACTAAGGGATACAAAAACCTTTTTCAAACTTCGCTTGTTCATAGTAGTAACAATGGATGTATTCTTTTGTACTGTAATTCTCATATGTCATACCTTCATATGTATACTAAAGATCGAAAAAGACAGAACTGAAATATCATTTATAGTTTTCAAGAAATGGCACATTAATTGCTGCTGCATGCTGCTGGTCGAAATATTGACCATTTGTCCTCAACGCGTATACATTTGGTGGTCAAAATTTCAACCAGTCAGACGCTAAAGGTTAAGAAAGTCCAAAAAACAGGAGGGAAAGTGGCAGAAACGAAGTACATTTGCATAAAGAAGGGAGAGAAAATGAACAAGAATGAAGGATAAATTGGAACAAAATGGGTGGAGCTAATAAAAAAGCATGTGAAAAGTAAATTGGTTTAGTTTCCAGAGCTACCTTCAATTTCCAGCACAAAAGTGGAAGATTTTAACTTGCAAGACTATTTAAAGGAGGAGGCAGGGAGGGAAGACAAGAAGAGTAACAGACGATGAAGGGGAGGGAAGAAACAGCCAGTTGGGGTACCTGGGGTGGAAAAGACACTTTCCCAGAAAGAAACAAGGACATTCCTTAGAGGTGTAAAGTGACTAGTTATGTAAGATTGTGTTTTGTTTATCTTGGTTAGAGATAGTTCTGAAAACCAGAAAGAAGCATCCCAAGAAAAATTAAATACAAAACACTAAAAAAACTGTATATTATTTTTCATCTACAAAAAGTAGTTAAGCAAACATTTAAGAAGAACCTAGAGTGTCCCTCATCAATGTCATCACTGCATACATTCAGAGGTATGCGCTATTGTCCCTGTGCCTTAAATTATACCGGAACATCAGTCACGCGAAATATTTACAGGATTCCCCCTTTTTTCTTTATTCTTTATTGGTAATTATTTTTCTTTTACATATAGGTATAATATCATACCAGAAAATGGACCAATGATTATTCGGAGATGAGAATAATCGTTGGTTTCCATATAATAGTGTAAGTATGGTTAAAATGTTATTGTGTTAGATCTACAATTATTAGGATCTTAAATTTAGAGAGAAAGGTTAGTAATCGGAAGGTTAATACGAGTGTAAAGTGTATGAAATGGTATTAAAAAAAAAAGTTAGAGATTTAAAGTTGACACAATTACTAATTGGGGGTTGTAGGATGTTTAAAAGCCTCTATTTGTTGTTAATTTTTATCTGTTAAAAGGTTTTCATCACCATGAATTAGTAAATGTCTAGTAAGAAGTGTGGAGATTAGTAAATTCGAGAAGATTAAGGGTGGAAGGGGATAGGGTGTCTTACTGGAATCGCAATAGGAGAAGTGGGTACGGGGAACATCAGTACGAGAAGGACCTCCTGGAGGCCAGAGGAATGAGGAATCCTGATTAACCACAAGTGGCAAAACAGCAAAGTAAAATAAATCAAATCCATCAATCAATAAAAAAATATATAATCCTCCGCACATATTATGAAATTACAGCCATTATTTTCTGAAAGTAGTCAGCTCTCGATTCTACGACCCCGGATATAACGACCCTCTCGAAGTAATGGCTCTTTCCCAGGACCCGTGAAAAATTTGGAAAAAAGTTTAGAAATGAAGGAAATGAGCTGAAAAATACATTTCTTGCACTCATTCCCTTCACGAACACTCTACCATTCGCAAGTGGGTATGATCTGAAAATAGACACCACCACACCACCCTTGAGTGATATCCAATAACACTTGGCCTCTGCCCTCCCCTCCCCCAAGAGCGCCAATGTTAACCTGCACCCGACAGCTGCTACCCAACGTGCCAGGCTTGTTTTGACATTGTGATTTCGCTTGCTCTTGGATATGAGTGAAAAGAAAATCTTGCATGTTATTTTAAATCGATCTTGACTTGTTTCCTTGTCCTAAGAGCTGCTGACAACTCATGGGGGGGACCGATTAAAAAAAAAAGCTATTCAAGGGGGAAACTTTTGAGGAGCAAATGCTCCTAAATCCAACATTAAATCGTCAATTGACGTGAGAGTAAATAACGATCTCTCATTTTGATATCTGAAAATGCGCAGGTTCCATATAGCTTGTTTTGAGTTCATTTTATGCTGATAGGTTAATCGAGACTAAATATACAGTTTAAAGTGAAATCCAATTCCAAACCAGAATGATTACTGAATGTGACTCTGTTTAACGTGTCCTAGAATACACATTCGGTGCAAACAGATTGCAAGTTGCGTGTTTCCTTTTTCAGGCTGGATTACAATGCAAGTCGTGGAAGAGTTTGGACTACTCCCTGGAATGGGGGAGGGGGATGAAAATGAAGTTGGTTGAAGCAAAGTAAACGTGACTTTCATGACTTTTTTACGATGTATTTTACACAGTTGAACCAGAACGAAATTTACAGCCCAGCTTTTATTTGTCTGGTGCCTAGAAAGGTTGTGTTGTCTCTCCCGAGAGATCTTATCTTATCACTTAATCTTGTAACAGACAATGCTCTAGTAGACCCGTATAAAATGCAACATTCATTCTGCCCGATTATCTCCAGACTTTTGCCGGGGCCAGTGTGACTGGTGTCAAGATTCTTCGAGTTTCGCTTTCAATAAACAAAAGCTTGTTTTTCTTTCCGTAGGTCTCAGTGCAAACAGGTTTCTCATGAAATAGAATTGTAAGAATTTCTGGAGAGAGGAACAACTGTGCACAATTAAAAGAAAATAACATTATTTTAAATCTTTTTCTTGTGAAAACGTTTTCATGTTCTATTTTCCTTCTCACAACATGCATGTTGTACATAACAGGTTGTATAACTACCAGGATAAATTGTGTTACCGTTCCCTAAGAATCTTTGTGCCCGTTTGAGCTCCAGTTAAGCTGAAAATTGGTGCAAATTTCAATAACAACCCCTTCGAAATAACGACCCTTTTCCTGGGAACTGTGAAAGGTTGTATCGAGAGTTGACTGTATTTAATTTTAGGTGACACAATTTGAATTTATTCACAATATTAAGTGAATGCCTATTAGCATGCCTATTCTCTATAATTTTAGTGCTTCTTGTCTGCCTATCAGAACAGTTTTAATGCCTAGAAATAATAATTATTACCTATGATATACTTACAATAACGGCATCTAGGTCACTATAGAGCATTGAAAACTGGCTGCAATACGTTTTATTGGCATTCCCACCTTCAGCCAAATACAAACTTCTGTCAGTTAATACTGCAAGCAGAGGCTTGTTCTTTCCACTGAAGTACGAGCTTCTCACTTTGAAAACCTGAAAAAATGGGAAAAAATATACTTGACAATGGAGAAAAAAGAAAAAGAGATATAATGCGTGCACATCAATAGTAATAGCATAGAATAGAAATACAGATGTAACTATACATTTATTATTTCCTGGTTTCATGATATTTTTAGCTGGAACTAGGTCTAAACTAATACTAGTGGTACTGGAGAGAATCAGTTTAAATTTAACCTCTGGATCCACACAACACTGGCAGGAGTACGAAGAGTACACATAATAAAATGTATAGCATGATCACATGACTGAAAGCAGTTTTTTTTGCCTTTTGAAATTTCATTTTCATAAATTTATTAGTCAGCATCTACTGCTTCCACATAGCTCCCAACCCTGCATTTTGCTGAAAACCGAAGCTTGAGACAGTGGCGCGCAGGCATTTCGTTTCAGGGGTACAAATAGCGTTACATTGGTCAAATGATAATGATGCAAATATGTTTGTGTTTCTTACATGCCAGCGATAATTTCTATGTGCATGTTGACCTTTTTGTGTCATTTTTTTCTGGGGGGGCAGGGGGAAACCCCATTTTTTATAAAATAAATATTTTGGGGTATTCCCCCTTCCACCCTCCATATATACGCCAAATGTGCATAAATTTTATATCGTCTGAATCTGTGATTCATTCCGCATACAACGGTATATCATTCATCTCTCTAGGGCAAGAAACCCCTTTTCTTTATAAAAATAAAAAAAATAAAAATAGTTTGGAGGGGATTCGCCCTTCCTTCCCCCCTCCATATATACGCCAAATGTGCATAAATTTTATATCCTCTGAATCTGTGATTCATTCCACGTACAACAGTATATCATTCAACGCTCTAGGGCAATTAGCCTCTGAGCTACAGTCATTTCAAGGTACAGCTGCATTTTGAAGCTTGAATCATTGACCATTCCTTTTGGGTGTACAACTTGTGTTACATTGGTCATACGATTATAATGAACATATTTTTGTGTTTCTTACATGTCCGCGATAATTTCCATGTGCATGTCGACACTGTCACGTACATTTTTTTTCTTGGAGGGAGGAGGGGGCAATCGCCTTTTTTTTTTTCAAAATTTTGGAATTTAGATTGTTCTCCCCTCCCCCCCGACATACATACACCAAATTTGCATAAATTTAATATAGTCTGAATCTCTGGTTCATTCTGCGTACAACGGTATACGAGGTTTGGCTAGAAAAAAAATGGACTGATGCTATGAAATCTTTTATTCGGCATTTTGTACAACAGGAACTTTATCTCCTTCAAAGTACTCCCCTGCACGATCTGTACACCGCTCCATACGAATTTTCCATAGCTGGAAGCAGTGTTGCCAGTCATTTTCGGAGATCATGTTCATTACATCCGTCGCTTTTCTTTGCACAGCTTCTACTGTCTCAAATCTGGTTCCTTTTAGGGTGGACTTCACTCTGGGGAATAAAAAGAAGTCACAGGGAGCAAGGTCCGGCAAATATGGTGGATGTTCTAACACTGGGATGCCATATTTAGCCAAAAATGTCTTCACTGACAGGGCCGTATGGACAGGAGCATTGTCTTGGTGTAGAATCCATGACTTCCGTTGCCACAAATCAGGTCGTCGTCTTCTTACTCGCTCACGAAGGGTTTTCAGCACATTAATGTAATGATGTTGGTTTACAGTTTGACCCTCGGGTACCCAATGAACGTACACAATGCCTCGAATGTCGAAAAGGACAATCATCATGGCTTTGAATTTGGACTTGCTCGTGCGAGCTTTCTTGTGACGTGGCGAACTCGGGGTCTTCCAATGCATTGATTGGCACTTTGTGGCAGGGTCGTACGTGAAAAAACACGATTCATCACAGGTTATCACTCTCTCTAAGAATGTAGGGTCTGTTTCAATGTTCATCAAAGTGTCCGTACAAATGTTCACTCGAGCTTCCTTCTGTTCCAATGTCAGGTTCCTTGGCACGAGTTTTGAACACACTTTACTCATGTTCAAATTCTCGTGTAAAATTTGTCGAACACTTTCTTTGTGTATTCCTGTGATTTCAGCAACTGCTCTAATGGTCAATCGACGATCTTTTCGAATCACATCACTCACTTTTTGAATGTTTGTTTCCGTTTTCGACGTGCATGGTCGTCCTGAACGTGGGTTGTCTTGGATCATTTCCTGTCCTCCTTTAAACCATTTAAACCACTCAAACACTTGTGTGCGTGATAAACACTCATCCCCGTACACAGATTTTAACATGTCATACGCTTCTGTTGCGGATTTCCCCAGTTTGTAAAGGAACTTCATATTGACATGCTGTTCCATTTTAATACTCAGCATTTTTCTGACGGAGCACAGACGCACGTTCCGCTTTGTCCAAGTGCCACAGCGAAACTGAGAGGCCTGCACCCAGGGCAATTAGTCATTCTGTAGGCAGGGTATGGTAGTATAGAATCATGCATTGCTCAACCTTCGTGCATTCGTTGTTTGCCAATAGCAACATCAATCCGTTTTTTTTTTCTAGCCAAACCTCGTATCACTCATCTCTCTACGGCAATTAGCCTCCGATCTACACTCATTTAATTGAAAGTGCATTTTCCTCAAAATCGGCTCGGGCTCAAGGGGGTTACATGTGAAAATGGCCTTGGGCTCCAAAAGGTTAAGGAACATTGGAGCAACAAGTCCTTGTCACAAGGCCCTCGTCATCTCAGTGTTCTTCACTCACACAGTGAATGTTTTTCCAAACTAAGATGTGTGCAGTTTTTTGAAGTGTCACTTGTCACTTTCGCACGAAATATTCCCTTGTTTTAGAACTTTACACATTCTTAACTTTCAGGTTAATTTTACCGCATTCTTCCCTTCCCTTTGTTTTAACTTTCATATTGATCACCTCTATAAAGAATTACTACTTTTAATGATTATGCTGTTAACCTGAAATTTACTCAGGTAGTACACTCACAGACAGAAATATTTATGCATTAGAGTGCTGTAGCGAGAGGATTTCACTCACGGACAACGCTAGATAGTGTACAGAATCGAGAGCTGCTTCGGTAGAGCGAAGAGGCAAAATGAGCAATGTACGCTCGAAGCCCGTAATGTATCTCTTGTAGTGGGTTCTTAAATATGCATTGTGAGGTGAAAGATGCCGTGAAATTTAAACTTTAGTCAACATAGTCATTATCTCAATGTTAAAATGTAGTTTAGTTTATCTTACCAATACAGTGATATGAACATGAAACAGATGTTTGTGGGTTGAAACTGACAGCATGAATAATTTACATGTGTGTGTCTACGATTATTGTTATATTAAAATTATATTCCGTTGTAAATGCTGGTGTGTGGGAGACTCAAACGTGTACAAGCGAGTAAAAATGGTCCCATGCAGTACTATAATATCCACACAAAATAAAATAAACTTACCTTGTACAATTGTTCATCTTCACTGGTAAATATATCAGATTTCATAAGATCCAGCACAGCCTCTGCCACGGCATGCCCCGTAGCTATTTGGTTTCGCTTTACTTCATCCTCCAACTCCTTCAAACTCAACTCGGCACTTTCGAAGTCCGGTTTAACTCCATAAATGAACAAATCACAATTTTTCCTCTGCGCCTTCTTCTGAAGAAGTTGCACCTTCTTCATGCACTGTGCCTCCCTCTGCACCTTCCTAACAATGCAAGCCTTCATTTGCAACAGTCTTGCCCCCAAGCTGCTGCCCCTTGTACACTCGTAACAGAGAGATTTGCAATGAGGGTGACTCCCCTCAGAAGACTTTTCACTCTGAACATCAGATGTCTCTACCATTCCACTCTTGTCGCCCGCAAGACAGCAATTAAAGCAAACGTGGCTGCCGTGATGTAGATTCAGAACGGACGATGTTCTCGGTGGATCTTCCTGTCCCTCTGGAGCTCCCCTTTCTGCCACCGGCGGTGAGGAACGGAGGACGCACACGCTACCAGGAAGTGAAACTGTCTTGTGGCTGCTGCCGGCAACTATATCGTCCATGCTACGGTGATCTCGATTTCTGGTGGGAGCCTCGTTGAAAGACCAAGCGAGCAGCTCGCTGTTGTGCTCCAACTCACCACAGAACGACACTCGTTTTATCTTCAAGTCCTCCCAACTGTCCACCCTGGCACGAGACTGCCTTTTGATGGTCGCGCAAGTGTTCCTTCTTAGCACGGTAGCATTGCGTTCAAGCTTATTTTCAATCACTGCACCACTGCCATCGACGACCTGAGGCTGGCATTTCACTTCATTTTCTTCCTTGCCGTTATCGCAGGAAGGTGACATGTTTCCAGGGTCATTAATGGAGGAATCCAGAAGGTTGCCTACACTCTCGCAGCTGTCGCAGAGCAGAGAAGTGTCTTCACAGCCATTCCCAAGTGCAGGGCTCTCTTTGGAATTCTCACTGGAAGCAATTTCTTCGCCATCTGTGCTCTCCATCTCCAACAGAAGCAACCGATTTATTCGGTTATCTTCTATCTCACTACATGCATATGTATCCTGGAAAACAAAACAATTTTCAACATCCAAAAACATACAGAAATTTCTAAAAGGGAATTTATTACAGAACTTGTAAATTTAAAATACATATCTCTACCCTCTTAAACTTAGAATGGACGGGTGAAGAAAAATAATTTAAGCAAACAGGTTGGGTCTCTCAGATCCAAAGTGAAATATTCACTTCCAACATTCTAAAAAACTTTATTTCAATTTTAGTACTACAAGTGTATAATATAGAGCATAATATTGTTTTAAAATATATGTATTTTTTTGAACCAAAAATTTTATCTTGGGTCTGCGAGACCCAATCCGTTTGCTTATGTTACTTTATTTTCACCACAAGTCACTCTCAAAAAGTTCATAAATTTTTCTTCTTCAGTCAGATGACGTGCCATTGAGGAGAAAACTTATCTCGTAAACATGGATTACTGCACACAATGTTTACAAAATACCACTAACAAAACATACGAAACAAATGGACTAAAAACATTGTATTTTTCGAAAACTCCCAAATAAAACCTTAAGCGAGTGGCTCTTCTACACCTGGACAGAGATTCAACACGTGTAGCAGAATGGATCATTGAATAGAGGTCCCGATGATACAACTAGTGACACCTACAGAATGTAGACCGAAGGTGCTGAGAGCAACAGTACACTATGTTGAAAACTTGATCGGGGATTCAGAGAAATATTACCACCTGGGTCTCACAGACCCAGCCCATCCATTCTAGGGTTAATAAGTACATGCGTAAACTAAACTTAAGCTACTTAGTGATATGATGGCAGGTGGTGCAAGTTATGCTGCATCTAATAACTGGATGTCAGAGAAACCAACAACAACTTTAACAATTCAATGTTTTTAAGCTTACATCAGTTTCTTAGACAAAAAAGCTAAATCCAATCAGTTCCTTTGACAAAAGAAACTAAATCCAATCCATCTTCAAAGTGGACACATATACTAAACTTTTGTTAGTTGAAGGAAAAATCACATTCTTTCATCTCAAGAACTAATTGCTGTGGAGAGATTTAATCAGTTTTGTAATTTTTCGAATTCACAGAGTTTTTAGCGAAGGTGAATTTATACATTGACCCCCCCAATAATGAAAGTTAAAGGAAGAAGTGTGTGTGTGTGTGTGTGTGTGTATATCTATATATATATATATTAATTTCAGTTTTATTCTTCTTATATATATATATATATATATATATATATATATATATATATATATATATATATATATATATATATATATATATAAATCAAAGAAGGTAAAAGGAAACTCTCACCGGACAGTAGAAAAATTCAAAATTTTCGCTAATTTCGTAGCATCATCGGTGTGAGGATATTGGCATGCCTCTGTAGCATCACAATAGACCAAGTGAATGAAAATGTAGTATGTAGCAGTTGTGTTGAAAATAAGCTGACACTTTGTGGAGGGGATAATAACCATGTACAAGAGCATCAGTGTTGTCAACTTCCGAAAAACATCCACAATTTTGCTTCAAGCATCGGCCCGATTAGTCCAGGGGCATATGTCAATATTTTACAGTCCATGGGTCTTTGAATGAAGGAAAAATATGCATGATTGATAGTGATGCATTGCTAGTGTGGTACACAATCATGTACTGCCAGGTGTATTGCCTGCAATTGGGGCATATGGCCTGCATGACGTCATAAATCGAAGATGGTTGACGCTTCATGCACTAACAAAGAAAATCGATCATAGCTCCTTTAAGAGTGGTTTTTGACAAATATTTATAGACATTTTTTGTTCAGAATTGAAAAGGAACAATATTGATTCTTACATTTTTTTTTTTCATGTCTCGGAATGTTATGGAGATATAACTAACTAACTAACTAACTCTCTAGCCTTCTTAAACCCGAAGGTTCATGGCTGCAGCAACACAGGCCTTCCATCTGTCCCTATCTTGAGCAAGATCTATATACTCTTTTCCATCCCTACCGATTTCCCTTAGGTCCATCTCGACGTTGTCCCTCCATCTTCGTCTTGGCCTTCTTACTGGTCTCTTACCATCAGGTTTCCCAACAAGAATCCTGAAAACTCCTCTTTCCTCTCCCATTCGTGCCACATGGCCTGCCCACCTAAGTCTTCTTGATTTAATTATTCTAATAATGTCTGGACATGAATACAAATTATGTAGTTCTAAATTATGTAGTTCTAAATTATGTAACCTTCTCCACTCACCTGTCTCCTCATCCTGTCTCTTATGGAGATATATCAAATAAAACTATTTCATGCCCTTTTCTGCAAGGATTACAAGCGTATTTTACGCTTTACTTGACATTCTGGCATATAAAGCAGTGGCAGCTCGTGGTTAGGAATGTTGTTGGTTGCAGCGAATATATATATATATATATATATATATATATATATATATATATATATATATATATATATATATAATGGATAAAAGCAAGGAGGGCCAAAAGGGCTAAGTAAAAATCAAATAAGGTAAAAGGAAACACTCACCGGACAGTAGGAAAATTCAAAATTTTCGCTAATTTATAGCATCATCGGTGTGAGAAGAAACAGAAGACGGAACCGGAAGTTGGGGTCCTGCAGAGTTGCCAGGTCCCCATTGAAGAAGAAGCGGTGCGTAGAACGAAAAAAACACTGTTTCGTCACCAGGCTCGTCGTAAACTGTGAGTGTGTAGGATGAGGCGGGAGGGTGGGTGAGGGTTGGGCATTACTGGGTGGCCTTGTTCAGGCCAGGTGGAGTGGTTGCACTCATGGCCGATATATAGGCCCTCTCCCATCTTTTGCGAACAGAGGTGTTGGCTGGTTGGGGTAGGAGGTGGATGATCGCTACCCGGAAGCAGTCGTTGAAACTGATGTTGTGGTGGTTGGTGTGGACGGCGACAGTGAAGTCCAGGTTGTGGGTGGAGGAGCGGTGGTTATTGATGCGGAGGTTGAGGGCCGTTGATGTTTCCCCCAGGTAAAAATCACCACAGATGTTGCAGGTGAGGATGTAGATAAGGTTTGAGGCATGGCAGGTCCCTTTGGGATGGAGGGTAAATTTGCCAGTGGCCGTGTGCACCTGGAGGGTGTGAGAAGTGATGAGGATGGGACAGGTCTTGCACCTGGGTCGGTTGCATTTATGGGCAGGGGAGTGTTGGATGTGTGGTGAAGGAGTGTTGTGGACCAGGATGTTTTGGAGGTTAGGGGGGCGTTTGAAAACCACCCTGGGTTTGTCGGGAAAAATGTTTTTGGTTTCGGGATCACTGTGGAGGATTGGGAGAAGAGAGTGCAGTGTGTGCCTGATTTTGTTGAGGTGGGGATGATATTGGGTGATGAGTGCAGGTGGGTTGGTGGCAGCAGGTTTCTTGGTGGTAGTGGTATGTGAGGCAGCTCGTGATATTTGCTTGGTGACCAGGATGGAGGGATATCCACGGTTAACCAGGGTCTGGTGTAGGCGGAGGTTATAATTCTGGCGGGAGGTGGGTGAAGTGTTCAGGCGCTGTCCCCTGAGGGCCAGAGAGAATGGAATTGCTTTTTTGGTGTGGAACGGGTGGGAGCTGGAGAAGTGTAGGTATTGCATGTGGTTGGTGGGTTTTATGTGGATGGAGGTAGTCAGGTGTCCTCCCTCGATGTGCACGTCCACATCCAGGAAGGTGATCTGGTTGGGGGAGTGTGTCCAGGTGAATTTTAGGGAACGGAAGTGGTTAAGTTGGTCCAGGAAGGCTGACAAGGATGGTTCTCCATGTGTCCAGAGCATGAAGATGTCGTCGATGAAGCGGAGCCAGAGGAGGGGTTGGAGGGGTTGGGTAGCCAAAAACTCTTGCTCAAGTTGGCCCATGAAGAGGTTTGCATAGGATGGGGCCATTCTGGTACCCATGGCTGTACCTCGGATCTGTAGGAAATTTTGGTTTTCAAAGGTGAAGTTGTTACAAGTGAGGACAAGGTGGGCTAGGTGGGTCAGGAAGTTGGTGCTGGGGTTGTGAGGTTTGGGTCTGCTATTGAGATAGAATTCTATGGAGCGGAGGCCATGGGAGTGAGGTATGTTGGTGTAGAGGGAAGTGACATCAATGGTGGCAAGGATGGTATTTGGGGGCAATGGTGGGAGGGTGCTGATTTTCTGGAGGAAGTGGTTGGTGTCACGGAGGTAGGAGGGCAGAGCTTTCACAAGAGGCTGGAGATGGGAGTCAACAAAGGCTGAGATTCGTTCTGTAGGTGAGTTATAGCTGGACACAATGGGTCTGCCAGGGTTGCCAGGTTTGTGGATTTTGGGCAATAGATAGAAGGTGGGGGTGCGGGGATTGTCGGGTATTAACATGGCGGTGGTACGAGCTGTTAGGCCTTCAGGTGGGCCACGGGTGTGGATGAAGTCCCGGATTTTGGTGAGGTGTTCGGCGGATAGGTCAACTGTGGTGGGTTTGTAGGTGGAGGGGTCAGCCAGCTGGCGGTTGGCTTCCGCCAGGTAGTCTTGAGAGTTCAAGACCACCGTGCTGGACCCCTTGTCAGCTGGGAGGATTTTGATGTTGTGGTTGTTGCGGAGGTCTCTGAGAGCTTTCTGTTCCCATGTAATTTTCGGTTGTATCTTGTTCACTGGTACCAGCCGGCGGCAGATACTTTTTGAGCATTTTGGTGTTTCCCAGGATTCACAAAATAATGCCACGTAACACTATTGAGGAGTATAATTAATAATTATCATGCAAAATTTGACGTTTCCATTTATTCGGCAACAATTTTGTGCAGAATTGTGTGCTTTGTGATTACGTAAGAAGTACTTTAATGCTCTGATTCAATTGTTCAATATTTTGAACGAAAACTTTGATAAATCGATGCTCGTAATTGGACTGGAATACTCACCCAATGATATTAATCAGTATTTTGAACAATTTTCAACCATTGGTATCGGTGGGAACACAGACTTAACAACAGTGCACAGTCACTATGACAATAGACAATTAGTCCCACCGCCCAGGCCAAAACATCAGGGAAAATAACGAGTACCCCATTTATGTATGGCAAGTTATATTTTAAACTGAATTAGGATTGGTGATAACGTTAGTAACTTAAGTTAAAATTCTCCACAAAAGAAAATATTTATCTTCGCCTAACGTGAACATTTTGTATGTTGCTCTATGACACAGGACAGAACTTGCCTACTTTTCGCATGCTGCTGCCCTCTAACTGCGTGTAAAAGAATTAGCATCCCAGCGCTGGTTGCTGGTAGGCTCTCCGGCGAAGCCTGACTTGGTATGTTGCACCTTGCCTGCAACATCTAACCCAAATGAAGCGGGGGATAGGAAGAACAGTGTTGAACCTCACTCCAATACTCTTAGCTGTAGAGATCAGGCCATTGCTCCGGCTTTGCAATGCGTACCTGTGCGTCTACTCATATGCTGTGAAATCTCGCAGGTTGCCTCCTTTTTTGTAACGCATCATAATGGAATTAGCTATTTTGAAGCAATCAAGGGTAAAATTATTTGTTTATGTTCAATATATTTAATAGGAAAACAATGAAAAAATACTAACAAAAAATGTGAAATTTCATGGTAAAATATCTGGTTGTTGTGCAACACTGCAACAATATCAGTAACCACCCCTGATGTAAAGGAGAAAAATTACTGCCTGTGATATTATGTTGAAGCCTACTATTATGGTGTATGGCCTGTGTGACGTCATACATCCAAGATGGTTGCCTCTGCAGACATTAACAAACAAAAACGACCATATCTCCTGAACACCTTATGGAGTCATTTTGACTATTTGTAAGTTCGCTGGGTTTTTACATGAAGGGAAGACATGTGTATGGAGGATGCTTTCAATTGAAGGCATGCAATCATGTTTTGCTGGAAAATGTGTTGGTACATACATGACGTCCGAAATCCAAGATGGCCACCAGGGACGTTCTGCACATAAAAGACTGTCCATATCCTGATTTAAAGTTTCTTTACCAGATTTTTCCATAGGCATTTGTGTTAATAATTAAAAACTGAAAAATGTTACTACAATTTTTATAACTACAGTAGTGTCCAAAAGTTAAGCATGACAGACATGAGAAAATGTTTTATTAATGAAGTGTCAGAACTGCATAAAACAGGAAAATTAATCAAGTCACGCCATCGGTCGCAGGTGAGTGCGCTGCTCACCCTTCCTTTTCAGGCATATTTCACCGTATTTTAATTTTTTTAAATTAATTTTTTGTACTTGTAATGATCTGTTTATTATAATCCTTCTTTATTTGTTTAAAAACATTTATTTGTTTTCAAACAGCGTAGTATACATCGTCGAAGCCAACAAGTCTCAGCGTTAACAAAAAGCGCATGTTCCTCTGAGGTAGTTCCATCTGATATGATATAAAATCACTGCGACACCTTTCAAATTTTCTGTTCACGACAAGAACATATAGGTACGAAAACTCACTAGAAACAGGATAGACCTATTGATTAAATAATGCACAAATGTAAATAAAAAATATATATAACGTAATCGGTTGCGTTAGAGCTCTGCACTCACTCTGATAACATTATTTCCACAACAATGGTCTTTCTCAACGTCATCTCATAAAAATGTGATCAGGTTGATTGTGAAACTCTAAAAGTCAGATAGAAAGCACCACAGGCCAATATTTCAAATACTGTTAAAATGGCACTTCATTAAAATTTAAAGTGAGCATGGCGCTCACCCACGACCGATCACAGGTTAACGAAAAAAGAGGTTTGTATGGGGTGAAGTTACCCCCTAACAGCTACACAACCTCACAACAACGTAGCATGCTATTTACAAGGTGGTGCAAGTATTCTAAGGTGTGAGGGGCACTTTGGTTGGAGAAAGACATGAGTCTTGAACATCCCTTTTTGCGAACATGCATCATAGTAGTTTGCCGAAATCTTTGAGTTGGGTGTCAGGCATGTATATTATATGATAGAATTTCTTAAAAATCCTGTCATCCTATTCGGGGTGTAAGACACACCCAAATGTCAACCTCACTTCCACGTAGTACACCCTGGACTGTATATTGCAGACTAGCAATGTTCTGACATCTAGGGCCTCTCCGATGGTGCAGTGGTAGTGTTGTCGCTTTGTTATCAAGGGGTCCGAGGTTTGATACCCGGTAGAGGCACATATAGCGGTTTGGATTCCACTTTAAACTGTAGGTCCAGTCCCAATTAACCTTACCATGCATAAAGTGGACTTGAGTTCTGTGCTGCCCACATGTATTTGTGATTGTCATTTCATCTATTTCAGCTCATCATCATTCATTCTCATCTTTGAAATAAGCCAAAAGTAGCAGAAACGAGAAGTAAAATAAATCAATTCATTCCTTCATTTTGTCATATTTTTTATCGAATCCAGGAAAACCAAGATTTGCGAGAGATTCAAGCACATCATCTTCTGCACAATCAAATACGTTCAACAACCACTTCCTTGGAAGTACAAACACAAACTGTGATACCATTAATAGATAGTGTGAACGCTGCCACCAAAGTGACCCTCACACCTTTCACCAGGAGGAGTTACTTCCAAGTACTAGAGTGAAATAACAGCAGAAAAGGAACATCCAAATCTACCCAGCCCAATAGGCTGTTGAATGGAGAAAGAAGGAAATGAGGATGACGAAAATATCATTCTTGTCATATTCACACTACCTAGAACTTCAGAGAAGATTACAGTTGACATGTGGTTGCGGAAAGAGGAAATGTTCATGCATATGCCGGGATGAGTCTCTGCGACGTACTGAACTGTGTCTCTGTAGTGCAGATCAAGAAAAGTGTGAAAACAATGACTTACAGGCGAGATTCAGTACAGAGTGACGAGGAATTTGAATAAAGTGACTGTATTGATGACATGATTTTTCCCAAATGATTACAACCACTCTTAATCTTAATAACAGGTGAGCTGCTTAAATTTCAAAAGACAATGCGGAAGTCACAGGTGATGTTATTACTACTTTCATATAATAGTTATAATAATAGTAATGATAATAATAATAATTAATATTTTTCACTTGTTATTTTTTAACAGAAAATGCATATGGAAAAATCTGATAAATTAACTCTACATCAGGATATGGACAGTATTTTATGTGCAGAACCTCAATGGTGGCCATCTTGGATTTCAGACATCATGTATGGTCTCTGACACATTTTCCAGCAAAACACCTGTAGTTACACATGATTGCATGCCTCCAAATGAAAGTA
Organism: Lepisma saccharinum; assembly: GCF_977018435.1. Classification (NCBI taxonomy): domain Eukaryota; kingdom Metazoa; phylum Arthropoda; class Insecta; order Zygentoma; family Lepismatidae; genus Lepisma; species Lepisma saccharinum. The sequence goes on from NC_139257.1 coordinate 14,237,238, forward strand.
TCCTCCATACACATGTCCTCCCTTCGTGTAAAAACCCAACAAACTTACGAATGGTCAAAATGACTCCTCAAGGTGTTAAGGCTTGACTGGACCTTTCGCATTCGAATGGGTGATTTTTTTCAAATTTTCCTCTCCATTCGAAAAACCTCTTGGATATTTCAAAATATGAAAAATTACATACTCTTAGAATTCCTTCTAGAGCATTGACGTGAATTTTCGTGTAGTTTCCTTTCACTGATTATGCAAGTCTCTTAAACTATTGATAATATCTAGACAACAGTAAAAGAAAACTACACGAAAATGAACAAAAAAGACAGAACTGAAAATTCACATGTAGTTTTGAAGAATTAATTATTAATTATTATTAATTGCCAACACGTGACATTAAGAACTAAAGGTAATTTGAAAGCATTGTTAATTTGCAAACACTTCTGAGAATTGAATGTAAACAATAAGGAACAAGCTGTCTTTGTCTTTAAGTGAGTATGTTGCTGATTATCAGGTCAGGGAAATCAGCTGGTGTGTTGAATTTTTTCCACTACTTTGGACTATAATATTGCAACTCTACAATTGTGTTAAGCCTTGAAGCTTTCCTGGCGACGAATGATGAAGCTTTCGAGAGCTAACACCAAAGTTACATCAAGAATTTCCATCCGGAAAAGTCGGGACTAGCGGAACATTCAATCAACGAGGGCCATAGACCAGATTTCAACAACACAGAAATTATAGCCAAAACTTCAAACTACTGGGACCGCATCATAAAAGAAGCATAGCTATTCATGGGGGCGGGGGGAAGAGAATCTCAATCGCGACATGGGGCTCGAACTGGACCCAGCTTGGCTAGCAATAGTCGACCAGCAGCACAGACGTAGCAGATATGGTACCCGATTGGTCTGCCATCTTTGCCAGCAACCCCCTCCACGAATGTATATACACCGGGTTGATGCTCAGGACTGCACTTCTACCCTGAAGATGAGAGTGGAATCTTTTCCACAACTTACCTAGTCGATAACCCAAGAGAATCTTTTCATGTCTAGTTCTAACTGTAATATAACCATAGTGTTGATTATTACATCTAATACTTAAACAGTATATAGGATCTTCTCTTTTTTTTAACATTTTCGGATCTGCCCTTAAAACAATCCTGCACACAGCACAGTACAATTACATGAATCAGGACCAATAAACATGGACAAAAAAATGCCATTTTGCAAGACTTCCCAAATGAACTGACTGTGGTTTCTAACCCACCTCTAATTTATATCAAAACTTTGCATACTTACATCATCTTTCCCATCCTGAACATTTTGCATGTCCAAGTCATTGGCACCACTGACAGACGTGACCTCAGCGTCACTGTCAAGAAGAGCAACTCCGGAGTCTCCCGGAGAGGGGAGGGAGATGGTGGAGGAGCTCATCTGGTCCATCACCACTTCCGAGGGAGCTTCCACCAAATCTTCCCCACTGCTGTTATCATACAGGGTAACATCGAGGAACAGAACACCCTGAAATTATCAGATTCAAGAATTACGCACCAATTTCTGCAAAATCAATTCCATTACTTTTTCCAGGTTTTTACGTAAGTTTCCACTCTATATTGAAGGTGAAAAAAGGTAAAGTGCTCCCCTGTGCTTAGCACTACAACATGAAGACGTATAGGGGGTGTGGTGGTAATGCCCAACACTATCTTGATCCAGTCGTGAGTGGGGTTGATGTGATCAGCATCACGCCCCTGACCGCCTTTACCCCCCAGGGTTTCCCCCAGGTACCGATGTCATTCGATGCTGGGTGGGTGCCGGAGCCACTTCCAACATTACAAAAGTTCCTGAATTTGAACTGCCCAGAGATCGAACCCGGAACCTTTAGCTTGATAGACGCGTTACTGACTGAGCCACCATGGCCACTTCCACTCTGACTTAACATAATAGTTATTCCTTCAATTTTGTATGTTAAGCAAATTTATAGAGTTTATTCACCACTGCCGAAATTAAATTATGAGAAATAAAATAAAATAAATATACCCCACCTCCGCCAAAAAAAGAAACCAATTTGAAAGAAAAAATGAAACATGTTTTTCATTTCCAATAATGACAAGCAGAAAAAATATTATTCATTGACTGGATTATGCTATTTTATACTGTTTTTCTGCCACTTTTTGGCTAATTGCGATTATGAGGATGAGTAATGATATGATGAATTTACTCTCACAAAGAACACCCATGCCCAGGTTCAAATCCAGGGCACCTATCATCTGCAGTTGTATGCTAAACATTAAGGGGTTATTTTTGGAAACAACTAAGAAACAATTGTGCTGAATGTACAGTCACTGACAATAAAAATGGGACACCTAGATCCTAAAATACTTGCTTACCTGCAAGATATTGTGTGTTACCTAACTCTACAGTGATAAGTGGATTTTAATAGAAAATTTCCTATGGTAATTTCTAGCAACACTGTAGAATTAGGTAACACATACAACGCCTTGCAGGAAAGCAAGCATTTCAGGATCTACATGTCCCATTTCTATTGCTGGTGACTACATTAAGTTCACAAATGCTTTCCAGCAGCTGTTTGGATTGAAGTCTTTGTATAGTTACTTTCTAAGGTACATGATCATAGACTTACAAAATCCACACGTCAGAGGTGGAAAGATAACTAGAGAAAGTACACAAGTGAACAACAAACTCACCAAATCAACGTCGAACTGAACGTGTTCTAATCCGGCCACAAGGGAAAGCAGAACCTGCATGCGAGAGGAGTCTCGCAGCAGAGCATCCGAGCTGTAGTATTGCTGGAGAGCTCTTCTGTCGCGAGCGAAGCACAGGAGGTGACTCTCAAGTGTTCCTTCGTTCAGTGAGTGATACAGCCACGCACGACCTGCATCAGAAATGCAATTGACATTACTGCATCAGAAATGCAATTGACATTATCAGTAAATCACATTTCCCGTAAGTTATATATTAAATTGCATCAGAAGTAGGACTTGGGAAGGGGGGTAAATCACAACACAGTCGAAATATCACCTTTTACAAAATAGAAGAAACACCAAATCTGTGTTATTTGTCTATTGATTTTTGGTGACTACCTCCATCATTCACATAGGTACGAAATATTACCTTAAATATGAACTAAACATAATACTGCAGTTGGAAAGGATGCTTTTTATTGAGCATTTTAAAAAATTATTTTCCATGACAACATATTACTGACCCTACAGAGATAAAATCACATGTCCTTTGGAAAAACAATTAAGTATCTTTTTTAAAAAAATCAAATAAGGTAAAAGGAAACACTCACCGGACAGAAGAAAAATTCAAAATTTTCGCTAATTTATAGCATCATCGGTGTGAGAAGAAACAGAAGACTGTTCTCACACCGATGATGCTATAAATTAGCGAAAATTTTGAATTTTTCTACTGTCCGGTGAGTGTTTCCTTTTACCTTATTTGATTTTTACTTAGCCCTTTTGGCCCTCCTTGCTTTTATCCATTTTTTAAAAAAATAATGTACAGTGGAACTTGAGGGGAAAAAGAAAAAATTCTAGGTATCAAGGATTTCCACTTACCAAGGTTCGAGTTACTGAGGGCCAAAATCCCCCGTTATAGAGGTCTAAAGTTTACTGACCCTTCTGAATGTCGGCACTATTTGCCTATGTATCATCATTTTAAGTTAATATGTATACTGTATAGTACAACGTACATAGAAATAAATTTTATTGAACAAAAATTTAGATGCACTACGTACAACATTGATTTGGTAAAATATTTGGTACAGTACTGTATGTACATACATACATACATGTTCAGTACGTATGTACTACACTCATTCTCTTCAACACTTAATGCCTTACAACTTCGTTTCACCGACATCATAACCTGCAACTTTTATGTATGTTACATATGTATCAACACTTCTACAATGCACACTAAGCACATTAACAATGATGGTTACATACACGGCAGAATGGAGGAGTTCAAGTCCTGACACAATTGATGATCGCCTGACATTGTACGTATGCACCCTAAGCTTCAACTTATTGAGGTCTGTGCGACAACGAGTTATAGAGCTCATTAGAATTTAACTTTGATTCATAGAGGTTTTTGATACTCTACCTTCGAGAGCTCGAACGGCATCCCATAAACTGTACAAAAATTAGTCTTATCCAGGTTTTATTCGAGTTGTTGAGATAGAATTAGTATTGAGTGTTACGGATAATTCAAGGGGATTACAAAAAATTCAACTTATCAAGGAATTTGAGATGTTGAGGTTCGAGTTATCAAGGTTTCACTGTATTTGCACTATGTTGACATTTTTATTTATGAAAAATGAGTGAAAAAGATTATAAATCTTTTGGAAAAATGTGACAATTTTTTTTAAAATTTTTGTCTTGCCTGGCCCTTTCCTGGGATAAGTATTGGGTTGGCCCATAAGTTCTGGTGTTTTTTTAAGTGAAAATTTTGCATGAAAAATAAAATGTGTTGGCAATGCGTTTTATGTTATTTGATAGAGAATTATGTGCTCTACATAATAGTGTGTTTAGTAAAAGAGCATTTTCGACACCTTCTGCTTTTTGCGTTTAATCACAAATCTCTCGAGCAGCTTCTGTGACTTTGGCACCTCGATTAAAAGCAAAAAGCAGAAGGTGTCGAAAATGCTCTTTTTTGTCGACTTGACACTCCATTATAATGACCTGAAAAGAACAAAAAGTATATCAGCATAAAAAACTAAACACACTTTGTTGTAGAGCACATAATTCTCTATCGAATAACATAAAACGCATTGCCAACACATTTCATTTTTCACGCAAAATTTTCACTTAAAAAAAACGCCAGAACTTATGGGTCAACCCAATATTTTTGGAGTGAAAAAAGAGGAAAATGCGATATTCTGACAAGAGTTTGTTTCATTCAGAATAATATGTTCATAGAAAGGAAGATAAAAGCAAACAGGACAAACAGGATTAAATATGATCAAAATTATGCTTTTATGGAATGTCTGGCAACAATATGCATTTAGATGGGCAATAAAATTACCATTATCATTAGGGCTCGGATTTGTGGGTAAATACAATTTTTTTCTGAGCTCGCAACCAACTTACAAAATCACACATTCTTCAATATTTTATATGCAAATACACATTTCTTATTATTATTTATAAGAGCCAGAACACAAATTTTGTCAACAAAATTCAAAATAAATTCTATCTTTTTCTTTCCAGATTTACAACAAGAGAATTGAATTATTACAAATTTTAATATGCTGATGCTCAGGTCTGTATGACCCAACTATTTGCCAGACTGAAATTTATAATACAAAAAAAGTAAAGTGGTCCCCTGTGCTTTTACACCATGCCATTAAGGCATATAGGGGATGTGGAGTTATGGCCCCACACTTTCTTGATCACGGCCGAAGGTGAGGGTGATGTGATCAGCACCAAGCACCTGGCTGCCTTTATCCCCTGGAGTTTCCTCCAGGTACCCACTTCATACGACACTGGGTGGGCACTGGCTTGAACAGGTGGAAAAAAATATGGTTATCACCCACCGGGGATCGAACCCGGGTCTCTCACGTGGTAGTCAAGATGCCCTAATGACTGATCTACCGCGGCTCTTATAATATAGCTCTGGCATTTGCTTGTAATGGGACAGTCTGAAAGACCCGATGCGATCCATATGTATATGTATGCCTGTATGATACACATGTAGCAAACTACACTTCTTAGTTTTCTCTGCTTTATCTCAAATGTTCTGGTTCTTGTGGCAATTTGTGCAGGGCACTTGTTCCAGCTGAAATCATGCTACATACAGTGAACCAATCACAGTTGAAACTTGTATACTTCCAAGTTACAAGGAAACTACTAATACAGTACTATTCCTACTAATACATTACAAATGTTCAAGAAATCAGTAAGCATAGTCGAAACTTGGCTGTTATGTGTAAATATGTAAACATATGGGGCATTCCAAGTCAAAGTGCCCTATATTCTCAATTTTTAAAATTAAATGCAATCTGAAATTGTAATTTGCATAAAAATTAAAGGTAGAAGGTATTTTCCATGTTCGTTCAATTTAACTTTTTGATTTACTTTTGATATCTATTATGTCCCACCCATGACACCAAAAAACAATTCATTTCTCCTTTAACTGTTACATTTTCCCCCTCAACTCCACTGGAATATTTAAAGGCCATTTACATTCTCTCTTCGTCTTAAATCATTTATTTTTCATCATTCGACATTTCACAGAAATTAAAATAAATGTATTATTGAGTGAAGTAGCAGTGTTTTATCTGTCAGAACCGTGGCATAAAATTGTTTACTTATAGTTACAAATTTGGGAAAATATTTTAAGGGTAATTATGTTTAATCAAGTGTTCGGTTCCATATTTTATTGCACAGAAACTGTAATAAAAATGTTGCTTAAGTATCAGTAAAATTAGGGTTACCAGATCGCTACAAGGGAAAAGTAGGACAATGTCCCAAAATGTAGGACTTTAGGTCAAAATTTAGGACACAAAACATTCACAATAAATAACACACATTTCTGTAACACGTTAGAAAGTAATTTAAAATCGACCCTTTTCAGTATTAAAATAATATAATTTCATAATGAATTCTTAAATGCAAAATTTCTAAACTTGTAATCTATACTAAACAATACACTTCTTGCTACATGTTTTAAATGGTATTTCTCAGAGGAGCCAATATTTCTCAAAATTTCAGGTCGCGTATTCATAAGAGACTGAACAGTCAAATTCTTTCAAATTACACTGAACCAGTACTCAACATTTTAGACTTTATGAAAAAAATATTTCTACTGAATAAGAATGGGAAACGCCTTGTTCCATCAGTATAAACCACAAGCAAATAAAGTTTGATCAGGCACTGAACAGTGACATCATCAGAATGTAGCCCCAAAACTTTGCTTCCCTTTTGTTCTAGCATGACAAACTTTTTTTCGGCAATGTCTGAATCAAAATAATTTCACTATTGTGTTTTGGAGCGCAGTCTATAGACTTGTATAGTGACTTGCATGATTCTCTTTGTTCAACTGACACATGTATTTTCCTAATTAATATTACGTGATGCTCAAAATGTAGGACATTTATGATATTTTTGAAATTCCTCCCGGACGACGGACATAGGACTAAAATGTAGGACATGTCCGGGAAAAACCGGACGTCTGGTAACCCTAACTAGAATGTAAGTAACTTAAAAAATGCATTCTGTGCGACTGAACCGTGACAATGCAATGCCCCATATGTAAAGTTACCATGTTGTCAAAAGAAGCTCCCCGATGGCATAGCGGTAATACGGTATGCCAGAGACCTGGGGTTCATGTCCTACCCAACAGTAAGGTAAATTCCACAATGAAAAATGTTATCGAATAATTTTGAAATCTTAACACATGCTTTAAATATTATTTCACACATAAAAATCCCACACTCTTCACTTAATCCAGCCCTTACTCATCTTGTTTGCATAAACATTACCTCGTCCTATGGAAGTTGAAACAGACTTCAGCTGTTCTATCATATGAGTTGTGTCTTTGTGTGTGAACTTCTTAATGAACGGCCAATAGCCTCTGTGAAGCTGGTGGAGGCCGTGCAACAATGCATGATCCAGCTGAAGGGAGAGTCCTTGCACAAGCCACGATTTACTGTCCAGTGCCACACTTAAGCCATGACGATGTAACTGGAAAGAAGAGAAAAAGCACAAGACATAAAGATCCATTTCGAAGAAGAAGTCATAAACTGAGTGAGGAAAATGTTTGGCATTGGCAATTATGCGCAAGCAACCATTTTCCCATGTTATGATCACATTGGAACTGCAGAATGTGGGAAATATTAATTTTTGCTTATTGTATAGTACTCTGCAAAGTATTGTTAAACATATTTCACCTAAAGTATTCGTAATTATACCTCTCTATGTTCTGACTTCACAGCGATTTCCCAACCGCTAGTGTGTGCAGGGTCTCCAACCTCACAAAAATGTCCCTGCATTGAAGTTGAACAAGCAGAATAATATATATTCTTAACAATGTTTCTTCAAGTTATACTTTTGATTTTCTATGATGGTGATTCTCTGTCTTTTAACCTCAGTCATCTGGTAGAGAGCCTCTAGTAAAATTGGCTACTCTCCCCTGATAATCAAGAGCTATGTTGCCACATTAATAATATCAGATAACTTTTGGAGAAGAGTACATACCTGTAAATAAAGAAATTTCTACTCTGATGAACCCCCCCCCCCAAAAAAATATGTACAGCTGGACACAACATTAAATAGGCCTAAATACGAGGGCTGCTGGAAAAGTTTCTGCAATCATATGAAAAGAGACATGTGAAATTCTGGGAATGGCTTTATTGTTTTTCAAAGTATTCACCCTTAAGATCGATATACTTTTGCATACGTTCAAACCAATTTTAAAAGCATTTTTTCCACTCCGAAGCTGATACCTCGGAAACCGCTGTTCGGAATGCGTCACATTAAATTTCACATTACTCTTATAATTTTTATTTATCGGGAACACATTTAGTCTTAAGTTGTAGCTTCTAAATGTTTGAGTTCCTCTTTTCTTTGATATATACGTGTTTTGCTTCTTTTATTATTGTTTACTACTTTCAATATTTTAATCGCAACTGCATAATTTTACAGTTTAGTTTCGTAAATGTGAGATACGTTCTTGTACATAAGCAAAGTTTAATTGTTAGTAAATCAAAAAAACATATTCATAAGTTTCTAATGATCAAAAGTACCGTAAAAAGCAGAAAACTTTTATTTGTATTTGTATTTGTAACCTTTATGCATCTGCGGATAAATGTAGTGAGTTTGCAACCTCTCTCTGCTCTGCAACCCTCCAGAAGTTACTTCTACCGTTATGCCTCCAACAGAACCTACCACCCCCCTTGAAATGAACTCCACTGCTCTAGGGCATGTCCTCCGTCACCCTCTCGCCGAGGACAAAAGAACCGGCTGCTCCCTGGGTCTCAAAATAGCAAATGTAAACGTCAGGTCATTATTCCCCAAACTTCAGGAAATATGCATCAAAATTACAGAGAAACAGATTGACATTCTTGTTATAACAGAAACGTGGTTAACTTGCAATATAACGGATAATGCATTGAAAATTCCAGGTTATGACTTAATACGCTCTGATCGCCATTACAGCATGGGTGGGGGTGTCTGCATATACGCACGGGAGGGACTAAAACTGCATCCGTTGTCTTTCGAAATCGAAGGAGAGTTTGACGTTGAGTACCTTGCAGCTACGGTTGAAATAAAAAAGGAACGTCTCGGTATTTGTGCCGTATACAGGCCTAAGCGTATTCCATATACACAGTTGTCAATTTTAGAAGATATATTGACCGAAATGTATCCCTTAGTTAATGACCTTGTTATAACTGGAGATTTCAACATTAATTTCTTACATCCAGACTGTGCTGACGTCGTTTACATTCAAAATTTGTTTAATCAATTTCAATTAAAGCAAATAATCAATAAACCGACCAGAATAACCTCCACGACTAAGTCATTAATTGATCTGACGTTTGTCAGCAACATGCAAAATATAATCCAACATGGTGTCGGTGAGCCAGTCAGCAATAGCGATCATAGAATGACCCACGTTGTACTTGCGTATACCAAACCAGAAAGCGTGAACAGAATTATATACCACAGAAAATACGGTGATATTGATTATGATAAATTCGTGAAGGATGCAGAAAAAATTAACTGGGGAAAAATATATAACACCGATAACTTGGATATGAAAGTAGAGTATTTCAATGTCAACTTACTTGATCTCTTTGACAAGCACGCGCCAGTTCGTAAAACACGAGTTCGTAACAAACGTATGCCGTGGATTACATCGAATGTGAAGCTGTTGATGAAACTAAGGGACAATGCGTTTCGTAAATTCAAGCGAATCGGAACTGAATCTGCATGGAAAGAATACAAAGAATTGAGAAATTTCACGACATCCGTTATTCGGCAAGAAAAAAAGTGTTATTTTGAGCATAACATCAATAAAACACCAAGACAACCAAAGCATTTATGGAAGCAGCTGAAATCTGTAGGCATTGGCTCAAATAAAAATGATCTCCCCTCCACGTTTGACAATGCGAACGAGATAAATGAACACTTTATTAATTCAATTGATAGTCTAAATATCGACCAACGTCTGATATCTCAAGAATGTTTAAAATTTAGTAACCAAAAGTTTAATAATATGCTTTCCGAATTTGCTTTTAAAAAAGTGGATGGCTATACTGTAAGAAAATGTTTGTACGAAATCAAGTCTACTGCTATTGGTGCAGATGGAATATCAACTAAAATGCTGAAGTTATCGCTACCTTTTATTTTGCCTATTATCACACATATTATTAACTTTTCGCTCGAGAAATCCGTATTTCCCAGGAAATGGAAAGAAGCTTTGATAACACCACTCCCTAAGACGACCCGACCAACTAATGTAAACGACCTTCGACCTATTAGTGTTCTGCCTGTGTGTTCAAAACTACTAGAAAAAATAATCTATAAACAGACATTTAGCTTCATTGCCCAAAACAATATTCTTCCACCCTCAGTCAGGCGGCACACAGCACTGCTAAGGCTTTGCTGAAAGTCACAAATGACATCCTCCAGGCTATGGATAAGAAATTCCTCACTGCATTAATATTATTGGACCTGTCCAAAGCATTTGATACGGTACAACATAAATTACTGCTCAGTAAACTGAAATATTACAGTTTTTCACAATCTACCCTTAACTGGTATTTTTCATATCTAAGTAACCGAAACCAACGTGTAAAACTGTCGCCTACTTTATTATCTAATAATTTATATATTTCATCTGGTGTTCCACAAGGATCTATACTAGGTCCATTATTGTTTACGATTTATATCGCAGACCTACCCTCAGTTGTCAAATACTGTAACGTACATTCATATGCTGATGACACTCAACTAACCAAATCATTCAATCCAACAGAAATTGCTAGAAGTATTAAATACATAAGTAATGATTTGGGTGCGATAAAAACATGGTGTGATGCAAATGGCCTTAAAATTAATGCTAATAAGTCATGTTATACATTTATTGGAACTCGAAATGCTATTGGTTCGGTCGAGCACACTAATACAACAATTACAATAAATGATGATGTCATACCTAGAGCTCAAGTAGTTAAAAGTCTTGGACTGATATTTGACACTCGTCTATCATGGAATGAGCATATTAGCCGCCAAATCAATAAATAATTTGGAACACTTAGATTCTTGTTTAAATTTAACAAACTATTATCTTCAGAAATCAAGCAGCGATTAGTTGAAACACTTATATATCCATTTCTCGACTATTGTGACGTAGTGTACTCTGGTAGAATAAATAAAACTTTACAAGCAAAGATTCAAAAATGCCAAAATGCGTGCATGCGGTTCATATTTTGCATCCCGAGACGTGAACATATTTTACCTTCCATAAATAATAAGAATATCCTCAATATGTACCGTAGGCGGCTACTGCATACATATTGCCTTATACATAAAATTATTACATCTGGCAAGCCGTCGTATCTGGCAGACATGTTGATCCCTCGCACCAGTATTCACAGCCACCATACAAGAAATAATTCCAAATTTAACCTTCCACTCTGCAACACACAGGCATATCAGTCGTCGTTTTCATATTTTGCTGCAAAAATATGGAGTGCCCTACCTAAGACCATGTCGAGCATATCTAAAATAGAATCTTTCCGAAATGAAGTAAAGAATTTTCTTTTGGCAGAGCAGAGATTGTGTTCAAATACTATGATGTAACTTGTATGTTTATGTTATGTATTTTGTCTACATGTTTTTATTTTTACTTATTTTTCATTCATTTTATTTTATTTTTATGTAGTTGTCTTTTCACAATTTTTGTATCATTTTATTCATACATTTATTACAATTATTTTATCAATAGATTTTGTAACTAAATCATACAGTTTATTGTACACTGTATTAATACTGTAATAACGTATGTATAAGAAATGTAAATTTAAATGTAATCGATGACACGGGTTAGGTGGCAGAACAGCCTCAGGCTGAACCTCGCCCACGTAAATAAAGAATTTGAATTTGAAAAAATTTGAAAAAAAAAACAGCTGCTTCAGGCGACACAAATTCCCACCACGCATCTTATTTTTCATGTGTGGGAACAAAAAGGAGACATTAGGTGATAAATCAGGTGAGTACGGACAATGAGTCATTAATTCGACATTTTTACTGGACAAAATTCAACACTTCTTTGTAGCTAATCAGTGGTGATTTATTCATTCTAGTTTTTTGGACTTTTAGCCACTGTTATTTTTTAAAAGAGATTTACCTACGTTTCGGAGGCTGAAGCTGCCTCCGTCTTCAGGGTAGCGTGTAGTCTGTTAGGTCACATAAATGGTTGCCTAGGAGGATTATTCTTGGTGGCCTAAGCTCCGTGTCTGTCAGTCACAAGGACCTCTATATAAAAAAAATTGCCAGGTAAGATTATGAGTGGCCCAGGCTCCACTTTGTCAGATGACCATGTCAAGGTCACGATCGTAGGTAAATCTCTTTTAAAAAATAAAAGTGGTTAAAAGTCCAAAAAACTAGAATGAAAAATTCAACAGTTTGGTGTGCTGAGTGGGAACTGGCGTTGTCGTGGTGAAGAATAATGCAACGATTTGGGTTTGTTTTACGCAATTCATTGATGACCTCTGGCAAAGAAATTGTTGTATACCACTCAACATTTACAGTCCTTCCATCTTCTAAAGCTATTGTTGCCACATGTCCGGTATAACCGAAGAAACAAGCAATCATTTGCTTGGCAGCACTCCTCAAACGAACAACAACTTTTGTTGGTTTCAGCTCATTTTGAAACACCCAAACAGTGGATTGCCGTTTAGTTTCGGGTACGTATCAATAGATTCAAGTTTCGTCCCCTGTAACAATGTAGAACACCAAATTTGACTTGCCTCTTGAATTTTTTGAGCATTTCTTTACACCAATTGACACGAGCCTGCTTTTGATCTTCGTTCAAGCTGTGTGGGATCCAACAACTTGAAAGTTTCCGTACGTTCAGATGACCATGCAAAATCGTATGTATTGCTTTCATGTAAATGTTCAAGGATGCCTGAATCTCATGGTATGTCACATGCCAATCTCTCTCAATCTTTTCACGCACAGCATCAACATTATTGGCAACAACAGAAGTGAGTGGATGACCTTCACGAAATTCATCACTGAGAAATGTGCGACCATGCTGGAATTTGGAAAACCAATTGTACACAGTCCTATTGGATGGTGCTTCATCCCCAAAAGCCAAATGAAGTCACTCGATGCATTGTTTCGGTGTTAACTACATTTTGAAATCATAAAAAATCATTGCCTGAAAGTGTTCACAAGAAATTTCCATTTCTCACACAAAACTAAAGTTCAAATCACCAACCCTGAGACCTTCTGTAAACAAAATCACGTGCATGCAGAAAGCATTGCAAACTCATAGAAGTAAAATAATCCACACGAAAATCCAGCGTTGTTACAGGATTCATTACGTAAGGTAAAATAACGGCCAATTTGTAGTATGGGATACACTGCCGCAAATAACGACTCACTTTAAACCCAATGCTCTTTCTTTTGTACTTATTGCTTCACCTTTATGGTTAATTCTTTGCACCAGTAATCATTTCCCATAAATTTCGCTTCTTTCTTGCATACGAATTGAATATTTTTTACTTGCATTTTTTTAGACAAAATGATATAACATGGTAATATATATTTCTAAGGTTTGATATAGATAGGAGTGTATTTGAAATTTGTTTGTAGATTTTATGTAAATTGTATCTTATGTAGATAAAATATATAATGGGCATAAACAGCCATATGCAATGCTGTAAGTGCAATAAATATATTGATGATGATGATTAAAACAAGACAAAGAAAGTTCGTAAATTTATTGCAGTTGGAAACTTTGACAAGCATCCCAACAACGATTTTTGTTCCGCCAAATATAGTGCATTTCGTAAAATAACTTGGTGACATGGCAAGGCAAGTGTGAACATTTTGTAGGAATATGCATTGTAACTTTCAATGAGCTTAGAGATTTGAATGATATTTTATAACAATGGTTATTTTCTAAAAATAATCATGTGAACAGCAAGGAAGTAGTGCCACTTTCAACATTTAGAGTTCTATGTGTGCGGGAAGGTCTCAGTGTTCTCAGAGCTTGTTTTCAAAGCACCAGCAAGAAACAGATTCTACTCAATATTTATGTAACGTTCTGTCAGTGGTATCCTGAGAAACCAGTAAAAGAAGTGGTTAAGTTGGTATCCCAGTGAAGTGGTGCATCAGTGTCTGCAGTTTTAAGGGTCATGATTCAGCCGAGACGGTTTGTTTACAGGTCTGGGGGTTGGTGCTTTACACTTTACTTCTTCAAACTGCTGTGAAAAATAAATGAATATGCTTAAACAAACAATCAAAGATAATTTAAACATAAAAAAGGTCTATTCTTTCAATTTTTATAATAGCGGAACACTAGCGCCACTGTTGGTGGTAGTTTGCAGAAACTTTTCCAGCAACCCTCGTATCACATGAATGTGACAATAAACGTACGCTCATATACAGGGTGATTCTTCATGTAGTTTACAACTTCAATAATTTATAATTATTTATTGGAACCACATACAGACTTGGTTTATATGTCATTATGCAGCAAAACACTTCAAGTTTTTTATTAGAAATCTGTTATGGTTCAATGTGTGCACCGTTGGTCATCCTGGACACATCCCAACGAAAGTCAATTTCCTGCCAAACATTAACCAGCATTTCAGGGGTAACATTAGCGATGGCTGTTGTGATGCGATCTTGAAGTTCATGAAGATTATGAGGTAGGGGAGGGGTGTACACCCTATCTTTCACAAACCCCCACAAAAAAAGTAGAGTGGAGTGTAATTCTGGAGACCGTGGCGGCCAGGCAATTGGTCCACCACAACCTATCGTCTGGAAAACGATGATCAAGGAATTCCCTTACACACAGAACAACCTGTTTAGATAAATGTCTGGTGCCATTTGTACACTGCTTTTTTTGCCGTATTCTGTGCGAAACTTTCGCTGTACACTCGTTCCTGACTTGGTTTCTTCGAACCAGAACACGCACTTAGCTCATTCCGCACCAGTGAAAGTTGCCATTTTCAACGATAGACCGGTGGCGCCACATGTGATCAACTCCGCAACTACACACTACGTGAGTCAAAACTTGAAGTGTTTTGCTGCATAATGACATATAAACCAAGTCTGTATGTGGTTCCAATAAATAATTATAATTTATTGAAGTTGTAAACTACATAAAGAATCACTCCTGGCAGTTTCAACCCATAATCATCTATTCATTTTTCATATAGCGCTATGCATTGGCAACATATATTAAACTACATTTTATCAAGGAGACAATGACTGTTTACTTAAATTTCACTGCATCTTTCACTTCACGAAGCATATTTGAGGGTCCACTACCACAGACAAATTACTTACACGTGAAGTACTGGCCTTCGAGTGTGTACCGATCGTTTGCCTGTTTGAGCGTTATTCGCTCGAGCGAAAAAACAGTAGATTCCGTAAGACATCTAGCATCATCTGAGCGAACTATTAAGCAATCGAGCAAAAAAGCCTCGATGCAGCACTCTAGTTAGCTATCTTCATATATTTCAGAAAGATTTATAAATATACCTACATAGTATATGTACACACTCTCATAACTACAGTAGTTTGTATATATTTTGTATATAGAATCTAATAGTATAATATTACTTTCAATGTTTCAATTCGACATATGTACATTCACATAAAACAAAAAAGGAAGAAAGAAAGAAAACACTAACCAAATGCACCCTCAATGAAACTGTTGTACATCCATTATTTGTATTTAGCATAACATATTTGTATTCTGGCTTTCAAGCGCATCATGTATGATTTGACTTGATGGAGCAAGTCTCGTATTTTGGCCACCTAGTGCAGTGGTTCTAAACAATTGTGAGACTAGAGCACTGTAAATTCCTTTGATAAAAGTCGATGCCCTGCTCAAAAATTTTTACCCCTCTCTAACTTTTTAAACTTTATACATTAATATGCACCCTTCAAATTAAATATTAATAAATTATGGCATATGTCTACCCTTGTTAACAAATATGTATTCGGTATAAAATAGCTGACAACAACTGAATCTAATGAACTCTCGTGGCCCGGTAAAATTTATAGCAGGCCCCAATACTGGTCCACAGACTAGCAGTTGAGAACAGTGACCTAATGCACGGTGGTCCTAAAACTGAGGCAGGAACTGAGATTGGTCACAAATTCCAAAAAAGTGAATGTTTAAAAAAATTAATTGACTTTCTCTCAGCAAAATTTTATTTCTTGAAGTCCAGTTTATAATCAGACATGGTAATTGGGATTGGACCTACAGTTTAAAATGGGACCTAAATTACTGTGCCTCCAAGGGATTGAACCTGAAATTCCTTGATTACAGGGTGACAACATTACTTCATTCCATCAGGGCATTCTTACACACACATATACATACACAGGTTGAGCATAAAGGCTTTCCCTGATTAGACAATTTATTACACATGAAGTATGCTCATTAGAGATGTGGGTAACGGTTCTGATTGTTTTATGATTTTTTCAAATTCTCCTAGCAGATAGACTAATTATCGTAGAATTTTGGCAATCATTGTCACACGAAATTTGAACTTTCCTTAAAGTAACTAGCACTGTTTGGATTTTTTTAAAAAAATATTTATGTTGAAAAAAATCATTTAAAAAGTACCTTTTGCAAGCATGTGCGCTTTCCATGGACAACACATTCCCCATTGATAGAAGCGACAGTAAGTATCGTAAACTAGTGAAAAAGTCCAATTTATGGCCAAAAATAAGATATTAGAGGTACCTTACGCAAAACTCCTCGTTTTGTATGCATATAAGGGACACCCCTAAGACCATAGTAAAGAAATGGCTGTTGCCAAATACAGAGTAATATATTGAAGTATATGGAAATGAAAAACCAATGTCAAGGAATAATGCAGTAAGTAATCGCTAAAACTCCGCAGTGTTTGTTAACACAAATCTAAATTGAACCATGTAAAAAATGCATACGTAGCATGATGAAATCACAATATGTTAGGCACAGATATGCTGCTCCTTCGAAATGTCCACATAAATCACAAGTTTGTTATTTCATTAATAACCTCCTGACATGTGTGTCATACGTTGCACAGGGAATGTCTAAAAGATAATCAGTTTCCCTTCATGTGTTGGAAAAGATCTCCTCAGTCACCATCGCTAACACTTCTGTTATCCTCGCCTTCAATGTTTCAACAACTAAAACTAGTGATTCTAATCAATTTGTCCTTAGTGTATCCCTAGTGAAACAGGTCTAGAGCATGGAGGCCATGATGTTAAGACCATCCCTCCCAATCCAGCATTTTCGAAATAGGTAACTCAGGGGTTCAGGTATTCATCAGGATATATTTCTGTTTAGCATATAGCTATAACCATTCAATCAAAAATCTGGTATTCGACAGAGACCCAACGGATTTCTTAATTTTTGCAGAAGAAACTACTTACGGAAATGAGTTTCTGTAGCATTTATAAGTTCGTGCAGGTATTTTGTTTCATCGTGGAATCTATTTCACCGGGAAATCATGTATTTTTCAACAGAAATATCTCTCCAAGGCACATTGCTGTTGCTTCCATTTGCTTGCACTACGTGAACCAAATGTTTGATGACATAACTCCCTGTCAGTGTTTCCAAACATGCCATTTTTTTGCAAGAAGATGACAATTTTAACTATGTTTGCCCAACCTCACCGAACCTAACCTTTCCGTGCATGGTTTGTGGGGCTATCCGTGGGGATTTTTCGGTTTGTGGGGCCATCCGTGCATGGTTCGTGGGGCTATTTCAGTTCACAAGGTTGCAACACTGCCACTAATGATCTACCACGCTAGTCAAGCTGTCTCGCCATATTGTGGAAGCGAGAAAAGGAAGAATAATAATTACTCCTCATGTCACAAATTGAAATTATTTTCGTGAAAAAAGCAAAATACCACCTAGAAGAATCTTTCGCAATGCAGAATAGGTAAGTACGAATGTTAAAAGTGACGAAATGAACGAGTGAGAGGTGTTGGGACCATGTCGAACATTTATCGAAATTACAAGTAATTTTGGTCTCATTAAATGGGGAATATGCATATTCACATAATTGATGTAGGGTAACGGTTCTGATTGTTTTATGATCTCTCCTAGCACAAAGACTAATTATTGTAGAATTTTGGAAATCATTGTCACACGAAATCTGAACCTTCCTTAAAGTAATGAGCACAGTTTCGAATTGAAAAAAGTTATTAATGTTGGAAAAAAACTTAAAAATTAACTTACGCACTTCTCATGGAAAAGATATTCTCCGTCGACAAGCGACAGTAAATACCGTAGAAGCATAGGAATGAATGTAGAAGTAAATCTGAACCTTAGTAGAATGCATTTAAGGACTTTATGTTAATGCTAAGAGAACCAAACCTAACCTGCCTAACCTAACCACAAAAGCATATATTGAACAAAATCTTCAGTAATCGCTAAAACTCCGCAGTATGTGTTAACGGACATATATCGAAATCGAACCATGTAAAAATTGTGGTAACTATCTGATATCGCCCAAACGGATTTCTTCAAATTTACAGGAGAAACTACTTACTGAAATCACTTTCTGTATCACTGTCGAGGTTCTTTCGAGGCATTTTCTTTCGCGGAAACTAAAAACTTCACCATAGAATCCTGCAGAACAATAAATAATCAGTTGTTACGTAAGGAACTTGAATCTTCTGTAACATTAGGCCATTGTTTGAATTATGTACGTGCAGATGGCGCAAGCGTCGAAAGTTTTCAGTGTTTCCAAACGTGCCTTTTTTTTTACGAGAATTTTTTTTTAACTATGCTTACCTAACCTAACCTTCCCGGAAATGGTCCGTGGCGCTATCGTGAATGGTTTTTGGGGCTATCGTGAATGGTTCGTGGGGCTATCATGGATGGTTTTTGGGGCTATCCGTCAATGGTTTATGATGACATAATGAACACGAAAGTAGGTATTTTTCGGTTAAGAAGGTTGAAACACTGCATACCCACTCCAAATCAACAAAACACAAGCACGTGCGATGTTCCATGACGAGTGCATGCCATATTGTCTGTTACCCAAGCATAACAAGGTAGACAAATAATGACTCGTAATATGAAAAGTTGACAATATTTTATGGAAAAAGGCATAACTTCACCTTAAAGAATCTTCCGCAATGCAGAATAGGAAATAAACGAGTGAGAGGTGTTCGGGCCTTATCGGATAAGTACCAAAATTGCATTCGTAGCATGATGAAATTGCAATAGAACAAAAGGAACTTGGGCCTTGATGTAGTTTTGCATACCTATAAGTAATACTATGGGGCTATCTAATAGTTTAATATTAACATTTGTTTAATTTTTATGATATCAACCTTTAAATTTGGTAAAAGGAGCACAAACACGTGAAAGTTCATTTTATGCTCATATCAGATAATCCGGACTGGGTATACAGTTTTAAATGGAATACGTACCACTATGCAATATGTCTAAACTGAGAATCAAACCTGGTACATCCTAAACACTTTGCCATTGGGTCGGCACATACAGCAAAAACAAATTGGGAACTACAAGAAATGACCAATATGTGCCCCTTGGCTGCTACACCACATAAAATTATTTAGCTAGTTCGAAAATATGACATTACGAACCTCTAAATTCTTAACTGACACTGCAAGTGAAATACGAGGTTTGGCTAGAAAAAAACCGGATTGATGTTGCTATTGGCAAACAACGAATGAGCGAAGGTTGAGCAATGCATGATTCTATACTACCATACCCTGCCTACAGAATGACTAATTGCCCTGGGTGCAGGCCTCTCAGTTTCGCTGTGGCACTTGGACAAAGCGGAACGTGCGCCTGTGCTCCGTCGGAAAAATGCTGAGTATTAAAATGGAACAGCATGTCAATATGAAGTTCCTTTACAAACTGGGGAAATCCGCAACAGAAGCGTACGACATTTTAAAATCTGTGTACGGGGATGAGTGTTTACCATGCACACAAGTGTTTGAGTGGTTTAAACGGTTTAAAGAAGGACAGGAATGATCCAAGACAACCCACGTTCAGGACGACCATGCACGTCGAAAACGGAAACAAACATTCAAAAAGTGAGTGATGTGATTCGAAAAAATCGTCGATTGACCATTAGAGCAGTTGCTGAAATCACAGGAATAGGCAAAGAAAGTGTTCGACAAATTTTACACGAGAATTTGAACATGAGTAAAGTGTGTTCAAAACTCGTGCCAAGGAACCTGACATTGGAACAGAAGGAAGCTCGAGTGAACATTTGTACGGACACTTTGAAGAACATTGAAACAGACCCTACATTCTTAGAGAGAGTGATAACCTGTGATGAATCGTGGTTTTCCACGTACGACCCTGCCACAAAGCGACAATCAATGCATTGGAAGACCCCGAGTTCGCCACGTCACAAGAAAGCTCGCATGAGCAAGTCCAAATTCAAAGCCATGATGATTGTCTTTTTCGACATTCGAGGCATTGTGTACATTCATTGGGTACCTGAGGGTCAAACTGTAAACCAACATCATTACATTAATGTGTTGAAAACCCTTCGTGAGCGAGTAAGAAGACGACGACCTGATTTGTGGCAACGGAAGTCATGAATTCTGCACCAAGACAATGCTCCTGTCCATGCGGCCCTGTCAGTGAAGACATTTTTGGCTAAATATGGCATCCCAGTGTTAGAACATCCACCGTATTTGCCGGACCTTGCTCCCTGTGACTTCTTTTTATTCCCCAGAGTGAAGTCCGCCCTAAAAGGAACCAGATTTGAGACAGTAGTAGCTGTGCAAAGAAAAGCGACGGATGTAATGAACATGATCTCCGAAAATGACTGGCAACACTGCTTCCAGCAATGGAAAATTCGTATGGAGCGGTGTACAGATCGTGCAGGGGAGTACTTTAAAGGAGATAAAGTTCCTGTTGTACAAAATGCCGTATAAAAGATTTCATAGCATCAGTCCGTTTTTTTTCTAGCCAAACCTCGTATCTTACGCGTAATTGGCAAAAAAAAGCTGGCAACAACTCTACATGAGCATAAACCAGCACCAGATCTTACCCAGCAACCAATTAATGTGTACGGCTTGGGGCAACACTGGGTAAAAAAAAGGAACGACTTAAAGTGACCGAACCCCTCTCCGATTTTCTTCATATTTGGCATACTCACTAATTGAGGCCTCCTAATCCCGAATCTGAAGTTAAAAGTTGTCGGAAACGTCTAGAAATTGCAAAATAAGCTAAAATAAGGCGTTTGTTTTCGGAATGGAAACCGTCGATTTTCGTGAAATTTTTTGTTTCACAAGGAAATGTATACATATTCCTTATACTACCACGACACCAAATTTTAACTGTTTGCCTAACCTAACCGAAACTAACCTAACCACACGTCAATGGTTCGCAATTTCTAGATCCTGGTACTACCATGACACCAAATTTTAACTATGTTTGCCTAACCTAACCACACGTCAATGGTTTGTGGGGCTAGCATCAATGGTTCACAATTATTTTGCAATTTCTAGACGTTTCCGACAAATTGTAACTTTAGATTCATCATTGGCATGCATCAAATAGTTAGTATGTCAAATAAGAAGAAAATCGAAGAGGAGTCCGGTCATCTTAAGTCATACCAAAAAAAAAAAAAAATTACAATACAGGAAGGATCTGCAAATTTTTTCATATTCGTTATAGTAAGTAATTTTGGCCTAGTAATCACGATTCTAAAGTTAAAATGTGTGGGTCACGTCTGGAAATTGGAAAATAAGCTGAATTAAGTTATTTTCGTTTATGTTTTTCTGGAGCGATATGTGCATTGTTTTACGAACTAAATTTTAACTATGCTTGCCTAACCTAACTTTAACGAAAATGTTCCTGGGGATATCAGAGAATGGTTTGCGGGCCAACTGCGAGCACATACATTAACGGGATGTTAGTTTTGTAGCACTAGAACAGCAAGCAATGTTTTCTCCCTCACGGAAGATGCAATTTTCCTCAAATGAACGCTCGAGCATCGCGGTAATGAAGAACGTTATTTTACAACTTGTGCATGTACAATTTCTACACATCACCCCCAAATCTGAACTGCAGATACATCATCAGGACTCGATATTTAGTGAGTATAAGAAGTAAGAAAGAAATTTGAGATCCTTCCGGTAAATTCTTACCAAAAAAATAGAAGAATAGAGCAAACCGAGAAAGTATTTCCACAATCCCCATGTGCCTACATAGAACAAATAAAATAAGTGCAACACTTTTCAGAGGCACTTCAGTTTCCATAGTTGGCTGGCATTCTGTATTCTCAAATATCATATTATAGTCCTGACATGCTGATACAGAATTTTTTTTAGGAATTTGCTGGGATAGTGATACTACTAAGTGAAAACAGGTTAATACCAAACTCATTTCCAAAGAGCCAGTGAAAAAGTCAATATTAATTACAGAAATCAATTTTACAGGAAGAAAATATATTATACAATTTTGTTAACAAGCACATACTATCTTTACAGTTAACACATTACTGTGCTATGAAAGATTATTCAAATGGCCGAAAAATCATCGTTTTTTGGGATAGTTCACAGTTTTCATCATCTTTGAAGCCTTTTTTCTACTACTTTTCAAACTATAAGCTTATCATGAGAAGTTCGTCGTTTGTAGGTTTTACTCACGTTTAATATGTTTACTTGAATGTTCTCTCATCAATCTATCATACATTTTAGGTTGGGATAATCAAAATTATAGGTTATTGAACAGAGCTCTCGCTTAGTATACAAGGAACAAATTCAAATATCAAAATATATCAATTCTCAAATGACAGCAAACAAAATATTTTTCTTAACGTGAAAAGTCTGATGTTTTCTTACTTCTGTGATTTGTTAGGATGTTGTAAGTACCATTTCAATATGACATCAAATCAAAATATTCGGATAATATTTAAAACGTAGAAAAGGCAAATACATACCAACTTGATCGAATTTCCTAATTCGTCCAAAATTCTATCCTTAACACTGTGTTTTAATTTCTGAGATTCCATGGCTCTAACCTCATCGCTTGCTTTTTCCAAGCAAGTCTTCTTCTGAGATGTAGCTTTAAATTTCCAACACAAAACATCATAGTTCATTTTCTTCAGCTGACTTTAGCAGAAGACATTTTGGTATCTTCATAGCAGCATAACCAAGTTGCACAGAACTGAAACAACCAAACACTCATGAGTTTCATGAACCATATTTTATTTATGAGCGGTTCTTCATGTATTATGTTAATATACAGGGTGGTTCAGAATTCCTCTTACACACTTCAAGGGGTTGCAGAGGGGAGTAGATCAAATTTTGATAAGGAGCCCATGTCCGGAAACGTACCGTTTTGGTACTTCACAGATGACAAGATCACATAATTTCACATCTCCCACTTCACGGTAGGCAACCCACATTGACGGAGGGTTGGCAAAATTTGTTTTTTCTGTTTAAAACATGTTTCTTTGTTTTAAACATAGTTTTAAACATGAGTTCCAAAAACATGTTTTAAACAAAAGAAAGTCAACCTTTTCCCCAAGGTTATTAGAAGTATAGGTTGGGCCAATCCGTTGTTTACTCGTGATGACGAAACGACGGTAAGAGGTGAATTTATCCATGAAATGAATTCCAAATCTATGCGCTAGTGTTGCACTATGCAGATAGGAAACCATGCCAGAAACTAAACACACGAAATCGAGTACACAAATGAGCATTTCCACCCATTTACATTTTGTGGCTTCAGACAAATTGAAAATAAATATAAATAGGTACTTATTGTTATGCGGGACAGAATATTATTGATCGGAACGGGAATTTTTTTTTAAATCCCGACATTCTGGACGGGAAATATTCGCAATTTCTCGACTAGTCGGGAAATCTCAATCTTCGCATTCTTGCAATGAAAACTAACAATTTCCGATACGTTCCAGACACTTGCAATGTAGAAAACGTCAAGAATTAATACCGTTTTACAATGACCATTCGGTATTTCCCGACTGCTCGGGATCCAGAAATTTAGGGAAGTCATTTGCTGAAGTCGGGATAGGGACGAAATTTTTCTTTCCGATTCCGGTCCCGACTTTTCGAGATACCGCACACCACTTGTTATTATTATTTATTTTAGTTCAGCACAAGATACATCTTCCAAGTACGTTGAACATAATATATACGTTATATACGTTTTTCAAAAGGATTCTTCGGTCACCGAGCTTTGGATTCGTGTGGGAACGCTAACGTGAATCATGCTAATGCTAGAATCTGCAGTGCGCATTTCTGCCCAGAAGATTATGTACGTAATCTGAAAAGTCAACTTTTAGGTTTACATCGAAGAAAGATCCTTAAGCAAGATACCTTCGACTCCTTATTATGAGCAGGAATGTAGGGAGTATAATCCTGGTAAATACTTCGCCTACCATTTCTTTGCCATTGGTGTACAATTCTCTCTCGCTTTTCCCCTACATATTCACATAAAGAAATAAAAATACAAACTGCTAACTTTTCATTCCATTTTGGTTATTTATTAAACGATACGTGTTTGTATTTATATTTGATAAATTTACTTTGCTCTTCCGGCCATTTAAGTCAATTGAGATGATGAAGAAGTGATAAAATAGATGAATGGCCAATCACAGTTCCCCTTACTTATAAGAGCGACCACAAGAAAAAGAACCTTCCTCCTCTTCCGTTCAACTCGGACTATAAGAGAGCATGCTCCACTCTCCCCCTCCCCTCCACACTGGAGTACGGTGCACAGGAGTCGCGAGTCTGCGCAGGTTTCTTTGCTTGTGGTTCCACTATAATAGTATTTTAAAATTGTACACTCACCTCACTTAGTTCTCCGGCAGTTTGTTTCTTTATACATCATATTTGGAGAAGATACAATTCAATCTATAGTTGTACGTACACTGTATATAACACACCTTATTACTGACTTCCTTGACCCTGGATGTACAGGGTCAAGGAAAACAAAGAAATGAGCATAATTTTAACTTCGGTGAAGATGTTGAACCTAAACCAAAAAAAAACTCAAATAATGAATTCGACAATGTAAATTGATGAGATTTAGTAAATCATTTGATGAAGTGAACTAAATCTGAGTGGACTAATCGCAAAGGACATAATCAGCTCAGATCCTATTACTTCTTCATGGTATGTGACGTAAAGTTTCCCAACCGTTTGACGGCGTTAGTAGTTATAGCATCTCCTTTTCCATAGCCTGTAGTACACATTCTCATCTAGACATTGTTCTTGTTCTGGTGTTTAATATCTGCATACTACAACACTGTCGTTTTGTCATTTCACGTGACTTCACATTGAAGTGATGCATTCACTTGGCCGGTTACACGTCATCGCACGCAAAAACTTCAACCGTTACCATGGTTTTGGGCCAGGGCTGCTTTTCCCATTAAATTATAGTTAAAGTCGTTAAAGAAAAAATACTCATTTTTATGAGGACAGTGGCGACAAGGACAGTTTATTTCCCTTTGGAGATAAGGTTTACCATACTGCAGGGTAGGGGTGTGCGGGACAGAATTTTTTGAGTCGGGACAGGAAATTCTTTAAATCCCGGTGTAACGGGGAATTTGGACTACGTAGAAAAGTGACTGTACAGTCAATTTTCTACAGAGAAAAAAGACTGCCCTTTTCAGTTCCCGTCAATTAAGCAGGGGGTAAAATATCCCCGTAGAAAAATGACTGCCTCTCAATTTCCACTTAAAAGAGGGGGTACAAATTCCCCGTAGAAAAGTGACTGCCCCAATTAAATAGTGCTTATATTAGGAGGGGGTACAATTTCCCCGTAGAAAAGTGACTGCCCCCTTACATACTGCTTATATTAGGAGGGGGTACAATTTCCCCGTAGAAAAGTGACAGCCCCTTAAATACTGCTTATACTAGGGGTGGTACAGAATCCCCGTAGAAAAGTGACTGCCCCCTTAAATCCTGCTAATATTATGAGGTGGTATAATTTCCCCGTAGAAAAGTGACTGCTCCCTTAAATCCTGCTTATATTAGGAGGGGGTATAATTTCCCCGTAGAAAACTGACTGCCCGCTTAAATCCTGCGTATATTAAGAGGGGGTATAATTTCCCCGTAGAAAAGTGACTGCTCCCTTAAATCCTGCTTATATTAGGAGGGGGTATAATTTCCCCGTAGAAAAGTGACTGCCCGCTTAAATCCTGCGTATATTAAGAGGGTGTACAAATTCCCCGTAGAAAAGTGACTGCCCCCTTAAATCCTGCTTATATTAGGAGGGGGTATAATTTCCCCGTAGAAAAGTGACTGCCCCTTAAATACTGCTTACATTAGGAGAGGGTACAATTTCCCCGTAGAAAAGTGACTGCCCCCTTAAATACTGCTTACATTAGGAGGGGGGAAAATTTCCCCGTAGAAAAATTACTGCCCCCTTAAATCCTGCTAATATTAGAAGGTGGTACAATTTCCCCGTATAAAAGTGACTGCCCTCTTAAATTATGCTAATATTAGGAGGGGGTACAATTTCCCCGTAGAAAAGTGACTGCCCCCTTAAATCCTGCATATATTAGGAGGGGGTATAATTTCCCCGTAGAAAAGTGACTGCCCCCTTAAATCCTGCTTATATTAGGAGGGGGTAAAATTTCCCCGTAGAAAAGTGACTGCCACCTTAAATCCTGCTTATATTAGGAGGGGGTACAGATTCCCCGTAGAAAAGTGACTGCCTCCTTAAATCCTGCTTACATTAGGAGGGGGTACTGATTCCCCGTAGAAAAGTGTCTGCCCCTTAAATCCTGCTTATACTAGGAGGGGGTACAGAATCCCCGTAGAAAAGTGACTGCCAACTTAAATTCTGCTTTTCTTAGGAGGGGGTACAGATTAACCGTAGAAAAGTGACTGACCCCTTAAATTCTGCTTATATTAGGAGGGGGTATAATTTCCCCGTAGAAAAGTGACTGCCCCCTTAAATCCTGCTTATATTAGGAGGGGGTACAGATTCCCCGTAGAAAAGTGACTGCCACCTTAAATGCTGGTTATATTAGGAGGGGGTATAATTTCCCCGTAGAAAAGTGACTGACTCCTCAAATTCTGCTTATATTAGGAGGGGGTATAATTTCCCCGTAGAAAAGTGACTACCCCGTTAAACCCTGCTTATATTAGGAGGGGGTACAGAATCCCCGTAGAAAAGTGACTGCCATCTTAAATTCTGCTTATATTAAAAGGGGTTACAGATTAACCGTAGAAAAGTGACTGATCCCTTAAATTCTGCTTATATTAGGAGGGGGTATAATTTCCCCGTAGAACAGTGACAGCGCCCTTAAATCCTGATTATATTAGGAGGGGGTACAGATTCCCCGTAGAAAAGTGACTGCCCCCTAAAATCCTGCTAATATTAGGAGGGGGTATAATTTCCCGTAGAAAAGTGACTATCCCCTTAAATCCTGCTTATATTAGGAGGGGGTATAATTTCCCCGTAGAAAAGTGACTGCCACCTTAAATCCTGCTTATATTAGGAGGGGGTACAGATTCCCCGTAGAAAAGTGACTGCCCCCTTAAATCCTGCTTATATTAGGAGGGGGTACTGATTCCCCGTAGAAAACTGACTGACCCCTTAAATCCTGCTTATATTAGGAGGGGGTACAGAATCCCCGTAGAAAAGTGACTGCCAACTTAAATTCTGCTTATATTAGGAGGGGGTACATATTAACCGTAGAAAAGTGACTGACCCCTTAAATTCTGTTTATATTAGGAGGGGGTATAATTTCCCCGTAGAAAAGTGACTGCCCCCTTAAATCCTGCTTATATTAGGAGGGGGTACAGATTCCCCGTAGAAAAGTGACTGCCACCTTAAATCCTGGTTATATTAGGAGGGGGTACAGATTCCCCGTAGAAAAGTGACTACCCCCTTAAACCCTGCTTATATTAGGAGGGGGTACAGAATCCCCGTAGAAAAATGACTGCCATCTTAAATTCTGCTTATATTAAAATGGGTTACAGATTAACCGTAGAAATGTGACTGACCCCTTAAATTCTGCTTATATTATGAGGGGGTATAATTTCCCCGTAGAACAGTGACAGCGCCCTTAAATCCTGATTGTATTAGGAGGGGGTACAGATTCCCCGTAGAAAAGTGACTACCCCTTAAATCCTGTTTATATTAGGAGGGGGTATAATTTCCCGGTAGAAAAGTGACTGCCCCCTAAAACCCTGCTTAGTTAGGAGGGGGTACAGATTCTCCGTAGAAAAGTGACTGCCCCCTTAAATCCTGCTAATATTAGGAGGGGGTATAATTTCCACGTAGAAAAGTGACTGCCCCCTTAAATTCTGCTTACATTAGGAGGGGGGTACACATTCCCCGTAGAAAAGTGACTGACCACTTAAATTCTGCTTATATTATGAGGGGGCATAATTTCCCCGTAGTAAAGTGACTGCCCCCTTAAATCCAGCTTATATTACGAGGGGGTACAATTTCCCCGTAGAAACGTGACTGCCCCCTTAAATCCTGCTTATATTAGGAGGGGGTACAGATTCCCCGTAGAAAAGTTACTGCCACCTTAAATCCTGCTTACATTAGGAGGGAAATTGTACCCCCTCCTAATATTAGCAGGATTTAAGGGGGCAGTCACTTTTCTACGGGGAAATTGTACCACCTCCTAAAATAAGCAGGATTTAAGGGGGCAGTCGCTTTCCTACGGTAAAAGTATAACCCCTGCTAATATTAGCAGGATTTAAGGGGGCAGTCACTTTTCTACGGTGAATTTGTACCCCCTCCTAATATTAGCAGGATTTAAGGGGGCAGTCACTTTTATACGGGGAAATTATACCCCCTCCTAATATTAGCAGGATTTAAGGGGGCAGTCACTTTTCTACGGGGAATTTGTACCCCCTCCTAATATAAGCAGGATTTAAGGGGGCAGTCACTTTTCTACGGGGAAATTATACCCCCTCCTAATATTAGTAGGATTTAAGGGGGCAGTCACTTTTCTACGGGGAATTTGTACCCCCTCCTAATATAAGCAGGATTTAAGGGGGCAGTCACTTTTCTACGAGGAAATTGTACCACCTCTTAATATTAGCAGGATTTAAGGGGGCAGTCACTTTTCTACGGGGATTGTGTACCCCCTCCTAATATAAGCAGGATTTAAGGGGCAGACACTTTTCTGCGGGGAATCAGTACCCCTTCCTAATATAAGCAGGATTTAAGGGGGCAGTCACTTTTCTACGGGGAAATTATACCCCCTCCTAATATAAGCAGGATTTAAGGGGGCAGTCACTTTTCTACGGGGAAATTGTACACCCTCCTAATATAAGCAGGATTTAAGGTGGCAGTCACTTTTCTACGGGGAAATTAAACCCCCTCCTAATATAAGCAGGATTTAAGGGGCACTCACTTTTATACGGGGAAATTATACAGCCTCCTTATATTAGCAGGATTTAAGGGGGCAGTCACTTTTCTACGGGGAAATTGTACATCCTCCTAATATAAGCAGGATTTAAGGTGGCAGTCACTTTTCTACGGGGAAATTAAACCCCCTCCTAATATAAGCAGGATTTAAGGGGCAGTCACTTTTATACGGGGAAATTATACAGCCTCCTTATATTAGCAGGATTTAAGGGGGCAGTCACTTTTCTACGGGGAATTTGTACCCCCTCCTAATATTAGCAGGATTTAAGGGGGCAGTCACTTTTCTACGGGGAAATTATACCACCTCCTAATATTAGCAGGATTTAAGGGGGCAGTCACTTTTCTACGGGGAAATTGTACCCCCTCCTAATGTAAGCAGTATTTAATGGGGCAGTCACTTTTCTACGGGGAAATTATACCCCCTCAATAAACAGGATTTAAGGGGGCAGTCACTTTTCTACGGGGAAATTATGCCCCCTCTTAATATAAGCAGAATTTAAGTGGTCAGTCACTTTTCTACGGGGAATGTGTACCCCCCTCCTAATGTAAGCAGAATTTAAGGGGGCAGTCACTTTTCTACGTGGAAATTATACCCCCTCCTAATATTAGCAGGATTTAAGGGGGCAGTCACTTTTCTACGGAGAATCTGTACCCCCTCCTAACTAAGCAGGGTTTTAGGGGGCAGTCACTTTTATACGGGGAAATTGTGCCCCCTCCTAATATTAGCAGGAATTAAGGGGGCAGACACTTTTCTACGCGGAAATTGTACCCCCTCCTTATGTAAGCAGGATTTAAGGGGGCAGTCACTTTTCTACGGGGAAATTATACCCCCTCCTAATATTAGCAGGATTTAAGGGGGCAGTCACTTTTCTACGGGGAATTTGTACCCCCTCCTAATATAAGCAGGATTTAAGGGGGCAGTCACTTTTCTACGGGGAAATTATACCCCCTCGTAATATTAGTAGGATTTAAGGGGGCAGTCACTTTTCTACGGGGAATTTGTACCCCCTCCTAATATAAGCAGGATTTAAGGGGGCAGTCACTTTTCTACGAGGAAATTGTACCACCTCCTAATATTAGCAGGATTTAAGGGGGCAGTCACTTTTCTACGGGGATTGTGTACCCCCTCCTAATATAAGCAGGATTTAAGGGGCAGACACTTTTCTGCGGGGAATCAGTACCCCTTCCTAATATAAGCAGGATTTAAGGGGGCAGTCACTTTTCTACGGGGAAATTATACCCCCTCCTAATATAAGCAGGATTTAAGGGGGCAGTCATTTTTCTACGGGGAAATTGTACACCCTCCTAATATAAGCAGGATTTAAGGTGGCAGTCACTTTTCTACGGGGAAATTAAACCCCCTCCTAATATGAGCAGGATTTAAGGGGCAGTCACTTTTATACGGGGAAATTATACAGCCTCCTTATATTAGCAGGATTTAAGGGGGCAGTCACTTTTCTACGGGGAAATTGTACATCCTCCTAATATAAGCAGGATTTAAGGTGGCAGTCACTTTTCTACGGGGAAATTAAACCCCCTCCTAATATAAGCAGGATTTAAGGGGCAGTCACTTTTATACGGGGAAATTATACAGCCTCCTTATATTAGCAGGATTTAAGGGGGCAGTCACTTTTCTACGGGGAATTTGTACCCCCTCCTAATATTAGCAGGATTTAAGGGGGCAGTCACTTTTCTACGGGGAAATTATACCACCTCCTAATATTAGCAGGATTTAAGGGGGCAGTCACTTTTCTACGGGGAAATTGTACCCCCTCCTAATATTAGTAGGATTTAAGGGGGCAGTCACTTTTCTACGGGGAATTTGTACCCCCTCCTAATATAAGCAGGATTTAAGGGGCAGTCACTTTTCTACGAGGAAATTGTACCACCTCCTAATATTAGCAGGATTTAAGGGGGCAGTCACTTTTCTACGGGGATTGTGTACCCCCTCCTAATATAAGCAGGATTTAAGGGGCAGACACTTTTCTGCGGGGAATCAGTACCCCTTCCTAATATAAGCAGGATTTAAGGGGGCAGTCACTTTTCTACGGGGAAATTATACCCCCTCCTAATATAAGCAGGATTTAAGGGGGCAGTCACTTTTCTACGGGGAAATTGTACACCCTCCTAATATAAGCAGGATTTAAGGTGGCAGTCACTTTTCTACGGGGAAATTAAACCCCCTCCTAATATAAGCAGGATTTAAGGGGCAGTCACTTTTATACGGGGAAATTATACAGCCTCCTTATATTAGCAGGATTTAAGGGGGCAGTCACTTTTCTACGGGGAAATTGTACATCCTCCTAATATAAGCAGGATTTAAGGTGGCAGTCACTTTTCTACGGGGAAATTAAACCCCCTCCTAATATAAGCAGGATTTAAGGGGCAGTCACTTTTATACGGGGAAATTATACAGCCTCCTTATATTAGCAGGATTTAAGGGGGCAGTCACTTTTCTACGGGGAATTTGTACCCCCTCCTAATATTAGCAGGATTTAAGGGGGCAGTCACTTTTCTACGGGGAAATTATACCACCTCCTAATATTAGCAGGATTTAAGGGGGCAGTCACTTTTCTACGGTGAAATTGTACCCCCTCCTAATGTAAGCAGTATTTAATGGGGCAGTCACTTTTCTACGGGGAAATTATACCCCCTCAATAAACAGGATTTAAGGGGGCAGTCACTTTTCTACGGGGAATTTGTACCCCCTCCTAATATAAGCAGGATTTAAGGGGGCAGTCACTTTTCTACGAGGAAATTGTACCACCTCCTAATATTACCAGGATTTAAGGGGGCAGTCACTTTTCTACGGGGATTGTGTACCCCCTCCTAATATAAGCAGGATTTAAGGGGCAGACACTTTTCTGCGGGGAATCAGTACCCCTTCCTAATATAAGCAGGATTTAAGGGGGCAGTCACTTTTCTACGGGGAAATTATACCCCCTCCTAATATAAGCAGTATTTAAGGGGGCAGTCACTTTTCTACGGGGAAATTGTGCACCCTCCTAATATAAGCAGGATTTAAGGTGGCAGTCACTTTTCTACGGGGAAATTAAACCCCCTCCTAATATAAGCAGGATTTAAGGGGCAGTCACTTTTATACGGGGAAATTATACAGCCTCCTTATATTAGCAGGATTTAAGGGGGCAGTCACTTTTCTACGGGGAATTTGTACCCCCTCCTAATATTAGCAGGATTTAAGGGGGCAGTCACTTTTCTACGGGGAAATTATACCACCTCCTAATATTAGCAGGATTTAAGGGGGCAGTCACTTTTCTACGGGGAAATTGTACCCCCTCCTAATGTAAGCAGTATTTAATGGGGCAGTCACTTTTCTACGGGGAAATTATACCCCCTCAATAAACAGGATTTAAGGGGGCAGTCACTTTTCTACGGCGAAATTGTACCCCCTCCTCATATAAGCAGGATTTAAGGGAGCAGTCACTTTTCTACGGGGAAATTTTACCCCCTCCTAATATTAGCCGGATTTAAGGGGGCAGTAACTTTTCTACGGGGAAATTATACCCCCTCCTAATATTAGCAGGATTTAAGGGGGCAGTCACTTTTCTACGGGGAATTTGTACCCCCTCCTAATATAAGCAGGATTTAAGGGGGCAGTCACTTTTCTGCGGGGAAATTGTACCCCCTCCTACTATAAGCAGGATTTAAGAGGACAGTCACTTTTCTACTGGGAATTTGTATCCCCCTCCTAATATAAGCAGGATTTAAGGGGGCAGTCACTTTTCTACGTGGAAATTGTACCCCCTCCTAATATAAGCAGGATTTAAGGGGGCAGTCACTTTTCTACGGGGAATTTGTACCCCCTCCTAATATAAGCAGGATATAAGGGGGCAGTCACTTTTCTACGTGGAAATTGTACCCCCTTCTAATATTAGCAGGATTTAATAAGGCAGTCACTTTTATACGGGGAAATTATACCCCCTCCTAATTTAAGCAGGATTTAAGGGGGCAGTCACTTTTCTACGGGGAAATTATACCCTCTCCTAATATAAGCAGGATTTAAAGGGGCAGTCACTTTTCTACGGGGAAATTATACCCCCTCCTAATATAAGCAGGATTTAAGGGGGCAGTCACTTTTCTACGGGGAAATTGTACCACCTCCTAATATTAGCAGGATTTAAGGGGCAGACACTTTTCTACGGGGATTCTGTACCCCCTCCTAATATAAGCAGGATTTAAGGGGCAGACACTTTTCTACGGGGAATCAGTACCCCCTTATAATATAAGCAGGATTTAAGGGGGCAGTCACTTTTCTACGGGGAAATTATACACCCTCCTAATATAAGCAGGATTTAAGGGGGCAGTCACTTTTGTACGGGGAATATGTACCCCCTCCTAATATAAGCAGGATTTAAGGGGCAGACACTTTTCTACGGGGAATCAGTACCCCCTCCTAATATAAGCAGGATTTAAGGGGGCAGTCACTTTTCTACGGGGAAATTATACACCCTCCTAATATAAGCAGGATTTAAGGGGGCAGTCACTTTTGTACGGGGAATATGTACCCCCTCCTAATATAAGCAGGATTTAAGGTGGCAGTCAGTTTTCTACGGGGAAATTATACAGCCTCCTTATATTAGCAGGATTTAAGGGGGCAGTCACTTTTCTACGGGGAATTTGTACCCCCTCCTAATATTAGCAGGATTTAAGGGGGCAGTCACTTTTCTACGGGGAAATGATACCACCTCCTAATATTAGCAGGATTTAAGGGGGCAGTCACTTTTCTACGGGGAAATTGTACCCCCTCCTAATGTAAGCAGTATTTAATGGGCAGTCACTTTTCTACGGGGAAATTGTACCCCCTCCTAATGTAAGCAGTATTTAAGGGGGCTGTCACTTTTGTACGGGGAAATTATACCCCCTCCTAATAAACAGGATTTAAGGGGGCAGTCACTTTTCTACGGTGAAATTGTACCCCCTTCTCATATAAGGAGGATTTAAGGGAGCAGTCACTTTTCTACGGGGAAATTTTACCCCCTCCTAATATTAGCCGGATCTAAGGGGGCAGTAACTTTTTCTACGGGGAAATTATACCACCTCCTAATATTAGCAGGATTTAAGGGGGCAGTCACTTTTCTAAGGGGAAATTGTACCCCCTCCTAATGTAAGCAGTATTTAATGGGGCAGTCACTTTTCTACGGGGAAATTGTACCCCCTCCTAATGTAAGAAGTATTTAAGGGGGCTGTCACTTTTCTACGGGGAATTTATACCCGCTCCTAATAAACAGGATTTAAGGGGGCAGTCACTTTTCTACGGTGAAATTGTACCCCCTCCTCATATAAGCAGGATTTAAGGGAGCAGTCACTTTTCTACGGGGAAATTTTACCCCCTCCTAATATTAGCCGGATCTAAGGGGGCAGTCACTTTTCTACGGGGAAATTATACCCCCTCCTAATATTAGCAGGATTTAAGGGGCAGTCACTTTTCTACGGGGAATTTGTACCCCCTCCTAATATAAGCAGGATTTAAGGGGGCAGTCACTTTTCTACGGGGAAATTGTACCACCTCCTAATATTAGCAGGATTTAAGGGTGCAGTCACTTTTCTACGGGTATTCTGTACCCCCTCCTAATATAAGCAGGATTTAAGGGGCAGACACTTTTCTACGGGGAATCAGTACCCCCTCCTAATATAAGCAGGATTTAAGAGGCCAGTCACTTTTCTACGGGGAAATTATACCCCCTCCTAATATAAGCAGGATTTAAGGGGGCAGTCACTTTTCTACGGGGAATATGTACCCCCTCCTAATATAAGCAGGATTTAAGGTGGCAGTCACTTTTCTACGGGGAAATTAAACCCCCTCCTAATATAAGCAGTATTTAATTGGGCAGTCACTTTTCTACGGGGAAATTATACCCCCTCCTAATATAAGCAGGATTTAAGGGGGCAGTCACTTTTCTACGGGGAAATTGTACCCCCTCCTAATATTAGCAGGATTTAAGGGGGCAGTCACTTTTCTACGGGGAAATTGTACCACCTCCTAATATTAGCAGGATTTAAGGGGGCAGTCACTTTTCTACGGGGATTCTGTACCCCCCCTAATAGAGGCAGGATTTAAGGGGCAGACCCTTTTCTACGGGGAATCAGTACCCCCTCCTAATATAAGCAGGATTCAAGGGGGCAGTCACTTTTCTACGTGGAATTTGTACCCCCTCTTTTAAGTGGTAATTGAGAGGCAGTCATTTTTCTACGGGGATATTTTACCCCCTGCTTAATTGACGGGAACTGAAAAGGGCAGTCATTTTTCTCTGAGAAAATTGACTGTACAGTCATTTTTCTACGGAGTCCAAATTCCCCGTTACACCGGCATTCGGGACGGGGAAAATTCGGGATGTCGGGAAGTTTTCGGGACTGGATGTGTTCAAAATTTCCCAAAGCTCTTGAAATCTGGAATTCTACACGTAATTTTCATCTTAAGAACAGATTAAGACGAGAGAAATGCAAGTTTATGATTAGTGGGAATGAATGTACAGGTAATTTAGAACCTTTTTCTTTAGAAAGCATTTAGCGATATTATTTTAATGCTAACAGAACCTAACCTAACTACGAGAGCATTTAGGTTTATTATTAGAAGAATGCTAATGGACATAATCTTAAAATATTTTTGTGAAATTAATCGCTACAACTTCATAGTGATACAGACGTAATTGCATACATAGTATGATGAAATCACGATAAGACAAAGACCGAGTCTGCTGCCAGGCGCATCTTTTTTGAGGTTCCAGCAGACACTACCAAATTAAAAAGCTTTCTCCCGTAACGTCAGAACATAAGGTTGCGCGATAAGTGAGACCCGTAAAGCACGGATTAAAATGAAAGGACAGGGTTGTAAAACAAAAAAAATATCACAGACTATAAAATATCAAGTACCAAAATGTGTTCTAAACACTTCTAAAAAAACATGTTTAAAACATTTGTAAAAAAAACAAAGCCGTATGTTTTAACCGTTTAAAACAAAGTGTTTTAAACACTTTTGTTTTAAACATGCCAACCCTGTGACCAGCACCTTTACCCGTAGCCAGTGATGTGCCGTAGACTATAAGTTTACGTCTACGTGTGTTGTCTACACGTAATCTACGCGTAGATTACATTGGGTTGTAGTTTACATAGACTACGTAGACAATCTAAAGTGCATTAAAATCAATTTTCAAGGGTTTCATGAAAGGAAAGTGACATTTCTAACTATATTGTTTCCTAACGAAATGAAAAGAATCCTACTTACAACAAAATTTCTCTTCTCTTCTATCATCAACTATGGAAGAAGATAAATAGTATGCAAAAAGACAACAGATGGCAGTCGTGAGGCAAGAGTGGTCTTTTTACCATAAAACACTAGAATATTTCCTATATTAGGTTTCTTCCTAGGTGAGAAATTGTTCGAATTTGAAAGAAAAGAGTATAAAAAGCTCTCTTCACACATCAGCAACTGATACGTAGTATAATTTAATTTATATTCCACGGCGCCCTTTGCTAAGTTATCACCTTTTGCCATGTTGTTTACGTAAATTACGTAATCTACGTGTAGAATGTAGACTATCGTTGTTTACGCGTAGACGCACATCACTGCCCGTAGCCCCGTAGAGGGTACATGAATGGGTC
Source organism: Lepisma saccharinum (assembly GCF_977018435.1). Classification (NCBI taxonomy): domain Eukaryota; kingdom Metazoa; phylum Arthropoda; class Insecta; order Zygentoma; family Lepismatidae; genus Lepisma; species Lepisma saccharinum. The sequence goes on from NC_139257.1 coordinate 14,274,425, forward strand.
AATTACTGTGCATGGTTTCTACACCTTTGTGTGTAAGTTCCAGTTTCCTCGGCTTGTTCTTTTTACGAATAAAGCGCATTTAACCAGGGAAGGTTTGCCAAAGAGGAATAGACATGGCAGCACCAGGCGTGCAATATTAAGAATTAACATAATATATGTTAATAACTTTATAAATAAGAACAAAGCAAATTGGAAAGATCAAGAACAACAGAATCTACTATAAGAAGATAAAGAATAAATATAAAAGAAATAAATTAATGTATATACTCGATAAATCAAACTAGTGATCATATCTAAATTGATCAGAAAACTAAAGAAGTCAAAGCAATGATACAAATGTGTCTTTCAACAGATTTTGAATCTGTCTGATTTGATTTACCTTTCCAATAGTGGAAATTTTGTTTACTCAAGTGCCGGCACGTTCCAGTCAACGCCCCACAGCACTTTTCGTTACGCCTTTCAGCCATGGCACTGGCACTGGCATGGGCGTGTCAGTTGTTTGGCATCAAGTACACACTAGGTTGGACATATTTAGTGTTGGCACGTTCCAATCGCAGCCTCAAGGGAGGAAATTAGTATAATTCCCAAAGCCTAAGGGGAAAAAGCTGGAAGCAGGATAAAGGAATTCCCAAATCGTAGAAAAGCGGATATAGAAGGATATTAAGAAGGAAGTCCAGATTCAAACCGTCCATATAGAAGAATATTCAAATAGAGAAAAGAAATAATAAAAAGCCTATTGAAATGAAAATTGACTGTAAATGAGAATTACAGAAGAATGTAGCTTATCATGTAAATATTCTGATTCCATGTATCCTGTGTTCGAATAATATATTCGTTTAAACGCCTCCGTTGGAAGGCATCCTGTCTGGTTTCGTTGTCTACTAAGAACCCTACCCTGTAGATATTCTAGCCGAGGTTTAAAATTAAGATTTATGTACCTTGCACCCAGAAGCATGCGGTAAGCAAAGGCGGGGCAAGCGCCGCTTGCGTTGTTTTTTAAAACACTTTTGATATCTTAAGTCCGTGTTTTTCAATGCCTTTATATACCTTAGAATGGAATTTATTTACTACAAGATATTTACATTACAGAATTTTCATTTCCCCTATTTCCTGTTCTATTGGCTTGAAACATAAACTGGCTATTAAACTGTCGCAAAGACGTTCAGTATTCTAAATGAACTTGCAGTGGCAACTCCATCACAAATTACATCTGCAGCTCGCGAGCATCTACGAGGAGGATCTGGAAATCTCGCTACAGAATGAGCTGATACAGTTTGCACACCTAGTAAGCAGTAGCAATGTCAAACATCAGGAAGACTTTTGATTGATTTAGTTTATTTTACTTCGAGTTTTGTGCCTCTTGGCTAATTTGCGAAGATGGGGATGAGTGATGAAATGATGAAATTGATGAATGGACATTCACAAACAACCAAACCCGACCGGGATTCGAACCCGGGACCCTTGGCGTCGCAGCGCGATGTGCTAACCACTCGGCCACAGGGTCGGGCACATCAGGAAGACATCCCAATGGAACTGTCCATGTATACTATTGTATGTAAGGACCCGTTCCTCAGTACATTTCCCAATGTTGAAATTCTTTTTAGAATTTATGCTGCCATGGGACAGGATCGCTTATCCAATTTAGAGTAAACATCTCACTACATATGCACGGTCCATCTACTGGACAATTACTGACAGGTTCATTGTGGAAATTGTAGAAACTACACTTTCTTCAAGAAAATTCACAAAGGCTTAACACTTATAGCACACACACTTTTCTTGCCTTTTTTGCCGAAAATTAATCTACTATATCATCGAAGTCCAATTCACGAAGAAGTTCATGATCAATGTTTAATAAACGTAAATAATATCATTTATAATAAATTATGTACGTAAGTACAGTATATACTGCTCATTTCTCTGTTTCTGTCTGAAGCCCCTTAGTATTTACCATATATTGTAGTTACGGTGTTCACTCTTCATAATATACTGTAGACATTTAAACGCAGAATTTTACTGCTGCTATAGCGCTACAATTTTCGTCCTGTAATTTATTTTACTGTGCTATTCTCTCTGCAAACCTATCTGTGATATGTTCGATTGTGAATGACTACTGATTCTAAAATCAGGTCTACCATTTCAACTGCTGAAAATTGTTGGTTAACATATGGAGCTAATAAAGCTCCTAGTAAAAAATAATAAAAAAATGGGGGGCCCCACCGAACATTTTGCCCAGGGGCCTCCACAAACCTTGATACGGCTCTGAGCAGGACACACACTACTCGGCATATGGTATAGAGACCAGCTGTCCTGAGTCTCCGAGTACACAGTTTGGCAAGAGAAACTCTAATCCCTGAGGTTGCTGCAAGCTTTGAGGACAGTTGTCTTGCAGGAATCGTCCGATTTGGTCATGCAGTTAAAGTCCGATATTGGCCCTGTTGTGGCGTTGCTACTCGTTGACAACCTTGTTATGGCCTACCATGAACATGTACTGTGTCTTGAAACCATCGCCAAAGCCTGGAAATGACTGTGGCACAGTCAACGCTGCTGTGACTTCAGTCTGTGTTTGACCTGCTTCCAGACGTGCGATGATTCTTCGCTGACGTCTTTGTGTCATGTTCTTACTGTACATTGAACACTTTACCAAGAGATTGTCCTCCGATCACAATGAGTGTTCGATACAGAATGAGGCACTATTGCTCTGATATGTTGTGTTTTGCTTACCTTTAAATCACGAGCCTGGCAGTACTGTTACCTATGTGAATAAGGTGAGCTACACTCCTTGATTTATTTATGATCGTGCAGATCTCCCCCTTCCATTTTTCTACTTTTTGGACACTACCGTATTATGGTAAAGGAGTAATGACGTGGCCTGTGACTTGCTCATTCAACATTCTCTGGGGCTATAGGCAGTGTCAATATGACTGGAATGATGATCTTATCATCCTCATTTTCTCTTTTCCCATCAACAGCCTATTGGAATGGGTAGATTTGGATGATCATTTTCTGCTTTTATTTGACTCCAATACTTGGCAATAATTTGAATTTGAATTTAAAATTTTGGGTGCATCAGCACTAAGGCTATTTTGCACCTGTCACATTATTCGGGGTCCAGCCCCCTTATCGTTACAAATAACAACTCCAAAGTTGCATAGCTAAAATCATAAAATCTTCTGACTTTCGTTAAAAGCTGAGGCTGTAAAGGAGCACTCAGCACACATAAGGACAAAACAAACAAAATTATACTGGGCATGGGACCAGTCGGCAGAGCCTCGTTAGTCTGCAGTCCAGGGTGTACTACGTGGAAGTGAGGTTGACTAATGGGTGCACTAAGTGGAAGGAGCACCCCTTACACCCACTTGGCAATAACTCCTTCTGATAAAAAGTGTGAGGTGAACTTTGGTCGGAGCAAGACGTGAGCCTTGAATATCCCTTTTTACAAACAGATACTATTGTAATTTGCCGAAATATTTGATTTTGGTGTGAGGCAAAATCCTGTCAACATATTCGGGGTGTAAGACACAACCAAATATCAATCCCACTTTCACGAATTATACCCTGGACTGCATTTGCAGATGTCTAGGGCCTCCCCAATGGCACTGTGGTATCGTCAGGTCCCGAGTTTTACCAAGGGGAGGCACATATAGTGGTTCAGATACCACTTTAAACTGTAGGTCCAGTCCCAATTAGCCTTACTCTGTATAAAGTGGACTTAAATAAAACACGAACTCAATCAATGCTCTGTCGTCTGGACCCATGGGACTTGAGTTGTGAGCTGCCCATATGTGTTTGTGATTGACATTTCACCTATTTCATCTCATAATTCATTTTCATCTTTGGATTAGTCAAAAGGAGCAGAAACGAGAAGTAAAATAAATCGATTCATTCTGTCATCTTCTTCATCGAATCCAGGAGAACCAAGATTTGCATGAGATTCAAGTACATCATCTTCTGCACCATCAAATGCGTTCAAGAACAAGTACAAACAGAAACTGGGATACCATTAATAGTGTGAACACTGCCGCAAAAGTGACCCTCACACCTTTCACCAGGAGGAGTTATTTCCAAGTATTGGAGTGAAATAAAAGCAGAATAGAAACATCCAAATCTACCCAGCCCAATAGGCTGTTGAATGGAGAAAGAAGGAAATGAGGATGACAAAAAGATCATCCTTCTCATATTCACACTACCTAGAACTTCAGGGAAGATTACAGTTAACATGTGGTTGCGTAAAGAGGAAATGTTCATGCATCGGGATAAGTTCTTGCGACGTACTGAACTGTCTCTTTGTACTGCAGATGAAGAAAAGCGTGAAAACAATGACTTACAGGACAGAGACTCAGATCACAGCGACGAGGAAATTGAATAAAGTGACTGTATTGATGACATGATATTTCCCAAATGATTACAACCACTCTCAATCTTCATAACAGGTGAACTGCTTACATTTCCAAAAAAACAATGCGGAATTCACAGGTGATGTTATTACTCCTTTACTGTAATATTTATAATAATAGTAATGATAATGATAATAATAATAAATATTTTCACTTATTTATTAACAGAAAATGTGTCTGGAAAAATCTGATAAACTATTTCATGTGCAGAACCTCCAAGGCGGTCTTCTTGGATTTGGGAAGTTATATATGGTCTCTCACACACTTTCCAGCAAAACACCTGTAGTAATACAGGATTGTATGCCTCCAAATGAAAGCATCCTCCATACACATGTCTTCCCTTTGTGTAAAAACCCAACAAACTTACAAATGGTCAAAATTACTCCAAAAGGAGGTAACACATGGTCTTTTTCATCTGTCAACGTCTGCAGATGCAGCCATCTTGGATGTATGATGTCACACAGACAATACGTCACAATAGTAGGCATCAATAGAATATGACAGGCAGTAATTTTCCCCATGTATATGCCAGAATGTCAAGTAAAGTGTAAATATGCATAGAATCCTTGCAGAAAAGGGCACAAAATAGTTTCACTGGATACATCTCCATAACAGTGTGAGGTATGAAAAAATCTGTAAGAATACATTTTGTTTCTTTTTCAATTCTGAACAAAACATTATCCATATTTTTTTTTCCAAAACTGCTATTAAAGGAGTTATGATAGATTTTCTTAGTGCATGAAGAGGTAGCCATCTTGAATTTATGACGTCACACAGACCTTCTGCCACAATTGTGGGTAAAACACCTGGTAGTACCATCACCCATGTGCGTAAGGTGAGTTACACTCCTTGATATTACCGGTAGTCATATATTCCCTTCATTCAAAAACCCACGGGATTACAAATGGCCCTGGACTATTTTATAAGCTTTTTGAGCTTAACTGTATTCCATTTTTGTCACTGCACATTTTCCCAGCTTTATAAATTTATTATCAAATAAAAGATGTTGATGAACTCACCGAACTGATGAGGAGACACGTCACCATAAACATATGCAAATGAAATGGCTTGTGTTTTTCTGAAAGTAAACAATGCTGCAATCTATGTATTGGAGTATAGCCTAAAAGTGATAATTATGAAGTTGATATCCATGTAAAAAAATTGAAATAATTGTCTGTCCAATATTTATTGCAGTTCCAAGTGCTGAAGGCCACTGCACATCCCTGGAACCACTTCCATCTCATGGCAAACTTTCCAAGACTGTAATAATTTTTCACTTGTTACCGTAATCTAGAAGTTCAACAATCATTGTGCCATCACATCAGGTTCTGTCATAACTAGGCCTCGGATTTTAGGTTTTTAACCTTTTTTTTTTTTTTTTTTGCAGCTAAATAAGAAATAACAAGTTACGTCAGCGTTTCATTACAAAACGAAACAACTGATGAAGTTTTATAGTGCCTAAAATAACCTATTTTGCTTGTTAGAACCTATTTTAGGTATATGCGCCTAAATCAAACATTTTTTAGGTTTTCATTAAGGTTTTTCAGGATTCTTATGTCACACAGAGGCATTTGTTCGGTTTGATACCAAAAAAAAAACCAATGACTAATGTGTTTGAAACATATTTTCTGTCAATTTTCCTCCCTTTATTTTTCAGGCAGCTTTCTTTTCCTTTCCTTCTTCGATAAAAATAAAAGCTAAACTGTAAAAGCATCAGGGCATTTAAAAATATGTATAAATTCAATGAGATTTGGATTAATAACAGTTGGAATTTTTCACGTCACTGTAGAAAAATTCACGCAGAATTCCCGGAGCCAATAATTCACGGACAATTCCCAGAACTCAAGGAATTCCCAGTGACTAGCCAACCTGGTATTGTGCAGCAAATCATAGATACTTAATTCATTCTTCAGATCAAAAAGTTACTTTTGCTAACACAAATATAGGATTACAATAATTAATGGATAATTTTGAAAATGATGTATGCAAATGAAAATTTGATTAGAAAATTAATATTTGGTTGTTGCATATACCTATTAAAATTTCTTATGGTTCTTTCGAAATTTTGTTTTTGAAGATGCACCAAATCAGTATTTTTTGAAACATTTTAAGTTTCTTTTGGAACCTACTTCAGGATTTTTCGTGCCTAATTTAAGATTTTTAGAACCTATTTTGGGATTTTGAGTGCCTATTTCAGGAACCTAAAATCATACTTTTTAGAAACTAAAAATCCGAGGTCTAGTAATAACTTCTACCACTATTAGAAATCGTTAAACATGACCATGATGTCATCTCTTTTTTAAGGTGATTTCTATTGTATTTGTATTGCATTGTTTGTACAAGTTGTATTGCACAGTATTATTTCTTTTGACAGGAAAGTTGTGGAAAATGACATTCTATCCTCAAAGGACCTACAGAGAAGAATGTTATTCTTCCTCAATAGCTGAAGGCGAGTTTAAGCCAATTAACAATGATACAAATAGTCAATAGTCTTAGGGTGTTGAGCAATCACTCAGATTTGTTAAGGCAAGGCTGTAGCTCTACACTTCGGTGTAGAGGAAAAGGCAGTCTGTTTTTACACACACACACAGAAACAGACATATTGTGCGAAAACATCTCACAAAAAAATTATAGCCCTTTGAAGGATTTCCAACAGTACATCAATAGGTATATACCAGGGCTCAAAATGAACTGGAGCAGACCGGAACAAGATTCTGGTTCATGAATATCTGAAACCATCCCATTCTGTCTTGTCAGAAATGTCAATGGACCATTCCAGTTAGTTTACTTTATTATTTTTTACATTTCACTACATTTGCCTTCTAAGTGTGAACTAAATTGTTAATCCTCTTTAATAACTCATATTATAGCATCCATATGTATCATCCTGGCAACAGAACCAAGTTTTTCTGTACTACTAAATCTTCGATCTAGACCAACCAACTCTGCAAGTCAAATATTGAGTACTCACTTCTGTTTCCACCATCTTTTCTTCTACCACTGAAGATGCAGCTTGCGTCTGGGAAAATGTTTAATTTTTGCAGTGTCTGGTGAGTGTTTCCTGTTTCTTTCGTATTCGTTAGCAGATTTGAAGCTTGGTTACACTAAATTTTGTTGCTTCTTGTTCAGTACAAAAAAAGATGAAAAAGTATATTAAATCTATGATTTTTCCCCTCCACTTTACATGGTTAGGGATGTTCTTCGTTGCCGTTTTTCAGAAATGAAAGGTAAAATCACCTAAAATTAGGGCTGGAAATATTTCAACCCCCCCCCCCCATAAGATCTGTTAAGATTAGAGCTGAGCCGAAACCACTATTTGCCAATACCGATACCATGACCGATTCCTACCGATACTGATGCTGCTACCGATACTTGTATAATTCCAGTATAAAATAACAAAGGCTAGTTACAGTCATACTAACTCCTCACATCACTAGGCACGTATCTAGAAATATATTTTGGGAGCCAGTCCGAGTCAAGTGTCTAAGAAATATTATAACAAAAGTGTTTCTATTTAACACTGGTGGCCGCGGTGGCTCAGTCGGTAACGCGTCTGACTACCATGCTAAAGGTCCTGGGTTCGATCCTCGGCCGGTTCAAATCCGGGAACTTTTCTAACGCCCACCTAGCGTCGAATAACATGGGTACCTGGGGGAAACGGCGGTCAGGGGCGTGATGCTCATCACATCACCCCCACTCACAACCGGATCAAGAAAGTGTGGGGCGTTACCCCCACACACCCTATACACCTTCATGGCATGGTGCTAAGCACAGGGGAGCACTTTACCTTTTTCTTCTATTTAATAAGTTAATATAATTATAGGTCGATTTGTAATAATACGTAAAATAAATAAATTAATTAGTACTTAATTTCTTGGATGCGTATGGAGTAATGTTGTATGTAACCACAGACTATGAAACGGAGGAAAGACAACGTTAATACCTATTTTGTTCTTTGATTCTTGACTAAAAAATAATCATAATTGGAAAAAGAGAGACGTGGTAGTATATAAATACGGAGAAACTAGTACTCACTTTTATCCGCGAAGCTGTTTTATATTTTTTGATTAATTTCAGTGGCCACTGCCACCATCCTCGTTGGAACTTGCTGTTGCATGGTGTGCGTCTTTTGTTTGTAGTTCTCTGGCTGCCGCTAGGTGCGCTGTTGTTAACTGTGCATCTGGGTTTGTGTCGTCTGCTATTTCCGAGCGATAACTGTTGTAGTAGGGGAATCTAAGTGTGGTGCGCTTGCCTGCAGTGAACAAGACCACAAATTCCTTTTCAAACCCCCCCCCCCTTTCACCTGCCATTGCCTATGGCATTCCTAAAACTCATAAACCTGGAATCCCCATGCACCTTATAATAGCTGGCTTCAATTACCCCACGATCCACCTAACAAACTAGCTAAAAAACAAAATATCTCAATTCAACCACAAGCTAACATATGTGTTCTGCAACAGTGCCGATGCTAAAAATCTGGTGATTTCAATAGTGCAAGTTGCCAGTGCAAAATTAGCCAGCATTGACATAGTAGATATGTACAGTTCAATCCCCATAGACCTAGTGCTGCGTTCAGTTGAAAGATGGCTGACAAACACACAGAATCCCTGCTCTAGAGGTACAAAAGATAACCAGGCTATTGGAACTTTGTCTAAAACGCAATTACTTTCAGTTTGAGGATAAATTCTACAATCAATCCGAGGGCCTTGCAATGGGCAATCCGCTATCAGCTCTTTTAGCCAACATCGTCATGCACCTGACTGAAAAAGAGATACTCCACACTCCAGAACTACAATACATCCGATATGGAAGTTACGCGGACGACACAATAGTCGTATACAAAAAGACAGAAGAACTCAACCTTCTAGTGAACAAGCTAAATAGCATCCACCACAGACTCAACTTCACCGTAGAACAAGAAAAACATGGTAAAATCAACTTCCTCGACATCACCATCAGGCGTACACTTAACAAATTCACAACCACTGACTACAGAAAATCGGATGCAGGCAACCAGTACATACATGCTCTCTCTAGCCATCCCCCCAAGCGAAAAGCCAATGAGGCTGAACTTTTATCGAAGAGCCTTCTCCTACTGTTGCAGAGAAGAGGATCTACGAGAGGAGATAGCCACCATCACTGAAATAGCCCTGAAACATGGCTACACCGAAGCACAACTTTCCATTTGGTGCAGTAAAGTGGAAATACAGGTCAGACACCCTAACCAACCACAATCAACCCATCCACAAGCAACCCAGCCACAATCAACCCCCGGCGGCCAATATAAATGGTTTGCCTTCCCCTACCATCCCACCACAAAGCCCAACCCACTACTGGTCTTGCTAAACATATCAAATACATTAGCCATAAAATTCAAAACGTTCAAGTCAAACACACTGCCCACACGTTCGTAGACACCAAAATCAAGGAAACACACACCATAATGCACTTCCCGCATAAGCTGAACATCGATAGTGGGCAAGCGCACCAAACTTGGATTCCCATACTACAACTGTTATCGCTCGGAAATAGCAGACAACCCAAACCCAGACGCACAGTTAACAACAGCGCACCTAGCGGCAGCCAGAGAACTACAAACAAAAGATGCACGCCAAGCAACAGTACAGCAAGTTCCAACGAGTGGCAGTGGCCACTGAAATTAATTGAAAAAGGAAAAACAGCTTCGTGGATAAAAGTAAGTACTAGTTTATCCGTATTTATTTAAAAAATATTGTTAGTAAATAGACACTATAAAATCAGAGATAACACAGCAAATATTCATCATCTAACTTACGTCTAGTTGAGACCGCTAAAATTTGTGTAAAAACAACTGTCATGGCAAGGAAATTAATGTCAAAGTAAAAAAATTGAAAATTTGTTGAATAACAAAGAATGATGTTACGTCCATTTGATGAAAAGTTAAAAGTTCCTGATAATTATTTTATGCACATTATTGTAAGTAGTATTAGAGGGGCCTCCCCAATAGTGTAGTGGTTTGGTTTGAGTTGATGTTTTAAGTACACTTTGTGCACAGTAAGGCTAATCGTGACTGGACCTACAGTTTAAAGTGGAATCCGAACCACTATGTGCCTCCACCGGGTATCGGACCTGGAACCCTTTGATTACAAGACAACAACGTTAGCACTGCACCATCGGGGAGGCCCCCCGATGGTGTTGTTGTCACGCCGTTGCCTTGCAATCAATAAATCCCGGGTTCGATACTCAGTGGAGGCACATAGTGGTTCAGGTCCAACTTTAAAATGTAGGTCCAGACCCGATTAGCCTATCTGTGCATAAAGTGGATTTGAAGCAAAAACTCTACCTTCCTTAGTAGTGCCATTCAAAGCTGTATGTTCCGAATCTAATCTCGGCGGAAATAAATAACATTGGCTGATACCCACAGTCACATAAAAGACTGACACAGAAGGGAAGAGGATAAGAAGAAATATATAAAAACACATAACCAATGACATGTTGTGGGAAAATTCTTACAGCCATTCAGATACAAGAGTAGAATTACGTTCCTAAAAATACTGCCACCTGGATTTTTACCCTAACAATCTTGGTGTCGTGCACAAACATGGGAGCGTTTCAGCCTTGAAAAAAAAACATTAAAAAGAGGGATTTCCAAACACAGAAGGAAATCATCAAGTTACATTTTAGGTAAGTTGAAGAGTATCATGTACAGTCACGGCTACTTCTTGGTTGTGGCGATTCCATTTAAAGCAAATAGTATTGTTACAATCCATAAGTCTGCGCGAGTGTGCAAGGTGTGATCTCCTACTAAGAGCGCTTTGGACTGATTCGAAGCAATGGATTTCAGTGGAACATGGTACGCAAATGTAGACAACAAAAAGGAAGAACAAAAACATTGCAAATTTTCACCTGTGGTGTTGACAGAGACAACCGGAAGTTGGATATGCAAAAGTTTATTATCAGTTAATGTCTGCACAGCAGTGTTCAGTGTGAATGATCCTTTGGTAGTGCAAGATAGCATGCTCAACGGTCCAACAAAGCATTCTGCAAGGAATGGTAATGACACGCCATGTTATGCTGACTTTCAGCTCTGGATAAATGGGCCTGATAAACCTGATCTTTCAGGAATCCCACGGCCAGAAATCGCATGGGTTCAAATTCAGAGAAGGTGCAGCCAAGTGAAGATGTCATAATCATTGTCAAATATGGCACAAAGCATTCCTTCACTTGCCAGCATGTGGGGATGCTTTATCTTACATGAAGACAGTGCATAAAACATCATTGTTCTTCCATAAAGGAATGACGATCAAGGCTGGCTGCTTTTCCAACACGGACTGCTCGTATTTGATCCACCAGCAGGATGTAATCTACATTGCACCAGTTTCAGCATCACATTTCCACCTGGTGGTGAATCCTAATGTCCCCCCCAAAAGTTGAATTTTGTTTCCCACTGTTACAGTGTTATTGCAGGGACTTACGAAAATGCAACATCCAAATACTAGGGACGTTCAATATATAAGTTTCCCTGTGCTATAAAATATTGTATAAAGCAATGCCATTAAAAAGAAGCACATGGTTGACAAGCGACATCCTTCGTCTACAAGGAACAACAATCGATTCGTTATCAGACGTGAAGGCGAATGAGCTTAAGGGCGAAAAGTAAATGCTTGTTCGGAAAACGTGGGCTCGAGTCATAAGGAGTTCAGAAGCATGGATGGTAAGGGCGTTCTGCTTATGGACTTTTTGGAACGAGGAAGAACAATTAATGCTGACCGTTATTGTCAAACATTGGATAAACTGAAAAGCGCAGTTCGACATAAGCGACCAGGTCTCCTGTCAGCTGGTGTCATTCTTCTTGACAATAACGCTTGCTCCCCACTCAGCAGTGCAAACACAACACAAAATTGAAGAATTGGGGTGGAAACGGCTGCCCCAGCCTCCATACAGCCCCGATTTAGCACCGAGTGATTACCATCTTTTTCCAGTGTTAAAGTCTGAATTGCAAGGTTACCGTTTCGAAACAGATAAAGAAGTGAAGCGTAATGTGAGAATAGTGCTCAATAGCCAGAGCCCTGATTTTCTTGCAAAGGGTATGGACAAATTGGTGCAACAAAGGGACAAATGCCTGAATCTCTATGGGGATTATGTGGAGAAGTGAGGAAGGATCCTCCTACAAATGTATGTATAGTTTTCTAATGTATCTTAAAAATAATTTTTTTTACAGCAAACGGAAACTTATATATTGAATGACCCACGTATAAATATCCATATCTCAACTTTACTCAAAATGTCTAAATTGTACAATTTAAATTTTGTACAAAAGGCACGCTTAATCTCAACTGTACTTTTTGTTGTTTCTTTGGTACCTCAATGCAACTTGCTTTACTTGATCTCTTGACAGATTTCGTAGAGTAATGAGACTCATCTTGTGCTGCTCCTTCTTGGAATATGTCTACGACCGACTGCGCTTCAGCCACTGCCTTCTGAAGAACTGTCTTGTCCTGACATAGGTATGAGTAATGAAGAGCTTTCTTGATAATTTCTCTGAAATTTTCTTGTAACGTGTCCAGGCTCCTTTCTGGCTGATATAAATTTGAAGCTGCACACTCACTGTCTTCCACACTGACTTCACACAGGTCTGTGTAATCACAATCAACGAACATCAAGACATCGATATTATCCACAGCATCGTTCACATTGTTTTCAGTTGAAGTGGAATTTGCAATTTCGGGATCTATCATCAGGAAAACACTCTGCGTGTATTCAGCCGACAGACGGTCAAAGGACCAGGATGGAACATACAAAAAAATGGCACAGAAGTGTTTGCACGGAAACATCCATCTGGAGTAATCTGTGCAACCACAACACACGGGATTAAAGGTGAGAACGTACCACACATCTTCATTATCTTCACTTTGAACCAAAAATGCACCACCTGAGATGTCTTGTATTTTATTTTCATTGTAGTGTAACTTTGCCTTTTCCAGTCTGTTCATCACGTGTCTCACAAATCGGTGCGGGCGGTCTTGCAAGTAAGAAGGAATTTCTTTGTTGTACATTCTGTAATTCGCACTCAATTTTGCATTATTTATGCTATACTTCTTGTACTGATCCGGCAGGAGTTCTTCAATTATGGCCGTCAGAACACCCGTCAATGTCTTTTCAGAATGTTTTCTCAGAAAGAAATTCCTCAACACTTGGTTTTGGGCTTCAATTCCATTGTTCGATCGAAGGTCAAAAAACAGTCCCCTCGAATAGAATGCTTCGACCCACCTCTGACAATTTGACAGCCACTGGGACGAGAAATACTGATGGGCAATTTTGCAGTTCTTCCACGAATCACTGTCTCGCAAATCTTTGAGTCTCATTTCATATTCCTCTTCCGTGTGGGAATGAGCAATCACATGCAAGAGATCCTTCAAAACAAGGGCATGTTCTTCACTGACATTTTTGCGCTTGTTGAGCCACTGCGTCCAGTGCTGTTCACGATGGAACGGACAAATGTACACTTTGCACTGGGGGAAAACTGCTTCAACAGCTTTGATTTCACACTCCGAGAAGTCTGTGAAGAAATTTGTCGGTTGCCACTCTGGGTTCCATGACTTGATTGTCTCCAGTGCTTCCTGAATTCCTTCTTGACTTTCACTTTCAATCGCAAACGTTGCAACGACGCAATGACCAACATTTGTTTTAACAATAACAAAAAACAGGGGAAGGCTATATTTAGTAGTTTTGTGTGTGGCATCCAGCACACACAAGCGGTTCCCGTAGCGTGACAAAACCTGTTGCTGCCATTTTGTTTGATGACAGAAGATGAAAGACGAAGTTGTATCAGCCGTGACTGTGTGGGGCCTGAAGAACAAGTGATCGTTTGGTGATCCAGTTTCCCATTGCTTGACAGCCACTTGCAAAGCATCCTGATCTAGTCTGTTCTTCCTAACTTTCACTAAAGCATCAAAAACATGATTCGCAATTGTTTTTTTCGAAGGATAAAAACAGCTATTCAAGACACTGGGCTTTGAATTTGTGTCCTTAAACATGTCCTCGACAAAGTTCCGCAAGTGAACTTGTACGGGACCAATTGATGTGACGTTCCTCTCAACCATTCTGTGAATTTCGCTGATCAAACTTGGATGCAGCCTCGCTCCTACAGTTTCTGCATGTGTGTGATGCAATGCCGAAGAAATATTTACATAGTACCGTTGAATCGTCCTTACCATGGCCCCTTCCTTTATACAGTCTTTTAGTTTTTGGATCACCTGAAAAGAGAAGCAGAATTATAGACTTGAAATAATTCTAGAAAAAATGATACAAATATGCATGTATGAGATATATCGAGAGAATAACTGCTCAGTGCTTGTAGCCAGTGAATTTTAATGGCAGCATGGAAATCCCGTACATGCATTAGCAGTAGCAGCTGTTCTCAAGTTTAATTCTTATGCTCAAATTGCTAGTAGTATATTTAGTTAGATGTGTAATTTGATTTCTACCCAAGATATGATGCTGGAACACAATATGTGAATAATCAATGATTTAAAACTAGAAGAAAAAAAGAAAGGAGTGAATTGCAACAAGGAAGAGATTGGAATTCCAAAAATTCACAAGTATTTGCATAGGATTTGCCTATGTCACTTGCAATATTTACAATCAATGTGGATTGATTTAAATCTCAATTTAAATCAAGTGATTCTTTAAAAAAAAATCACTGATTTAAACCACTTCAAAGAAATAATTCATAGAATAATGTACATGAAGACTTTTTAGATATCAAAATCACTTTTAGTGTAAGTACATTAACAGGGTGGCTACAAACAAGCAGAAATGAAATTCCCTGACTTTTCCAGGTTTTCCAGGACAAAATTTACATTTTTCCCTGACAATTACAAACTAAAATAATTCGATGTTTTAGCAAATGGAAATAATAAACTCATACAGATCCAGGTATGGATTTGTTAAGTACTAATGTTATCTTCTGGGAAATTGACTTAATTTCTATATTCTCTATGATTTGATTTCAAACTGCAAAATAGTGAATTTGGAAAATTATTACAATTCAAAAGCTAAGGAAGGATTATGGAATTTTGTCATATGCAGTAAGTTTAAAATAAAATACTTGATTATTTTTAAAGTTATGACTAAATGAGATAAGAGTGAAGAGTGATTGATTAAGAAATATACAATTTGTTACAATTTGCAGTTATACCATTAATGCTGACGAAAAGGGTATGTAAGTATTAGAAATTTAATGCAAGGTATTTATAGAATTGCACTGTATAGATACCTGATTTAGCTAACCACACATTAAAACAGGAACTCTCTAATAATAAAAGCTTCTGAAAGTTCATATACGAGGGGCATCCTGAAAAAAGCTCCAATGGTGCCTATACTCAGCACTAGTGGTCGGAGATCAACACACACACACATGCAGGCAGGAAGAAGTGGCATGTAGCTGTAATCTGGTACAGTTGCAATGCAGCCGGTTTATTACAGTTCTAGGTTAAAGATTGCAGCTCTCATAAAGTCTCCCACCGACTGCGATGTAGCCTACGTGTAGTAATCAGATTTGTGCACGCTCAGAATTTGGCACAGAGCCACCAGCAATCGTGTGAGTTGTGCAGACCGGACATCGTGAGTGATAGTAAGGTCAGACGATGGTGCAGACAATTCACGGAAGGCCAATCGAATGTGCACAACCCCATACAGCTGAGTACACGGGCCCTTTGCATCACATTTGACCACTACCTGGCCTTTAATGTACAGACTTTCATCTCTTTGTTTAACTGAAGAGATTTCTAGCAGGGCAATTGACAGCTACACTGCAGTAGAGATAGTTCCAGTCTTTGCTGTCAAAACAAATATACCATGGGCATACAAATTTTAATGCCATGCTACGACATATGCCAGAACAACGGTGGTGATTATGCCGAAAATTAGGTTAGGACTCACTGTTACTAATGCAATAAATTACAACTGATATTCTTGTTTTATTTATGCCTAATCGGTAGGGACCTTGATATTTTGTTATCTTTTCCAAATTGGTGTATTTTCTTATTTTTTTATTTTTTACTATACGGTGTTATTTTTCCCAAAATTCACATTTTCATTTTAGAGCATTTTCTGGCAATATCTGAAATTACACCTTCATGGTGTTTTCAAACTAGTGTTTCAAATTGTTAGTCACATGGCTTACGCCTCTTCGCGGGAGTTTGATATCTTGAAAGTTATTTTGGGAAAGTAATTTTCCATACCCCTTTTTTAATTTTAAGGTAAGGATTTATAATGGAATTTTCCCCGTATATACTGGAGGGTGCATAATGACCATAAGTGGCGACGCACCCAAAAAATTAAAATCAATCAATCTCATGTGACAGATACCGATATATTATGGCACCAAAAATTGGCAATATCTCTTTTTGACTTGTTAGTGTTACGTTTCCCAAAATTCGCGTTTCTGTTTTAGAACATTTATCTGCCAAATATACCGAAACTTAATACTCCATTGTGCTTTTAAACTATTATTTTAAATTGTAGGTCACATAGTCTACGTATTTTCGTGACAGTTTGATATGATGGAACAGATTTTTGAGGAAGTAAAAGTAAAGTGCTCCCTGCACTTTTCCATGAAGGTGTATAAGGGTGTGGAGTTAGGGCCCCACACTTTCTTGATCATGGCTAAAGGTGGGGGTGATGTAATCAGCGCCATGCTCCTGGCTACCTTTATCCCTCAAAGTTTCCTCAAGGTACCAGCTTCATATGATGCTGGGTGGGCGCTGGAGCAGTTTGAATAGGTGGAACACATCCCAGTTCTCCCCCGCAGGGGATCGACCCCGGGTCTCTCGCATAGTAGTCAGATGCCCTACCGACTGAGCTCCATTATTACTCGCTCGACAAATGCCGAAAGTGCGCACTTAGCTTGGTAATTCAAAACATATCTCGTGCGACAAGTACGAAGATGTGGCTCCCGTGTGATGTTTTGATAGAAGTTGAAAAAATCGTGGGAAATATATGATTTAATGTGGCTGTCGGAATTATTCCATGTACGTATAACTCTATAGTTTACTCTTAAGTAAAATGTTGGAAAACTTGCATGTTCTATGTACTCAAACATGGCCTAGAAAAGACAAGAATGTTGGATTTCATGGAATTTTTCGTTGTTTTAGGACATTTCTTTTAAAAAAAATTGCTAAAACCGCCAACAATTCGCAATTAATGCCAAATTCGCATTATTTCAATATTTCGAACAGGCGAAAAATGTGTCCAGACATCACTGCACGTTCCTAAACATAACTTCGCAGCAATTACCATTTTTTGGCGTTGCGAAAAATCAATGTACCTACTAATTGGAAATTACTTTCTGGCCACCCCTCGTATAAATCAGTAGATGGAAAGTGAAAAATTTAGCAGCGCTGGCAGAGAAAAGTCAATTCTTGAAGAAAGTGATTTGCTGTTATGATTGAATGATTCGAGTAAATATGATATTAAAATATTTACGTATTTATTATTAGTATTTTATTTCATAACATTGGACATTAACTTCACTCAGTGAGAGATTAATGACCATCTCTCACGAGTTTAAAGGAACAGGACAGAGAGTGGCGTAAATTTCATTGCAATACTACTGTTGCAGTAAATTTGAGGTTGGGAGCATGCACTTGGCAAATTTTTATAATGTTCACCAATGCAGATTTATGTTTCACTTTTTCGTGATAGTATTCAATATATATCCCGTTTTGTTGGATTCTTCTTGATATCTAAGAATATTGCAATGTCATTGTAAACGTATGTTAACTTGTGCAAAACCAGTAACACGTCAGGATGATGAAAGAAAACCTTCGTAAGCACTGCTATAAGGTGAAGTGAGCCAGAAGAGTAATAAAATTCCAGCAGCATATTTGCAGTCTAAAGCTCTTCTTGTTTATGCATACGATTTTTGTTGGATGTTGGATGTTGCAGTCCATGCAATTTCTGTCGCATATTGTAGTGAGATACTTTGTCGAGTGGCGATATTCGACAAAAATCGTATGTATCAATGGAAGCAATTTGTTTCCATGTTCCTTCAGTTTGCCCAACAAAATGCCTTACTACGACGTCCGACAACTATAGGACGGCGCCAACCACTCCCATCCCCTCCATCTGTTGACAAGTCCCCTTACTACTCCCATACGGACAAGAAAAAATTATAATTAATTTTCCACGTAATATTTAGAGGCTTAACCTTCACTCCTCCGATGATACCATATGGTATCATCAGAGTAAGGTCGTACTGACCCGATGGTATCATGGTGCTGATTACGAAATGAATGTGCTTTTTGGACCTTCATACTCTTATGTTTGAGTGGAAACTCTGACACAGATCTGGAGCAAGCCTGGGAAATTCATATTGATGACCAACCTCCCCCCCCTCTCTCCGCAACACATCCATGCCACATTTCTGAACAGAGTTTCACATTTTGCCTCATTATTCAACTTGTATGGCACCCAAGAACATGCAACATGTTTCAAACTCTTTGGAAACGTCCATTATTTGAAGAGAATACTAAGGTTTCCATCTTGAGAAGAGGGGGTAAACTCCAGATTTTTATGTTGTTTTTTTTTCATTGAAATTCGGTAGTCACCCCCCCCCCCCCCAAACCCCCTTTTCTTGGTTCGGCATTCTGAATTGTACACGGTTGCATGCTCTGATTTTTTCGCTGCAAAACAAAACTTATCCGAAGTAGATAGTCCCATCGTGCCCGAGTTATAACAATATTCTGAGCAATATGCAAATTAATAACTTTTTGTAAAAAACAGTTTCACATTTTGGCTTATTACTCAACTTGTATGGCACCCAAAAACATAAAACTTGTTTCATTCTCTCTGGAAACGTCCATTCTTTGAAGAGAATACTAAGGTTTGAGCCTTCTCCCCAAAATAGTGGGAGAAGAGGGGGCAAACTCCAGATTTTTGTTTTTCTTCCATTGAAATTCGGGGGTCGTGTCCCCAAGCCCCCCTTCCTCGGTCCGGCGTTCTGAATTGTACACGATTGCATGCTCTGATGCTTTAGATGGCACCCTAGAACATGAAACATGTTTCATTCTCTTGACAAATGTCCATTCTTTGGAAAGAATGTAGCAAACTCCAGATTTTTTTTTCCATTGAAATTCGGGGGTCGCACCCCTCAAACCCCCTTCCTCGATTCGGCGTTCTGAATTGTACATGGTTTCATGCTATGATGTTTTAGATGCAAAACAAAACATATCCGAAGTAGATTGCTCCCTTAGTGCTAGAGTTATAACAATTTTCCTCCAAAAATGCATATTTTTCGTAAAAAAAATAATAATTATTCAACTTGTATGGCACCCAAGAACATGAAACACGTTTCATTCTCTTGAGAAATATCCATTATTTGAAAAGAATACTAAAGTTCGCTCCTTCTCCCCAAAATAGAGGGAGAAGAGGGGGCAAACTTCAGATTTTTGTTTTTTCCATTGAAATGCGGGTGACGTGCCCCCCCAAGCCCCCTTCCTCGGTCCGGTGTTCTAAATTGTACACGGTTACATGCGCTGAAAAACAAAAGTTATCCGAAGTAGATTGCTCCCATAGTGCCCGAGTTATAACAATTTTCGTCAAATGAGTGTTCGAAGTCAATGAAGACGAAATTCCCTGACATTTCCCTGACTTTTTTTGACACCTCAAATTCCCTGACTTTTCCCGGTTTTCCAGGTTTTCCAGGTCTGTCGCCACCCTGATTAATATCCTAACCATTTAATGGTGTTTATTAGACTCTAAGAAAGGAAAAGAAAGGAAACAAAATATATGTACTGACGGAGTGAAGCTCATACGAAAGGAAATGTAATATGTAAACACACTTAATATTTCTCTCGATTTAAATTCAATAATTTTTATAGGCAAAAATAGGAAACATTTTATGTAGAAAAATACAAAATAGTAACCATGTTAAACCATAAATAGTGTCATTATCATTAACCTTTAGTTAGCCAATGGTCCCCTACGGGACCATCGAAAATGTAGGACAAGTCTGCCCATCGAGCTGATTAAAAAAACCATATGCTTTTAGGACCTTCATACTAGGGATGGCCAGATCCGGATCCTAAAATTTATCGGATCCGGAATTTTCAGATCCGGATCCGTTTTGCCATCCCACATGGTGTGTGTGTGCGCGCGTGTGCGATTTGTAATTAATTAATACACTTACAAGGGAGGTCTAAGTCTCCCCCTCCGATTTCCATGAAACTTGGCAGGTGTATAGAATGTCAAATGTCAAGATGAGGAGAAATTGAAGTGGGGATCTGACCCCGAAACCACGTAAATATGTCATAGGAAGAAACAGGAGGCATAGGACCTCTCAATACACCTGTCAAATTCCATGGGAATCGGAGGGGGACACAGGGGTCAGATGATCCCCATGTCAATTTGTCCTCATCTTGACATTTGAGGCGGGTTTTGCCCCCTAAAACAGTTTTTTAGCCGAAACAAAAAAAAACACGTATTGCTTCCTTTGGGCCCCTCTATACACCTGCCAAGTTTCATGGAAATCGAAGGGGGACACATAGGTCAAATGCACACTTAAATTTGTCCTCATCTTGACATTTGAGGGGATTTTGCCCCCTAAAACAGTTTTTTAGCTGAAACAAAAAAACACGTATTTCTTCCTTTGGGCCCCACTATACACCTGCCAAGTTTCATGGAAATCGGAGGGGGACACTTAGATAACCTCCCTTGTTAGTCTTACACTTTGTAATTATATAACACTGCATATATTATAATGTTTTATTTTCATTTGTAAAACTGTAACTGTAGAACAATTGTATAATTTTTGTATAACATTTCTATCTTGTTACATGTGTTAAGGGTTTCATCCTGGAATGGAATGTCTCACATTTATGTGTGTTTTCATTTCCAATACATTCGAATGAATACATATTCGTTTCAATGGCATTTACAAAATCACCTCTGACATTTTATGTTAAACATGTAAGATTATTTTTGTCCACGAGTGTGTTAGCCGATGCGTAGCAAAGTATTTTAGGAACAACACTTGAAAAAATTCTTGTAGGACTAACTAATGAAAAATTTCTTTGTAATTGAAGATCATAATACCTTTTAAGGTGTGGTAATATTATAATGGGATTGAGATATGAAACTTTTGGATCCGGATCCGGATTTTTCGGATCCGTTTGGCCACCCCTACTTCATACTTGTATGCGAGGTTGTAAACGCTGACAGATGTTTAGATAAAACTTTGAAATGTCATGTAGAAGAAAACCCACCCACCCAGGACCCCCTTCCCTCCCCCTTCCTTTCTCGTTGCATTTTCGATGCGAGTTTTGGCAGCTGGGAAATAAATGAGATTTACAAGCTTGTTTTCTGCCTCCCAGCTTGGGTAACCCGAGTTATCTTTTGTCAACATCATGGGTGCAAAAGTTTGGGCCCTATTTCCAAAATAGCGGGAGAAGAGGGTAGCGGGAGAAGAGGGGGCGAAGGCCAGATTTTTATTTTTATCTCATTGAACTTTGGGGACTTAGCCCCTCCCAACCCCGTTTTTCTCACTTGGGCGTTCTGAATTGTATACGGCCGCGTGCTCCGATGTTTTTGCTTCCAAACAAAAGTTAGCCGAAGTAGATTGCTCAAATAGTCTCCGAGTAATTCTAATTTATTCTCTAATATGCAAATTCGCTATTTTTTTGCCAAAATGCAGAATTGTACATATTGCGTCATATTTCAGCCTGTATGAGGACTAGGGACTTGAAACAAGTTTCACTTAGTTGCAAAGGTCTATTCTTTTAAAACAATGCAAAAGTTTGCAGCCTATTTCCAAAACAGCGGGAGAAGAAGGGCGAACGCCAAATTTTTATTTTTTTTCATTGAAATTTGGGGACTTAGCCCCTCCCACCCCGTTTATCTCACTTGGGCATTCTGAATTGTATACGGTCGCGTGCTCCGATGTCTTTGCTTCCAAACAAAAGTTAGCCGAAGTAGTTTCCTCAAATAGTCTCAGAGATATAACGTTTTTCTGAAATAAGTGTAAAAATGTAAAAATCGTGTGCAAAGGCCGCGGCCAGAGAGGAGTTACTTTCGAAAACCCACTCGCTGGTCTAAAGGTTAAACTCTAAATAAACATGGCAGCTGATATTTTGCATATATTGGCAAAAAATTGCCAAAATTCAACTTCAAAAACTATCAAGTAATATTTTAAGTTACAATTATAAGGCACATCCAGAACGTTTCATTTTCATTGGAAGAAAAGTTACTGAAATTATTATAGTTTCATTAACACACTCAACAAACATTTCCATTCCAGGTTCATACACACAGTATCAGAAACAGAAAAATGTATATTTACATATAATTTTTTATTTGCTTTAATCAAACTGTTGAAATATTTTACAGGTTCATTTATTAGAAAAAACCTTTCTACAAGAAAACATATATCTATATGTATAGAGCCGAAAACCATATAAGCAATGTTAAGCATGTTAAAAGAAAAAAGATTTAAATAAAAATCATGATTTTAATCCAGCCCTTGGGGCATTTCACAGAAAGTGGTACTCCAACATGCAAAGAACAAAGTGAATTAATCTGAAAATTATTAGTGTTTTTAATTGCATTAACGTTTAAAGGTTTGTGAATGCACATAATTTACGCATTTCACCACATCATAGACAAATGAAAACAAATTTTGCTACATTTTTTAGTTTCACATACTTAACATAATTTTGAACATGCTTTCTTCATATGCAGGATAACAAAAAGTTTATTTTTTCAGTGAAAAAGTACATGGTGAGATGCATTGTTCCTGAAAATCTGTTCACGCATCAGCGCTACGGACACTTATCACATGACTTTTGCAGGAAACTACTACGAAAGGGAGGCCTTCGACATCAATGTTAGGAATTAAGGTTGAGCCGATACTGATGCATATACTCTTATCAATTCTCACCGATAATTGAAAATTGCAATAATTAAAATTTATTTAAAATATTGATATGTGTGTAAAAATTTCTCCAATTATATGCATCGATTTTCCTAGAAATTTGCTTTATATTATTTCAATAATTACATCAGAATATTAAAATAGATATTATGTAATTACAAAATTTGTGGAAAATAAAAAAAAAAGCTTGAATTTTGTATAATTCTCAGGATAATGAGACTCAGCAAAAATGTCAAGCAGCATTTTTGCAGACCTTGTGAAAGACCAATATGCCGATACCGATACTGATACCACTGGTATCAGCCGATACATCAGCATCGGTTCAGCCCTATTAGGATTGATTGATTGATTTAGTTTATTTTACTTCGCGTTTTGTGCCTCTTGGCTAATTTGCGAAGATGAGGATGAGTGATGAAAGGATGAAATTGATGAATGGACATTCACAAACAACCAAGCCCGACCGGGATTCGAACCCGGGACCCTTGGCATCACAGCGCGATGTGCTAACCGCTCGGCCACAGGGTCGGGCAGCCAGCCCTATTAGGAATACATCTATGTTAGATACTACATTTTTAGTCTTTTGTGGCACCCACAGGGGCATACTAAATACAAATTTCTGTGTAAAATTTCGATTTACCTCTTTTCTTTTATAACTGTCATTATTGTTAGGTAAACTGTATAAATTTCACATCCACTAAGAGGCTGATTTCACCTCTCCACAATAATTAGTTCTCCTGCTACATTTTTTTGGTACATCATTTATTTATTTATTTATTTATTTACGACTTTGTTTACATGGCGAAGTTAAGGCATTAATGCCTTCTCTTCCACTTAACCATTAATTACAGGGATCATTTTTTTGCAGTAAATTGTATACAATTAAAAAATTAAAAAAGATAAATGAGAAATAAAATAATAAAAGAAAAATAAAGTAATGAAAGTAAAATGAAAATAAAAGCAATACAGTTTGAATACGAGCAGTCAAGCCCTGGATTAATCATTAATTACGTACATTGCTCATTATTTTTACTAACACAATGAAAAAATATAGCTTAGAAGAAATTAAAAATAAAAGCAATACAGTTTCTACATGCACACACACACACACACAAACACACATTCACACACAAGTACCTACCTACATCATGGCAAGTTTCAAAAATGCATGCATGAAAAGTTCCCAGTGACTTCTGTCCACTAAAGGTTAAAAAATCATTTGATGTTGATACTCTACCGATTCAATATAAAATTCCAAATGGTTCTTGAAGAATCTAAATGATCGATTCATGTTCTTAATAAATCTGTGTTATCAGATGACTGCAATGCAAAAAAAACCTGTATACGGAGAGAGTTACTTTTAAGAAAAGCAGGGAATGGAGACTATGTTTATATCCATTAAAATTATAACAAAAGGGTATAATATTGCACTAAATTATAAGATATTTATGGATATATCAGATCTGCCGATACTGACAAAGCAATGCATATTCCTGAAAAACAAAGTGGGGTCAGATTATTCCACTGCTGGAGCATATGCTCATCCTTGCACTTTTATGCTGTCAAACTGGATATGGAGAAGATACATACCTCTTTTTTCTCTCTCCAAGTTGGGTCAGATGAAACAACAAAATCTGGAAACAGACGAATGCATTTGACAGTCATCCTGCCTGGGCAACCCAGCTTCCTTGTTACTACCAGTCTTGAAGACTTTTTGGTCGATTGAGGTACATCTTCCTGTATCGAAATGAACAAACTATAGGGAAGCTAACGACACACAGACAATACATTATAACTTACTGAAAATTGTGTCTTAACCAGTGCTTGAAGTGATGGGAGGATTGTATCATCAGGTAGTAAAATTTTCGCAAAGCATACCCCCAGCTGTCTCACTATCACCATGTTAAACCAAAGCTAGCCATTTTCACTTCAAGCACTGAGCTTAACCAGGGATAAAATCTGCATTTGTTCCGGATCAATGCTCTACCACACCAACATCCCTTTTCTTTACCATTTCCACAAATTACATCTGCACAATGTTTAATTTGCATACCAGGCAACCTTAAATAAAACCTAAACTTAGATTGTTATTTTATGTAATGTTCATTACTGTTACTAGAACCTGCATGTATTATCATGGAGCGAATTTACAATACCGGAAGAATCTCCAATTTGTTTGAAATTCGGCTTACTCACTAATTTTGGCCTCCTAATCACGAATCTGCAGTTGAAATTTGGCTGTCACGTCTAGAAATTGCAAAATAAGACGTGAACGGAGTAAACACCTTGATTTATGAAGAAAACAACTATTTTTTTTGCAATGATTAGCGTTTCAAAACTATGTTTATGATGAGCCTTAATTTGTACTATGCTTGCCTAACCTAACCTAACCGTGAATGGTTTGTGAGGCAAACATTTTTTCCACCTTATGCAAGATGCCATTTTCTCAAATGCAAATCAACGCCCCATGCAACGGGTATCACTTATCGCACAACATTGCAGCAACTGTACCGTTGCAAAACTTACTTCTATTCGAAGCAGCATTACACAATCTCTTCTCCCAATGATCTCCAAGTAACAAAGTAACAGTGTGGCAATGCTGGAGACAGTGTAACGAATAGCAAACTTCACTTGTTCACATCATCAAACATGGCTACCATAATAGTGTATCGACAATCATAGCGGTAATATGTGAACGTAATTTCGCAATTTCTGAAGTGACCGCCAATTTTTAACTGCAGATTCTTGATTAGGAGGCCGAAATTAGTGAGTATGTGTAATTTCAAAGCAATTGGAGATACTATCCTAAATTTATACCATTATCATTTAAATCCAATAGTATATGCCATATGCAGTGCAACTTGGCTAGTGCAACTTGGCTATCACCAAAATCAAGTGATCAATTTATGGATTGTACCCATAATCAGATAAATCATTCATTCTAGATATTCCATATATTCACCATATAATGTTGGGAACGAGTATACAATACTGGACCACTCTCCAATTTCTATGAAATTTTGCCAACTCACTAATTGTGAACTCCTAATCATGAATCTGCATGTAAAAATTGGCGCTCAAGTATGAAAATCGAGAAAAAAACGAAATAAACTATTGTCTTAACGTAATGTAACCCTAGCATAAGAACAATAGCTCCACGGAAGACATCAACAGGTAAGACAAGGTATTGTTCTCTTAGCTAAAATATTAATTTTTCTTTGTATTTATGCTAATGGAACCTAACCTAACCTCGTAGGCATTCCTCATCTGATGTCAGCAAGACTGTTGTGCGTAAAGGAAGACCATTAATGAATTGCGAAAGAAAGATGGTTCCGAATTGCTGTGTATGGACAATCACCGTGGTAAATCGCAAGGTTATTTTACAAGTTCTGCACGTAAATGTACAATTTTAACAAGTGACCGCCAAATATGAACTACAGATACGTCATGAGGACACTGAAATTAGTAAGTAGGCGAAATTTTATAGAAATTGGAGAGTGGTCCGGTATTGTAAACTCGTGCCTAATGTGTCTTACAAGAAATGCCACAATGATACAAATTTTTAAACCCACCTAGGTTCTTCTTCAGAAATTTGGAAGGAATGAGCTTTGCAACTGGGTTAAACTAAGTACACAATTATAAACAATAAATACTCACTACAACAGAAACTTCAGGACCTATATTTAAGGTATGTGTCTAAACATTATTTTTATGTTATTTATGATACTGATGGCACATGGCGAAAAGTGTAAACAGACAAGGGTTTGCAGTGTATGGATATAACATGTAAAATTGGATGTTTCATTCACAAAAAAAAAAAAATCTGATGTAGTTTGATGTTCACTATACGACTGTTTGTAAACTCCAGCCAAGTCAGACGAAGCCAGCTACATCTGTTCGTAAACTCAATCCAAGTACTGCTAGCTCCGCCCACTTCCGGTTCCATGACGTATCCAGCTTACTTGGCTCGTAAGCCATTCTTGATGCAACTGAGTTGGCTGACTGCAGATGAAAACTAGCAGAAAGCATGATGCAGCAGCTTTCAATGGCCGGCAATCATTTATTTGATGCCTTCGTAAGTCAGAAACACAGTTCAAAGAAAAGGTGTAGTTAATATTATCTTATAATTCTTCCCATAGATGCATGTCCTGTAATGAAATAATTGTTTTATTGATTTAGTTTATTTTACTTCGCGTTTTGTGCCTCTTGGCTAATTTGCGAAGATGGGGATGAGTGATGAAATGGTGAAATTGAGGAATGGACATTCACAAACAACCAAGCCCGACCGGGATTCGAACCCGGGACCCTTGGCGTCGCAGCGCGATGTGCTAACCACTCGGCCACAGGGTTGGGCCTGTAATGAAATAAATATTTTGAAAGCCATTTCAGTTCCCATAATTCAATGTTGTTAGTTGGTGTCAATGATTTATTTATTTATTGATTTGGTGTTTAAGTCCACATTATGCTAATCGAGACTGGACCTACAGTTTTCCTACAGTTTTAAAGTTGGATTCGAACCACTATGTGCCTCCACCGGGTATCGAACCCGGGACACCTTGATTACAAGGTGACGATGCTACCACTGCACCATCGGGAAGGCACAAGTTGGTGTTAAAACACGGTACACTAAACTAAATTCACAAACCAATAAGATACTATAAAATAATTATTTTTGATGTGTAGGAATACAGTTGATTCGTTTTTCATTTCTCAGTTATTTTTTTGTACCAATTTTAAAACTTGTCAAAATATTCAATTAATTTATATTAATGTAGCCGAGCTTTATATAGAGGTGAGATTTAGTGCCATTTATACCTAATACTACTTCCAAAGAAAGTCAACTGCTTTTAAATATGCTCAAGAGTCAAGCAGACAATCCACTTGTTCGTAAACTGCAGAGTGGGACAACTTTGCTAGTGACATCAACATGACGTCTGCCTAATCCACTCGTAAAACCTGGGCTGAGCTTACTGTAGTTTACGAACAGCCGTCATGCTATTTATTCATGCACATGATCAGCGTAACATATAAAAAAAACTATATATATATATATATATATATATATATATATATATAACCTTAGATTTATGTAACCTTAACTTACCAATTCAACACTCTGTGTCGTATACCGGCTTCTTTGGTATTTTTCACCATTAGCACAATGTAATATTTTGACTTTTTCCATTTGAAAGGGAGACCCACAAAATGGAATGCCCGGAGTGGAGAGCTCCTTCTTATTTTCTTGTTTAAAGTAGAATGCATCTGTGGGAAATAACAGTTAAATAAATCAAAATTTAATGCCTATATTTACATTGAAAATTTGCATGAAAAAGCATTAAAATAACACAAGACATAAGGAACAATATAATAGTGGTTTTATGATTATAACCAGTGCAGTTTAATTTTCTGCATTATATAGAAAATTTAAGGTGTACAAATACATCTACATATTGGGTAAGTGTCTGTTATATCGGAGACACATTTCTATCGGATATTTTCAGTTTTAAATGGTTCGTACTTACCAATTGTGTATTGCGGAACATAGTAGAAGGTGCCACTATGCTTTTTACACGAAAATAACTTCGATTTTTCACATTACGAGTAATTCTTTTGGTTCCTTTCTTCCGTTGCGGAACATACAATATGGCACGCACAGCTGAGGATCATCGCACGTCGTGCTTGTGTTTTGTCGATTTGGAGTGAGGTATGAAGTGTTGCAACCTTCTTAACCGAAAACTACCTACTATCGTGTTCATTATGTCATCACAAACCATTGACGGATAGCCCCAAAAACCATTCACGATAGCCCCATGAACCATTTCCAGCAAGGTTAGGTTAGGTTGGGTTAGGTAAGCAGTCTGGCTCGCGCCATCTGCAGGTACATAATGGAAAGAACGGCATAATGTTGTCACTTTGCACAAAATGGAAGTTTATTATATCAAAAGTGCTTATTTCTTGTTGTGCAGCATTCTACGGTGAGAAAATACCTCCACGAACTTTCAAAATACTACAGAAACTCATTTCCGTTAATCATTTCGGTACTATTATAGTATGGGGGTGACACCTATAAATCATATATTTCGCACTTTATTACATTGCTAACATACTATTTTGGAATGCGGAACATTTCCTAAGGTGAAATAATGCATTTCTAACGAAGATAATGTCTATTTCTTACATTTACAAGTACTTACTGTTACTTGTTATTTCGATTCTGTAACACATTATGGCGGGCGATAGCGTACTGGTTCAGGGCACGTTGTGCGAGTGTTTTGTGGATTTATGCAGTGTTGCAACCTCGTTCACCGAAAAATACCTACTTTTGTGGCAGATTTGAAATTATGCTAATACCTCACAAACCATTGACATTAGCCCCACAAACCATTCACGTTAGCCCCAAAAATCATTCACGTTAGCTCCAAAAACCATTCATGTTAGCCCCAAAAACCATTTTCAATAAGGTTAGGTAAGCATAGTTAAAAAAAAAAAAATACTCGACACGTCATGTTGTAGTGAAAACATGGCGAGTTTAAAATACTGATTATGGGGAACATTGTGCTCTCGTGCAGAAAGCAAATGGCGGCAGCAGAAACAGCATGTCGGACAGAGATTTTCGCAGAAAACAACATGTATTCGCATTGGTACCAGTTGTATAAGCCGGAGACACATTAAACTCGTTCATTTTCAAATAAAAATCATTTCTACTTACCTCATATGCATACCGGAACATTTTTCAAGCTGGGGATCATTTTTTTTTCCATGAAAAAAGCGTTATTTTTAACATTATAATCATTTATTGGTTGTTGCTAATTTGGCGGGCAAATCTTGACTCACGTTGTCTATCGTCAGCTGATGTGCAGTGTTTTCAAACTTATGAACCGATAAATGCCGCACAAACTATTCACAAAAGGTTTTTAAGCAAAAATTGAGACTAGACTCTACGTCCTTATCTGCATGGTGATTGCTTATTTGCGTTCGCGGTGCGGCACCCGGCATCTCTTCGGGTAAGTACCTTTTTCTTTTTACACTTTCTGTTCACGATAGCCCCACTATCCATACACGGGGTCGAGGTATGCCTACGAGGTTAGGTTAGGCCTGTTAGGTTAGGTTCCATTAGCACTCATTTCACCCCTAAATATGTGCTTCATCATCTAAAAAATTCCTCAGTACGTTCAATTACGTATATCCGGACAACATCGGTGTTTTTCGATTTACTCCTTCAGGAAATTTTTCCTCGCTTTGGGATTTACGTTGTTGAATTCCTTATAAAATAAGCTTTCCAACGATATATGACACGTATTCCTTAGGATAAGGACGTAAACTAGTCTCTTAACTTAAATTGGAAAAAAAAAAAACGCTCACACGTCATCTTGTAAAACTACCGCGTGGTTGCTACACTGACAGGGGGTTACATAATCGAACGCATGGAACATTTGATTCACATAGTCGACGGTAATGGCGGCACGAGCTATCGTACAACGGAGATGCATGAATGACGAAAAATACCTTACTTACAGGCCAAATAAGTTGCACGATTCAAAAAAACAATTTCCCCGGCTTCAGAAAGTCCTCAAGAACGCAATTCCGTAAGTACTTTCTCATCTTTTCTCCTGTAAATTTGAAGAAATCCGTCTCCGACTTATACAATTGTTACCTTTGCATTAAAATGGATCAATACTACAT
The DNA here is from genome assembly GCF_977018435.1 of Lepisma saccharinum. Taxonomy (NCBI): domain Eukaryota; kingdom Metazoa; phylum Arthropoda; class Insecta; order Zygentoma; family Lepismatidae; genus Lepisma; species Lepisma saccharinum. Next base: position 14,305,412 of record NC_139257.1, read on the forward strand.
TCACCAACTTCCACAATGCTACAGAAAATGATTTCGATAAGCACTTTTTCCTGTAAATTTGAAGAAATCCGTCACCCCTATATTATAATGTTACCGTAGTTTCTTCTGTAAAAATGAAGAAATGTGTCTCCGATATAACAGACATTTACCATATACTGTATATTTTAAGAGTATTAACCTACATCAAAGATACTTTTCGATATCTGTCATTTTCTGTTAGCTTTGTTAACCATTCATATCTAGTATAAAGGGCCCAACTTATTTCTGAATGCCATTCAAAATATGAAATCATGGGTTCCACACACACACCTCTTTTTTCTGGCTGAATTGACATGGAATGACCCTGCTGCCAGTTACTTCAAACCAGCTCACACACATTCTATAAACTTCAAACATTGATTCACATTCGTTTAGGAAGTTTGAAACTGCTTCTCAACTACTTACAACTCTTGTGAACAGCATGCAGCATACAGAAGTCGAACCACACAAAGTGCTTAATTCTATGGGCAGAACTGACTCAATTTATTTTAGATTTTCTCAGATCATGCTTTTGAAATACAGTAGCTGTGACATAGCTATGGTTGTGTTTAACATTGTGGTAGTAAATATGCGATAAGGCCCGGACACCTTTCACTCATTTATTTCCTTAATTTTACCATTGTATAATTATGGGTATCAAAACTTTGAAGACACCATAATACGTCTATGATTATTAAACTTACTTTTACCAGGTTCTGCTGAAGGCGATCTTGAAGACCTCGTCACAAATGTGTACCCTGCTACTGCCAATTCTGTCAAAAAGTTTTCGTACACATCCTTGCCATCCATATACCCTAAATAAACTCCATTATCTTCTTCAAACTTTTCAAAACATGCAATGACAATTTCTTTAACTTTATCAACACTGTCCGAACTTCTAGTGTCCGTCATCTCATACAAGGCTCACCAAACCTTACGTGGTGACTTTTCGACAAGATTGATTATCTTACCACCTGCATTTATTCATTTCCTTACGTTCATCGTGTAAAATACACCAACAGGCGCTGTACCAAAACATACATCTACATTAAGTAGTAATCTGTGATTTACATCTTATAAACGTCACAGATAACAACAAGCCGTCGTCGTCTTCTTTATTTGGCACACACCGCCTAGTAGCGATTTCCTGCCAGAGGTCCTAGTTGGGAGCAGTACACTCTTCTCAAAGAACGTATACACTTTGGTAACACTCTTCTTCTTCTGGTACCATGTCTCTAAAGTCTAAACACGTGCGTGATTTGTTTTTTGAAAGTGTGTGTGTTTACATTTCAAGCAGTGATGTGCAGTAGACTATAAGTTTACGTCTACATGCGTTGTCTACACGTAATCTACTCGTAGATTACATTGGAATCAATTTACGAATTGACTTCTTTGGACTTTGCTCTATTTTAATCTAATAATCCTGTAATTTGTCCTCTGTTAGAACTCGTGACCTGCCTGATTTCGGCGCATTCTTCACTGATCCCTTTCTGCGAAATTTATCGATCAACCGCCGCACTGCATTACGATGTGGTGGATCTGTATCAGGAAACCTTTCCATAAACTTATTTCGCACTTCTTCCGTATATTTACCTCCGTGTCGAAAGACTTGTTCCACCAAAGACACACGAGCTTCGAGTAACAAAACCATTGCTAATGCAGTGCCGCGCTTTGCAATATCACGCTCCGAAGAAACAACAGTGAGTGAGTGACAACAATGAGTGGCTTACTGATTGATTTGGTGTTTTAAGTCAACTTTATGCACAGTAAGGCTAATCGGGACTGGACCTACAGTTTAAAGTGGGATCCGAACCACTATGTGCCTCCACCGGGTATCGAACCCGCGACCCCTTGATTAAAGTGGCTTACTAACCAACTGTCCATGTCCTTATGTACGTACCAACAAACATCAAGAAAGGGAAGTTTTTCTCTGCGTAATGTAGCGTAGTGTAGGTGCACAGTTACCTTTAGCTCACCCTTTGCATTTGTGATTATATCAACAAGAACAAATTGTACAATGTCCATGCCATTCCAGAATTCACCAGCGTGAGTCTAGAAGTCTATAACATATCGCACAAGCCTCTAGCAACCTTGTCTTCTAAAGCCTAGTTTACATTGGTCGAGAAGACTGGAAAGTATCTGGAGCGAGCTACTCTTCTCGTGTAAACAACTGGGGAGAGTACTGGAGCCAGTACTCGCTCCAGTAGTCAGGACGGTCAAGTAGCTGTCCAAGGAGGACAGGACAGAGACTCGACCGAGTTGCTTCCTCCCCTATCGACATTTTCACTCGCTCGTAAACTCGACAGACCACTCGATCAATGTAAATGCTTTCTGAGGAGAGTATTCGAGATTAAAATTAACCGATATGCCATCTGGTGGGATTTTCGGGAACTACTCTATGTAGAATACGTTGTGTTGAAGTCGTTTAAAGCATGGGGAATATGCGAAAGAGTAAGGTCTACTGTTCAGTTTTTTTGCTCTAAATCGTTTTATGGGTCAGAGCATATGAAAAGTTTTCATGTGTTTCTATCCCGTGGAATCAACAAAATGAAATTTGTAAATAAATCAGGGAAAACGTAATTGATTGACTGAAGGCCTGGTCAAACCTAACTATTGTACACAGCTATTGTAGGTGGCAGCATCCCTGTTGTGTCCCCACGCTTTTGATCGGCAATTGTTCTCCCATTTAAATACATGGGGAATTTGATGCCGAACGTGCTATTAAATTGCAAGTTTAACATCATCTTAACCTCAGAAATGATATATGAACATGATAGTTGAATAATCAGTGCTGTAAAAGTAAGATGTTTGAAAAGACGATCGTCAACAACAGTAAAGATATCGGAACTCAAAAAAGCCTTAAAATTTGCACAGCACTTGTTTACGTCACTTGCAATTTTCACAATTTAAGTGATCTATTGTTGTGAATTCGGTAAAGAATAATGCATAATAATTCCGCGCCACTGTACTTTTATTTTTATATATGTTTTTAATAACTGACTTTTTTCTCACGTGATATCATACTTTTCCACGTAGCCAGTAAATATGGTCCTTTGTTTTATATACACACATTTATCGTCAAGAATAGTTATTACAAAACCCTGGCCGGTTCAAATCCGGGAACTTTTCTAACGGTGGAAGCGGCCCCGGCGCCTACCCAGCGTCGAATAACATGGGTACCTGGGGGAAACCCTGGGGGGTAAAGGCGGTCAGGGGCGTGATGCTGATCACATCACCCCCACTCACGACCGGATCAAGAAAGTGTGGGGCGTTACCCCCACACCCCCTATACGCCTTCATGGCGTGGTGCTATGCACAGGGGAACGCTTTACCTTTACCTTTTTTCTGTTTCATGTTTCGTAACCTCTACGGCTATCTTGTTTACAAGAATTACAATTTTAAAATTGTTGTTATCAAGAAAAAGGACGAAAATACGAGGGGAGAATGTCTGCTTAATACAATGAAAACATACTTGTATTGTATTGATTTGTTGTTTTAAGTCCACTTTATGCACAGTAAGGCTAATCGGGACTGGACCTACAGTTTAAAGTGGGATCCGAACCACTTGTGCCTCCACCGGGTATCGAACCCTTGATTACAAGGCGACAACGTGTAACATTCCAAATATTATATATTCAATTTGGGAATATTACTCGTACTTTTTGTACGTCTATAGAGTTTATTTCGGAGAAAATAAACTCTCTACCGCAAAATATGATAGCGCTACGGCATTTAGATGGTGTTGCCATCTGTCGTAGATACGCTAAACTATACTCTCCTCCCCCCTTTCCCTTTTTTTTTTCTTGCACGATCCCCGATCGTCAGTAACACAGTTCGCATCCGGTCTTCGAAACAGTCACATACAGTCAACTAGCAGCGGAGCAGGATCGCCTTGCCTGTACGCAATTCCTTCGACCACGCATTGCAATGGTGAGATGGGAATACAACTTTGGAAGCCACGATTTCTAGAGTCGTGAAGAGGCGCACGAATGCAGTTACGTGATCCATACCATGTGCTTGCGATTGTGATAAGGACCATCAGAAGGATTGCTTCAAGGTAAAGTGGACGTTTATAGATTTCTTTGATCCTGTTTCCGACTTGCCCTGTTTGAACTGTACAATTACTCTCCCTTTTGTGTGGTTATTCAGCGAGCCGTTTGTTCGGAGTTTTTTCTCCAACACATTACCCCCCCCCTTTTTTTGACTCTTGGATGTAAATTAACGTGCCGAATATATTGGTACAGTGCTTTCGGAGCGTGAACTCTAATAATTTATGCAAGGAATTGCTGTGTAGACCCTGCGAAAAGACAGGAAGCAACAGTTTTTGAAATCAAGCTTGTCAAACGACAAGGTGCCCCTTTTTCTAATTCTCCCCCCCTTTTTTTTCACTTTAATAAGTCATATTCCCTGAACACCTTACGCAGTAGCCTCAAAGCCATGCACAATAAATAAGTATACATATGTACGTGTAGGGTGCTTATGCTTGATTGTACGTAGATGTTAAGGATTCATTTGTTATTGCGGAATACCTCCGTAGATTGTTATTGGCATTGCGTTGCCTCTTGTTAAGCAATACAGTTACTGAAACGTTGAATTTTTCAATTGGACTTGTTCCTTGTACTCATTTTTGTAAAGAATATTCCCCCTCTTAAAAATGAGAGGTTGAGGGTCATGTAATAATGTTTCACGTGTATTTAGGAAGTCAAGACAGATTAAAATTGTTGAAATAAAAAGGAGGTTAAAATTGAAGCTTTCTTTCCTTTATCTTTTGCTTCATTTCGTTAGAGTTAAATCGAACACATTGAATGAAAAGCAATATATATATATATGTATAAATATGTTTTCTTGAATAGGAACCAGGATACTGTCTTCGAATGGTTAAAGTCATTTTACACTTTTTGACTGTTCTCTCCACCCCCCCCTTTTTCTTCTTTGATTTTTTTTTGAAGATTACGATGGTTATTAAATTATGCAAGTCTGTTTGGTCAATTAGTATTAAGTGAGTTAATAGTGAATAAGTATTTTTTGACGTAATCATTTGTTACAGGAACATTGCTGTTGACAACATAAATAAGCATAGTAGTAATTGGAACGGAATCTTCGTGATTTGGACCGTTCCTCGGATTCCTGCATTTAGCGGAACGCGACGTTGCCTTTCTGTTGATGGTTTACATGTTTTGAAACTTATTTACTCAACAGAAACGTAGCGTCGAAAGGTATTTGTGACCCTTGTTTGGAATAGGCACTAACAGGGATATATTTACCACGCGCTTCCAAATAACTATCATTAACTTACCGGGTTAGTTAGTTGCCTTAACCACACAAGCGTCATAAAGTTTTGGTATCAGAGCTGGTTTGACGATTTACTTTACCTTTTTTTCAAGTAACTTTGCAGAAAGAAGAAATTTTTTCACAACCCCCTTACAATTTTTTTTTCCCTACTTAATTTTTTTCGTATTTTTTTTCCCCCCTTTTTTTGACATAATGACTATTGATGTACCATCCCCGTATGAACAATCAACCACACAAGCGTCATAAACGCTACCACTGCGCCATCGGGGAGGCCAATGAAAGCATACGTTAATATTAAATTTTCGGATAGGGCATAATGTCAGTCATAGTGTATGTTAGTCATATATCATGCGCTTACGCACTTAATGGGAGTTTCTTCGATTCCTAATCCCGCCGTTAAATTACACATGCTCGCAACCAGAAAAGAAGCAACGTATAGTGTAAAAATATATTTTTTTATATTATCGACCTATGGCAGCTAGAGACGACCCAAATGCCGTCAAGTTTTGTGTTCTTTATGCATAAATGTACTACATTTAGCTCGTTTTCGCAACCATTCCGTTGCGCTTTAATATATTAATTCTTAGGTTCAGGAGAATGTAATTTTCGAAAACTTATGACTGGCTACATAAACCCATTTTTATTATCGATTTACATAAGAAATTCTTACCCTCGTTGAAAATAACGTTTGAATAGTCATCCCATCGCGCTCCAATGTAAAACTTAGGGCAACCAAATGACTAACGAAATTATTTAGGGACACAACAGGGGTGGCGCCGCCACCGGAAAAGTTTGACAATGAACAGTCCCGTTCTGCAAAGAAATGACGAAGAATGCACGAGTCTGCTCACTTTATTTTCCGAGAGATAAATATATATTACCATGAAAGCAAAGTTTTAAATTGTACTTTATAAATAGAACTTTTATTTTCGAAAAGTCATGAAGCTTCTTATCCAATGCATCCATGTATTATGTATGTGTGAAATTTGGAACAGGTGTAATTAAGTCGATTCAAGATGAAAATAGTTTGAGAAAGAATTAATGTCAAATGTAACCAGAAAAAGATAATGGACATGCTAATGTTGCTGTTCCATTCAGTACGAAGTCCTCTTTCAGTGAGGTAGCCTGGTCATGAAATAGTGAATATTATCGAGAAAGCACTGCAACTATATGTTCGCAATTTTCTCCTGCTAGCTTTTCAAGTATAGGTCAATTTCAATTTCTTTATTTTCAAATAATTTACGAGAACCACAGTTACAACATGAGGTGCAGATGATACAGCACTGCTTTGAAGAACCATTGCTTATACATTAGTTTCGTCTGCGTTTTCCGTGTTATTTTTGCCTATCATAATTAAATGCTTCATTCTCAGCACAGCTTCACCTTCGTTAGAGTATCTGGAATTCACATCACATTCGCAATATTTAAAAATATCGCGTAATTTAAACGTTTCTACTATCACACCAGCAATGACAACACGCTGCTATTTCGTACTACAGCTGAAGGTGAAGAAAGATTTATTCGACATAGAGCGGCCATATTGAAAGCGACACTAGCGCTCAGGTGGTAATCTTAATCGCGAATAAAGTCTGTGTTGTGGTAGAGTGTTGTGCGTTTGCTTATAATTTGTAATCGTATTAAAAAAAACAAAAAAAAACATAAGTAGGAGGTGATACAAGTCCTACAACATAGAGTTTGTAGAACTGTACCGTGAATATGAGTGTTCATGGAAAGAAACTACGAGCATATGAGGTCATAAGTGCAGGAGATGCAGGGTTGGCATGTTTAAAACACACGGCTTTGTTTTTTACAAATGTTTAAAACATTTAAAACAATGTGTTTTAAACATGTTTTTTCCAGACTTGTTTAAAACACATTTTGATACTTGATGTTTGATAGTTTGTGGTTATTTGGGTGTTTTGTAACTTTGTCTTTTCATTCATTCCGTGTCATTTTGTTTATTATTATGCACAAAAATCTGTTGAGTGGCTAAAAATGTGTAATCAGTTAACAAGAAACATACCGTGATGAGTACCCTGAGTAGCCGTATGCCTCTAATACGCCTGGGTATGTTTTTTTTAGAAGAGTTTAAAAAAAATAATTGAATACTATATGGATGAAGCAGTTTTGTTCCTCACTTAATACACTGCACACAGTTGTTAATGTCAATATTTTGTTGCATTCACGAAAAAATGACGTATTCCGAAAAACAGAGTAGCTACAGCGTACAATATGTAACATTGCTATTCGTACACATAGAATTTCCGAGGAAAAAATGTGATATCTACTAGTGAATATAATCATTTTCATATGTACCTGGAAATTAATGTTAATGAAGGTTTCACCAACAAATGTCAATAAAAATGTATAAACAGAGCATATAATTTGTGTGAAAAGAGAAAAACACGCTGTTTCATGCAACATTGTTATTCGTACAGGCAAGAGTTTCAATCTTCCTCGCATACAGCGCCACCGATATTCAGGTGACTTCGTGCTGTTTGCAACTTCGTAACAAGTTTGAACATGCAGGCGCGCTCCCCGTCAAGCGGAATGCTGGCGTATGGTATTGTTGAAGGCCTATCGTCTATCTATCAGCGTGTTCGAAATGGTCAAGGTGAAGGAACTTAGTTCCGATCTGAAGGATGTTATTATAAATTTGGCCCTTAGAGGTTATTCGTTAAGAAAAAATGGACAAACAGTCAATAAATCACACTCCACAGTTCAATACATAGTAAACAAATTTAGAGAGGAATGTTCAACACAGAATGTGCCGAGAAAACCAAAAGAGAGGCAGTTGAATAAACGTGATGAACTCTTTATTTTAAAAAGAGTTCGAGAAAACCCTCGACTAAGTGTTCCTCAGTTACGACCGTTAGTAGAAAATGTTGCTGGCAAGATGATGTCCGATGAAACTGTCCGACGTGCCTTGGGGAAGCATGGATATCATGTCAGAATACCACGAAAGAGGTCGTATGTAAATGAGGTGAATCGCAGGAATAGATTTTCATTCGCGAAAGAGCACATCCACAAGGACCAGGAATTTTGGGATAGTGTCATATGGTCAGACGAGTCCAAGATTAATATATACCTGTCAGATGGGATAAATAGGGTCTGGAGAAAATCAAATAAAGACAATGATTACATTAACACAGTTCCAACAGTTAAACACGGTGGTGGGTCATTAATGATTTGGGGCTGTATGTCGTCCAAAGGTGTTGGTACCATCCAGTTTATTGATGATATCATGGATGCATATGTCTATTTGGACATATTGAAGAACAATGTAAAGCAGAGTGCCCAAAAAATGGACATGCCGCCTATCTACAGATTCCAACAAGACAATGACAGTAAGCATAAGGCACGAGTTAACATGAATTGGCTAATATGGAATGTGCCCGAACTACTACAAACACCAGCTCAAAGTCCAGACTTAAATCCCATTGAGCATTTATTAGCAATTTTGAAGAGGCGAGTCCATAAAGCAGGCGTCAAGTCCAAACAAGAGTTGAAAGCTGTTGTGCAAGCCGAGTGCAATAAAATAAGCTCTGAAACATGTCGGAAACTGGTTAATTCTATGAGGAACAGGTGTCAAGCAATAATTAAAGCCAAAGGATACGCATCAAAGTATTAGAACTGTCAGTCACTTTGCTCTGAATAAACTTTTTTCTTTTATATTATTAAGTGTACAAATAGAAAAGTTGTACAAAAAATGGCATGTTTCTCTTTCAGTTTCATTTAATTTATTATTGTCATTGGTTATACAGAATTTGGGTAAGATTTCATGTTCCTAATGATATTAGTTATTGTAAAGAAACAATTTCAAAAGAGTGTATTTCCTTTCAGATATTAAAAAGCATTTTCTTTGAAAATCCGTGTGTACGAATAACAATGTTACATACTGTAGATAGAGTGGGGCCTGGCAACTGTGTGTAAGTTGAAGTTTCTTGAATAGCCTACATGCGAGATTTAACTTATAAGATTAGCAAAAATAAGTATTTTAAGAAGTTATTCAAGCGATTACTTTATAACTAGGAACATAGTCCTTCCTTGGATTATTAACAGATTCCTTATTAATCATAATTATTAGAAAATAAGTATTCTTGGCATTATGTTTTAAAAATTTTATTTGTTTAATACATGTTTTTTCACTTTTTGTTTAAAACATTGTTTAAAACTTTAAAAACATGTTTAAAACGAAATAAACTGTTTTCTTGTTTCTTCATTTTTTTTAAAAAAAAATTTGCCAACCCTGAGGAGATGGGACAATGTATTTGTCGTAGTAGAGTAAAATTGAAAATAAGGAATTTACGTTCTACATACAACCAATAACAATTGAAAAAAGAAAAAATAAGGAAGTTAGGTTTCTTTCTAGGCATGTCCTCGTACATTCTTGTATTCATTTCTTGTTATAAAGAAGTGTGTAAACCGGTTCAGAGCTTTTTTATCACCAACGACGTCAATGGTTTAATTCTCTCAAAAGAGCACCAAACAGCTGCAGCTACTTTCCACTTTGCTAGAGTCGAGCAGAAACTGTGTAAACAGCTACTCGCCATAGAAGCAGTGTTGCCACAATCTGAGGGCACAATTTCCCTTTCCAAAGGGCAAATTTCCCTTTTTGGACTACTTTTTCTCTTCACCTAAACAAATATAGTAATAATAATAATAATAATAATAATTATTATTATTATTATTATTATCAGTGGAAGTAGTAGTAAAATTTCCGTTTGTCCATGTTCGTATGAAGAAATAATGTTACACAAATTTTTCACATACATATCAGCTTCATCGCTTTCTGGTCAATGACCCAGGTTTAAATCATGGTTAGGAATCCATTAAATCGTTAATTCTCATCGTTACAATTATCCGAAGATACAGAAAAGCGATGTACAATAAACGTAAGAGAAGTATAAATAGATACAAGCTTATATTCAAGAGAGCAGAAATAAGAAGGAACAGAAAAAAATAAGAATGTGAATATGAAACTGAAACTTAACATAGACTGTATTAATGTAAAGTCAGAAGTGTTAAAATTTCCCTGAAATTGTGATATTTTTCATAGAAAATCCCTTATCTCTTTTGCCTAAAATTTCGGTCCGAATTTCCCTGCAAAAGGGATATTTCCCTTCATTTGGCAACATTGCAAAGAAGGGTCGAGTCGAGCAGACAGGCCAGCAACCAGTGTTGCCAACCATTTTTCGGCAATGTCCCTACAGACGTAGTCAAAAATGTCCCTACAACTGACCAAATGTCCCTACGCCAAGTAAAGCGACTACAAAAACAACCCCTCATGAGCGTGCAAAACAGAAGATAAAATATACACATTTATTCACTAAATCTTTCTGCTCGATGCTTCCACAATTAATGAATAACGTTGAGTCGTTTACTGTTGATTATGTTATTTGAAGTCATACATGCTGATGCTGCTTCACGTTTCTTGTGAATATCAAGATTTGAATGTTTTATTAATTCACTACTGCCAGCACATAATTTCACATCACACGCTTTACACGAAGCCTTAAAAGGATCACCAGGTACAGGCGCCACCTACTCTTTGAACACGTCTTCTTTAAGCCATGCGTCTCGGAACCGTTGCTTTCTTGATTGCTGATTTTCTGTTATATCGAGTTCACCACGAACTTGTCTTTTCTTTTTAGTTGTAGAAGCCATGCTGCAACTTACAGCTATGAACTTTAGAAGCTACAGAACATTCCGTGACATTCGCTACGAGACTCGGCGGCAAACAGCCCGGCGGTCAGCACCGGGCCGCTTGCCGCCGAGTCTCGTAGCTAATGTCACGGAATGCTCTGTAGTAACACGCCCAGAAACACCAGTCACCAAATAATGATTGCACAGTATTCGCGCACACACGCTACGTAGTTTTCGTACCGACCAAACTGCAGTCTGCAACGGCAATGCAAGATGTCAACGTTGCACAATAATCATACACAAAGTGAAACTGAGCGCAAAGAAAGTGCAACTGAGCGCAAAGAAAGTGCAACTGACCGGCGAGTAAGCTTTGCACAATAAAATGTTATTTTCAAACATGAAAAAAGTCCCTACGTTTTCCCTCATTTGGCAAAATCTATCCCTACGTCCCTACGAAAGCAAAATATCGTAACGATCCGTAGTATCTTTTAATTATTATGGACAACGAACTCCAACTTCCAGTCATTCAACTATCGTTTTCCAATCAGGAAATATTCAGAAACATCAGAGGAATGCAGTGGCAGACAGCACTGAAGCTCTTCCTGGTCATCAGCGGTATAAACATGTAAACAGACGAAATCCAGGAAGGAGCTACACCCCTGACTGTGCATTTGTTTAGTAAATTGAATTGCAATAAATGTCTGGGAGGCAGATAATTCGGGGTCAGTTCTAATTCAGTTGTTGAGGAGCAAGTTACGATTGGAGAGAGAGAGAGAGAGAGGAGGAGGTTCTAGGGAGTGTGTGTTAACGCTAGTCGCAAGTCAGACTCTACGTACACTCACAAGCATAACCTCTCCCAGCAGATCTTCAGTTGGAGTACAGACAGAGGTATATCCTTACATTACCCATGCTGATCCAGTCTTTAGGGGTGTGAAACTCAAGTGCCATGTGTTGCCATTCAAGTGTGTAAATTTAGTACCTCTAGCGCCTTACCACCAAGCTCACCACGAGCAGAGAGTGCTTTACCATCAAGGATGAATGATGATTAGTGAGCTATATTCCCAAAAGATCCCACATACCTACGGGTATGAGACGTTATAGTGAAAAGTCCCTATGCGTAGGGACATGTCTCTACGGTTGGCATCACTGGCAGCAACTCGTTTAAGTAACTCCCGCGCACTCGACCAATGTAAACCAGCCTTTAAGGTTGACGTCAATGTGGAATGCCTTCGTTGTTAGTAAAGGTGTGCGGGATCCCAAAAAGTCGGGAAATTTCAAACGCTCACTTTATAAAGTAGTTAATTCTTGTTGTTTTTTGTATTGGAAGTGTAGATACTTCTCGGAAATTGTTAGTTTTTGTTCCAGAAATGCAGAAAACAATCACTTAAGGGAGAATGGTAGTAGTATAAAATAAAATAGGATGAGGACACTTATAGCGTAGAAAAGAAGAGCTCATTGATTAAACAGCCCGATTTGCCCACACTTAAAATTATGCCAAGATGCCCTTATTCCCCATTTCTTCAAGTGTGATATGCTCTTAATCCTAAGAATTTTGAATCCTAGTGTAGAAAAGAAGAGTTCATATGCCCCGATTTGCCCACACTTAAAACTATGTCAAGTACCCATATGATTTTATTGTTTATAGTGTGTTATTCTGTCAAAATCCCAAGAATCTTTAATTCTAGTGTAGAAATGAAGAACTCCCCTCAGACAGATTTGCCTATGTGTGTAAAAGCTACATCTGCCAGATTGTTGTCCATAAATTTGTCAAAAATATGCCCCCCCTTGATATTGTTTTGACTACACTTAAAAACTAAGGCAAAGTGCTTATATTCTCATCCTCTACAACTTACAGATCAATACAAAAGGACAAGGGCAGGCAAGCAAATTGGTTTCATGTTTTTTCTAATCTTTGATCAGTTTCATGTCCCGGCCAGCAATAAATTATGCACGCCTGGGAGATTTTATATGCTTGCATGCATGAGATAAAATCTACACTGTGCCCTTTCAGGGAAAATTGCCATGCCATCATGCTATTAACTCCAATTTACTGGAAGAGCATAAAACTTCACTCTTGCATGTTATCATATATGCCTGAATTGGATTCAGGTTTTGCCTTGTTCTGATAATATATACGCGAGTGAGACTTACAGAATATTCATTGCACAGTTCAAAGTCCAACTTTGAATTGTATTTAGCTGATATAGAGCTCATAACTCCTGGGTTCTGATATTCAATGTGTATTGCATGTGGACATAGTCCCTTGGCTTATATGCTTTGTAATCAAGAGGCTTCTGGGTTTGAGGCCTGATAAAATGTGAGGCCTCCCCTGATGGCAAAGTGTTAATATTGTTGCCTTGTTAACAAAAGCTCTGGGTTTGAGTCCTGGTAAAATGTGAGGTCTCCTCTGATGGCAAAGTGTTAATATTGTTGCCTTGTAAACAAGAGCTCTCGGTTTGAGTCCTGGTAAAATGTGAGGTCTCCTCTGATGGCAAAGTGTTAATATTGTTGCCTTGTAAACAAGAGCTCTGGGTTTGAGTCCTGATAAAATATGTAAGATTGAAATACATGTGGCAAAATAATATCTCCACACGTGAGATTTTGAGAATATTCACTGCTAGCTGATATACAGCTGAGGTTTGAAACCTGGTAAAGTGTGTTGTACAACAGCATAAAAGAGCAAAACTATTTTATATTGGGGATCACCAGAGCCTAGTTATTGCTGTTGTCTGGGTATAAAAGCACCAGTTCAGCCACTAATTGCTGTTATAATTGTTTTGGCATATTGTCCATAGTTCTGTTTTTTTGGACCAGGAAATTTTATATAAATAAACAAAAAAAAATGCCAAATCAAAAATATTGCAATCAATGCAAAAAAAATATATCTAGTTCTAATTGGTCTAGACACCGGCATATTTGTGACCCCAAGAAATGCAGAAAGGCTACAAAAATGTGTCCAAGATGCCATAAAATATTAAGCAAGGCTTATTACAAATGGCATAAGTGTATTTGTTATGAACAGTCATCAACATTGCCCCCACAACCATCTACATCTGGTCTGAAAAGGAAGCATGAAACACCTGTTAATGCTGGACCGGCAAAGCAGCCACGCTATGCACCACCTATCCATAGCAGTTTTAATGGCCAACTTAGGGATTACCGGTTTGTATCAGAGCCAAAATGTGACATTAAGAATTTTTTGAACAGTATAAATTCTGATGTGCAGGCAATTCTAAATGCACAAAATGGCTCTTATAAGCTGTCCCTCAAATTGTTTACACAATATAAGAAGCCAAATGGCACAAAATTTACACAGCCCCACATAACAGAAACTGTACCGGTATATTCAAATGCAAATTCAGACAAAATAATAAGCAGTTTGATAGACCAATTGAATATTAAACACTCTGAATTTGCTGGAAAAGAGTCTGGATGGAGCCTATGCGGATCTTCACACAAGTTATATGTTAATATTTCTGAATTCAACCCATTACAAGGATCTACATATTTGCCTTTACCTGCCAATATTAAAAACAAAAGAGCCGTGGTTAACATAGAAAATAATGATGAGAAATGCTTTTTGTGGTGTATTTTAGCTGCTTTGTATCCAGTTTCAAGGCATCCTGAGCGAATAAGTTATTATAAAACAACATGAAAATGATTTTGATGAAGCAATGGAGGGTTTAGAATATCCAATGTCTGTTCAGAATATTGATAAATTTGAAAAAAAGGCCAGGGATATCAATGGCAAACAATTATCTATTAATGTATTTATTTGTTCTACTGGCCGTGGCAATTGCTTGATAGCACCTCTCAGAATCAGTACATTTGATGATGATTCTGCTGTTCCGATTGATCTGCTCTTAATTGAAGGGGATGATACACACCATTATACTCTGATACATAATCTTGAAGCTTTAGTCAGAAAACGACTAGACAAATCCAATACAATATTCAAGTTGTGTAGAAGATGTTTAACTGTATTTGATGGTCAAAAAATGGTGAATGGGGTTCGGGAAGTGAATACAGAAATTGCTAAAAACAAGTTAATTGAACATTTAAAATACTGTGGGAATCATAAACCTGTTGATATGGTGATGCCTAACCCAAGTGAAAATGCCAAATTCAAAAAATTTGAAGCCTTGTTGGAACACCCAGCATATATAGTCTGTGATTTTGAATCAAATCTCAAACCTCTTGCATTCTGTAGCCCAGATCCTGATGAATCTTCAAGTATATCATACCAGTTACATGAACCTTCTAGTTTTTGTTATGTTGCTGTACAGGATGGTGTTGTTAGTAAAGAAAATTTATACATGGGAGCAGATGCCATCAAAAAATTTGCAGATAGAATAGAAAATGAGTGCCATGACATAGCATCTAATGTCTTATTAAAATCAAAACCTATGTTGCCTTTAACAGAGAAACAGATTGAAAATTTCAACAATGCAGAAAAATGCCCGGTATGTGATTCTGAATTTTCAGATGCAAATATCAAGGTTCATCACCATTCTCATACAGATGGTAAATTCTTAATGGCCCTGTGTAATAGCTGTAATATTAAGATCCAGAGACCAAATTTTGTCCCTATATTTTGCCATGGAGCATCCAATTATGATTTTCATCATTTGATCAGGTACGAGGGGTTTGACAAGCAGAATTTAAATATTTTAGCTGAAAATAATGAGAAATATATTGCCATTAGCAAAATAATTAAAGTTAATGGTGTTCCCATTCACTTAAGATTTCTTGATTCATACAGAATTCTGTCTGCTAGCCTGGCTACACTGGCCACTCAATTATCTGATGATCAATTCAAAATCACATGTGCTTTGTTTCCAAATCAGGACCTGAAATTAATTAAGCGGAAGGGTGTATATCCATATGATTATGTTACAGATTTTTCTAAATTTGATGAGTGTTCTCTGCCACCACAACAAGAGTTTTACAGCAAAATCAGAGGATCTGGAATCACTGATGAAGATTATCACCATGCCCAGTTGATGTGGAACAATTTAAATGCCAGACATTTGGTGATTATCACAAGGCATATTTAAAACTTGATGTGACCCTCTTAGCTGATATACTTCAGGCATTTAGAAAATCTTCCACGCAAAATTATAAGCTGGATCCAATGTATTTTTACAGTGCTCCGGGCCTAGCATGGTCTGCAATGTTTTTAAACACTAAAATGCAATTGGATCTGATCCAGGATCAAGATATGTATCTGTTTATGGAACAATGTATAAGAGGAGGCATGGTGCAATGTTCTCAGAGATATGCCAGAGCAAATAACAAATATATTCCTGATTATGACCCAGCACTGCCATCAAATTATATACTGTATGAGTAGACCTAGTGTCCGGGTACTGAAACAAGAATTGGCGCTCGTGGCGCTCGATCGCCTTAATGGATTTCTCTCGTAAGGCGCAGTGTTGCCAACTCTTACCCGAAAAAATCACCAAGGTTGTGGCGCTCGTCGTAGTTTTTTATGATGTATATTTTGAGGGCAGAGTTGGCAACACTGTGGGGGGCACTGTAGCTTTTTATGAGGGGGGTATATTTCCCCCCCTTTTTTATATTTGGCAACACTACCGTAGATTTTTTGACAGTGTTGTTAACCTACTGGGTTTTTTCACTGTAAATTTTTATCAAAGGACCTGAGGGGTCCATGTATTTTTTTATGTCTGGCAATACTGTTGGGGGCCTAGTGTTGGCGACACTGTGGGGGCACTGTAGCCTTTTATGAGGGGTACCTATTGCCCTCTGTTTACATCTGGCAACTCTATTGGATGTTTCTTTTTTTGAGGCTCGAAATTATTATTTGAGGCTTGAAATTATTATTTGATGCTCGTCGGTGTTGCGTACCCACTCTATAAAAATTCTACTATATGATTTTTCACAGGTTAAGCTAACCTACAAATAGGAGTTGGCAGCACTGACTTATAAACCCACTGGGTTCTCTTGGCATGTTTTTTTCATGATGTGTTGCTAGGCTATTGAGCATCTTGGCGTATACAATGTATATATTTTGAGAGGGGGGTTATAGCTTTTTTATGCTGTACGAATACTGGAAGCTTGACAGTGACAACCAACAGAGTAGGTAAACCTACATCCAGGAACTGGCAACACTAGTTTCTGACAGTGAATTTGAAATAAAATATTAAACAAAATACATGAGTAAGCACTGTGATTACAAATAGTACCAGTGTTGTGCCCCCAACTTTAACTGGGCAACTGGGGGAAATAATTGTACAACAATTTGTACCTAATTGTACAACAACTTGTACCTAATTGTACAACATATACACAGACATAAAAGAAAGAGCCTTCCCGTAACTTACTTCATGTACAATTTAATATGATTTTACAACTGTGAAAAGAAAGCATATGTGTTCTGTATGCACACATTTATTCTTATTTTTCGAAGTTGAATGAAAGCACATGTTTTTACGCTCTCGTAATACTGACCTTGCTCTACTGATTTTAAATTGCTTCCATCCGCTTTTTTTTCTGTGTTATTTCCGCATGCACGCAACATTCGCTTTCAATAGACAGAAGGAGTGTTAGTATAGCAGGCTTCACGCGTGCGCGTGTATTGTGACGCAAGCAAACAGACAAAATAATAATAATTGTTGTTTTTTAGGATTCCTGGCCCCCATAACCCCGCCAGGAGTGCGTGGTGCCCAACCAAAAAAGTAAAGGTTTTCCCGTACGGCCTTCGAACGTAAAATTGATTGACGTGGGGGGGCGAATCTCTTCGGGGATGTTTTTCAATTTGTATATTTACCCGTGCATACTATTTATTATTAATTTAGCCGTGTTCTGTTTGGCGTCCATTTCGAGCAGTTTGCCCGGCGGTAAAGTCTTATCGTTTTTAAATTTTTTGATTTTTTTACGCAGGGCCATGATCTTGCGTATGCACGTGGCGTTGAGCGTGTCCTGTGAGAAATACACGTGAAGATCAGCTTCTGTGCAGCCTTCCGTTCCGGCGGCGTGGAATTCGTGCCTCTCGACAAGGGGGGAGATTTTTCGATAATGCTCTTACTGTTTCCAACGTACTTAGGTTTTTTGATAGACGACAACGACGGAGTCATCAATGAGTAAACATCTGTGAACTCGGTGAACAAATCAACTTTTTTTCAGTACGTCAATATTTTTTTTCTTATTTCTTAGTGAATGGGTTATGGATGACTTGCAACGACGAAGGCCTTCTAGCAACACGTACTTAGCTTATGCCTCTTCCACCGAACATTCAACACGAGAGGGCTGTGTTAAATATACAGAACAGCAATAACAAGTGTTTTTTTTTGTGTATATTGGCTGCACTGCATCCTGTTTATTGCAAAAATAATCCACAGTAAATTGGATATTACAAACAATACGAGTCCGAGTTTTGAAAGTGTAATGTCTGGCATCGAATACCCGGTGACCATTTCTGATACATCAAAATTCGAAACACGAGCACGAGATGCAGAAGGAAAACGCTTAATCATCAACGTGTATTCCTATATGTTGGATAAACATGTTGTGCATCCCGTCAGGATAAGCGATGTCGACGATGATGATGCTCGTGTGATTAATCTTCTTCTAATTTCAAACGGCAGTGTTCACTATTACTGTCTCAGGAATGTTATGCTTTTTTTTCTCTATAAAAAAGAGAGATTTGTGAAAAAGAATTTCCTAATTATTTGTTTTTTTTTTGTCACAAGAATTGTTTGAATTTCAAACATTCCTAAGTGTTTGCTTAAAGATTGATGCATTAACCTGTTAAGAATGTCATATTAATAATACCGGCTCGGAAATGTTATGTTCTTTTTCTCTATAGAAGGTCATATAAATGTGCTAATTGGTTCGTTAGGGGGGGATTTTTTGATTAGTAAATTGAGGTTATAAATACGTACGTATAAAGGTTTTGCTAATATGGCATGCTAAAGCTTAGTACTTGGCTTTCTCAGAGATTCGAATTCTATTAGGTTAAACAGCATAGAAATTTCACAGCAAGAATTCTCATATTTACTGACGATATTCTTAACAACCTGTGTTTTGATTCCACTACAAAAACTGTATACAAAATATGCAGTCTCTAGAATAAAATGGATGAGGCTTATGAACCTCGACCTATACAGTTGTACAATCTGGCAATGAATAGATGTTGTTTTTTTTATTAAGCATAGCAGAGTGTTTTCGCTTATTTTAATATCAGGCAACAATGTTAGAAAAGTGGCCCCAAGAATAAAATTTAAAATCACTAATGTGATATGAACTTTTTTACTTGTGTGTATTTGAATATGAAAGTGAGGTACTTTGAATAATTGAGGGGGACAATCACAAGTAAGCTTGCAATGGTATTGGGAGGTGTCACGAGTTCAAATTTTAGACGATTTCTGTTAATCTGCTAAGGCGATATCAGTACGAAAAAATTTGTAAAAAAGAAGAGGCTAATGGCAACGATGAGGATGAATAATGATAATTATGATGAAATTGATGTGTGGCACTTAGAAAACAAAAACTTCAAAGTGTATTGCACCAACAGCTACAATTGTCCCCCTCCCCCCCAAAATACAAGGCAGTTAACAGAGGTGTGTATATTTGTTGGTTTACGAGTCTGAGGGCTTAAGTTAGTATATTCACTATAGCTATACATATTAAAAAAATGAAATGACCTGAGCAATAAAATATAACAATACCGATTCTAACTTTTTTGTCGGATGACGTAGTGGTAACGTTTGTTGCAATCACACCTCTGATGGTGTATAAAACTTAAATGTTTTGCATAACATGAAATATTGTTAATGGGAATGTGTTGTTTCTAATGTTAAATATAGAAAGCAGATAACAAGAAAAAAGAAGAAAAAAAATAATATTGCAGGTAGATACGGAGCCTCAGCCCAAACACATATATAATCAGACAGGATGTCAACGATGCATTCATAACTAACATGTGATTATTCAAAAATTGAAATAGTACAGTGGGAAACAACTAACTAACTAACTCTCTATGTTTTTTCTTAAACCGGCACGAATGAGAAAGGAATAAAGGAGATTTTTACAGGAATCTTGTTGGGAAACCTGATGGTAAAGGACCAAAACGAACATGGAGATGAATCTAAAAGAAATTTGTAAAAATTGGAATAGAATATATATAAATTTTGCTCAGGATAAGTACAAATTGAACTGTAACTACGAATTTTCAGAATCAAGAGTGCTAGAGAATTAATTAATTAATTAATATTTAATATAATGAAGGTAGTAATATAGTATTCTTATTGAGAAGAGAATTTCTAAAAAACTTATTTTTCCTCGTACGTTTACTAATAGCAGTTACATTTGACATGTTTGACTAATCGCGAATCAACGTACGGAAGCCGTTGGAAGCAGTTTGAAGACTGAAATGGCTATGGAAGGACACTTATTATAATGTTAATAGCTTAGTATAATGTTTTGAGAATTGCTTCTCGATAATGTTTGGTATATAATTTAATCTGTTGTTAGATAAAATACATAATTATCAGAATTTAAGGATGAAAAAATATGAAGAGCGAATGAATGATACGTTTGACTAATCGTGAAGATAAGTATCACAGTACGTTTTATCGTTTCTTATATAAACGTTGAAACGTTTAAGAACGTATAAGAACGTTTACTGAAACGTTTTAACAATTGTTGAAACATTTATGAACATTTTGCCACATTGTGTTTGTGTGTAGCGACTAAGGACTGAACTTTCATTTAGTGAAGTAAATTTCGCCCTGGTTACTATATTTTCAAGTATTTACACTGTTGGAAGTCATTGTAAAAATTTACAATACTCTATCGTTAAAATTTAAGTCTTCCTGTTAATTTACACAAACACTATGAATTAAAATTGATGTCAGCGCCGTGGCAAGAATGAGAAGTAAAGATGGCGTTGGTAATACTAAAGACAGACACACGCACCCGTACACGTGCGCGCGCACACACACACATACACACATGTAAATTGTCGATTGCTAATTTCGCACTTGTTTCTTATTTTTTCTGTGATATATGGAATGAAATCATACTTCTCCTGGAGAAGATATTGTTATCTGCTTAAGTTTCTGTTTCAATTCTTGAACACTACGTTTGCGGGAAACAAAATGAACATGGTGATGTACAATTTTCCGCTGGCTGAACAATATTGAGATATACGAAAATCTTTCAAATTTAAATATGAATATTTTATTTTGCACAAATATCTATAAACATTATCAATTACAATTGTGTGCACCATAAATATATTTCTGTAAACCGAAACGGTAAAATTACATTAAGCTTCCCCGATGGCGTAGTGGTAACGTCATCGGCTTGTAATCAAGGGTCCCGATTCGATAACACGGTGGAGGTAAATAAAGGTTCGGATCCCACTTTAAACTGTACGCAAGTGGATTTAAAATACACTTTATTTAAATTACATCAATTATAGTTAAGTTTGTTAATAGTCGATACTACTTTTAAAAAGTTATTGTTAATTTTTACGGAAAATGGATATCAGCCGAAATTGACGACTTGTAGCCACCTTGGTGGCCTAGGGAGTACAGAGGTTTATTCATAATTTCGTCACTGAACGTTTCCGGTTCGAGTCCTGGTTTTGGCATAGGAGTTGCTGTGTGCGAGTCCCTTGGTCACATTAATCTAATCAGCATTCATCCTTATCTTCGTTATTGACTTAAGAGTCAGAAAAGCAATATATATATTTTTTTCTATTCAAGTTCAAGGTAGTTTCTCACCGTGGCCGTGCGGTTTAAGACGTCATGCCTTGGTCACCGGCTACGGGACGCGCGCAGATTCCAGTCTCCTTGGGGAAGCGTTATAACCTGAGGCTTGGGCTTTTTTATTGGACCGGTGGCCATTTACCATCGTGAGGAAGTTGTGAGCTACGAATGAGTAGCATAACACGGTCATGGAAACCTACAATAACGACTGGGGGGTTCGTCGTGCTGACCGCACGTCAGTCCATAACTGGTTGGATCTACATCTACAAGTGGGAGTCAGACTGGCGGACGGCTCTCGAAGGATTGTGGCGTTACGGTATGATTTGGTGATCGTCTGGAGAACTATGAGAGAAAGCCACAAAGGAGACCTCAGCCCAAAACAGTGCAAGGAACTTGATCGCTCGAAGCCCCGATGTTGACGTCCGAGTTTGCATTTCAATTAGGTTATTACTTCTACTTTAGATCAGTCGCAACGCTGGGGTATAATTGATTGATTTGGTTTGTTTTATTTCGCTTTTCGGCCACTTTTGGCTAATTGTAAATATGAAGATGAGTGATGGTATGATTAAATTAAAATTGATGCATGGACACTCACAAAGGACGGCCATGTCGGGATTCGAACCCGGAACCTTCGGCAATGCGCAAGATGGAGATGAATGGTGATGAAATGGCTGAAGTAGCACTGACAAATATATATTAAGGGAATAAAACAACCTCCAAAGAGGGTTGGCCGTGGGTCTAGGCGTCAGAGCCTATCTAGCCTGCAAGAATGCTGCGCAGAACGTACTACGAGTTGAGTTGAGATGAGTTTTGGTTTTAAGTCCACTTTATGCACATAAAGGTCAATCGGGACTGGACCTACAGTTTATAGTGGGATCTGCATCAATTGTGCCTCCATCGGGTATCGAACCCGGGATGACTTGATTACAAGGCGACGACATTACCACTACGCTATTGAACGTCCTACGAAGAAGAGAAGTTGGCATTTGAGTGCGTTCATCTTTAACGTCACCCCCCTTCACACCCTCCGGTTCCCGGTTAATTTTCTCATATTCTAATTATCAAGCGAGAAAGAGCTTTTACCTCACTACATAATTTTCCCAGGTCTATTACAACAAGTGGAGTTACTTTTGATTGAGCAAACGCACGAACAATGCACGACACTAGCCGAGAATCGATTCTGGATTCTGATGCGATATTCAAGGCGCCCCGTCACAACACGATAGCCACACAAGTTGTACGTATACAGGGTAACCGGTAATTACATGTATTCCCTGAAAGGGGTTAAAGTAGAGGCAATTTGCAATAAATTTGACCATATGATACCCCGTCCGAAAATTAGTAGTTTTCGAGATAATCGAATTTCTAATTTTTTAATGACAATTTTCCACATACGAATTGAGAACAGCTTATTGTATGGCACATACTTCAGCGTTTTCTGGTAGCTAACAAATACAGGAGGTCCAAAAAAATGTACTCACTGTTTGATAGTCCATATCTTCTGACAAAATTGACTTGTGGGTACAATTTTTGGCACTGAGAGAGAGTTATGTTAGATGCTCAAAATAACCACCAGCAACTTGTAAACAACTCCTATGGCGCCAAACTGCGGACCGTACTACGGCCGTCAGTATATCTGGCATAATGGCAGCACATGATGCTATTTTTTTTCACTTAGCTCGTTGAGTGTAGTTGGTTTTGTCGATACACATCATTCTTGACGGTCCCCCACAGGTAGAAGTCCACTGGTGTCAAATCAGGGGACCGAGGTGGGTACTCAATAGCACCGCGTCGACCTATCCACCGTTCGGGGAGTGTGTCATCCAGGTACGACCTGACATCGCGATGGTAGTGAGGCGGGGCTCCATCTTGCTGCAGGTAAAACATTTCATCGCCAAATAGGGTTCGGATGGCAGGCAGAATCCTTGACTGAATCATTTCGAGATACACCTTACCGGTTACGGTACCCTCGAAGAAGAAGGGACCAATCAAACCACGCGATGACAGACCACACCACACGTTAAGCCCCGGTAGATTCACCGCCTTCTCCATATAAATGTGAGGATTGACGGGCGACCAGTAGACACAATTATAAAAGTTCACAGTACTGTTAAGTTTGAATTGCGCCTCGTCAGACCACACAACTGTCCCTGCAAATTCTCTATCCTCGCGAACCATGTGCTCAAACCATTCGCAGTATTCGACCCTACTATCCGGTTCGTCCTCGTTGATCGCGTGTAGCAGTATTGGAATGTACACTTTCCACTGTGCACCCTTCAGAATGCGTCTTACGCTAGACAGGGTATTAACTGGTTCCGCTGCTATTGGTGGGTACTCATTCTTTGCTAACATCCAAGACTTGGTAAGTGGTAGTACACCATGTTTCAGTTGAAGTGTTCGGTCTGGGAGCTGCTCTTCTTTCTCCAGAGGAAGTTCGGTGGTTGATGCTGGGGGCATAGCATATGGATTGCGCACCCAATCATAATTGTCGACAGTAATAGAGGGAAAATATTGTGCCATGTTATTCTAACGTCAGTCACCACTCGCACTGTGACCAACTCGTACGTTAGTATGCCGCGGGATCTACTACAAAGAACTATAGTGCGCCGTGAGAAGGAGGACGTTGGGAACCACTGGACTACACAGTGCTAGAAACTGTCCCAGGGTAAGGGCCCTCCTCGAGAACATAGCGGTAATGTCGTCGATTAGATTAATGTGACCAAGGGACTCGCACACAGCAACTCCTATGCCAAAACCAGGACTCGAACCGGAAACGTTCAGTAACGAAATTATGAATAAACCAAAAGCCAAAATAGCCAAAAGTGGCCGAAAAGCGAAATAAAACAAACCAAATCAATCAATTATACCCCAGCGTTGCGACTGATCTAAAGTAGAAGTAATAACCTAATTGAAATGCAAACTCAAACGTCAACATCGGGGCTTCGAGCGATCAAGTTCCTTGCACTGTTTTGGGCTGAGGTCTCCTTTGTGGCTTTCTCTCATAGTTCTCCAGACGATCACCAAATCATACCGTAACGCCACAACCCTTCGAGAGCCGTCCGCCAGTCTGACTCCCACTTGTAGATGTAGATCCAACCAGTTATGGACTGACGTGCGGTCAGCACGACGAACCCCCCAGTCGTTATTGTAGGTTTCCATGACCGTGTTATGCTACTCATTCGTAGCTCACAACTTCCTCACGATGGTAAATGGCCACCGGTCCAATAAAAAAGCCCAAGCCTCAGGTTATAACGCTTCCCCAAGGAGACTGGAATCTGCGCGCGTCCCGTAGCCGGTGACCAAGGCATGACGTCTTAAACCGCACGGCCACGGTGAGAAACTACCTTGAACTTGAATAGAAAAAAATATATATATTGCTTTTCTGACTCTTAAGTCAATAACGAAGATAAGGATGAATGCTGATTAGATTAATGTGACCAAGGGACTCGCACACAGCAACTCCTATGCCAAAACCAGGACTCGAACCGGAAACGTTCAGTGACGAAATTATGAATAAACCTCTGTACTCCCTAGGCCACCAAGGTGGCTACAAGTCGTCAATTTCGGCTGATATCCATTTTCCGTAAAAATTAACAATAACTTTTTAAAAGTAGTATCGACTATTAACAAACTTAACTATAATTGATGTAATTTAAATAAAGTGTATTTTAAATCCACTTGCGTACAGTTTAAAGTGGGATCCGAACCTTTATTTACCTCCACCGTGTTATCGAATCGGGACCCTTGATTACAAGCCGATGACGTTACCACTACGCCATCGGGGAAGCTTAATGTAATTTTACCGTTTCGGTTTACAGAAATATATTTATGGTGCACACAATTGTAATTGATAATGTTTATAGATATTTGTGCAAAATAAAATATTCATATTTAAATTTGAAAGATTTTCGTATATCTCAATATTGTTCAGCCAGCGGAAAATTGTACATCACCATGTTCATTTTGTTTCCCGCAAACGTAGTGTTCAAGAATTGAAACAGAAACTTAAGCAGATAACAATATCTTCTCCAGGAGAAGTATGATTTCATTCCATATATCACAGAAAAAATAAGAAACAAGTGCGAAATTAGCAATCGACAATTTACATGTGTGTATGTGTGTGTGTGCGCGCGCACGTGTACGGGTGCGTGTGTCTGTCTTTAGTATTACCAACGCCATCTTTACTTCTCATTCTTGCCACGGCGCTGACATCAATTTTAATTCATAGTGTTTGTGTAAATTAACAGGAAGACTTAAATTTTAACGATAGAGTATTGTAAATTTTTACAATGACTTCCAACAGTGTAAATACTTGAAAATATAGTAACCAGGGCGAAATTTACTTCACTAAATGAAAGTTCAGTCCTTAGTCGCTACACACAAACACAATGTGGCAAAATGTTCATAAATGTTTCAACAATTGTTAAAACGTTTCAGTAAACGTTCTTATACGTTCTTAAACGTTTCAACGTTTATATAAGAAACGATAAAACGTACTGTGATACTTATCTTCACGATTAGTCAAACGTATCATTCATTCGCTCTTCATATTTTTTCATCCTTAAATTCTGATAATTATGTATTTTATCTAACAACAGATTAAATTATATACCAAACATTATCGAGAAGCAATTCTCAAAACATTATACTAAGCTATTAACATTATAATAAGTGTCCTTCCATAGCCATTTCAGTCTTCAAACTGCTTCCAACGGCTTCCGTACGTTGATTCGCGATTAGTCAAACATGTCAAATGTAACTGCTATTAGTAAACGTACGAGGAAAAATAAGTTTTTTAGAAATTCTCTTCTCAATAAGAATACTATATTACTACCTTCATTATATTAAATATTAATTAATTAATTAATTCTCTAGCACTCTTGATTCTGAAAATTCGTAGTTACAGTTCAATTTGTACTTATCCTGAGCAAAATTTATATATATTCTATTCCAATTTTTACAAATTTCTTTGATTCATCTCCATGTTCGTTTTGGTCCTTTACCATCAGGTTTCCCAACAAGATTCCTGTAAAAATCTCCTTTATTCCTTTCTCATTCGTGCCGGTTTAAAAAAAAACATAGAGAGTTAGTTAGTTAGTTGTTTCCCACTGTACTATTTCAATTTTTGAATAATCACATGTTAGTTATGAATGCATCGTTGACATCCTGTCTGATTATATATGTGTTTGGGCTGAGGCTCCGTATCTACCTGCAATATTATTTTTTTTCTTCTTTTTTCTTGTTATCTGCTTTCTATATTTAACATTAGAAACAACACATTCCCATTAACAATATTTCATGTTATGCAAAACATTTAAGTTTTATACACCATCAGAGGTGTGATTGCAACAAACGTTACCACTACGTCATCCGACAAAAAAGTTAGAATCGGTATTGTTATATTTTATTGCTCAGGTCATTTCATTTTTTTAATATGTATAGCTATAGTGAATATACTAACTTAAGCCCTCAGACTCGTAAACCAACAAATATACACACCTCTGTTAACTGCCTTGTATTTTGGGGGGGAGGGGGACAATTGTAGCTGTTGGTGCAATACACTTTGAAGTTTTTGTTTTCTAAGTGCCACACATCAATTTCATCATAATTATCATTATTCATCCTCATCGTTGCCATTAGCCTCTTCTTTTTTACAAATTTTTTCGTACTGATATCGCCTTAGCAGATTAACAGAAATCGTCTAAAATTTGAACTCGTGACACCTCCCAATACCATTGCAAGCTTACTTGTGATTGTCCCCCTCAATTATTCAAAGTACCTCACTTTCATATTCAAATACACACAAGTAAAAAAGTTCATATCACATTAGTGATTTTAAATTTTATTCTTGGGGCCACTTTTCTAACATTGTTGCCTGATATTAAAATAAGCGAAAACACTCTGCTATGCTTAATAAAAAAAACAACATCTATTCATTGCCAGATTGTACAACTGTATAGGTCGAGGTTCATAAGCCTCATCCATTTTATTCTAGAGACTGCATATTTTGTATACAGTTTTTGTAGTGGAATCAAAACACAGGTTGTTAAGAATATCGTCAGTAAATATGAGAATTCTTGCTGTGAAATTTCTATGCTGTTTAACCTAATAGAATTCGAATCTCTGAGAAAGCCAAGTACTAAGCTTTAGCATGCCATATTAGCAAAACCTTTATACGTACGTATTTATAACCTCAATTTACTAATCAAAAAATCCCCCCCTAACCAACCAATTAGCACATTTATATGACCTTCTATAGAGAAAAAGAACATAACATTTCCGAGCCGGTATTATTAATATGACATTCTTAACAGGTTAATGCATCAATCTTTAAGCAAACACTTAGGAATGTTTGAAATTCAAACAATTCTTGTGACAAAAAAAAAACAAATAATTAGGAAATTCTTTTTCACAAATCTCTCTTTTTTATAGAGAAAAAAAAGCATAACATTCCTGAGACAGTAATAGTGAACACTGCCGTTTGAAATTAGAAGAAGATTAATCACACGAGCATCATCATCGTCGACATCGCTTATCCTGACGGGATGCACAACATGTTTATCCAACATATAGGAATACACGTTGATGATTAAGCGTTTTCCTTCTGCATCTCGTGCTCGTGTTTCGAATTTTGATGTATCAGAAATGGTCACCGGGTATTCGATGCCAGACATTACACTTTCAAAACTCGGACTCGTATTGTTTGTAATATCCAATTTACTGTGGATTATTTTTGCAATAAACAGGATGCAGTGCAGCCAATATACACAAAAAAAAACACTTGTTATTGCTGTTCTGTATATTTAACACAGCCCTCTCGTGTTGAATGTTCGGTGGAAGAGGCATAAGCTAAGTACGTGTTGCTAGAAGGCCTTCGTCGTTGCAAGTCATCCATAACCCATTCACTAAGAAATAAGAAAAAAAATATTGACGTACTGAAAAAAAGTTGATTTGTTCACCGAGTTCACAGATGTTTACTCATTGATGACTCCGTCGTTGTCGTCTATCAAAAAACCTAAGTACGTTGGAAACAGTAAGAGCATTATCGAAAAATCTCCCCCCTTGTCGAGAGGCACGAATTCCACGCCGCCGGAACGGAAGGCTGCACAGAAGCTGATCTTCACGTGTATTTCTCACAGGACACGCTCAACGCCACGTGCATACGCAAGATCATGGCCCTGCGTAAAAAAATCAAAAAATTTAAAAACGATAAGACTTTACCGCCGGGCAAACTGCTCGAAATGGACGCCAAACAGAACACGGCTAAATTAATAATAAATAGTATGCACGGGTAAATATACAAATTGAAAAACATCCCCGAAGAGATTCGCCCCCCCCACGTCAATCAATTTTACGTTCGAAGGCCGTACGGGAAAACCTTTACTTTTTTGGTTGGGCACCACGCACTCCTGGCGGGGTTATGGGGGCCAGGAATCCTAAAAAACAACAATTATTATTATTTTGTCTGTTTGCTTGCGTCACAATACACGCGCACGCGTGAAGCCTGCTAGACTAACACTCCTTCTGTCTATTGAAAGCGAATGTTGCGTGCATGCGGAAATAACACAGAAAAAAAAGCGGATGGAAGCAATTTAAAATAAGTAAAGCAAGGTCAGTATTACGAGAGCGTAAAAACACGTGCTTTCATTCAACTTCGAAAAATAAGAATAAATGTGTGCATACAGAACACATATGCTTTCTTTTCACAGTTGTAAAATCATATTAAATTGTACATGAAGTAAGTTACGGGAAGGCTCTTTCTTTTATGTCTGTGTATATGTTGTACAATTAGGTACAAGTTGTTGTACAATTAGGTACAAATTGTTGTACAATTATTTCCCCCAGTTGCCCAGTTAAAGTTGGGGGCACAACACTGGTACTATTTGTAATCACAGTGCTTACTCATGTATTTTGTTTAATATTTTATTTCAAATTCACTGTCAGAAACTAGTGTTGCCAGTTCCTGGATGTAGGTTTACCTACTCTGTTGGTTGTCGCTGTCAAGCTTCCAGTATTCGTACAGCATAAAAAAGCTATAACCCCCCTCTCAAAATATATACATTGTATACGCCAAGATGCTCAATAGCCTAGCAACACATCATGAAAAAAACATGCCAAGAGAACCCAGTGGGTTTATAAGTCAGTGCTGCCAACTCCTATTTGTAGGTTAGCTTAACCTGTGAAAAATCATATAGCAGAATTTTTGTAGAGTGGGTACGCAACACCGACGAGCATCAAATAATAATTTCAAGCCTCAAATAATAATTTCGAGCCTCAAAAAAAGAAACATCCAATAGAGTTGCCAGATGTAAACAGAGGGCAATAGGTACCCCTCATAAAAGGCTACAGTGCCCCCACAGTGTCGCCAACACTAGGCCCCCAACAGTATTGCCAGACATAAAAAAATACATGGACCCCTCAGGTCCTTTGATAAAAATTTACAGTGAAAAAACCCAGTAGGTTAACAACACTGTCAAAAAATCTACGGTAGTGTTGCCAAATATAAAAAAGGGGGGGCAATATACCCCCTCATAAAAAGCTACAGTGCCCCCCACAGTGTTGCCAACTCTGCCCTCAAAATATACATCATAAAAAACTACGACGAGCGCCACAACCTTGGTGATTTTTTCGGGTAAGAGTTGGCAACACTGCGCCTTACGAGAGAAATCCATTAAGGCGATCGAGCGCCACGAGCGCCAATTCTTGTTTCAGTACCCGGACACTAGGTCTACTTGTATGTAGATGCCAACAGCCTCTATGGTTATGCTATGATGGATAAATTGCCATATGCAGGGCTTGAGTGGGTTGAAGATTTCAATATTGAAGATCTTAAGGATTTTGATGACAGTAACTATGGCCTGTTCTTAGAGGTTGATCTGACAATTCCTGATGATTTACACAACATATTTTCTGATCTGCCCCCAATTCCTGAGGTTAAGTGTTCACCTGGCTCTAAACAGAAGAAATTGATAATGACTCTAGAGCCGAAACAGGGTTATGTCTTATATTACAAAAACCTCCAGTTTCTGATGCATCATGGTGTTCAAGTAACCAAAATTGGCAAAGTTTTGAGGTTCAGGCACTCAAGATGGTTGAAACCATATATTGATACAAACACAGAGCTTCGAACATCTGCAATGAGCCAATTTGATAAGACCTTGTTTAAATTGATGGTCAATTCAGTGTATGGCAAAACAATTGAAAATGTCAGAAAACATATTGATGTTAAAATAATTACTGACCCCAGCCGGAGCAAAAAATTGATAGCAAAGCCCAACTTCAATTACAGAAGAATTTATGATGAAAATATGGCACTTTTCAACATGAAAAAAACAAAGATTAAGTTTGATAAGCCTATTTATGTAGGGGCTGTGATATTGGAATTGCCAAATTACACATGTTAAAATTGTTTTATAATGTGTTGAAGCCTTTTTATAAGGATCGTGTAAAACTGATGTACATGGACACAGATAGTTTTGTTCTTGATATTCAAACAGAAGATGTTTATCAAGATATAACACAGCCTGAATTGTTTAAATATTTTGATACCACTGAACATTCAAAAATGAAACCCCACAACAAAAAGGTGCCTGGCAAGTTAAAAGATGAGACACTTGGTGATGTTATTGTGGCATTTGCTGGGTTAAGGGCCAAGATGTACAGTTTTGAAACATGTAGTGGCGCTGGTGCCAAAAAGGCCAAGGGCATTGGCAGAGTGACTGTAGACAAAGAGCTTGAATTTGAAGATTACAAAAATTGCCTCAAATCATGTAGCACAATCAGAACATCAGAATCCAGAATTCAGAGTGTTGATCACTTGTTGACTACAAATATTGTAAGAAAAGTGGCTCTGGACCCACATGATGATAGGAGATGCATTTTGTCATGTGGCATACATACTGTACCATGGGGTCATTGTGATTTGAAAAGTGGCAAACAATGCCCAATTACAGAGCATGATTTGAAATAAATAAACATGCCTATGAACTTATTTGGGTTCAAAAAACAGGCTATTATGGACCTGCCAACACCACAACCCTCTTCTGATATGATATCTAAACTAAGTGCTTTGTTAATCATTCATCTGAACAGCATACTTACAGATGTTGATGATGAAACAGGTAAAACATTGTACATATTTAACAATAATTTAAATCATTACCAATTACCTGTAGGTGGTCAATTGCAATTTATTACAACCCCTGAGGGTAATGTCAAGATTTCAGTAGGGAGAAATAATTATAGAATTAAGCACTCAAACATGGTTTCTGGCACTGTATATACTGTTTCTGCTGGTGACTGCTTATATATTGAGGTCCCGGGATCATATGACAAGCTTATACCTTTTTTTATAGAATTAAGAATTAGATATTCAATAATAAATAACCACTAAAACAAAATGCCTAATGATATATTTGGCCATACAAGACATGAAGATCACAGTGATGAGATTCTGATGCTTGATGTCAGAGTCAAGAAATTAAGAAGTGATTTACAAGCTTTACAAACCACACTCAATGCCAGTCTTCAACTAGAAATTACAAATTTACAATCACAATGCATGGACCCTCTTCTTAAAATTGATTCTGAACTCAAATTATTGCTTCAGAAATATACTGATCTGGCAACATTGGATAATTTTCAAAGTTTAGAAGAAGCTGTAGCAGCTCTTCAAGCCAAATTTAAGACCCAGGCCACCAACTCTGAGCAATTGAAACAGCAATTGGAAGAGCAGATAAATAATGTCCAGGCACAGCTCCAAACAATTGTCAAAAGCATAAAATCACAAGAAGATTTTGATCTAGTGATTTCCACTCTAAAAGAACAGATTCAATCACTCCAAATACCTAATCTGGACCCTCTGAACAATGCCATAGCCGAGGTTAAAGAAAAAATTGAGACACTTGAAAATTTTATGAACAACGTGCCATCTTCTGATGCTTTGAGTGCAATAACTCGGAGTGTTTCCAACATTAAGCTGCAACTTGAAACATATGAAGATTTTGGAAAAATTCAAAGTACCATAACCCATCTTGAGGGTACAATAGCAGCAGTGCAAAGTGATTTGATAAATGTACAAGAATCTCTAGAATCCCGCCTGCCTGGTATTGTAGACACACTTGTCAGTGTCCAGCAACAGATCACAAAGCTTGAAAACCTCAACACTGAATCTGAGCTATCTCATTTTCATCACTTGATCGATGATATCCAAACAAAACTTGAAATTTTACAGCAATCAACACCCACTCAGGCAGATATAGCCCTGCTCCAAAATGCTATGCAAAATGTGGCTGATGCTTCTGAATTAAATAATGTGAAATTGGCACTTGAATCTTTGCAAAATACTGTAACAAATCTGCCTACATCACAGAAACTTAAAAATATTAAGAGAGCTGTGAATCGCATATTGAAATCAGAAGATATCAAGAATATCCAGACAGAGATCAAACAACTTACTCAGACAGTGGCCACTCTACCAACTAATCAACATATTAATGAACTGCATGCCCTGTTTGAGGATATCAGAAGACAGGTCCATGATCTTACTGCTCAAAATTCAAAATTGGCAGTTATTGAAAATTTGCAACAAATTGTAGCTAATATCAAGCAACAGCTAGGGACCATGGAATCCAATCAAGCAAATGCTCTGTCTGTTTTTGCCACCCAGCTTCAAGAGATTGTGCAACAATACAAGAAACTTGTTGTGGACATACAAATCAAGCCAGGCCATGATGATGTTGTTAGGACCATCAATGAGCACCTTGAATCTGTAACAAGCAGATTGCTTACAGCAGAAAAAGAAATAACGGGCATAATCGAGAATCCAAAACATACAGTAATTCTTGAATTGTACAGCATCCCCAACAAAGAATATGATTCACCATTTACACCAGGTGGCAAAATATATATGCTGTCCCCTGCACAATTTTATTACCAGTTTTTTGTTGGGGGCACACTGAGACCAATCAAGATCAAATATTAGCTTCAACCACAGGCACACCACTACCCCACCTTATCAATAACAAATGCTGACAACAAACCAAAAATCACCAGTGTAGAGTTAGAGGATTTTACAGATCCAAATACATTAGAAACATCTTTTGCTGAAGATGATGGCTCTCTGGAATTTCATATACAAATAGGAGACAAATTATATTTAGAAAATCCTGTAGTATCAGCTGCTGAACACCCCATAGTTGCAATATTCTTGTTTTCATATTATGTCTAGACAAATTATTGTTGATGAATTACACAGACAAGCCAGACATAATTATAAGAGACTGCCAGTAGTCACAAAAGGCATAGATGATTTATGGCAGAGCGACTTGATTGAGATGGCAAGTGGACAGCTGAAAAACTTAGACAAAATCAACAAGGGCTACAAGTATCTACTCACTGTCATAGACACATTTTCAATATTTGCCTGGGATGTGCCACTCAAATCCAAGACTGGAAAATGTGTTACAGAAGCCATCAGGACAATCATCAATCAGAGTGGAAGATCACCGCGCTATTTGCAAACAGATAATGGCAAAGAATTTTATAATTCTGTGTTCCAACAATTTATTAAAACTCAGTCAATACAACATTATTCGAGTTACAGTGATCTCAAGGCCTCAATTGTAGAGAGATTCAACAAAACCCTAAAAATCTTATGTATAAACAATTTACACTTCAAGGTAATTATAAATGGCTTAATATTCTTCCAGAACTTCTACATAAATATAACAACTCGGTCCATTCCACAATCAACATGAAACCCTCTGAAGTAACTTCATCTGTTGAGCAAAAATTTATCAGGACTGTTTATTATCCTAGATACCAGCCAACAACAAGAAAGGCCAAATACAAGGTGGGTGATCAAGTAAGAATCAGCAAATATAAGCACTTATTCAAAAGAGGCTTTACAAGAAACTGGAGCACTGAATTATTTACAGTGGTTCAAGTTAAACCTGGGACCCTTAACACATATATAATAAAAGACCACCGAGGATAAATTCTCAAAGGCCGGTTCTATGAAGAAGAACTCAACAAAACTAAACAGCCTGACACATATCTCATAGAAAAAATCATCCGCAGAAAAGGCAACAAGTTATTTGTCAAATGGCTAGGACTTCCAGAACACAGCTGGATCGATGCAGACAAAGTGATAATATGAGCACCTGGGATGTTTTAAAAAGGCTGCCAGAACCTGAACAGCAGATTAAGAGAAATGGCAAGTTTCTGCCTGAAAATATTAGATGTCTTATTGTTGGGCCATCGGCTTGTGGTAAAACTACACTAATGATTGATAATTTTTTATTGGCACCCAACTGGTTAGACTGGAAAAATAGGCACTTGTATGTTTTCTCTAAGAGCTTGGAACAAATAAAATATCAGCAGTTGATGAAGCTATATGATGGATTGGATATTGCCACTTTTGAATCAGATGTTAAGCCACTCCATGAATGTCTCGATAATTCTGTTGTTGTGTTTGATGACATTATACTGGATAATCAAAACAAGGTTAGAAATTTTTTAAAACAGGGCCGACACAAAAACATTGATAGTTTCTACCTGGCACAGACTTTCTCTAAAATTCCGAAGCAGCTGATCCGAGACAACAGCAATTTTATATGCGTGTTTCATCAAGATCGTACCAACCTCAAACACATACATGATGAATATGTAGGTGGGGACTTGAGCTACAATGATTTTTCCAAGTTTTGCAGTAGGTGCTGGAACCAGGACAGTTATGGGTTTGTCACAATTCATATGACAAGAAAACCCAATAGTGGCAAATACAGAAATAAAATCAACAATTTTCTAGACATTGAAACATATATAAATAAACATGAAAAGGCCAATCATTGATGATCTTAAATTAAGAGATTATCTTGTAAAAAGATTTAAGGGATGGAAATCACAGAACCGAGGAATTTATGAACACAAACAAACAGAACAGCCTATTATTGATGCTATTAGTGAATTAGGTAAAAATATCAAAACTGTTACAGAGCAAAATCAAAATTTGATCACAGAGCTTGTACCTGTAGCTGCAAGGAACATATTAGATTATCCAATCACCCCACTTTCTAGTATTCATACACCTAGTCCTGTTGCTCCTCGAAGAATTGAAGCTACTCTGGATCCTATTGAATTGGGTCTTCTTGCTCAAAAATATTTAAGCACACCTAAAGACAACAAAGATGAGGTCTTTGGCTTATATGCCGACACAGAGCGTTTTGGTGGCATCATACATAGAATTGGCAATTTCAGAGTAACATTTATGGGAGATGATCTTATTGTATATTCAGAATCTCATCTTGGAGAAAAAGGTGGTTTTGTTAAATATCCCGGCACACCTGGATTGTGGGAACTGATGACTCGGAAAAGGCCTGGCAGCTATACAGATCAAGACTATGAGCACTACAAAGAAATATTAATAAAATCAGATGCTCTATACCAGAACAATGATCCCACACAAAAAAGAGTCAAGTCTAGCAGTGGAGCAAAATATAACAACTTAATCAAGCCCATATGGTCACAAATTAAGACTGGCAGTGGAATCAAACAATACAACACCCTGCCTAAAGAATTTGTCTGGGTTGATGATGTCAGGAAACTTGTAGATAGGTTATTGGTGATAGCTGGGGAGGAAAATGCTGGCAACCACAATTTTTACAATGAAAAGGTTGGAATTATGGACATGATAAGCACCAAATTGTCTAATTTTATAGTGAATGACACTAAGGGGATTGGATATCTTATAAAAATTATTAATACTCTACCACCTAAATTTTGGAATATTTCTGAGGGCCGGGGGTTGGTTAATGACATTATAAACAAGCTGCCATTTGAACTACACATTCCAGGCTATCAGTATTGTGGTCCAGGCACAAAATTGGAGCATAGATTAAACAGAGGTGATCCTGGTGTTAATCCCCTAGATGCTGCTTGCAGAGACCATGACATAGCATACAACACACATTCTGATCTTGACAAGAGACATGTTGCAGACAAGAAATTAGAAGAGGGTGCATTTGGTAGATTTGTAAGCAAAGATGCTTCTTTAAGTGAAAAAATAGCAGCATTGGGGACCACCATAGCTATGAACAGCAAACAAAAACTGGGGTGGGGGCTGTGAATATATATATATAATAAACCTAGAATGAAGGCCAAGGGTGTTATGTATCAAATACCTTATGCAGGTCTTAAATCTCTTAAAACTATTGATAGTCTTTTAACCAAAAAGCAGCGCAAGAAAAAAAGCTCTTGTATTGCCAAGGGCCATGGTATGAAATTGTTGCTTAGTACCCCCCAATTAAAAAAAATTACAGCAATCCAGGAAAAAATCACATGTGGGTGGATTTATATTTACTATCCCGGCCATCTTAGCAGCACT
This sequence comes from Lepisma saccharinum, assembly GCF_977018435.1. NCBI lineage: Eukaryota > Metazoa > Arthropoda > Insecta > Zygentoma > Lepismatidae > Lepisma > Lepisma saccharinum. Next base: position 14,342,489 of record NC_139257.1, read on the forward strand.
TGGGGCTGTGGGGAGCTTGGCTGGGGGATCAGCTGCCATAGAAAAAACAGTAATAGATGCCAAAAAGAATAAGGCAGATTTAGATGAATTGAAGCGCCATAACCTGGCCATGGAGAAACAAGGCAAAGGTGTTAAGAGAGCCATGAATAAGTTTTAAAAAACAAGAGCGGCTTACAAACCAAGATATTGAAGCTTTAATCAAGCCACTGGGCATCAAAAATTTTAGAGGTGTGTACATGTCTGATTCTTTGCCAGAACAACCACTCAACAAAGAGTGTGGCATTGTTAATTTGGATAAGTACAAAAATCAGGGCACTCACTGGATCTGTTATCTTAAATATTTAAAAAATGAGGCATTTGTGTTTGATTCATTTGGAGGTGTTCCACCTGAAAATTTAGTAAAATATCTAAAATCAGCCAATCTTTATTACAATAATGCCCGTGTTCAAAACTTCAAAGATGTTAATTGTGGACATTTGTCTTTATCTGTTCTTAGATATATGTCTCAACCAGCCAAAATTCAATATTGAAACTTAGATTACATGATGTATCCCAAAACAATAGCTCTCAGAGCATTTTATGGCATGTACTTGATACCTAATATTACACACCACAACAACAAAATTGCAGTAGGGGATCAAAAAATTGTCATCACTCCAGGGCAATATAATCTGTCCACTCTAAATGCTCAATTACCCAGAGGTATAGTATTAACTCAAAATTCTGTCACTCACAGAGTAGAGATTGTATCTGCTACAGAAACAGTGGATCTGGGTACTATAGGAGAGCTGTTAGGCTTTGAGAACAACACAAAACTTGAACCGGCCATCAAACACACTGCTATTAATATACCTAAATTCTTAGCCATAGAGACTCTGAATATTCACTGTAATGTGGCTGAGGGTATGATCACCAAATAAAATGGCATAGGCACTCACAAACAAACTGGCATCATTGCAACATTTAAACCTAATTCTGAATTTATGGAGCCCATCATCTACACTCCATCCCCAACATTATATTTTCCTGTGTGCCATAATAGAATAGATTATATTGAATTGATGGTCACTAATGAAAAAGAAGAATTAGTTGATTTTGCTGGAGCCACAACAACTGCAATCATAGAGATTAATATTTAAATAAAAATACATACAAAAAAAAATTGAAAATATTGAGAGTTTTGAGCTACAATCATTCCCCCCAAACAGGAGGACATTTGCAAATTTAAATCAACCCAACACAGAAATTGAGGTTGATCTTGATGTAGGGGATGGCTTTATACACCCCCACAGAGCAGATCTATACATCAAATTTGATGTTGTAAAGCTCGATGGTACAGATTATCCGGCAAATTCAAATATAAGATTGGTAGATAATTTTGTGCCACATCTGTTCTCTGAAATTGAGATCAGAAAACATGGTGTTGTTATAAACAGAGTGGATTATCCCGGCATTACCTCCACAGCTTTGGCCACACTAAAATTATCCAAAACCGAGGCTTCTTACTACAAAATAGGTGGATTTGAGGCTGGTGATAAAATTATATCTAAGAGCCACACAGTGCTGTTTCCTATGCGCCTGTTGCCAGGATTCTTCTCAGATTACAAAGATATTATGTGGAAGGGTGGTTTAAGAATCACATTTAGAAGAGCTGCCAATGATAATAATGCTTTGATGAGGTACAGCACATTAAACTCTACAGGGGAAGCTCTGCCCAATACCCTACATGATGAAGGCAAGTGCCTTATTCAGACTATGGAGCTAAGAATTCCAGTTGTTGAATATGAAGCCAGTTATGCTCTTAAATACAAAGCAGATATAATAAAAAATCCACAGATTCCTTTACAATTTTATACATATCAATGTGTACAGAAGCCTGCCGCTGGTACTTATTATGAGTTTGATGCTACAAATTCATTCTCCAGTATACAATATGACATGCCGGATTTTGTGGTGGTACTGTTTCAGACTGGAAGACACAATAATCAGGAAAAAAATTCAAGTAGATTTGATAACTGCAACATCAAGAACATATATCTTAAAAATGGCAGAAATGAGGTATTCCCTAGAGAAAATTATAATTTAGACATGTCCAAGGATGATTTCCTTAAATTATATGAAGCATTTACAGCATACAAAAGGGTCACTACTGGCAATACTGACATGTATTACACACCAGATGAATTCAAAGCACAGAGACCCATGTTTGTCATCAACACTTCAAAAAGGAAACAAGTTGTGGTTAATGACAGGACAAACATTAAAATTATCTGTGAATTCCACGATACACTCCCTGATGACACCATATGTAGTGTTATTCTCATAGGTGAAAAATCATATGTTTATGATGTAAGAAATGAGAGAGTCACAGAACAATTCTAGAAGATTTTTGCATATTACCGGACCGGAAGTAAATATAAATGGGTGTGGGTGGGTGAGAGTGGCTTTTTCCTTAGTTTTAAGTGTAGCCAAAACAATATCAAGGGGGGGGGGCATATTTTTGACAAGTTTATGGACAACAAACTGAGAGATGTAGGTTTTACACACATAGGCAAATCTGTCTGAGGGGAGTTCTTCATTTCTATACTAGAATTCAAGATTCTTGGGATTTTGACAGAATAACACACTATAAACAATAAAATCATATGGGTACTTGACATAATTTTAAGTGTGGGCAAATCGGGGCATATGAACTCTTCTTTTCTACACTAGGATTCAAAATTCTTAGGATTAAGAGCATATCACACTTGAAGAAATGGGGAATAAGGGCATCTTGGCATAATTTTAAGTGTGGGCAAATCGGGCTGTTTAATCATATGAGCTCCTCTTTTCTACGCTATAAGTGTCCTCATCCTATTGTATTTTATACTACTAATGGTGCGTAGAATTCGAGATTTCCACAGCGTCGGGAAATTTTTAAGATTTTCCGTCCCGAAAATTTCCCGACTTGGTCGGAAATTGTGAATTTTACCCGTCCCGAATGTAGGGATTTAAAATATTTCCCTGCCCGATTCCGTCCGACCAAAAGAATATCCGTTCCACACACTCCTAGTTGTCAGGTTTAGTTTCCTTGCAAACAGATATAGCATAAATACACTATAAATGTATTATTTATGCTAAGAGAACACTCAAAAAAATGCCGCTGAGGCGAAAGAAATGATTTGTTCGTCCTTGGGTGAAGATGCCGCTTCATGCAGCATCTGTGAGAAGTGTTTTCAACGATTTCGAGGGGATTTTAATTTGAAAGATGAACATCCTCCTGGACAGCCAAATAAAGTGGAGGATGAAGAATTGAAGCAACTGTTGAATGAAAATCCAAAATCAACGTCAACCGATTTGTTGTATTAACGAAATTAAGAGGACAATATCATTTACCGGCAGTAGTTAAAATTCGAATGTCTATATTAATTGGTAATACTGTTCGATTATCTACATCTAAAAGCAGGTCCGTAGCTAGAATTGATCTCCGGTGGGGCTAACGGATTATCGGGGGGGGGGGGCTTTGTAAATCAAGTCCAGTTTTCAAAAGTTTAACAGTATTAAATGAAGGTAAATTGGGGGAGGGGCATTATGTTATTATAAAACATAAAATTTAGAAATATGCAAATACTACAGTTTTTTCTATATCTTCTAAAACATCTATTGAAGTGTTAATTGACTGCTACTGACACCATTACACACTCTATACTATTTTTGATGATACAGGTATTTATATCACACAAGTACAAATGTACAATATTCACTTCCATCACAGTGCCTACCGTACCCCAGACGAAGCAATAAAACTCCCCTTCTTTCCCAAGACTATGGATCTGCTGGCATTTGACGCAGCTGTGGAAGGAGTGGATGATGACAAAGTCCCAGATATGCAAACATGCTGCAACAGGGGAACGGAAGTTGATAAAGAAGCTCCCCTATGAAAGAACTTTCTAAAGTCTAGAGAATCTTCTAACCTACTTGCCGGTACTTAGACTTCTGCTCACAAACAAGATGAACAAATCTAATAGCCGCTGTTCATGTTCTATGAATTTATCCCTCGCGAACTTGTGAACAAAATAATATCTACTCTCTACATTTCACTCTTCACATCAAATAAATTAGAATACAAAATAGTTTTACCTAATGTCAAGGGGGCTGGCGGCAGTGCCACCCTGGCCCCTGCCTGGCTACGGGCCTTTCTAAAAGTCGTTCATTGTTATCTTTTTTTTACATCAAACTGGATTTAAGCAAGTAGTATTGCTACATGGTGACGCCAGGCAGCACACGCCAAAAGGAGCAAAGGAGACGGTATATTCGCGATTAAAATTATCCGATATGCCATCTGGTGATATTTTCAGGAACCACTCCAAGTAGGACGCTTCGCTGTGTTGAAGCCGTTCAAAGCATGGGGAACATGCGAAAAAGTAACGTCCACTGTTCAGATTTTTGTTCTAAATCGTTTTGTGGTGGGTCAGGACAAGTGAAATGCTTACATGTGTTTTCCACCCCGTGGAATCAACGAAATGAAATTTGTAAATAAATCAGGGAAAACAGAACTGATTGACAAGATTGGCATAACTGAAATGCGGCAAGGAAATTAGGAAGAATGCACGAGTCTCTTCACTTTATTTTCCGAAAGATGATTTTATTACCATGAAAGTAAGTTTTAAATTGTTTTTATGAATATAACATTTTTTTTTCGAAAACAATGTATTATGTACAAGGTGTACAACTTTGCTTCCGCCGTTTCCCGACAGGTGGCAACAACAGGAAGTAGAGGTCGAAAGAAGCAGATCGCAGACGTCACGCAGTTAGCTTGGACCTCTGTCAAGATAACCCCATTCAAACATTAGTCGAGTGGTGTGTGCATCGTGAAGTTGTTCGCGATTGAAAATGTCAGTGTACGAGCCAAATTCTCGCCATTTGCGGGAGGTTCTACTTTTTTGTTTCAATATGAAGAAAACTGCGGCTGAGGCTCATCGAATGCTCTCCACTACGTATGGTGAGGACGCTATAAGTGAGAGAACCTGTCGTGAGTGGTTTCAACGCTTCAAGAACGGTGACTTTAACGTCCAAGACCGGCATAGTGGTGGAAGACAGAAAGTTTTCGAAGATGCAGAATTGGAGACATTGCTGAGTGAAGACTCGCGTCAAACTCAAGAAGAATTGGCACGATCATTGGGAGTGACACAGCAAGCCATTTCAAAACGTCTGAAAGCCATGGGTATGATTCAGCATGACAACGCACGACCCCACGTTGCCAAAGTGGTGAAAACGTACTTGGAAACATTAAGATGGGACGTCCTACCCCACCCGCCTTATTCTCCAGACATCGCTCCCTCTGATTATCACCTGTTTAGATCAATGGCTCATGAACTGGCTGACCAACACTTCCGATCTTATGAAGAAGTCAAAAAGTGGATCGATTCGTGGATCGCCTCCAAAGATGAACAATCTTTTAGACGCGGCATTCGTACGCTGCCCGAAAGATGGGAGAAAGTAGTGGCCAGCGATGGACAATACTTTGAATAATGCCTGGGTAAGCAATGTTTTTCATTCCAGCGTCATATTTTTGGGGAAAAACGGCGGAAGCAAAGTTGTACATCTTGTATGTAATTTGGAACAGGTGCAAGTCAATTAAGTGCGAAGATGAAAATAGTTTTGAGAATTAATTAATGTCTGTAATCTAAAAGTTAAGTCAGAAACAGGAAATTGACATGCTAATGTTGCTGTTTCATTCAAGCCAATTTTCAGTGAAGGCTGAAGATAGCCTCAATGATGATGATATTATTATTATTATTATTATTATTATTATTATTATTATCTTGTATTGTTATTAAGGCCGTACTAAAGGCAATTTTGTGGTAATTTTTCGATAACAGATGGCAGCACCGTTTGCCATGGCAACCGAGGGCCATGTTGCCAGATCTCCGCGTAATCAAGGCAGATACATACAGGTTGGTCGATAAGGGCACTCGATGTAAGAGGACGCCATATTGGTTAGAGGTGAGTTAGTGGATTAAAAAGAAATAGTAGTAAATCAGGGAAATTGATAATCATGAGATTTTAGTTATATGTTCTTGTTAGAGAAATAAGCAATATATCATCAGTGGAAGGTAGTAATAGTCGAAATATTAATATAAAATCCGTTGTTTTATAGTGTAGTTAATTCAAACACGAAACGGACCAAGTGAGGACAGTAATTGAATTAATTGACAACATTTTGTGAATTCGTTTGAAGCAAATGCTGCGTTGACTGAGGAACGTATCCAAGGGGGCCTCAGGGGGTTCGAGCCCCCCCCAGAAAGTTTTCGGTTTACACTAGATAAAATGGGTCTTTTTGGTTTCTTGTGTGTTTGTGAAATATAATAATGTGACGAAAATTTAAGAAGAGAAATAATTATCGAGGCAAGCTAAATTTTTCTATAACCCTGTAATTGATAATAGCACGTATCCAAGGCGCGGATAAGGGGGTAGATCCCCCTCAGGAAATATTTCAGTTTACACTAGATAAAGTAGGTTTTTGGCTTCTTGAATAATCTGACGATAATTTGAGGAGAGTAATAATTATCTAGGCAAGACAGAATATGTTCTATAACCTTTTCATTGATAACAACATGTATCCAAGATGGTGATCAGAGAGGTCGAGCCCCTCTCCATGGAAATCTTTGTTTACACTTGGTAAAATTAGGTTTTTGGCTTCTTGAATAATGTGACGATGGAGAGAAATAATTATCGAGGCAAGAGGGAGAATGTTCTATAACCCTCTTATTAATAATAGCACGTATCCAAGGTGGGGATCAGGGAGGGGTGTCGAGCCCCCCCCCCCCCCCGGGAAATCTTTCAGTTTGCAATAGATAAATTAGGTTTTTGGTTTCTTGAAAAATACGACGATAAATTAAGGAGAGAAATAATTATGGAGGCAAGATAGATAATGTTCCATAACCATTTTATTGATAATAGCACTATCCAAGATGGAGATCAGGGGGTCGAGCTCCCGCAGGAAATCTATCAGTTTACACTAGATAAATTATTTTTTTGGCTTCTTGAATAATGTGACGATGTTTTAAGGAGCGTAATTATCGAGGCAAGACGGAGAATGTTCTATAACCCTTTTGTTGACAATATTGCATGTAAACTTTCATTGCGCTTTAATTGTTGTTGTCGCAGCGAGCGCGATCATTGTTTAAAATTTGTCATCATTTAGAAGCTGCACAACAAAGCCTGCCACGAGTAGGAGGAAACATTCTTAAATAAGAAGAGGTGGAGTCGAACTACTGGTAACATTAACGAAAAGTTTTATCTGCAGAACATTAAATACCCGGCTTCAGTTTCCCGGTTGGTCAGTACAAAGAATCTGTTAGTAATTCTAAAATGAAGAGGACTAGTGACGCAATTTCCCGTAAACTACGGAAGTCTACTTCTAGTTCCAGTTCGTGTCCAAAGTTGAAGATATTGCCGACTAGGAGCCTCAGTGTAGTCCTAGTTCGGGGCATGAGCCGAAGAGATCGAAGGTCTCTAAAGTGAACATTTCACGAATACCGGTAATTGGAGCGGTTTATTAAGACATAAATAAGTTGCACAGATCAACTGTAATTTTATTTGTGCCCGGGCCAAATTTCGTGTATGCAGTCCGAGACTTTTATGGGATAAAGAGGACTTGTATTTAAGCCAACTGGGTTTGACACACACTCAAACACTTAACTACTACAAAGGGACAGCCGAAAATTTTATGAATGTCAAGAAGAGAAAGCAGGAAGATGTTACATATGTAGATATTTTAGCCCTCAGTGTATTATTTAGGATCGCTCGTTCTGGTAAGGCAGCTTATCGTTTGCAACTCTTTCCCACCTTAATTTTACAGGAGTACTTTCACCTCCATCAAAGCGATCAACGCGTACAGTTCACTTATGTCAAAGCGCATAGCAATCTTAATCCTTATCAAGACCTAGTGGATCTTTATGCCAAAACAGCTACGGACGTTCCTTCCCCCTCTCCTATCCGACTTGCCTATACTGATCTTTTACCTCCGGTCAAAAAAAAAAAAATCATTCCCAGTGGGAAAATTGGGTTCATGCCGCAGTGGCAAAAACCACTACTTATAAATGGTTCATCGATAAACTCCCTATTCGACCCTGGTTTCATCACCTAAAAATGCCTCGTGAAGTGATCACTTGTATCCTACGCCTTAGAACGGGACACGTGACCACAAACGATCATCTGGCAAGAATTCACCAAACTCCCTCTCCCAATTGTACCTGTGGAGAACATAAACAAACCCCCACCCATTTATTTTTTCAATGCCCGCTATGGAATACACAACGTCAGGCACTCTTTCACAGACTCCTTCGAAAAAAGGTTCCTTTCCCTCTCTCCTTGCCCTCTTTACTTTCATCACCTTCCCCCTGTACTATGTGGATTCTCTATGGATTTGCTCGACAGTGTGAACTTCGCTTTTGATATCATCCTTCATCATTGCAGTGTTATAGTGACAGTGAAGTGAAATGTAACAAAATATTGTACTGTTCATACTAGTGCGCGAATTTCCAGCCCTCAATGTTTTCAGACCGTTGCCCAAGACTGCTACCATACAAGCGGTGAGGGGCATGAAGAAGAAGAAGAAGAAGAAGAAGACCTGTCCACAATTTGCAGATACATGGTTGAATGGTGATGGTTTACAAGATATCAAGAATCCAAAATATACTCAAGAAATTATGTTGCAAGACTTCTTAATATCTGGTTGCAAGTAGTCAGCAATTGGGAACGGTATATTAGAGAAACTGAAAATAATGGGAATGGTATAACGTGTATCTTGTCTGTCAAGTTATAACACACATTCCTTGAAATTTTTGCTAGTTCCAATTTTTAAAGGTTTTGCCCATCATTGCTTTCTGCATGGGATGATGATTACAAGACAGCAAGAAGCATACGTATCTATGAAAGAACGACATAATGTTTTGCAGTATGAGCAAGAAGGAGAATGAAGTTACATTGAAACAAAAATGTTAATGTGAATTTATACGTATATTCCGAATATATAGTTTTTGTAGTTCTTTCATGCAATAATTTTTGAATGATTTGAATTTCATTCTAATGGTAATTATTACCATATTGTATCTTAGAAAACTTCTTCCTCAATTCTTATTTGAGTAATTCTGAACTCTAAGATATCAACAGTGTTTGGGAAGTTATTTTTCAAAAGTACGGTAATTCAAAGTTAATCACTTGAGAAATTAATTCAGTTATAATTACTGTTGCTTTAAAAAGTATTTAATTTAGTTACTATTACAACAATTGTAATTGTTACTTTATTCTAGATTAGTTGTATCTTGTAAGACACGGTTCAGAACATGAAATGCAAGCACACTATTCATTTCATCACAGATGACCAACAACTTGGCATTAAGTTTCATATATAATTATAACTGCTGGTCTTCGTGTTGGAGTGGTTAGAACAGCGAGTTACGACGCTAGGAGAGTCTGGTTCGAATCCCGGCATGGGTATTCTTTGTATGTGATCCTTCATAAGTTTCATCATATCACTCGTTCTCATCTTTGCGATTAGACAAAAATGGCAGAAAAGCGAGTAAAATAAACTAAATCAATTAACCATATAATTATAACTAAGTTAATATATTTTATATGTAAATACAGAGGCATTAAAATCCACATATCTTACTTAAAGATGAAACAATAATATTTTATTGTATTTTTGTTGAGCAAATAATATATTATTTAGAATTACTGTTGAACTGTGGTATACCAATGAGGATTGTTGTAGGTTATATAGCCTTATGTCGAAATTATTCTAATTAAAATACACTTAGAAGAGATACATTCTGGTTCTTGGAAATAAATAAGATTGTTCTCATGGTCTCACGATTTCAATCCATTGTTTCAGGCGAGGATAAGATTCAACAAATTGTAAAAATGGAACTGTGAAACAGGACTTTGAACATTGTGCGGAGGCAACTTGTGTAAAATTGTACTTAAGTATTAGGCTTTGAAACGAACAAATAATCACTGTGCTGCTCGTTTAACTTCATTCCCGGTTTTCAAATAAAAGTCTCCCCGATGGCGTAGTGGTAAGTAACGTCGTCGCCTTGTACTCAAGAGGTTCGATACATGGTGGAGGTGCATTACACAGTGGTTCGGATCCCACTCTAAACTGTAGGTCCAGTCCTGATTAGCCTATCTATGCATAAAAAGGACAAAACATCAATTCAAGGTTTTCAAATAAATATTTTTTTATAGTATAGTAATTTGAGCTTTAATTTCCATTGTAACACTGTTAAGCCTTGTTTCCATGTTAATAAAACATTAAAATGCTGACCAAGGAAAACTTTTATAATATAAAAAAATATGCATAAATACATAACGTTTCCACCCTCAGTTGTGAATATTCGTCTGGAGAAGACCCTGTTAGAGGGTGGAAACGTTACGTTTTTATGTATATATTTCTTTATACTATAAAAGTATAAAAAGTCATGATTTTAATGTTTTTTTGAATTTCCATCTTAAGTTTTCTTCCAATATTGCGAATAAGAACTTTTGCATGTTTTAATACACCCGAAAATATTATAAACTAAAAGATTATTTGGTCATCCTAAGAAAATCGAACACTTTTTTGTATCAATTGGAATTCTGCAAGAGAAATAAATTAAGAAACTGAAATTTTCGGCCTTGTGAATAAAAAAAAGGCAAAGTTCTCCCCTGTGCTTAGCACCACGCCATGAAGGAGTATAGGGGGTGTGGGGGTAACGGCCTTGTGGAAAAATTAACATAACTACTTTTAAGCATTTTTTAACAATGTTTATAATTGAAAAAATTGAAAATGTGTTTTTATCTTTAATTTAATTTTACTAATACAAGGTGCGGAAAATGGCGTTTCAACAATGAAAGCACGGTGCGATGCGTTGCGTTCTACCCAAGAATATTTTGAACTGTCGCTTCATACACAAGAAAAGAACTTCGCTGGAGCAAGCGAACGAAAGCAAGTCTCTGCGCAAGTAGTGGCGCGAGACGGCTCTACCAATGAACACGTGAGAGGGAACGGGATTGCGTGGAACGGGTGAAAGTGGCTGTAGTTACCAGCTTTCGCAGCATCGTGTACTGCTTCGCTCTGCCCACTCGATCACCTTCTCTGCCGCTATGTGCAGCCTTGCTGCAGCAGAGATAGTCGGGACAGAGTATAAAGTCTCCAAGCAAAGGTAAAAAGTAGTGTCATACAAAATGAAGTGTACAGTCAACGCAGGCACGTATCCAGAAATTCCTTTCGAGGGGGGCTGAACAATATATTTTTAAGGGGTATAGATATAAGTGTATGTTTAAGGCTAGTGGTGCCCTTTTTGTTGGCAAAACGGAGGGGGGGGGGAGCAAGAAAAGTTTACTTTCTCTTGGCAGACAAGGCCTAGCATTAAGAGGCCATAGTGCGGAGGCAACTGTCCCCTAAATAGTAGATACCGTTTAAGGCTGCCATTTATCACAACGTGTTTGTCCGTTTCTTCTCATCAGGCATCAAAACATCTTTGGTGTCTGAGTGTTTTCACGAAGCTGTTACACCATGGATGGACAATCCACTCGACAATGCGAGATTCAAACTGTGAGCTGCGAACTGGACGCACACAGTTTTCGAATATTTCTCCCTGATTCGATCCTGAACACCACTAATGTGTCTTGTTTTCCCATGTTTGCAGTTCTTATAAAAGCTGAAACCCACCAAATTGTACACATTCAGGCCTAAGCACTCGCAAGCATGGGTGTCCGGAAGGGGGGGCAAGGGGGGCCGTGGCCCCCCCTGGGAAATGAAAGTCGCACAAAAATATGTATTTCACACATATAATTTCATTTTATCCACAATAATATGTGTTAATTATTGCATGAACACCATAAATTCAAATTTAAGCAATGTTTTTTTAGGGAACAACACTATTTTTGGGGAAATTTTGCCTTCGTTTGCCCCCCCTGGAAAAAATACCTTCCTTGCTCCTCCCTGGAAAAAATCCTGCGGACGTCCATGCTCGCAAGTGTTCGAATATTGTGCGTCACAGCTTCCACAGTCTTGTCATATAGGGGCTATCCACCGGAAGGAAGTGCCTTCGCTCGGATGCCATACTTGTAGCACAACTTCCGGTTCGTAGGCTCACAACATGCCGCTAAAGGGAGCTGAGATTGTGTCATGTATGAAAGGAACGAATGAGTGTGTACAAGGAGGATGTAAACTACAATCAGGGCTAAATAATCTTTCATGGATCTCTCTTCATCCATTTCCTCGAGATCTAGGCATCTAGGCGCCAAATTATTGCATTGAAGCTATCAGGCGTGAAAATTGGAAGACCATTAGCAGGAGTAGACTGCGCAGTAAAGACAACGGAACGAAAAAAAAAAACACATTCCGATCCAGACTTCGGAAAAAAATGATAGTTTAAAAGTAGTTTATTCCCTGCATTTTTTTGTACTAAATGTCCGAAATTTATTGAAATTAGCAGTTTTTATTCCAGAAATGCAAAATAAATCATCACCCGAGGGTGAAATTGTGTGTATAATTATTATTATTATTATTTTTTTTTTTTTAGTATCTGGTAATGTTGAATATTTTCCGCTCCTATAATCTCCCAATTTAGTCGGAAATAACATAATTTTTTCCGTTTTGAACGTCAGGACTTTAAAAATACCCCGTCCTGTTTCCTTCCCAACCAAAAATTTTGCGTCCCGCACCCCTTGCACTTCATTAAAAGTAGAAGAGAAATCATTCAAATCTCAATTTTCTCTGTTTTATTGATATGAGCAAAAATATTACTTTTCCTTTCAAAAGATGCTCGGTCATGGCCAGATAGGTTACACGTTAAGTTCTTGAAGTACACACGAACTGTATTAAATTTTTGTGTAACCAGATTTTTTTTTGTGTGTGTAACCAGAGGAAATATTTTTTTTTGTGTAGCCAGAAAATTAAGTGCGGGTACTATTATTAATTTTCGTCTTTTGCAATGGAAATCTTTTCAACATTGATAGACAGAGTGCCTCCCCGATGGCGCAGTGGCAGCCTCGTCGCCTTGTAATCAAGGGGTTCCGGGTTCGATTCCCGGTGGAGGCATATTGTGGTTCGGATCCCAATTTAAACTGTAGGTCCAGTCCCGATTAGCCTTACTGTGCACAAAGTGCACTTAAAACACCAACTCAATCAATCAAATCAACATTGGTGGAGAAGAGGTCCTAGGTTTGAACACTATGGTGAGGCAATGGTGTGTCATTGTGTTTGTCCCATCATTAATTTTTCCAGTTTATTATTCATCTTCATCGTCATGTTTAACACAAATAGCAGAAAATTGACTTAAAATAACAATGAGCGTTTTGTACTTCTGCGTTCAAACGAGAACGAAACCAGCAAGTGTGCATTATCGTATCCCTCTGACTCGTCCTGACTGAAGAAGGAAGAAAAGAAGCTCCTTTTTCCGTTTTTTATATGTCCGTACATCTCGCACTTTTTCACTTAAAACATAAATGTATGCATTTAAGCGCTCTCGCTCTGTAGGAAAAATTACTTTCTATTTAATATGTAGGCTGCAAATATCGCCAATGAAACGACGATCAGCAAATGGATCTCATCTTGGAATAATGCCATATTACTTCCTAGTTGCTCATCCAATTGATATGCAAAGGCCTCTACTTTGCCCTGATATCTCTTATTCTCCTCGTCGTCAAGTGCTTTTATATGATCCATTTCATCCGGTATACAAAACGAGAAGAAAGGACACAAGTACGCGCTTGAATTACCCGGCCGCCGTGAACCGGAAGTTGTTGTGCTACAGTTCGACAATCGATTGTGCCGTTCGATATGTTTTTGTTTACTCGTGGATAGCCCCTATATCGGCACGAAACAAAGGAAGTCTTCTCGAATACAGCTGGATCGAGAAACAAATAATGCACAGTGAAAACCCTTCCGTTCCCAACACATCTAATGTTTCGTCTTCCAATACAATACAATGCTCACTCATTTATCTCCAGTGTCATGCCCAAGGGAGTGAGTGTTGGTGGGGGTCATAACCCTCCTTTGGCCCAGTATTTCTAAAAAAAATGAACGTCAAAAGCAGAGAAAGATGGTAAAATGGGAACTGACTACCGAAAAGATTATACGTACCCTCCCCCCCTTCGAAAATCCTGGGTATGCCAGTATAGCAACGGCACGATATACCAGAGACCCCTGTTCGGGTCCTGGCAAAGCCTGAAAATTAGGCTAAAATATCTACAAATGTAACATCTTCCTGCTTTCTCTTCTTGACATTCATAAAATTTTCGGCTGTCCCTTTGTAGTAGTTAAGTGTTTGAGTGTGTGTCAAACCCAGTTGGCTTAAATACAAGTCCTCTTTATCCCATAAAAGTCTCGGACTGCATACACGAAATTTGGCCCGGGCACAAATAAAATTACAGTTGATCTGTGCAACTTATTTATGTCTTAATAAACCGCTCCAATTACCGGTATTCGTGAAATGTTCACTTTAGAGACCTTCGATCTCTTCGGCTCATGCCCCGAACTAGGACTACACTGAGGCTCCTAGTCGGCAATATCTTCAACTTTGGACACGAACTGGAACTAGAAGTAGACTTCCGTAGTTTACGGGAAATTGCGTCACTAGTCCTCTTCATTTTAGAATTACTAACAGATTCTTTGTACTGACCAACCGGGAAATTGAAGCCGGGTATTTAATGTTCTGCAGATAAAACTTTTCGTTAGTGTTACCAGTAGTTCGACTCCACCTCTTCTTATTTAAGAATGTTTCCTCCTACTCGTGGCAGGCTTTGTTGTGCAGCTTCTAAATGATGACAAATCTTTACACAATGATCGCGCTCGCTGCGACAACAACAATTAAAGCGCAATGAAAGTTTACATGCAATATTGTCAACAAAAGGGTTATAGAACATTCTCCGTCTTGCCTCGATAATTACGCTCCTTAAAACATCGTCACATTATTCAAGAAGCCAAAAAAATAATTTATCTAGTGTAAACTGATAGATTTCCTGCGGGAGCTCGACCCCCTGATCTCCACCTTGGATAGTGCTATTATCAATAAAATGGTTATGGAACATTATCTATCTTGCCTCCATAATTATTTCTCTCCTTAATTTATCGTCGTATTTTTCAAGAAACCAAAAACCTAATTTATCTATTGCAAACTGAAAGATTTCCCGGGGGGGGGGGGGGGCTCGACACCCCTCCCTGATCCTCACCTTGGATACGTGCTATTATTAATAACAGGGTTATAGAAAAATTTAGCTTGCCTCGATAATTATTTCTCTTCTTAAATTTTCGTCACATTATTATATTTCACACACACACAAGAAACCAAAAAGACCCATTTTATCTAGTGTAAACCGAAAACTTTCTGGGGGGGGGGGGCTCGAACCCCCTGAGGCCCCCTTGGATACGTTCCTCAGTCAACGCAGCATTTGCTTCAAACGAATTCACAAAATGTTGTCAATTATTTCAATTACTGTCCTCACTTGGTCCGTTTCGTGTTTGAATTAACTACACTATAAAACAACGGATTTTATATTAATATTTCGACTATTACTACCTTCCACTGATGATATATTGCTTATTTCTCTAACAAGAACATATAACTAAAATCTCATGATTATCAATTTCCCTGATTTACTACTATTTCTTTTTAATCCACTAACTCACCTCTAACCAATATGGCGTCCTCTTACATCGAGTGCCCTTATCGACCAACCTGTATGTATCTGCCTTGATTACGCGGAGATCTGGCAACATGGCCCTCGGTCCTCTGTTAGCAGAAACGAAAGCTAAAGAACTATGTGTGTGAGTATAACTAAATATTTATTACGATTTATTAATCAAGAAAATCATACGCATTTGAATGATTTATTTTTGCCAGATTCAATTGATTCTCATGTAAAAATTGTCACAAAAAATAGGAATTTAACCATTAAAAATGCAAACGCCACAATTCTCTGGAACTCTTCCCACATACGAACAAATACATATTGACTACACTCACAGCGACTCGATAAAAGCTCTGAAGTTGACGAAATTTCAAAATCTCAGAACATTATCAGTTATTGGAGAATCTCATGGAGCTCTCTACCCCCTACTGTTGACCACTCGGCGGAGACTTTGGTTCCATCTATAAGGAAAGGTACTTTGCAACAAGAGGTTCGAATCTCTGGTTTGTAGGAACAGGGCAAGGCTAATAAGCTCAAGGCAGGCTGGTTATATGATTTTCGTTACAAACCGGTAAGCAACAAAAATATGGTGTCATACATTCGCTTCTGGCGATTTTCTTCAGAATAGCAAGTTTGTTCTCTACCTAGTGCTCCAGCACTGCAACAAATTTATCGGAAAACATTTTATAGGGTTAATTTGGAATAATTTTTAATCTATCAACATTTTGTATGGGGGGCACAGTTCCAACTGGTAGGGCCACGACCCCCTTGGCCCCTTCCCTAACGATGTCCCTGATTTGTGCATCCACTAAGTAAAAGTCCTACAACTGTTTGCTCTTTGTCGTATCACAAAGACGATGTTAAGCCGTGACTGGCAAATCGCGCGAGGTTATCACAGAGAGCACACACGCACACGCCAAAGGTCAGAAGCGGCTGTTTGCGAACAGAAGTCCTCAGCATGGCGTCTCGCTGGTTGCTTCTCTCCCTGTTCGTTGTAATTTCCCACCAAATCCACCCTTCCCCTGTTGCGACGACGAAACAGGGTCAGCTGAAGGGTGTGCGCTCCAAGTCCAGGGATGGAAGGAACTTCCTGGCCTTCAAGGGAATACCGTACGCAGCTCCACCTATCGGCGACCTTAGGTTCAAGGTACGTGTCTTACATTCTGGGTAGGGTATAGACAGGATACAGGATCCCTATTGGGAATGGATTCGAGACAAGTCTCGATTTGCAAATACTCGTCTCGTTCTTGTATCGGTCTCTAATGGCATGTCTCGGTCCAGCGGCGTGTTCAAGGGATGATGAGGGGGTTGGTGGGGTCATATCCAGCCCCCTTAAGCCCAGCATTCCTAAAAAAAGGAACATCAAAATGAGGGTTGACTGCTAGAAAAGTACATACATGTATAACTCCTCATCCCTTTCGAAAATACTGGGCACGACAGCATCGACGCCCGGAAGGGGTGGTGCATGTCCCCTCACCCCGAAAAATGAATATCAACCTAATAATCAGTATTTTACCCACATATAATTTAATTTAGTCACGTGATTTATGTTAATTATTGTAAGGGCGTTGCAGGAACATGATCACTTCAGACTGAATTAGGCTACTTGGTTTTTGAGAGGGCATCGTGTGGTCCACCACAGGAGAAAAATATGTTGCTTGTCCCTGCTTGGAAAAAATACGTTTACTGGGTATCGAACCAGATACCACTATGCCGTCGGGGAGGCTAGTCGTATACGACTTATTTAGAGATTCCAAAAAGCGACTGTCTTGTGTATATAGATCGATTATATGTAATAAAAGCTGCTATTTCGAAATTCAGGACTAGATGGAAGGGAGACAGTGTCCCCCAGCCCCCGCCACATACGTGCTTGCTGCCAAAGAATTTTGAAGTTGTCTCTGCTTTGGTGGTCATGTCTACTTTTCATTCATTCCTTTTCCCTTTTCTATTTTCCTGTAGCGCTTCCTCTTCCCTTTTTCTTTTTTCCTCTGTCTTCACATCTGATTCTCTATATTTCATTTTCCTTCTTCCCTCTTTCTTCATATCTGATTCTCCATATTTCATTTTCCTTCTTCCTTCATATCATATCGGAATCTCTATATTTGTTTTTCCTTCTTCCCTCTTTCTTCATATCTGATTCTCTATATTTCTTTCTCTTTTCCCCCCTCTTTCTTCATATGGGATTCTCCATATTTCCTTTCTCTTTTCCCCTCTTTCTTCATATCTGATTCTCTATATTTCATTTTCTTCTTCCTTCATATCTGATTCTCTAAATTTCACTGTCCTTCTTTTCTCCCTCGTTCTATCTTCTCTACTTCACTGGTTTTACTTTTTACTCTCATTCTTCCTCCGTTTCCCTACCTACGTATATCTCATTCTTTTCCTTCTGTTTCTGTCTTTCATTCTTTTCCGTTTTGTTATGATTGATTTGGTGTTTTAAGCCCACTTTATGTACAGTAAGGCTAATCGGAGCTGGACCTACAGTTTAAAATGGGATCCGAACCACTATGTGCTTCCACCGGGTATCGAATCCGGGACACCTTGATTACAAAGCGACGATGCGCCATCGGGGAGGCCGTCTTTTCCTTTTTCTGGATCTACTACTGTAAGTAATTCTGAAAATCGGTCATGTATAAAGTGACCAGACGTTCCCACTTTCGGTACGAATGCCCCCCCCCCACCCTCCTCCTTGTCCCACAAAATTACTAGGATACGCAGTTGTCCCGCTGTAGCAAAATTTTCTTTAAAATTACCACTTCATGGTCGTTGTATAGGTAGTGTTTGATCGTTACCATAAACAGAAATGTCATACTTCGATTATCGGTATCGATTGACATATCGATAATCGGAACTTGTCACTTCCGATTCCTTTTCATAGCCGTTTAAATTTTTGTAGTGACTAATAGTTTCTTTTCTTATCTCGGGGTGGCATACTCCGGGGTGTAAGTTGTAAGTCTACTTTATGCACACAAAGGCTAATCGCGACGGGACTACACCTACAGTTTAAAGGGGGGTATCCGAACCACTGCGCCATATGCTTCCATACCAATCCTCCGTATCGAACCCGGGACTCGTTGATTACAAGGCAACGGCGTTGCCACTACACCATCAGGAAGACCCTCCGTGGCTGTAAGGTACACAATTTGTTTATTTATTGAGAACACAACAGGCAGATGCCCAATTACAGCGTTTTAAATCTGTCATTGTACTCATTCATAATAGCCTAATAATTATAATCAATACATTCAATAAAGATACACAACACAGTATAATTTAAAATAATGAAGATATGAAAAAAAAAGTGCACGGATATAACTTGATTATTAAATATACCGAGTGTCCCACAAAGGGGTTTACACTATTTGAATGTTAATAACAGAGAAAGTATTACAGCTAACCTGATGGAACTTTTTGTATCTGGATCTGTCATGATTAGTGCGTGCTTGTTGCCATTCATTTGTTTTTCTTTAATTTCAGTTCAGTTGCCAGTAGTGACAAGGAATTGACAAGATGGCTGGCAACCTTTCCGTTGAGCAACGGAAGTGGATTTTAAAGTGTTTTTGGAAATGTGAGAACATGAAAGAAGTGCAGAGACGATGGCGGGTCGACTTTGATGTATGGACTTCTTGGGGGATCTTGTGAAAGTTTGTACCACTGCTTCTATCCCTCTTTCGTCCGATGCTGATTTCTTCCTGCCACACCGTCCCAAATCACACACACAGTTCCTTCCCTCTCAAACTTGTCGCGTAATTTCGTAATTGTTACACGTGACGGTGGCGCAGTATCAAATTCTGCCCGCCATCGTCTCTGCCCTTCTTTCATGTTATCACATTTCCAAAAACACTTTAAAATCCACTTCCGTTGCTCAACGGAAAGGTTCCCAGCCATCTTGTCAATTACTTGTCACTGGTAACTGAACTGAAATTAAAGAAAAACAAATGAATGGCAACAAGCGCTAATCATTACAGATCCAGATACAACAAGTTCCATCAGGTTATCTGTAATATTTTCTCTGTTATATAATATAATATAAATAATCCTCTGCGTAACAGCCCATGAGGGCCTTGGCTTATCTACCGGCTGCCAGTCTCCCTCGCACGCTTTCCCTCGTCGCCTCTAAGCGTGGAGATCTTCAAACAGGATTGGAATAGTCACGGGGTCAGCCCGACGTATCCCCAGCCGTTATAGCAGAGCGTATAGAAGAGAAAGTGTGTGCACTTCGTTTTCTTCCCGTAAGCCAAGTGAATAGAGCGGTGCCCCACCGAAACACTGGCAGCACCTTTGCTTGCGATCGTCCTCTGCTTGCAGTGCGGCCGCGCTTTACGTAGAACGTTGTGTTTTGTTGTGCTAGAATAACATTGTGTACTTTTATTAATAACAACGTTGTTACGTTATTGAGTTTAGTTTCGTTAGATTTGTGATTGATCCGTTGTCACTAGTTTGTGTTGTGTTCAACGCATTATTATTGTGTTTGAGACAGCAGCGAGCGAAAACTACAAGATGCCTACGTGTTTCGTACCCGGCTGTAGATCTGGATATGACCGCTATTCTCCAGGCAGTAGACATTGTTTTAGGCCACCTAAAGACAGTAATGGTCTCTCAAAATGGGAGTGTGCCATCCCTAGAAAAGATAAAAAACTAAGTCATAATTGCTATGTGTATGATATTAATCTTTCCACTGACCTTTTAGTGAAAGTGGATTCGTTCATAGTGGATGGCGATACAGTAGAAATTCCACGACAAAGGTGGAAATTAAAACCAGAAGCAGTTCCTCATATATTTCCTAATCTGCCCAAATACCTCTCTAAGACAGTTAAGAAGCGAAAATCTCCCATGAAAAGGCAATCCTTGCGGACAGATGATAATAAAGTAAGTACTCGTCGCAATGTATCATTAAGCTTATCAGTAGAGGATGATTTGCTTCACACTGCGGATGCTAGCAATACAATAGCATTGCTAAAGAAAAACGTAAGAATCAGAAACGCAATTTAATTAGAACGCAGAATAAACTAAAGGTCGCACAGACTAAAATAAATTTGATTGAAAAAGGCGTTAAAGATGCTAAATTAAAGACAACGGTCACACAGTCAAAACAGTTCGCGTCTCTTAGCAAAAATCAAAAAATTGTAATTGATACAATCTTAAAGAAATGCCAACTGAAAAGTAAGACAGGAATGAGATACAGCAGGGGTGAGAATTATTGGTTTTACATCTGACGGTAGCCAATCTAACAAAAAGTTATGGAAATGCTTAGGAATTTCCGGAAACAGAAACAATCTTAAGTGCTCTATATCCAATCCAGCTGACTCTAGTAGAAAGCTTTGGGCATTTTCAGACGCACCACATATATTTAAATGCATAAGGAATAACTTCCATGATAAAGTGCAGGTGTACTATAATGGTGATATTGTTGATTATTCATTTTACAGAAAAGTGTATGAACATGATTCATCTACTGAACTTTCCGGTATGAAAGCTTGCTACAAAGTGACCTCTGCTCATTTGGATCCTAATTCATTCCAACGAATGAATGTAAGACTCGCAATGCAGCTGTTCAGCAGATCTGTGGCTAATGGAATAACATTTTATCGGAGTATTAATGCAGAGGGGTTAGAAGGTAGTGAAAGAACGGAAAATTTCACAAGGGACCTAAACTGCCTGGTTGACGCATTAAATTCATTCACTCCTGCACAGGCACTATATAAAGGATCAGAAGCACATACAACTTTATTAAAATGGAATGCTGTCCTTAGAGATAATCGAAATTCCTTCGCTTCAGAAAAAACTCTAGAGTCCTTAAGAGTGACTTTAGAAAGTACTTTAGAAGTGTCCGAATATTTGTGGAAGAACAATTACAAGTACGTTTTGACAGGAAAATTTAATCACGATCCCCTAGAACGCCATTTTGGTATATTTCGGTCGTTCACTTGTGATGATCATCTCTCCACTGTGGATTTTCTGCACTTACATATTATGCTGCAATCAATTTACGTACCAGCAAAACTTGCTTTATTTTCGGGCGGAAACTGTGAATACAGGACTGAATTTCCTCTGACGTCTTTTGTTAATCAAATGCGAACTCTGGCAAGAACAACAGAAAATAAAAATCTTTCGGTGAAGAAGCAAGCTGAAAATAAAATAAGGGAAAACATTTCCATTGTTGAAGATGAAATTCAAATACCGGACTGGGAAAAGAACATACCGAACTTAAATGAACAAAGTGTTGGTAAAGAATACTTGGTGTATCATTTGGTAGGATGCATAGTGCGGTATATTTCCAAAGTGACGGATTGTAAACTGTGTACAACTTTTCTGCACGGGAAACCAACTAATGTACCTGCCTCACTTACGTTAATAAATGACTATGGTTCGGGCGACGGCTGTAAATACCTTCCTTACCTATGCATCGAAAAGTGTTTATGATGTGCTGTTACGAGTGGAAGAATTTGTTGCAGAAAAAATATCATGTGCTAATTTATGGGGTGATATATTTTTTGAGTGTTTGGACAATTTAAATATCATTGCTGTAAAAACTTCGCAATTAGGATGCTGTGAAGATCATGTGCTGCGTACGCTACCTAAACTCGTATTTCACTATCTGAAATGTCGATTTTTCTTCCGCACCAAGGAGATAAGAAAGGAATTAAGTGCCTCGAAGACAGCAAAATCATCTCGGAAATTCTCCAAACTATCCAGCTGCTGAGCTTTTCTCCAAATGTAAGTAACATGCATTTTTGTTTCTTATGTAGTTAGTTATGTAAGCAACGCGAGCATCTTCCGCGCCCTCTCAAACGTCACCACTGCCATCTAGGCGGTGGACCACGGCAACTCAGGGAGTGCGCACACTATTTCTTCTATACGCTCTGGTTATAGTAAGTCTCCGCGACCGGATTACGCTTCCTCGTTTGAAGCTGCCCAATTTCCTCACGATGGTCCAAAGCAAGGTGCCTTAGACCGCACGGCCACGGAGAAAGACTATATATATATAAAACAATTTTTCAACTGATTACGTCTACTGACTTAAATCATGAAATGTATTGAGGATATCTAATCGGAATTCCTTTAGGTTTATTGAAAATATGTCAATGTTTTTGTTCCTGCTACTTTTGCACATTCTATATATTGGTCATTTTTTTAGGATGTCAGTAATCATTTCTGTATCTCGTTCTCAGTGAGGGAACCCGCAGTCTGACTTTTGATAAGATATTCGTTGCGTCAATGTCGTTATTTATTAATTTCCACAAGAGTATATTTTCATGAAGTGTTCTTCGTTCTAGTAGCTTTGTGAAGTGAAACTCTGAGACAAGATTGCCATAGTGCTCAAGTGTAGGATATGCTTTCTCTATTTTGAATTTTATGTACCGAACAAATTTCTTCTGAAATCTCTCGATCCCCTTTACATGCTTTATCGCGTCTGTATTCCATATCACGGATGCATACTTGAGCGTTGGTCTTACATACAAAATTCATAATAATAATAATAATAGGATTTGGTTTTTCTTGCATGGGTACCAATTTCGTGCACCTGGATTACATAAAACGTGAGTACTGTATGTATCGATAACATTATTTATGCTAGCCCTGTATTGTTAACTTATATACGCTTCAGGAGAAGATGACACGTATTTATGACTGAACAGCAGTGACGGCCGATGAAGGGGGCTGCAGGACCGCAGCCCCCCCCAAACAAATTATATTTTGTTGCTATTAGTGCAAAAATTAAATATTTATACTTCGGCTATCTTATTGCGTCCCGTTGCGCTGTGTTGAGCTTTTAAATTCACTTGGCGCACGACAAACGGCAAACTGGTATATGAAGCCTCTTCCTCCTCGGGGACTGCCAGTACATCTCCATGTTAATTCTAACGCAAGCACTGCTTCCACTTCCCTCCCTGCTAGGCCCTTGTCAATGCTAAAAAGCGGATGGAATCCAAAAGTGTGACGTCACAGCAGACGACGCGCTGGGACTGAGTCTACGTAACGAGAGAACGTGTTTTCTTCGTATCCAATTCAATGCTATTTTCGTTCGGAAGGGGTAGCTTTAATTATTGTGACAGCAGTTAAGAAACAAAATTGTGATGTGCATCGTACATCAATGTAAAGATGAGATTTCAGAGAATACGTCTATATATAACACATACCTTACAAATGAGAATGTAAAGAATAAATAGAGTAGGGAGTCGAGTAAAGCGAATGCTCCAAAAGAAATCTCAGCCAATGGGCGTCGTCGGTTCAATCGCCTGAGGCTGCTGGTCTCCCATGGTTTCCCACCATCCATAGCGGCAGCATGGCCGACTTCAAATCGGGTGAACTTCGGGTCGACTTCGGCTGTGCTCGGAAGTGGAATGTTTTGAAAATGCATGATTTTCTTACTCCGGCTATTCTTTTCCTTATCCTCTGTACACTGATGTACAGTGTAAAACTTTAGTAAGGCCTCACTGAGACCTCACCTTTTACAAACAAAACAAACAAAAACTGATATTGAATTGGAAACACTGCATCGTCAATGCCGAAACTCTATGCAAGATAAGGAAGAGCTGTACACCTGTCAGTCGTGAACACCACACAGGAGAGCAATGTTAACCATGAGTCATCAAGGAATAAGCACAGCGTTTCTTTCTGTGGTCATTCGGCCTCAGAAGAAATATTTGTTGTCAATTTTGAGCTCTCAAGAAATCAGGATCTGAGCTGGCGATTTATTTCCTTCATGAATGAAAATAGGTTGTTCATTTTTTCGTTTCTTTTCTCTCTTTTGTCATTAGCTCTAAAACAAATATAAAAAGAAAACGAGCAAAGAAGGTAGTTTCTTTCGGCACGTGACGTGCTATTTTTACTACCATATTATATCCCTCTTGTATACTTTCAACGATAAGGACGAATGTTGGAGTGACCAGAAAAAATGAACGAACACAATAAACTCTTAAATATTACCAAACCTCCGAAAATAGATGCCGGCCCCAGTGGCAGAGTGGTTATCACATCGCGCTACGAAGCCAGGGGCCCCGCCTTCGAATCCTGGCCTGGGCATTCATCAATTTCATCATGTCGTCACTCATCCCCATATTTGATTGAGTTTGTTGTTTGAAGTACACTTTATGCACAGTAGGGCTAATCGGGACTGGATCTACAGTTTGAAGTGGGATCCGAACCACTATGTGCCTCCACCGGGTATCGAATCCGGGAACCCTTGATCACAAGGCGACGATGTTACCACTGCTCCATCGGGGAGCCTTCCCTCATATTTGCAAATTAGCCGAAGTAAAATAAAGCAAATCAATCAATCAATCAATCAATGGAACATAGGGTCTCCGGTTTCATAGAGCAGTATGCAAAGCACTCTGTTATGAAGACCCTAAAAATTGTAATAATAAGTGGAACAAAAAACCTAATATTAGAGTATTTTAAGAGTGTAGGCAGATTAACAATTCACGTCAACCTACAATAATTTCACCTGTATTGTGTGATATATGGTTCTGCCCTAATATAATTGAAGGTGCTCTTGCGATAATAGTTACACATTTCCGTCTTGCAATACACAACCTCGACTAGGCACGATATGTGCATTTCCTTGCCCCTTTTCTGTATTTTTTCTATTTAGGATATATTACGTTGCCTTTTTGCCTCTTGGTTAATGAATGACCAATTGATAACATGAATGTGATGGGGCAAACATGCCTTAATCATGGTTCGAACTTAAGACCTCTGTCTTCAAAGCACGTTACAATCTGCCACGTGTGGCTTTTCACCTCCAGTCACCATTAATTTCAAGAGGTAGAAAACGATGTTACAAATTGTGTAAATAATTTCCATGACCATAAACATTTGTTGCACTTGTTGAGAGAAATCCATACCCTCGTAATGTTATAAGTAAACGTCAACCTAGTTGATGTCCCAGGAACCCTTCCTTGCACGAAAATCACACTGTGTCCACAGGATTGACGACTGAACGCTTACTCAAGTAATAGAAATGTATGTGCATCCCCATTTCCATTAATCGTTCACTCTTCGTATATTTTGAGGTCAGCTAATTTGAACATACGACCCTAAGACAGCTACACACTGCCAAAAAAACTGCAGTGTCAACAAAGTAATTACTGTATTTTATATATATATATATATATATATATATAATTTTTGGTAATGGAATATTTTTCCCTTCAGCTTCTTATTTATGTTTGATTTGGTTTATTTTACTTCGCTTTTCTGCCACTTCTGGCTAAACGCGACGATGAGGATGAGCGATGAAATGATGAAGGGACACTCACAATGAACACCGAATGAACACAATGCCAAGACGGTGTTTGAGCAAGCTGTGTTAACCACTCTACCGCGGAGGCTGGAATCCTTTTTAGTTAGGAGAAATCGTTCCTTGACAGCGAACTAAGAACAGTTAATATGCGCCACGTCAGAGTTATAATATTTTAAATTTTTAACAATCAATTGGGATTTACTCTTAACCATTTTTTTGCCTACATAAAAACTTCCACACAGTTAAGATCGTTTACACTAAGGACAACAGCGTTAAAGTCTATGCTTTAAGGAATGATTAAGCACACTATGATGACGGAAAATAATAATTCACATGACTATAGTGATGCATTACATCGGTTAAACATTAATTTTCGATCAGGAAGAAATATTGAAAAACGCAGGGACAGAATGACCAATTGATTGATTTATTTTACTTCGCTTTTCTTCAACTTGTGAGTAATCACATAGATAAGGATGAAAGGTGTGTTAAGATGAAATTTGTGAAAGGCAATCACAAACGTAGGGCACAGCGCAAACTCCTCAGACCATTATATTGGCCTTGTGTATAGACGCCAGATCCATGTTAGTCTGCAAAATACACTCCATGGTCACAATGACGTAAGCATTCGTAGAATAAATTTGTATATCATTCTCCCCACCTCCTCCCAAGAAACGTGAGCTAAACTAGTGCGCATTCTGTGATATGTTCATTTCTTCTCAGGAACCACTCGCGGCCTTCAACTAGTTTATCCTGAAAATAACTGCTGGTTAGGATGTCAACAGATACTTCAGGGACAATATCCAAAGAATACTGTCACATAGGCAGAATGTAAAACATTTCTATTTTCTCATTTCTACTACAACCCTGGCGAAAAAAAGGCGGCTGGAGCGTGGTGTTGATCGTATCACCTCCAAAATGGCAGAGCTTGAGAATATGCGGTGCCCTACTAACACACCCCCTAAATGTGCCTTCATGGCACGTTGCTATACGCACGAGGAACTTTCCTAACCTTTACTACTACTAACTACTCATGCCAGGAATTTTGGTATTTTTTATACTTTTTTATTTGCCCATTGCTAACCTGGATTATTCCCAGCCATAACAGCAATTAGTCGATGCAATAAAAATATGCCCAACTTAAAAAGAAACTGGTGTCGGCGTGCTCGCGAGACACACACACACACACACACACACACACACACACACATACACAGAGAGGGGGGGGGTAGGAACACAAAATGTTTCCACAAACTGTCCAGATCATGCCTGACACGACTCCAACAGAAAGCTTTCCGGAAACAAGTTTACGTGCGCATAAGGTAGTGATGGCCTTGCCTGCAACTGCCTTCCCCCACTTTCTTATCCAATACGGAGCCATGAAGTGTTTCCAACTACCTTCCAATGTAACTAAGAGGAGGGTACGATACGCATCATAACTTTGTTTCATAACTGCTGTCATAATAATTAAAGCTACCCCTTCCGAAGACAAAAGCATTGAATTGGATACGAAGAAAACATGTTCTCTCGTTGTGTAGACTCAGTTCCAGCTCGTCGTCTGCTTGTGACGTCACCACTAATGGACTCCATTGCATTCACTGCGCTGGCAAGTGGTAGAAATCGAAACCTCTCACATTATGACGGCGAACACAGCTCATAAACATGCGATTACCGAGAGACACAATGGCCGGGCATGTAACGCGTCCATTTCGCTTGTCAGTAAGTGCGTGATAGTTTAAGTTTTCGGATCGATTCAAAGAGTTATTTATTTTCTGGCAGTAAGTTATATAAGTTGGTGTTCCGAATGGTAAATCGCACAAGTAATAATGAATAATTCAGTACAGTAGAGACTTTCGAGACACCCAAACACTTAAGGTATTATATTACTCATTAGTACGTTCAAAACTCAGGGACGTAGCTAGATTAATCAGTTCGGGGGGGCCAAAACTGAAATTTGTTCCTATGTAAATATTTCCAGACAGTAAAGGTAAAAAACTCTGTGTGTGTAATGTACACACACACACACACACACACACACACCACAGATATATATATATATATATATATATATATATATATATAATATTATATTACATTATAATATTGCTACATATATAGTGCATTGGTACATTAAACTACTAAGAAGTGTATATAATATACGTATATGTGAATACTGGAGGTCAAATAAAAATTAGAGTTCAACAATTTTCAGGAAGCAAATCAATTTATGTAATTACTATTAAACTATTACTTTACAGTTTTCCTTCATGTATTTTACTTTCTGCTTGTCTCAATGACAACCTCTTCTTTTTTATCGAAACTATATCCTCTGTGGAAGTGCTAAACTGATAAATTATTCTGTGAAGGATCTTTCCTATTCATTCTGGAGGATACCAGGATTTTTTTTCACCTGTTCGAGCGGCTCCGGTGCCCACCCAGCGTCGTACGTATAAAGTGGGTACATGGAGGAAACTCTGGCAGGTAAACGAGGCCAGGGACGTGGTGCTGATTGATCACATCACCTCCACCTTCGGCCGTGATCAAGAAAGTGTGGAGCCCGAATTACACACCCCTAAACGCTTTCATGGCATAGCGAAAAGCACAGGGGAGCACATTACTTTACTGTTTTCATTATTTGGTATCCAGTACGTCATCATTAACAAATCATATTACATACACGCACACATATACACAGTTTTTGGGGGGTAACCATTATAACTTGTTACTTATGAGAAACGCTTATATTGAAAGCGAAGCGAACAAGAAAAATATTACTAATTTCATACCTTTCATTCTTTCAAACAGGCAATAACAAATACTTTCACGAGTCATCATGTAAGTAAACTGCTACATTTTCTTCGTCCTCTTGCATCTGCCCCTCCTCCCTCCCCAAGCCCTCCTCACTAAAGTTATTGCTTGCTCGAAGGCAGCGAGGTCATTGGACTGTTCTGGTACTTGGCACCCTGGATAGAAGCAAAATCTAGCAGAATGAATCGAAAACAAAGGTTTACTGGGGAAGGGAAAATTTAACCGTATTTGCGTATTGCCTTACAGAAACGGTGCACTGAAACAGCAGGGGTACAATAACTCAATCCAGGGATAAGTCTTCCCTGCCATTTGAATGCCATTTCCTTCCCTTAATCCCTTAAAGCAAAAAAGACCGCTTCCTGCAATTTGTCAGGTTCGACACAAAGGGGTCTAGTCATACAGTGACGACCACAGATTAGAAATGGCCTCCCTTCGTTGCGGAATCTGTTGATCGCAAGAAGATATCTTGCTCTCCAAACCACAATGTTGCTTCGTTCAACCAGAGCTAAGCGAGAGTTTCTACATTTTTTAAATTTAAAGCCGATTTGTTTCATAATTTTCCGTAATGTTTCTCGCCCCCCCCCCCCCCCCCGATAATTAATTTCTTCCTGAGCAATAGCTAAAAGTTTCAATATTGTAGGAACTTCTCTTTTCACTACGTACATTTCATGGACAATTTCTGGTCAGGGGTTTGTAAATCTTTTTTCTCTCTTTTCAGTTTTTTAAGCAATGACTCCAACCGTCCCGTTAGATATTTTGATTTGATTTAGTTTATTTTACTTCACGTTTTGTGCCTCTTGGCTAATTTGCGAAGATGGGGATGAGTGATGAAATTGATGAAAGGACATTCACAAACAACCAAGCCCGACCGGGATTCGAACCCGGGACCCTTGGCGTCGTAGCGCTCGTTAGATATACTGCTCTCTTTGGGGGTTGATCGCGAGGATAATTCCACCCTTCTCGATGATTCGTAGTAGCAAATTTCGCTCACTCCTGTGTACAACTTTCGACACTTTACACTTAGCCTACTCAAAAACACGTCTACGCCCATCAACAACACTCCTCGAATTCTTGAAGAGAGTAAAATTAGCAACACTGTGTCAGCGGAAGTGGGAAGGTCCTTGCCTGACCAGCGCCAGAGCAAACACCGGGGGTGAAAGAAGGGGGTGGGGGAGGCCGGTTAGTTCGCATATTTTCCGAGGTTTCAGAAAGCTTGGTGGATGTATAATTAAGGGGTTCCGGGTTCGATACCAGATGGAGGCACATAGTGGTTCGGATCCCACTTGAAACTGTAGGTCCAGTCCCGATTAACCTTACTGTGCACAAAGTGGACTTAAAACAACTCAATCAATCAATCAATCTTATTTCTGGCTGTGAATTTAGGCAGGGACGTAATTATAACAATAATAGGACGTTATAAAAACATTAATAATAATAATAATAATGACGCTTTTAACATTGAAATTATTGTCAAATTTAAATTCTAGCACATTTAGTAGTATTCCAGCGCAAACAGCACTTTAAATTATGCGAGTGATTTGTAACTCTCCTCTAGACACTAACGTGTGCAGGTTTTTTTTCAGAGGGAAGGGGGAGAGACAGTATAACATATTTCATAATTATCCACTTTTAAGCTTCCTTTTGAAAGTTGCTCAAAGACAGAAATTTCGGGAGAGTTATAGCCGCATCAGCTCCCCCATGTGTACACCAGTGCCTCGAGATGTAGTAGGAAAAATAGATGCGTGCCACTTTTTTTGCGGCAATTTCGAAAATTGTGCACCTCTTAACTTGCACCCTGCATTCTCCCAAAACAACGTTGATGGTTTGTGCAAGTATCATGCACAAAGACACTGAAGTAGGTGTTTTCACACTTGTTTATTTCTGTCTTGAGTTCGTGTTATCAGTAGGGAGTGGGTTTATAATAGCCACAAAGCATGCTAAATAGACAGGTAAATTGGCGCCAAAAATGACAAAATTTGACAACTTCAAAAAGCACAAAAAATAGGTAGTAAATATCAACTTGTTATTACCTTTCTTTTTCAGTTTCACACCTATTTTTTTTATTCTACGTATATTATATTTTTTTAAATGTTGTGCCGCTTTTCTGTTACTTTTAGTTAATCGCAATGTTGACGATCATGAATGGCAATTAATGAAGGAAAACTCACAAATCGCCATCACAATTATGATATGTAATATGCAGAATATTATTCGCGACTCAAATGTTCTGTTTCTTGTTGTTGTTGTTTTTTAACATTCTTAAGAATAAATTCATGTTTTTGCTTTATATTGCATATTTATTATAACGTCACGTTCACCACGGCGGACCTCCTCGGTGTGGTTTACCACGTTGCCTTATAACCAAAGAGTGCCAGGTTCAAGTCCCGATGGAGACACATTGCACAATGGGTCGGAGTCAAATTTAAATTATAAATCCAGTTCCAATTAATCTATTTGAGCATAAAATGGACTTTAAACTATTTTTTATTATGACGACAATGGGATCAGTTATTGTAATAGTGAAAGAAAATAATATCTCCTTCAGGATTCAAACCTCGGACTCAGTTTTACAGAAATTGTAATCTCTAGACCAGTGGTTCCCAAAGTGTGCCCTGGGGCGCCCTGGTAGGCGTACGGGGCCGCTGCAAGATGTTCCAATATTTTCACTGAAATTCAGTCATTGATATGATTGTTCCAAATACATGTTCTTATTTATTCCATGTTTCGGAATTTGAAATATATGTTTATTTTTTAACTTAAGGAAAGCAACCTATGCACACTAACAGAGCGTTACAAGTGTTAGATAGGGCCTCCCCGGTGGCGTAGTGTTAGAGTCACCACCTTGTAATAAAGGGGTCACGGGTTCGTTACCCGGTGCAGGCACATAGTGGTTCGGATCCCACTTTAACACATTGACTGCCACCATGTAACTGAAAATGTACCTCTTCTGGGCCAATCCGATTTTCTTGTTACCGACCGACTGTGAATGAAATGCGTATGCATAATATCTCAATACAATTGAAATTAAGCCCATTGTTGAGGTTTTTGTGGTGTGTATGCATTTCTATACACGCGGCGTAGGTTTTCAATTTGACGTTGTATGCCACGTGTATATGATTTCATACACGTAATTATTCGCTTTGTGTTACCACATTTTGTCTTGTTCTTTCCAAATATCACGCTGTTTTAAAATTTTGTGGTGATCAAAGTACCAAAATTATCAGAGTACTGGAGCACTAGTGCTTTGTTTGATTTTCCTTTTCCCCGAAGTATATTATGAGTAGAAACAGATTTGAACTGCTTCTACGAATGTGGCATTTTGCAGACAATTCACGTGTTGTCCCTAATGATAGATTACATAAAATTACGAACATCACCAACAAACTCATTTCACAATTCCAAGAAATATACACACCAGGGTAAAATAGTGTCAACGAAAGTATGATACCATGGCGGGGTAGATTTTCATTTCGGCAGTACATCCCTTCAAAAAAGAATAAATACGGAGTGAAAGTTACATGAACATTATTCCTTATGTTGGAAATATATACATGTTCGGTAACATGTCAGTTCCTGAAACTGTTGTGTTACAGCTTGTAAGACATCTTCTCGGTGAAGGCCGGCGCCTTTACACAGATAATTATTGCACCAGCGTTCTTCTTGTTTACCTTGGCATTGACAATAATACCCATCTGATTACGGTACAATTAGGTCTAACCGTAAATATTTACCAGCAGATGTTCTTCAAGATAAATTGAGAAAGGTGATATTGTAGGAAAGGAAACTCAGGAAGGTGTGACTATTCTGAAGTGGAAAGATAAGAGAGATGTGTTAGTCCTATCTACAGCTCACTCTTCTGAAGAGGTAACTGTAACAGAAAGACGTGGTTCAGAAATTAGAAAGCCTACCGCAATTGTTGAATACAATACTGGCAAGTCCTTCACTGACGTAAGTGATCAGTTGGCTTCATATGGGAATGCTCTGCGAAAGACTACAAAATGGTACAAGAAAGTTATTATTGAATTTATATGGGGAACGGCTCTCGTGAATGCCTACATTCTCTACAGTGACTGCATCCAGTCCAGTAACATACACATAAATGAATTCAGGGAACTTGTAATCCTAAATATTCTTTCTGAACAATTACCTCCTGGACAGCAACTCACTTTACCTGTGCAACAAGGCAGAAAATCTCCAACTCATCACTTGATAGACAAAGTAGGGGATAATGGAAGAAAGAAGCAAGGACGCTGTGTACATTGCTAAAAAATCTATGGCAGAAGTGGAAATCCTGACTCGACAGGGAGGAAATTCGCCAGGTGGGTGAAGACAGTATTTGACAAATGTCCCAAAAATCCTTTTATGTGCAGGGAGTGTTTCAACAAAAATCATTGAACTTCCAAAGTGTTCGGTACAAAATATGTCATCCTTATATCTATATATCTACAAGGAACATAAGTTTACAAAAAAAAATATTATATAACAAATCGTTTTGTAAGAATTATGATGTACTAGCAATGTATTCCACAATGTATTATCGTTTGCTGTGAATTCCAACCAGAAAAAAAGTGTATTTACACATTTACCCTTCTTTTTCAGTTGCCAATACATTTGTACTAGTGAAAACAATACGTAAGCGTAAATAAAGTTCTGAAGATTTTTTTACTCTTGTAAGACATTACAGAAATTAAAATTATTACTGCCCCATCTTAGCTGTACGCCACGGCTATTTAACAGTCATATAGTT
Source organism: Lepisma saccharinum (assembly GCF_977018435.1). Lineage (NCBI taxonomy): Eukaryota > Metazoa > Arthropoda > Insecta > Zygentoma > Lepismatidae > Lepisma > Lepisma saccharinum. The sequence goes on from NC_139257.1 coordinate 14,375,956, forward strand.
TTGCTTGAACTGTGTATGCGTTTCCATACACGCGGCCAAGAATCAGGTTCTTGTTTGTGTATGGAGTAGCATACACGTGGCCCAGAAGCAAGAAGCCATGTGTATGACATATCATACACATGGCAGTCAATGTGTTAAACTGTAGGTCCAGTTCCGATTAGCCTTATTGTGCATGAAATGGACTTAAAACATCAATTCAATCAATCAATCAATCAAAGCAAGTATTAGATAGGCCTACATTCTGATTTGGACGCCGTGAAAAAATCTTGAAACACTAATGGCGCGGCGAAACGAAAAAGTTTGGAAATTCCTGCTCTACACCATAAAGATTAGCTTTGTTCCTTCGTTCGTCAGTGCTATATATATTTTTTAAAACAATGCAAATATAGGTAAAGATTATTTCTCCGTTGTGTGAGGTATCAGTAGACCGTTAACATCTGCTAGCAATGCCAACAATGCATTAGTGTACATTGTTATTAGCTAGGCTTCCACTCACCCCGACATCCATTCTAAACAATGGCACTACTTATTTAATTTATTCCAGTGTTCGTGGCGGAGTGGTAAGCGTAAAGGGCTACGGAATCAGAGATCCCATGTTCAAACCTCCACCAGCCATTGGTGACTCATCCTGTTTGTCTATGCTCCCATCACCTTTCCATCCGTCCATCATTCATCCATTCACATCGACTTGTAAAAATTAACCTAATAGGTAGGAAAAAAGGTAAAATAGCCAAAATGAAAACCTATTGAATTCTAGCCGCCTCAGTGGCTGAGCACGTTAGCTACCGAATTACGATTTTGTCCCAAATTGATCTAAGTTCGAGTCCGTGAGTTTTTGTATTAAGTCCTCTTCATGCACAGATAGGCCAATCGGGACTGGACGTACAGTTTAAAGTTGGATCCAAACCACTATGTGCGTCCACTAGATATCGAACCAAGGCCAGGACCTCTTAATTATATGGTGACGACATTACCGCTACGCGATGTCCTCGCCTGGAGAGGCAGGCGCTTTTTTTGTTACTGTCCATGCGTTACTTTCTTGTATCACCGTTGCATATCTTTGACATTAGCTAGAAGTGTCAGTAAAGTAATGTAAAATCAGGAAACGAAAATCAAAGTACATCCAGTGTTCAAATTGAAATTTTTAATTTAACTCCTGACCAGGTAAAGAATTTTCCTCTTAAATATTCTCGATCATATTTTGCTATTGCTAAGAATTTGACGTAATCATTTCTTTCAACTTCAAGTAAATATTACATTAATATCAGCATATAATAATAAATTGTCAGTTTCTGTACTGAATTTTACATTAAAATTAATACTGTTGTTGCTTTGCAAATTACAATATGTATTTGATGAGAAAATATTTCCTGATTAATTTGCCTTCCTCTAAGAAAAATAATTCTGATATGAAATAAAAGTTCACTGAGACGACATCTGTGATTACTGAACTCTTGTACATTAATTGGAAAATTTGTGTTATTTACTTTGAACCATCAGTCCGTATGTTTTAGGTACAAATCTCAAAATTTGAAAAGGGAAGCTGATATGACTTTTCTCCTCAGCATTTTTTCAATTTGAACACTCGATATACAGACATATACATATTTCATTATTTAAGTTAAACTACGAACACACACACACACACACACATATAATTGTTTTACAAAACTGATTGGTACTCACTTTGTAATTCGCCCACAGTTCCATGCATTTTAGATGATAGGACGTTCCTCGTTTTCCTTAATTTTTTCACATGGTTTCTTCCAGTTGCGAATCCCTATTTTCCTGAAACTTGATTCTGCATATCCTGAATCTGTGCCAAATTTACGGCATGGAAAACAAAAGCATGTGTCAAGTTCCACACTATATTCTAGCCACGGCGCAGATGCAAACCAGTGTTTTTGAAATGACCGCTTTCGCTTTCCGAACGTAGTATTTGGATAGTTTTGCAAAAGTGGTTGCCTAGGATTATCTACCCCAAGATCAGTAATTGTTTTCACATTAGTACATTCACTTGTTTTGTCTAACTTTGGAACGTCAGAACTTGGACCAACACCCTCTTCATTGCCGTCATCTTCCACATGTTTTGAGATAGTTTTAAAATATCCGGTTTTGATAAATTTATCCATTCAAGATGGAAATGCACAACAACGCTAGAACTCTTCCCACACACGAACAAATACACAGTGACCGTAGGAACCCGATAGCAGACCTTCCTCGCAAGCAAGAACACAAAGCTAATCTGTACCTCTGAAGCTGAAGCATACAGCAATTTTAAATCTCAGAACAATGTCAGTACTGGAGAACTCTCTCCATAGCCTATGTCGCTCGACCACCTACTGTTGACCGCTCGGCCACGGCGGAGTCTTTGATTCCATCTGTATTGGAAGGGTCATTTGCAACAAAAGGGTCGGATCTCTGGTTTCCAGGAACTTAGGGCAAGGGTAATAACCTCTAAGCAGGCAGATTTTATGACCTTGGTTATAATCTGGTAAGCAAGGAAAGGGTGGAATTTTGCTGTCCTACATTTGCTTCCGAAGATTTTCTTCGGAACAGTGTTTCCAACTCTGCTACAAATTTACCAGAAAATAATATGTAGTATTAATTTAGGATAATTTTTAATCGATCAAAATTTTGTTTGCGGGGGCCAGAGTTACAACTGCCGGGGCCAAAGCCCCCCAGGCCCCCCCTAACGACGTCCCTGTCAAAACTTGAATTCGGGTCTGTTGTATGGAACACTGACAGTATAATACAGACTACAAAAATAGAGCGAGTACAATCAAAAATGTTACGTTATATGAAGTATAAACTTGAAGGTACGTATCCCAGATTTGATTCGTACAGTAATCTAATAGAGGAGCACCGAATGCACAGGCTTGACGATCGAAGAACAGTCCGCGACCTGCTGCTGCTCTGGAAACTATATATAATGGCAAACTTCGCTCTCCTCTTTGGATCTCACAATTTAAATTACGCGTTCCTAACAATAAGACGCGACCCAATCATCAAACCTTTTTTGTGAATAGAGCGCGAACAAACATTGCCAAGAAATCCCCTATCTGGAGAATGAGTGTTATCTACAATGCCTTAAAAAAGCGTAACAAAAATATTGATTTGTTCTCTATGTCATATATACAATTTAAGAAAAACTAAGTATGCTGACCAAGGCAGTAATTTATTTTATTAAAAACATAAACTAAACGTAACGTTTCAACTTTCTAGCAAGGTCTTCATCAGACTCTGTATCAAGTACAAAAGTAACAAGATACACAAAAAGGGCATTATATATACACAAACATTACTCCCTCCAGACTATTAGAAAGTTGTTACGAACTTTCTAGCAGGTAGTTTTCACTTGCCAACTGTACTTTCACCTAAAAGGCTTAAACATAATTACTTTCATATAGAATGTGGTTGGACTTTTTATCTCACGCTCTTTTTCCTTAATTTTTCTCCCTTCTCCTCTCCTGTTTCTCTCTTGTCCTTTGTCCCGGGTTCGAATCCCGGTCGGGCTTGGTTGTTTGTGAATGTCCATTCATCAATTTCATCATTTCATCACTCATCCCCATCTTCGCAAATTAGCCAAGAGGCACAAAACGCGAAGTAAAATAAACTAAATCAATCAATCAATCTCTTGTCCTTTCCACTCTTTCTAACACCTTCTTCCTTTTTTTGTTTAACTTAAGTCCCCCATTCCAGTTCATTGTGTCTTCTTCACCTTTCTTCTCTATTTCCTTGGCTTCCTTCCATTTTCTCACTAGCATTCTCTTCTCCCTTCTGCAACTGTCCCCGGTGTGGAGCAGTTTGTCGCAATATTTTAAATAAAAATAACTTTTCGAATGTTACTTAACAAAATTAGTATATTAACCAATTTCTACAGTCACTATAGTAACGAATAACAAACAAAATAACATAAAAATTGAACAGAGTAGCACAACAGAATTTTCTTCATTCTTTTCAGATTATGCTCACAACTAAATAACAAAATATAATTGTAAAATGTCTTTGAATTAAAGAACTGTTGCAATAGCCTCCTCCTCCGGTTGAAAACGTTGACATCATACTTTGATGTAGAAATACGTATATTTTTCAAACGTAATATCTTCAATGTATCATCTTCACTTCTTCTTCTACTACTTCTTTGGCAGCAATCTTATTCCTTTCACATCTTCTTTACAGCCATCTTCAGTAGATTTCTTCTTTACTGCAATCTCATTACCATTACTATTTCATAACCATCTTATGTCCATTTAAAAAGGTTTTATTCTTCACGAGTGCACTTCTTTCGTTCGAAACTATATGTGCAAATGAAGCCCTTCAATAAAAATGCGAACCACATTACTTTCAACTTACATTATATATATATATTCCTTCTTATCATTCTTCCAGAGAGACACTTTGTATAATTATCCCTTTGTTATTCGTGTCAACACTCTTTCTCAATACATTGACATACACCATACTGATGAGAATAGAAGCCAAACATAAGTTCTTACATAAAAGATAATATGATGATCAACAGAACAGAGATAATAAATTCATGCTGGTTTACACATGATAATAAAATACATAATGCAAACAACTGAACTCGTTTTTGCACAAAATTACAACAAATTCAACCCTTATGTACAATTAAAACATAAATCAGTATTTCTTAACAACTCCTTTCTTTTCTCCTCCGAACAATTAAAAGGTTTAATGTTTTCTAGGTTTTGTCTACCTTTTGTTCCCTTTCCATCTAGAGAAACTACAGTCGCACAATTGTTTCTTACTTCTATTACCAAGAATGGGCCAATAAACAAATCATACAATTTGTAGATAGTTTTGTTTAAAGCAGAGCTCTTAGCATGATTTTTAATCATGATTAAATCTCCTTTGACAATATTTTTAGTACCAGAGCTTGTTTGAACACCTTTAGAATTTCTTCGATGTTTAAGTTTTTCTTTTAGCTCCAAGTATTTTGCCTTCCAGGATAATTCTTCAATATTCTCAGGCCAATCGACAATATTAGTTATATTATCTTTAACTTGATCGTGTAAAAATAGTTCCGCAGGTGTAAAACCAATAGATTCAGAATATGAATTGTTCAACAATTTGACAACGTTTGTCAAACATTTAGCCCAAGATTTATGATTATCCTTGCAAAATAACCTCAGTAAACGCACAATCTCTTTATTGTAGCGTTCAATTGGATTAGCGTGTGGTGAATATGGCGAAGTAAAAATATGCTTGATGTTCTTGGAGGTAATAAAACTTCGCCACTCCTTAGATTTAAATTGTGAACCATTATCACTTAATATAATTAGACATGCAGGATAATGATGAAAATACGATTGGTTTAGTTTATTGATAATTTCCATAGATGAAGCTTTACGCAAAGGATAAACCATAATAAACTTACTTGCAAGATCCACTATACTTAGTATATATTGATACCCTTGAGAAGCTGGTAACGGACCAATCAAATCTAATGAAAGGAATTGATGTATTTTAGGAGTTAATATGTGAAGATCTTCTCGTGTGATACGTTGAACTCTCTGCTTTGACTTGGCACATTCAAGACAATTTCTCAGATATAATTTAATGCTGGCTTTCATGTTTGGCCAAAAGAAAAATTTTGAACACTTTCTGAAGGTTTTTGAATAACCAAAATGTCCACATAAATCATGATGATCATACAGTACCTTTTCCACAGCTTTTTTAGGTACAAATATTCTCCAGTGTTCAGACGCAATAGATTTATAGAATAAGATATCTTCATGCATTCTAAAATGTCCTCTGATTTCGAACTTAGAATCTCCTTTGTTTATCGCAATTCTTAACTTTTGACACTGCTCATCGTTCTGTTGAGATTGTACCCAATATTGTGGAGTATCTTGGGATAGGAGATCGATATTTGTATTATTAACGTAGAGTTTAGATGTGAATAAATCTCCCTGTGACCTTGCAGGATATCTGCTTAAGGCATCAGCCACAATATTGGTAGAACCTTGAATATGTTCAACAGTAAAATCAAAACTTTGAAGTTTTAATGCCCAGCGGTTTAGTCTTGGGTTTAAACTTCTAGCCGACTGCAGCCATGAAAGTGACTGATGGTCACAATGAATAACAAATGTTCTTCCACTAAGATAAACACTAAACTTTTCTACTGAAAAGAGGATAGCAAGACATTCAATCTCATGAGTTGAATAAGTTAATTCTGTACCACGCAATACTCTACTAACATATTGTATTACTAACGTTTCATCTTCATCTGATAACTGCCATAAAACTCCTCCAATTCCAACTTTGCTTCCATCAGTGTTAAGATGGAAAATTTTACTAAAATCCGGTTGAGCTAATACATCAGGAGACGTAACTAGCTCTTTCAAATCATTAAAAGCTTGGTGATGATTCTTCTTCCAGTCCCACTTGTTATTTGATTTTAGTAAATCATACAAAGGAGCAGCTATCATTGCAAATTTGTGAACAAATTTTCTCCTCCAATTTACTATTCCTAAAAATTTCCTTAGAGCCTTCTTGTTTTGAGGAACTGGGAAATCCATGATTGCTTGGTTCCTTTCAGGATCAATATGAATGGTTTCTCCAGAAATCACATGGCCTAGGAAATGTATTTCAGTTTGGAAGAACTTGCATTTCGACAATTTAATAGACATATTAGCTGTCTTCAGAGTTGATAAAACATAACGTAGATGTTCTAAGTGTGCTTGAATTGATGGAGAGAAAATTAAAATATCATCAATATAAACAATCAGGAAAGAATTTGTATGATTGCCAAATATTTTATGCATTCTATCAACGAACACACTCACGGCACTTTTGATTCCAAAAGGCAAAAAATGGAACTCCATCAAAATACCTCTATAAGAAAATGCCGTAAACTTAAACGACCTTGGTGTCAAAGGAATCTGAAAATAACCGCAACTAAGGTCAATAGATGTGAAGTATTTTGCTCCCTTCAATCTTTGTAGTAATTCCGAGATAGGCTCTACCTGTGTCATCGGAGAAATTACGTGTTGGTTTAATTTACGGAAGTCGACCACTGGTCTCCATAAACCTCCCGCCTTTGGGACTATGTGGAGTGGATTCCTATAGGGAGATGTGCTTTCTTGTATAACGCCCCACTGTTGCCATTTTTGTAACTCTCTTTCCATATCATCCCGTCTAGCATAAGGAACAGGGTAAGTGGGTGCTATTATTGGCACATCAGTATCCAATTGTATATCGTAAGCTTCCACATTTGCTTTTTTAGGTCTGTCAGAAAATAAAACTTGGTATTCGAGAAGAAGATGAAATAACTGATCCAAACAATCAGATGGAAGAGTATTGTTCATGTACGCTGCACGCCGAATATCTTCCTTCGAAGCGATGTCAGATGTTCCTTCAATTTGTGAAGTGGTTGAAATTGGTAATTTACAAGAACGTACTATTCCCTTCATTGACGGAAGACTTTCTTCAGATTGCACTAAAAACGGAGTAATTATTTCCTGACCTAATGAATTCGAAAGCATGACGGTTGCGTTGCTGTAATTTATAATCGCCTTATATTGCCACAAAAACGGCGAACCCAAAATTAAATCAGCGTGTAACTGTTTAACAATATACAGTCCCATGTGGAAAAACTCATTTGCTATTTGAACTGTTACATATTTGAAACCCATTACCTTTATACGTTGATCTCCTGCAAAGCAAGCCAATTGTATTCCTTCTAATTGTTCCAATTTTGCTCCTGGTATAATTGAACTTAGAATTGTCCAGATTTTATAATCTAATAAATTACACTGACTTCCAGTATCAATTAAACAATTTAAAGACAGATCCGCAATTTTACCTTGTATTTCTGGATTCTCAATTTTTGGTATTGGAGTACCGTTTTCTGACATAATCCACTCTGGTTCAGAATCGTACCATTCTAATAAAAATGCTACAGATAAAACTTTATCTCTGGTAACGCCTAAAGATTTAATTTTATTATAATCCTTCAGACATTCCTTAACATGTACTAAATAAGGGTTATTAACTCTACCATCCAGCTCCTTTGCATTTATTTGTGGCAAGGTAAATCGGAGCATATCACCCTGCCTTAGTTGTTTAAGTAGTTAGAAGAATGTGCACTTGTGGTAGTAGTAGCAGTCGGAGTTAGGTGTTCCATATTTGCAGAATTACGCTGCAAGTTGGTGCTGCCTACTGTAACACTATTTTCCTGTGAACTATGAGATGCATTACCATACTCTGTTGGTTGTTCATTGTAATTTCCAGTTCTACTATATCTCCTGTTATCAGATGTTGGGGTATTGCCAAGTCTGAAATTCGAATTATTTACGTTATTATTAATTCTTTCAGACCTTACAAACTGCCTTCTTGAGGGATTGCGTTCAAATCTTCTGGGAGATGGGCGATGATTTACATTGATTCCTGCATTTTCGGTCTGTGTTGTAGAATCATAAGAATTCCGCTCCACATTTACTTGCCTGACGAAGTATTTTGGTCTGTCGAAACTTCTCTTTTTATTAGCCTTGTCATCAGAATCTCTATTATCACCAGGCAAAGATAAACTTTTATTCTTTTCGCTCGAATACAAATCAATAGTCCTTAATTTCTGCGTCAGTTGCTTAAGATCTGTAATGTTATGGCAGCCCACATTCTTTGAAATTGACTCAGGTAGCTGTTTCAAAATCATCCGTATTACTTCAACTTTGTTTGGAGTTTCCACAAGGTTACAATAAGCAGAGTACGTTTTTAAAGCGTATGCTTCCAATGACAAACCTGAAGCTGGGTTGTATTTTCTTGATCGTAACAATGTCAACTGACTTTCTAATAACTCATTAGATGCAAACTGATCAAGAAATTTATGTACAAAGTCCTCATAAGAAATGAAAGTCTTCTTTTCACTGTTGAACCAGTAAGCGCCTACATTATAAAAACACTTACGAATTATACATAATTTATACTTGGGAGGAACACCAATTGTGTTTAACATTGTAGTTAGTTGTTCGATAAATTCTCTAGCAGACTGTTTTGAAACATCTCCTCCAAAACGTGGCAATTGACTAAGTTCACTAACTCGTGAAAATCTATTAGAGCATGTATCAGACTGATTATAAGAATTCCATGTAGAATCATTATTCAGCCACATCGGGTTATAAGTACAGTTTGTTCTAGTACAAGGACTATGATTTACATTTAAGTCATCAGGAAACTGATCATGGATTAAGGAATGACATGTACTTTGACGTTGGCAACCACATACTGAAGTTTCAAGACCTGTGAAATTGTCTTTACTATCACAAGCAACATAAGTTCTAGAAGGTATGGAATTTCTGTTAGATGTAGAACAAATTTGCTTTGATGTGTCTGTAGCACATAAAGAACTAGGTGCATTATTTTCAGTATCACAAGTATGTACGTGCTTATTATCATACAGTAAAGAGTTGTTCAACGAAGAAAGACATGAATGGTTATTGAGTGAACATGTATAATGGATTTTGTCAACAGTAGGATTGCTATTACTAAATTCAGTATTATCTAAAACACAATGCCGCAATGCATATGTATTCTTGCCTTGTGAAGTGGAAGCTTTAGCAAATTTATTTCTACTTTTATTGTGAGCAGATTTGCCCTTGCAAAATTTGGTTACATTTTCCTTTACAGAATTCACTTCAGCATCAGATGTATCATAGCCAGAAGAACCTGTATGAAATGTTTCGCATTTATTGTGTTCACTAAAAACAACATGCTTTATTTTAGAATTTAATCTTGTATCAGTTTGGCATGCTATGTGCCTATGTTCATTAATAAGTGCATCATCATTACTTAGTTCTTTATCTGGTTGTAGAACGTCTCTAACCATACTAGTACAAATAACATCGCTTTGCTCTAAGTTAATGCATTTCTCATTTAAATCCTTAAGCATAGAATCAAATTCTTGCAACTTTACCTGCGTAGTATTCATATTTGTTTGTAGTGTACTTATAGAAGTTTCATGTTGGCACAACTGGTTTGATAAGTGTTGTTTTAACTCATCATCATGATGGTCTAGTTTTGATTCAAGATCACTGACTTTCGAATTTAATAAAGTTACTTCATCATTTATACGTTCATTTAGTAACCTATTAGCTGATTGACAAGAATCAGAAACCTGCTGCAACTTATTTTCTACATGTTGGAGTCCTTCGTTCAGTTTTTCAGTACTTTGCTGCAACCTAACCAATTTTGTGCCCCAAACTTCACAGTTTGTGTGTAAACTTTCGCGCAGCGTTTCAGCGTTCTGATCAAGTCTATCTTGTAACCTATTCTCCAAAGCTTCAGTGTTCTGAAGTAACCTATTCTCCAGCGTTTCGGTATTCTGGAGCAACTTCTCTTGCAACCTATTCTCCAGAGCTTCAGTATTCTGAAGTAACCTATTTTCCAGAGCTTCAGTGTTCTGAAGTAACCTATTCTCCAGAGCTTCAGTGTTCTGAAGTAACCTATTCTCCAGCGTTTCGGTATTCTGGAGCAACTTGTCTTGCAACCTATTCTCCAGAGCTTCAGTATTCTGAAGTAACCTATTCTCCAGCGTTTCGGCATTCTGGAGCAACTTGTCTTGCAACCTATTCTCATGTTGGGCCAAACTCAAGTGAAAAGCAGATAAAATTTGGTCAATATTGGGATTTACTGTATCCAAGTATGATTTTAGAGTGAATGGATTGAATTCTGGTTTGCATGCCTTACAGTAATAGTCTTCTTTCATAGAGCTGAATATTACCCAGTGAATAACTGTAAGACCCCTACAATTTACATGTTCCCATTTCTTGCATGACGTGCATTCAATCATGCGAGTGTCAGAAAATCTGTCCTTACAACAGAGTAAATCCTCCATTTGCTTACCAGAATTGTCCTCTTCGTTGCTTACTTCAGCAACATCACTGAGATCCGGTTGAAGGCACACGCTACTTCGAAGCACGTAAGGAACTTCTCTTTTCTTCATTGTAGCATTATCAGTTCAGTTCTTATCAACTTACAATTTTCGAATCCTGGCTCTAGGTCGCCAATTTATTGCAACTGTCCCCGGTGTGGAGCAGTTTGTCGCAATATTTTAAATAAAAATAACTTTTCGAATGTTACTTAACAAAATTAGTATATTAACCAATTTCTACAGTCACTATAGTAACGAATAACAAACAAAATAACATAAAAATTGAACAGAGTAGCACAACAGAATTTTCTTCATTCTTTTCAGATTATGCTCACAACTAAATAACAAAATATAATTGTAAAATGTCTTTGAATTAAAGAACTGTTGCACTTCCTATCTGCTTAGCCTCATCCCACTCTATGTCATGTCCTGTTTCTCTCGTGTGTTTAAATATTTCATTTCTCTCTCTCTTAAGTCGTACATCATCCCTATGTTGTTTCAACATGTCTTTCAGCCTTTTTTTCGTTTCTCCTATGTACACACTCATTATGTTTAGCCTTTTAGGTGAAAGTACAGTTGGCAAGTGAAAGCCACCTGCTAGAAAGTTTCTAACAACTTTCTAATAGTCTGGAGGGAGTAATAATGTTTGTGTATATATAATGCCCTTTTTGTGTATCTTGTTACTTTTGTACTTGATACAGAGTCTGATGAAGACCTTGCTAGAAGGTTGAAACGTTACGTTTAGTTTATGTGTTTAACAAAATAAATTACTGCCTTGGTCAGCATACTTAGTTTTTCATAATTATGGAAACAAGGCTTAATGGTGTTATACAATTCAAAAAACAGTGTAATGAAAATAATATCAAATAACGGTCACTGAAGCATGTATGAAATCCTGTATCTCTGAACTCTCTAACTGGGCGCCAGCCTGTTAAGTTCATTAATGTAAATGAATTAATAAATAAAGTCTGTTCGTTTTAGCTCTTTAACGCTGCAAGAGAAACACGACGTAAAAATACGTGGTATTTTTTTGTTTTTATGAATGCAGCTCTCCTAATAATAAGTAGCATGAGCCGCCACTGCTCAACAGCGGTCACAGACTACCACGCTACGTTGTCGTTGCAAAGCATTGTTGTTTTCTACTGTACTAAGGTATTGAAAAAATGTTAATATATTTTCCGTGTTTTTCTGAAAGCCTCCCGAACCTCTTGCTCCTTGGACCGGCGTGAGGGACGCCTCCACAGACGGCAAAAAGTGCATCCAGTTCGACTTCATCGAGAGGAACAGGCCGGTGGGCCACGAGGATTGCCTCTACCTCAATGTCTACACGCACGAGGTACGAACTAACAATTAATAAAAACTAATACTCACAAAATTGTTTTTAAGTCATTTTATGTTTTAAATGTTATAACCAGGGAACTGATTTATTTGTATTAAAAAGTGTAAGATACAATGGCGTAGAAAGGGGTGGGCGAAGTGGCCGACCGCCCGGGGCCTCGTGTCTCATGGGGTTCATACGTCCTTTCTCATTTCACTAATGTTTATTGTTATTAATTATCTTTTCTCTTGTACAAATGTTTATTGTTCTTTAATCTTAATTTCTGTAATCTACCTATCACTGCCAATGTCAAGATAGTGACTAACCTGCAAATACTTATCTTGTAAGGGTTCTTACCATGGCAATTACGATTGTCTTTTGTCTTGACTTGGAAGTTCGGGCTCGGTTTTTGGAATACAGTGATCAAGTTGAATTATAAGAAGTTTAATTTCTTTGAGTGACATGGATTATATGTTAGGATATAAGTATTTAGTTTGCAGAGAAGTAAAATCGACTTTCTTTTCCTTAGTGCAAACTTAACTTTGATTTTTATTTGACGAACTAACAGAGATATTACCCCATACCCTGAGAGGCATCACGCGAATGCTTTCGAGTCTTTCATATGAACTTATTATTTGCTCTTTTAGTTAAATTATGTTCTTTTGACTTAAGAACGTGTCAGGGTTGACACAAAAAATGCATTAAATTGAAGTGAGGGGAGAAAATATGGAAAAGCTAATTTTTGTAGGCAATAAAATTAAAACATTCTGTTTTTATCTGACTTTAAATTCTAGTTAAACGTTATAATTCGTCAAATCAGGGGCGTAACATACAGGCGGGTGGGCTCTAAGCCTAAAGGGGCCCGAAGAAATTAAAAGTTATTGTCATATTTCTCATGTGGAACATTTACACAAAAATTCACGATAACTTGTGTGAACTTTTTTACCCATTTATTCTTTTCTCGAATAAAAAGTAATTTGTCTTGTCCTTTCTTCTTTTCCTCGACCTTCCACTCCCGATTTTAATATGTTAACAATAAAGCACCTCAAACTGCCACGAAGCAACTGCGAGACATTTAAATGCTTGGCTTATTTGCAACTCAATAAGCAGTTCTTACTTCCTTCCTAGAGCTTCATATTTCAGCTCCCGGAAAACAAAGAAATACATTTTTGAGGTGAGTGAAATTATTATATATAATTTTCTTCAGTAATAAATTTAAATATTATAATTTTCTGACGTATATCAGACTATTTTGTATCGATTCACATTTATATTTCAAATATAAAAACGGATGGGGGCCTCGCGATATGTTGCTACGCCACTGGTAAGATATATAAATACATATTTAGTTATTTTAATCAAAATATGGAATTAAATATGGACTTACAATAATTATCAAAAACGTCAATTTTCATTAAACAGATTGCACATCTAGATGAATAAAATATATTAGCCTTACATGACATAAACTGTAATGCAAAATCAAATCACAAAAAATGGATTACCAAACTCTCTTTTAAGTGCTGAATCGCGGATCTCCTATTGTCCCTGAAGACAGGATTATATTGACTGAAACTGCGTTCAGTGTCGCATGAAATAATGGGAGTATATTTAAAATATGCAAGCTTGAGCTTGCATTTATGGTGTTCCGTGATGAACACTTGGTGCTCTGCTAAGTTATGCCCAGTTCGTCATAGGTCATCAGGGAAGGGTTCTGTTGTTGACAAGAATGTTACAATAACAAATGCATTGTCTATTGTCAAGATTTAAATGAAGAGAGTACAAAACAAACAAAATAGATGAATTGTAAACATTTCATATTTTGCACAAGAAGGAAAATGTAGTATTAGCATGAAAATGTTTGAAAATATGGACATTATATGTAAAAATAACTAAAATATCTCAAAGTCAATATATATAAAAATATGGACAATAAACACAGCATTTTTGGAGCTTACATACCACGATTCGCAAAGACAATACCAGTGATGTGCGTCTACGCGTAAACAACGATAGTCTACATTCTACACGTAGACTATTTTATACACGTAGATGACGTAATCTATGTAAACAACATGGCGAAAGGTGAATTAAAAGAAAATTATACTGCATATCAGTTGCTGATGTGTGTGGAGAACTTTTCATACGCTCCCTTCTAAATTCGAACAATTTCTCACCTAGGAAGAAACCTAATATAGGAAATATTCTAGTGTTTTATGGGAAAAAGACCACTCTTGCCTCACGACTGCCATCTGTTGTTGTTTTTTTGCATACTATTTATCTTCTTGTGTAGTTGATGATAGAAGAGAAGAGAAATTTTGTTGTAAATAGGAACTAATATAGTTGAAAATGTCACTTTCCTTACATGAAAGCCTTGAAAATTAATTTTAATGCAATTTAGATTGTCTACGTAGTCTATGTAAACTACAACCCAATGTAATCTACGCGTAGATTACGTGTAGACAACGGACGTAGACGTAAACTTATAGTCTACGGCACATCACTGGACAATACACAACAACATTGATTTTAGCAGTGTATGAAGATATGTATTTACATATAAATCCCTGGTTATAACTATCATCAAGATAATTTTTTACAAGTAAGAAATATATGTATAGCCTACTCTGGTGCACATAAAGTGGAACATTTTATAGTGTTGAACAGTTGAAATGCGTGCCAATTTATCTGAACAGGAATATACAGATCCGGAAAAGCTTCAGTTCGTCGTTTTGCTCTCTTTCTAAACAGCTTTCGATTCCTCGTAAAGCTTTCGAGGAGCACAGGTCAAGTAAGGTAATCACTATCACAGTGTAGTATTATACATTGCAGGGGCGGTTACTGATGTTGTTGTAGTGTTTCACAATGACCAGATATTTTACTATGAAATTTCATACATTTTGTTAATAATTCTCTCATTATTATTATATTTAATACATTTAACATTAACAAACAATTTTGCCCTCAGTTGTTTCCAAAAATCTAATTCCATTAGCTTATGATTTGTTAAAGAGAAGGAGGCAACTTGCGAGATTTCACAGTATATGTATAGACGCACAGGTGGTCGTTGCAGCGATGAAACAACGCCCTGATTTCTACAGCCCGTGCTATTGTAGCGCGGTTCAGCGCTGTTCTTTCTATCCCCGTGCTTCAGTCCGCTGGTCGTTGCAGATCGCCTGCAACAAACTCTGGGATGCTAATTCTTTTATACGCCGTTAGAGAGCAGCAGCGTTACGGTCCTGCGCCGTAGAGCAACAGACAAAATGACCACGTTGGGGAAAGATAAATATATGTTTTTGTGGCAAATCTTAACGTAATTTACTAATTTTACCACCAATATATATATTATTAGTGAAAATCATTATTTTTTATTTTGCATGCATGTTTTCTTTTGTGCGTTATAGAATTGCAACAACACCCAGCAGCCGCCACTGATAGATTGTAAGGACTCTTTTTGCGTTTAGTTACTAAAAACGAGATTCTTCGAACAACAGCATCTTGAGTGTGACAAATTATTTGAGGTACAATTCAAATCAAATGATTTAGATTTATTTTTCAAATATTGTGGAATACGTGACAATGTACACATGTTCTTGCACCACTACAAACTATTCACAATTGGGCACCCTGCTGAGAAAAATGCCAGTATTTGAAGAATGTGATATACGAGGCATGTACTGAAAGTAACGAGCCAAGTGATATTACTCGAAGTCAGAAACAACTATTTTTATTCTACGTATCGTAATACATAATTTGGACCTTGTGCTACTTTTCCATATAACATCCAGATCGGTAAAAACGTATGCACCACTGTAACGGCAGCTGGAAAATGCCACTCTTGAGAAGTCCGTTTCTGCACGACGTAACCGTTGGCGAACCTCATCCTTCATTTCGTCATCGTGATCAAACTTGGTACCTCGAATGCTGTTCTTCTAGGAAGCACACAAGTGAAAGTCGTACAGGGCTAGGTCTGATATGTAGATCCCAGCCCTTCTTTTCAATTTCCTGTATTGTGCGCCCAGCTGTATGGGAACGGGCGTTGTCATGTTGCAAAATTACAATGTGCTTGTGATAACCAAGAGTCTTTATGAGCCCTGTAAAACACTGTACTCAATGCTCAGATAATGTGCAATTTACCGTACAGTTATCCTCCTGTCATTTTGAATAAGCTCTTCAATCTGGGCCGTGTTGTTGCACTTGGAAGTTATTTTTGATCTGCCACTACGAGGCTTACCAACAATGTCTGCGTTACAGAGGCGTCTCCTGAACGCATGCGGTGCTTGCTGCGCATGCGTCAATTGTGGGGAAAAGGACAGCTTGCTCTGCGACGACATTAATGAGCATTTCTACATTCTAATTTCTTCGTATAGGAGAAATATTTATTTTACACGAGAGCGCTCAACTAAGCTTATATTACATTTCTTGGATCTGAAGTGAGCATGCGTCAATTCTGGGAAAATAATTATTACTTTCTTATACTTCAGATCCAAGAAATGTAATATAAGCTTAGTTGAGCCAGAATTTTATTTCGGGAGGACTCATCCCTTTTCAGCACGGGCGTCGCCAGAAATATTCGTAGATGGGGTCCGGCCATTGATAAAACTTGATTAGTACAAATGGTAATGGCAATAACAAGTATTGTTATTTTACATTAATAACCATTCTTTATTAAAATATACCAATTTCAATTCAAATTTATTGTTATTATTACATAAATGGAAATACAAACCTTGCTACTCAATCCACCGCATCAGTGAATATCTAACACAATTGTTGTCCATTATTTTTCTTATATTTTTTACAGTTAGTATACTGAAAATCATAGTTATAGTTATTTTATTTTTCTTAACTTTTACACAATAGTTCAGAAAAAGGCTTGAACAATTAATGGTAAATTTTACTGATAAAGTTTATATTCTGTGACCTCTCACAAGGAAAACTATAAGTTTTGGAAGCTGTGAATCAATTTATTCTTTTGGATTAAATGGTAGAATATAAAAGTATAAACTAGTTAATATATATATAATGTTTTAACTGTGGTTATAACTTTATTTCTGTTATTAACAATGATAATAACATTTAAATAAGATATTTGCAGAGCTTCAGTCCCCTTAGCCTTCCACCTGGCTACGTGCCTGAGTTTTTGGAGAAAAGAACGCCGATTTTGTGTTTTCGGAAGGAGGCCGCACTGGGATTTGGCTCGATGTCCCGGTGAGCCAGTCCGGCTCTGATTATGTGATTATGTAATGACCTGTCACCTCACTTCATCCAACCCCATTTGGTGTTTCAGTTGGGGACCAAACCTCTGCGACCGGTGCTGGTGTGGTTCCATGGTGGGTGCTGGTTCAGGGGCCACAGCGGGAGCGGCTTCTACGGCCCCGGATATCTCCTGGACGAGGACGTCGTGCTGGTCACTGCCAACTACAGGGTCGGGCCTTTCGGTAAACAGCCATCCACCCATTAACAGCCACGAGCGGCTAGCGACAGACATATGCCCGCTTTAGACGAAAGCAATTTCCTAAGCATTTTTCTTAACATTTGTGCCATGACCAAAATGCTACCGTGTAAAGTGAAAACTTTTATGGCATTTCTCAAGGATAGAACCGGCTCTATTTCCGTAGCATTTTTCGTACCATAACCAATCAGAAGCGACCTCTAGGTCACGAGAGTAGATGTAATGGCGACCGCGTGAGATGTAAACAACGTATCACTTCACACTTTAAAAAGACGATAACTATTCAACCGAGAGGAATATCGCTTCGTATTAAATGGTTTTAGGTATATAAGAATGGCGCTGATTAAATACATACTTTACAACGTTTACTGTACACACATGGAAGAATATTTTAGCTTTTTCAATTGTAAAGACCGTGCACACATCATAGACGGTGTAACTCGACGTGCCTTTCTTGATGTACGTATGTATTATACATTATAATTGCAACAGCTAACCGAAATTTTCCATGAAAAGCTTTCGTGTTAATTACTATCTGCTATAAGATTTTTGGAAGGACTTACGTAGCATTTATGAGTAGTATAAAAGTATATAGGATAAACCCGAGAAAGGAAGAGCCCCCCTCATGCAGATTTGGCTATACTTAAAACTTGCTCAACATGCCCATATGAGTTTTTTGCTCTAGTGTGGAACTCTGCCTAACCCAAGGATTTTGGAAAAATTCCCGAAGGGGATTTTTCAGAAAAGAAGAGCTCTTCTCATGCAGATTTGCTACACTTAAAACTTGCTCAACATGTTCATATGAGTTTTTTGCTCTAGTGTAGCACCCTGCCTAACCCAAGGATTTTGTAAAAATGCCCTCGGGAATTTTTCAGAAAAGAAGAGCTCCCCTCAGATTGATTTGCCTATACTTACAAAAGTTGCATCAGCCAGATTTTTGTCCATAAACTTGTCAAAAATTGATATTTTTTTGGCTACACCTGAAATTAAGCAAAACACCCACACACACACATATACACCCACACATACCCCCCCCCCATCACACACACACACATACATATGTTTACTTCTGGTTTATTTCTATTGCATCATGTTGTGCAACAAATTATTATCCAATATTATGCAACAAATTATAAGGCAAGAGCTCTTGCATCATGCTGTGCAACAAATTATTATCCAATGCAACAAATTATTAGCCATGTATTGTTTTTTAATTGCTTAATTATGATATAATATGATGATGTGTTATATTTTGATTGGTTTATTTGTTTCAGAAGTTTTAATTTGTGCTTAGGGTATATAAAGAGATTTTGCATTGCATCAGCCAGTATTGTGAGAGTGGCTGAGGGGAGCAGATGTGTTGTTACAGTCCTTCTCATACTTACATGCCTGTTTGTTTTAATTTATATTTCTGGTATATTGAACAATATTTTGCCTGACATCCAGCTTGTTTATTGTAATCCACTCATATTTAGGGTCAGGCTTATATCTCTCCCAGCCTGTTATACAAAAAATCAATACATAACAAGGCCATTCTAGACATGCATGTCCGTGCAGGTATTTGCGGAGGGTCAGTTTAGATCAATATTTCTACTTGTGGGCTATTGGCCTTACAACCTGTCATAAGATAGGCATAGAGTTTTGATTTAAAACCCAAAAAATTATATAATAAAACCGAGGATAAAAATTAATAATAATATTAATATTATTAATATTAAGTATATACACTAAATATACAAATCACACAGCTGAACCTAACTGATATTTTTATTAAGTGTAAAGTTTTGAATTGAAGCCCAGAAAATCTTATATAATAAACAACAAGAAAAATGCCAAAACAAAAATATTGTGACCAATGCAATAAAAATATATTTAGCTCTAATTGGGCCAGACACCAAAAGATTTGTAACCCAGACAAATGCAGAACTCCCACAAAAATATGCCCCAAATGCCACAGAAAATATAGCATGGAATATTTCACATATAAACATAAAGGTACTTGCTCTGCACAGTCATCAACATTGCCCCCTCAACCATCTACATCTGGTCTGAAAAGGAAGCATGAAACACCTGTTAATGCTTCACCTGCAAAGCAGCCACGCTATGAACCTATCCATAGCAGTTTTAACGGCCAATTAAGGGATCACCGTTTTGTATCAGAGCCAAGATGTGACATTGAGAATTTTTTGAACAGTATAAATTCTGATCTGCAGACAATTCTAAATGCACAAAATGGCTCTTATAAGCTGTCCCTCAAATTGTTTACACAATATAAAAAACCAAACGGCACAAAATTTACACAGCCCCACATAACAGAAACTGTACCGGTATATTCAAATGCAAATTCAGACAAAATAATAAGCAGTTTGATAGATCAATTGAATATTAAACACTCTGAATTTGCAGCAAAAGAGTCAGGATGGAGCCTATGCGGTTCTCCACACAAGTTATATGTTAATATTTCTGAATTCAGCCCATTACAAGGTTCCACTTATGTGCCATTACCTGCTAATATCAAAAACAAAAGAGCCGTGGTCAATATTGAAAATACCGACCAGAAATGCTTTTTGTGGTGTATTTTAGCTGCTTTGTATCCAGTTTCAAGGCATCCTGAGAGAATAACTTATTATAAACAACATGAAAATGATTTTGATGAGGCAATGGAGGGTTTAGAATATCCAATGTCTGTTCAGAATATTGATAAATTTGAAAAAAAGGCCAGGAATATCAATGGCAAACAATTATCTATTAAAGTATTTATTTGTTCCACTGGCCGTGGCAATTGCTTGATAGCACCTCTCAGAATCAGTACAATTGATGATGAATCTGCTGTTCCGATTGATCTGCTCTTAATTGAAGGGGATGGCACATATCATTACACTCTGATACATAATCTTGAAGCTTTAGTGAGAACACAACTAGACAAATCCAATACAATATTCAAGTTGTGCAGAAGATGTTTAAGTGTATTTGATGGTAAAAAAATAATAAAAGGGGTTCGTGAAGAGAGTGCAGAAATTGCAAAAAATAAGTTAATTGAGCATACTGTGGCAACCATAAACCTGTTCATATGGTGATGCCCAATCCAAGTGAAAATTGCAAATTCAAAAAGTTTGAAGCCTTGTTGGAACACCCAGCATATATTGTCTCTGATTTTGAATCAAACCTCAAACCTCTTGCATTCTGCAATCCAGATCCTGAAGAATCTTCAATTACACCATACCAGCTACATGAACCTTCCAGCTTTTGTTATGTGATTGTACAGGATGGTGTAGCTAGTGAGCCGCACTTATACATGGGACCAGATGCCATCAAAATATTTGCACATAGAATAGAAAATGAGTGCCATGACATAGCATCTAATGTTCTATTAAAATCAAAACCCATGTTGCCTTTAACAGAGAAACAGATTGAAGATTTCAACAATGCAGAAAAATGCCCGGTATGTGATTCTGAATTTTCAGATATAAATATCAAGGTGAAACATCATTCTCATACAGATGGTAAATTCAAAATGCCCCTGTGTAATAGCTGTAATATTAAGATCCAGAGACCAAAATTTGTCCCCATATTTTGCCATGGAGCATCCAATTATGATTTTCATCATTTGATCAGATACGAGGGGTTTGACAAGCAGAATTTAAACATTTTAGCTGAAAATGATGAGAAATATATTGCCATTAGCAAAATAATTAAAGTTAATGGTGTTCCTATTCACATAAGATTTCTTGATTCTTACAGAATTTTATCTGCTAGCCTGGCTACACTGGCCACTCAATTATCTGATGATCAATTCAAAATCACATGTGCTTTGTTTCCAAATCAGGACCTGAAATTAATTAGGCGGAAGGGTGTATATCCATATGATTATGTTACAGATTTTTCTAAATTTGATGAGTGTTCTCTGCCACCACAACAAGAGTTCTACAGCAAACTCAGAGCATCTGGAATTACTGATGATGATTATCACCATGCCCAGTTGATGTGGAACAATTTAAAATGCCAGACATTTGGTGATTATCACAAGGCATATTTAAAACTTGATGTCACTCTCTTAGCTGATATACTTCAGGCATTTAGAAAATCTTCCATGGAAAATTATAAGCTGGATCCAATGTATGTTTACAGTGCACCAGGCCTAGCATGGTCTGCAATGTTTTTAAGCACTAAAATGCAATTGGATCTGATCCAAGATCAAGATATGTATCTGTTTATGGAACAATGTATAAGAGGAGGCATGGTGCAATGTTCTCAGAGATATGCCAGAGCAAATAACAAATATATTCCTGATTATGATCCAGCACTGCCATCAAATTATATACTGTATGTAGACGCCAACAGCCTGTATGGTTATGCTATGATGGATAAATTGCCATATGCAGGGCTTGAGTGGGTTGAAGATTTCAATATTGAAGATCTTAAGGATTTTGATGACAGTGACTATGGCCTGTTCTTAGAAGTTGATCTGACAATTCCTGATGATTTACACAACACATTTTCTAATCCAATCATTGATGATCTTAAATTAAAAGATTATCTTGTAAAAAGATTTAAGGGATGGAAATCACAGAACCGAGGAATCTATGAACAACACAAGCAAACAGAACAACCTATTATTGATGCTATTAGTGAATTTGGTAAAAATATCAGAACTGTTACAGAGCAAAATCAAAATTTGATCACAGAGCTTGTGCCTGTAGCTGCTAGGAACATTTTAGATTATCCATTCACCCCACTTTCCAGTATTCATACACCTAGTCCTATTGCTCCTAGAAGAATTGAAGCTACTCAGGATCCTATTGAATTGGGTCTTCTTGCTCAAAAATATTTAACCACACCTAAAGACAATAAAGATGAGGTGTTTGGCTTATATGCTGACACAGAGCTTGATGGTAGCATCATACATAGAATTGGCAATTTCAGAGTAACATTTATGGGGGATGATCTGATTGTTTATTCAGAATCTCGTCTTGGAGAAAAAGGTGCTTTTGTTAAGTACCCCGGCACACCTGGATTGTGGGAACTGATGACTAGGAAAAGGCCTGGCAGCTATACAGATCAAGATTATGAATATTACAAAGAAATATTAATAAAATCAGATGCTCTATACCAGAACAATGATCCCACACAAAAAAGAGTCAAGTCTAGCAGTGGGGCAAAATACAATAATTTAATCAAGCCCATATGGTCACAGATCAAGACTGGCAGTGGAATCAAACAATACAACACCCTGCCTAAAGAATTTGTGTGGGTTGATGATGTCAGGAAACTTGTGGATAGGTTATTGGTGATAGCTGGGGAGGAAAATGCTGGCAACCACAATTTTTACAATGAAAAAGTTGGAATTATGGACATGATAAGCACAAAATTGTCTAATTTTATAGTAAATGACACTAAGGGGATTGGATATCTTATAAAAATTATTAATACTCTACCACCTAAATTTTGGAATATTTCTGAGGGTCGGGGTTTGGTTAATGACATTATAAACAAGCTACCATTTGAACTACATATTCCAGGCTATCAGTATTGTGGTCCAGGCACAAAATTGGATCATAGATTAAACAGAGGGGATCCTGGTGTAAATCCCCTAGATGCTGCTTGTAGAGACCATGACATAGCATACAACACACATTCTGATCTTGACAAGAGACATGTTGCAGACAAGAAATTAGAAGAGGCTGCATTTGGTAGATTTGTAAGCAAAGATGCTTCTTTAAGTGAAAAAATAGCAGCATTGGGAACCACCATAGCTATGAACACCAAACAGAAACTGGGGTGGGGGCTGTGAATATGTATATAATAAACCTAGGATGAAGGCCAAGGGTGTTATGTATCAAATACCTTATGCAGGTCTCAAATCTCTTAAAACTATTGACAGTCTCTTGACCAAAAAGCAGCGCAAGAAAAAAATTCTTGTATTGCAAAGGGACATGGTATGAAATTGTTGCTTAGTACCCCCCAATTAAAAAAATTACAGCAATCAAGAAAAAAATCACATGTGGGTGGATTTATATTTACCATCCCTGCCATCTTAGCTGCTCTCGGGGCTGTTGGGAGCTTGGCTGGGGGATCAGCCGCC
Organism: Lepisma saccharinum; assembly: GCF_977018435.1. Lineage (NCBI taxonomy): Eukaryota > Metazoa > Arthropoda > Insecta > Zygentoma > Lepismatidae > Lepisma > Lepisma saccharinum. The sequence continues at coordinate 14,399,708 of NC_139257.1, forward strand.
ATAGCAAAAACAGTAATAGATGCCAAGAAAAATAGGGCAGAATTAGATGAGCAGAGGCGCCATAACCTGGCCATGGAGAAAAAAGGCAAAGGTGTTAAGAGAGCTATGAATAAGTTTAAAAAAAACAAGAGCCGCTTACAAACCAAGATATTGAAGCTTTAATCAAGCCACTGGGCATCAAAAATTTTAGAGGTGTGTACATGTCTGATTCTTTACCAGAACAACCACTCAACAAAGAGTGTGGCATTGTTAATTTGGATAAGTACAAAAATCAGGGCACTCACTGGATCTGTTATCTTAAATATTTAAAAAATGAGGCATTTGTGTTTGATTCATTTGGAGGTGTTCCACCTGAAAATTTAATAAAATATCTAAAATCAACTAATCTTTATTACAATAATGCCCGTGTTCAAAATTTCAAAGATGTTAATTGCGGACATTTGTGTTTATCTGTTCTCAGATATATGTCTCAAATAAATAAACCATCAATTGAAAATTTTCAAAAAGCCCTGTTGTATCTGAAACATCATGGGAGTATTCCATCTCACCAGCCAAAATTCAATATTGAAACTCAAATTGCATGATGATATAGTGTATCCCAAAACAATAGCTCTCAGAGCATTTTACGGCATGTACTTGATCCCTAATATTACACACCACAACAACAAAATTGCAGTAGGGGATCAAAAAATTGTCATCACTCCAGGGCAATATAATCTGTCCACTCTAAATGCTCAATTACCCAGAGGTGTAGTGTTAAGTCAAAATTCTGTCACTCACAGAGTAGAGATTGTATCTGCTACAGAAACAGTGGATCTGGGTACTATAGGAGAGCTGTTAGGCTTTGAGAACAGCACAAAACTTGAACCAGCCATCAAACACACTGCTATTAATATACCTAAATTCTTAGCCATAGAGACTCTGAATATTCACTGTAATGTGGCTGAGGGTATGATCACCAAATCAAATGGCGTAGGCACTCACAAACAAACTGGCATCATTGCAACATTCAAACCTAATTCTGAATTTATGGAGCCAATCATCTACACTCCATCCCCAACATTATATTTTCCTGTGTGCCAAAATAGAATAGATTATATTGAATTGATGGTCACTAATGAAAAAGAAGAATTAGTTGATTTTGCTGGAGCCACAACAACTGCTATCATAGAGATTAATATTTAAATAAAAATACATACAAGAAGAAAATTGAAAATATTGAGAGTTATGAGCTACAATCATTCCCCCCAAACAGGAGGACATTTGCAAATTTAAATCAACCCAACACAGAAATTGAGGTTGATCTTGATGTAGGGGATGGCTTTATACACCCCCACAGAGCAGATCTATACATCAAATTTGATGTTGTAAAGCTCGATGGAACAGATTATCCGGCAAATTCAAATATAAGATTGGTGGACAATTTTGTGCCGCATCTGTTCTCTGAAATTGAGATCAGAAAGCATGGCGTTGTTATAAACAGAATAGATTATCCCGGCATTACCTCCACAGCTTTGGCCACATTAAAATTATCCAAAACCGAGGCTTCTTACTACAAAATAGGTGGATTTGAGGCTGGTGATAAGATATTATCTAAGAACCACACAGTGCTGTTCCCTATGCGCCTATTGCCAGGATTCTTCTCAGATTACAAAGATATTATGTGGAAGGGTGGTTTAAGAATTACATTTAGAAGAGCTGCCAATGATAATAATGCTTTGATGAGGTACAGCACATTAAACTCTACAGGGGAAGCTCTGCCCAATACCCTACCTGATGAAGGCAAATGCATTATTCAGACTATGGAGCTAAGAATCCCAGTTGTTGAATATGAGGCCAGTTATGCTCTTAAATACAAAGCTGATATAATAAAAAATCCACAAGTACCTTTACAATTTTATACATATCAATGTGTACAGAAGCCTGCCGCTGGTACTTATTATGAGTTTGATGCTACAAATTCATTCTCCAGTATACAATATGACATGCCTGATTTTGTGGTGGTACTGTTTCAGACTGGGAGACACAATAATCAGGAAAAAAATTCAAGTAGATTTGATAACTGCAACATCAAGAACATATATCTTAAAAATGGCAGAAATGAGGTATTTCCTAGAGAAAATTATAATTTAGACATGTCCAAGGATGATTTCCTTAAATTATATGAGGCATTTACGGCATTCAAAAGGGTCACTACTGGCAATACTGACATGTATTACACACCAGATGAATTCAAAACACAGAGACCCATGTTTGTAATCAACATCTCAAAAAGAAAACAAGTTGTGGTGAATGACAGGACAAATATTAAAATTATCTGTGAATTCCATGAGGCATTACCTGATGACACCATATGTAGTGTTATTCTCATAGGTGAAAAATCATATGTTTATGATATAAGAAATGAGAGGGTCACAGAACAATTCTAGAGGGCCGATTCAAACACAGAGGCCCTTTGGATATAAAACAACACTTTGCCGTCAGAAAATATATTACCTACCCATTTTATAGCACCTCTGCTCGTGGCAGAAAAGCTTTTATATATATTACCTACCCCCAAATAACACAGCACATCTGCCAAAAAGCCTAAATAAAGAAATATTGCAATTATTCTGTTGCGACAAGACCAAACCAGTTTGCATGACAATATCCGAGAAGGCAATACTAGGAATTTCATCAATATGATAGATGGTAAGTAATTTTCCTGAAAAGAGCATAGTGTAGATAAGAATTTCTCTTTGAGTTCCATGACAAATGACATGTAATTTCCCTCGGAAAAGGCACAGTGTAGGTAATGTCAACAGATATAATCTCCCAGGCATTTACTAATGATGATGAATAATATGTTATTTCTCTCTGAAAAGACACAATATAGATTATATCTGCTGGCATACAACTCCCGGGCATGCAATAATTTATTGCTGGCCGAAACATGGGACTGATCAAAAGATTATAAAAACATGGAAGCAATAAATTATGTTTGTCCGCCTCTCTCCCATTGTATTGATCAGGCAATTTTTGCCTGCATAACAGCAGTTAATAGCTGAGCTGATATGCACAACACTCCACTAAGTTCTAAGACCCAATACCTATGAGCTGTATATCAATTCAAGATTTTGACAGAAAAAACACACTATAAACAATAAAATCATATGGGAACTTGGCACTGTTTTAAGTATAGGCAAATCAATCTGAGGGGAGCTCTTCTTTTCTGAAAAATTCCCGAGGGCATTTTTACAAAATCCTTGGGTTAGGCAGGGTGCTACACTAGAGCAAAAAAACTCATATGAACATGTTGAGCAAGTTTTAAGTGTAGCAAATCTGCATGAGAAGAGCTCTTCTTTTCTGAAAAATCCCCTTCGGGAATTTTTCCAAAATCCTTGGGTTAGGCAGGGTGCTACACTAGAGCAAAAAACTCATATGAACATGTTGAGCAAGTTTTAAGTATAGCAAAATCTGCATGAGGGGGGCTCTTCCTTTCTCGGGTTTATCCTATATACTTTTATACTACTTTTATGCTAGCAAAAATGTTAAAGGAAATGCTTTCGCCTTAGCAACTTTGAAATATATGCTACAACACCAAACCTGACTTGCCTTACCTATCCACGTACGCATATAGTAGCTTAAATACACAAAACTTAACCTATTTATATGCTTATTTATGCTATTACAGTTGAACCTGAGTTATATGTATGTCAAGGTGAAGAGAAAATAATACGTATAAATGAGAATTACTTATGAATCAGATTTAGATACCATGCCATATCATGTCATTATTAAAATATTGTAATTGTATATATTTAAAGGAACAAGATATATATATATACAGGGTGTCATTTTAATGGCGCCCACGGACCACGGAAACGTATAGAGGACATCAAAACAAACAACTTTTCTCAGTAACATTTTTCTCGTTGGTGCGTCATTTCGGCGCTACAGTCGTTCAAAAAAGCCCGTTTTGCCGCCTGAATGCTGGCAACCACACACAACATTTGATTGCATTTGTGACGTCATATCCCGTCGTGAAGCGATGCGTTCCAGGGTTGCCAGGAACACACATACTCTGTGAAAAATGACATAGCTACAATCAGCCACATTATGTACCTTAACACAAAACGAGAAAACACGTTCTGTAACCTAACAGGAAGTAAACAAACGATACGAAAAATGGTAGAAAGAAAATAAAATTCAAGTGGAAGTGGTCATGTCGAATTTTGTCTCAGCTTACATGTCAAATATTTGCAAATCTAGTTACCAAGTTGGCATCTATAATTTAGTCTATCCACTTCGTCCTTGTGATACTTATTGTCTGTGACACACTGAACAGATAACAAAATAGAAATGAAAGAACTCAAAATTCCAAACGTAAGCAACAGATAATATAATGTATATTCAGAGCATTATGAGGCAAGTGGCAAAAATGATTGAAAATACAGGGATATAAGTAGTAGTAATACTACAAGCTCTAAGACGACTATGTGTATATCTATGCACCGGATACACATGTAATAGTTTGTATCTGTGAACAGGGCAGTATATTCGGTACTGATTCATCATTAGATTGTTACTGTGGTTGTACGTGTTTTAGTCGTAATGTAACAACGTGAACCTCGGATACTTCCGTTATCAGCACAAAAGTACCGCATGGCATCTGGACACAAACCTGTAGATATCAACCTTGCAACGAGATTTGCAAATATTTGACATGTAGTTGGGCGTAAACAGCCACGTGTAAGCTGTAAGTCCAATAAAATTTATAGTTCTTGATATTTTAGATGTAGGCTGAGACAAAATCCGACATTGACATTTCATTTTGAATACGTTTTTTACCATTTCTCATATCGTTGGTTTCATTTCCCCTCCCCTGAGATGACTGCTGATCTTCTGGCTGGTAGGCTATGATGTTCGGTCTGCTGGACGCGTTTCTCGCTTCGTTTTACAGCTAATAATGTGGTTGGTAGTTTGTCATTTTTTTGACATAGATTTGATGTTTTGCAGGATTTAAATGATGATGAAAATATAAATGAAACAGACGTAAATAAGAATTGGGAGCACATACGTAATGCAATAGAATCAGCAGCTAAAGAAAGTATAGGATACCATAAACCAAGAAAAAGTAAGCCATGGTTTGATAATGAATGTCATAATCTAATAGAAATAAGAAATCAGGCTAGACTTAGGTGGTTAAATAACTCTGATGATACAAATCTAAGCAATTATAATAGAATAAAGCGAGAAGTTAACCGCACGTTTAGAAGTAAAAAAAGAGATTACTTGAAAAGCAAAATTAACGAAATTGAAACAAACAGCAAAAATAAAAATATCAGAGATTTATATAAAGGTGTAAATGAATTTAGAAAAGGGTGGCAACCTAAAGTAAACTTGATAAAAGATAAAGACGGTGATTTTCTAGCTGACCCAAGCGATATTCTAAATAGATGGAAGAACTACTTTAATGACCTTTTAAATGTCCATGTAGGAGATAAATCAGAAGTAAATGAAGTCCACACAGCAGAACCTTTAGTTCCAGAACCTAACTTGACTGAAGTTAAAGATGCTATTAAAAGGCTAAAGAATAACAAAGCACCTGGCATTGATTTAATACCAGCTGAGTTAATTAAATATGGTGGAAATTCATTAATATGTCAAATTCATAAATTAATTTGTTTAATATGGAATAAAGAAGAAATCCCTCAACAGTGGAAAGAATCCATAATTGTTCCTGTGTTTAAAAAAGGTGATAAAATGAACTGCAGTAATTACCGTGGAATTTCTCTACTCTCAACAACATACAAAATATTGTCTAACATTCTTTTAACAAGACTAACCCCATATGCTAATGAAATTATAGGTGATTATCAATGTGGATTTAAACGTAACCGATCAACTACAGATCAAATTTTTCACATCAGACAGACACTTGAAAAAAAGTGGGAATATAATCAAAATGTCCATCAGCTATTCATTGATTTCAAAAAAGCATATGATTCGGTCAAAAGAGATAAATTATATAATATATTAGTAGAGTTTGGAATACCTAAGAAGCTTGTTAGTATGATAAAAATATGCACCAGTGAAACAGAAAGTAAAATTCGTGTGGGTAATAATGTGTCTGACAAATTTACAATTCATGATGGGTTAAAACAAGGAGATGCATTATCTCCATTGCTCTTTAATTTTGCCTTAGAATATGCTGTAAGGAAGGTAAGAGAAACTAAAGAAGGACTAAAATTAAATGGTGTGACTCAGTTGTTAGCATATGCAGATGATGTAGACTTACTGGGGGATGATGTGAATACAATTAAGAATAATGCTAAAATATTTTTCAAAACTGGTAAAGAGATAGGTTTGGAAGTTAACAAAGAGAAAACTAAATATATGCTTACAGGCCGAAACCAAGTGTTAGGTAATAATCAAAATCTAATTATTGATAACAACTCGTTTGAACCAGTTTCCAAATTCAAATACTTAGGAGTAATATTAACAAATGAAAATTATATTAAAGAGGAAATAAAAAGTAGACTTAATTCAGGAAATGCATGTTACTTCTCTCTTCATAAACTTTTGTCTTCTCGTTTAATATCTAAGAAACTAAAAGTTAAAATATACAAAACAGTAATTTTGCCTGTAGTATTATATGGGTGTGAAACTTGGTCCCTTACATTGAAAGAGGAACATAAATTGAGAGTATTTGAAAATAAGATCCTTAGGAAAATATTTGGACCTAAAAGGGATGAGGAGACAGGTGAGTGGAGAAGGTTACATAATTTAGAACTACATAATTTGTACTCGTGTCCAGATATTATTAGAATAATTAAATCAAGAAGACTTAGGTGGGCAGGCCATGTGGCACGAATGGGAGAGGAAAGAGGAGTTTACAGGATTCTAGTTGGGAAACCAGATGGTAAGAGACCTGTAGGAAGGCCAAGACGAAGATGGAGGGACAACGTTGCGATGGACCTAAGGGAAATCGGTAGGGATGGGAAAGAGTATATAGATCTTGCTCAAGATAGGGACAGATGGAAGGCCTGTGTTGCTGCAGCCATGAACCTTCGGGTTTAAGAAGGCTAGAGAGTTAGTTAGTTAGTTAGTTTGTCATTTTTTACAACATTTGTGTGTTCTTTGCAACCCTGCCGTGCGCTGTTTCGCCGGAGGATATGACGTCACAGGTACGATCAAATGTTGTGTTGGGTTGCCAGCATCCAGGCGGCAAAACGGTCTTTTTTGAACGGCTGTAGCGTCGAATCGACGCACCAACGAGAAAAATGTTACTGGGAAAAGTTGTTTGTTTTGATGTCCTCTATACGAATCTGTGGTCCGTGGGCGCCATTAAAATGACACCCTGTATATATATATATATATATATATATATATTATATATATATATATATATATATATATATATATATATAATACATGTTGTTTCCATCATAAAGTAGTAAATTAACGAATGTAATAGTTTGATTCTTTACATTACATTTACCGCTTTATTAGTGAACACTTTGATACTAGACACTATAGTTTTATAGTTTTACTACCCAATTTTAAATAATCGTCTAAAATAGCAATTCTTTTTACTAATGACTGTGCAAAGAGTAGAATAAGCGATGTTTAAATCTGGAGCTATTTCATTTTTAGTTTTATGTACTTCCTGTATAAATTTTACTTCCTGGTCAAGCGTGTAACTTTTCCTCTTGCTGTTCTCCATGGCCAACCAGTAGCAACTGTCACTACTGTGACGTTGTAGCTTGGTTACGTACAAATCAACTGTATTTCATGAAAATTAGTACAACGCCGAATTAGGTATAAACGCATTACGTACAAATAAGGTTCAATTAACATGTTTCTAAATAATATTTTGCCGGGAATTACGCAGAATTGAGTTACCTATAAATCAGTCTCAACTGATGTGGATGGGTTAGGCAGGTCAGGTTTGGTGCTGTTAGCATATACACGCATATCCCAAGTTGCTAAGACTGTCACTAGCAGCTCGCATTAGCAGCCATGCCTGTTCTCGTACACGTAAGTTTACAGATACATGGAGTAATGGTCACGAAATGTTAATGAAGAACTTCTTCCAACCGAATATGATGTGCTTTCACGCGCCACTCTGGTTTCCCTATGAAAACATTCTATCAACGTGTAAGATGTTCCTACAAATTATCTTTTAACCAGTATTGATTGATTGATTTGGTTAATTTTACTTTTTATTCTCTTGCCATTTTTGGCTAATCGCGAAGATGAGGATGAGTGAATTGAATCGAATTTGAATTTTTGGGTGCAGCTGCACTTGAAGGCTATTTCGCATCCGTCAGGTTATACGGGGTACATCCTCTTAACTTCACCTAAATGTAATGTCATTTACTAAGACATTAAAACATTCTGACTTATATAAAAACTAAGGCTGTACAGGGGCACTCAGCACACATATGGACAAAACACAGACGCCAGAGCCTCGTTAGACTGCAAGATGCAGTCCAGGGTGTACTGGAAGTGAGGTTGACAATTGGGTGTCCTACGTGGAAGGATCACCCCTTGCACCCCAGGATGAGTGATGATATGACATTGACGAATAGACATTCACAAAGAACAGCCATGCCCGGGCCTAGATTCGAACCCGAGATCAATGGCGTCGTAGCGCGGTGTGCTAACCACTTTGCCACGGTGGCCGCTTTTGCCAGTAATAAAACAGAAACTGTATAAGATCTTTCTCGCACATTGAAGGGGTGTAATGATGAGTGGGCCATCGGGTAAGACACCCAAAAATCAATCTCACTTCCCAGTGCTACATTCCGATAACCGCTTCTTGCAGGCATACGAGGTTTTGGCGTCTGGATCTATGGACACTATTTTCCTATATGGGTTAGTTCTGTCCTGTGTCTGTTCTGTGCTGAGTGCCTCTTTACAGCCTCAGCTTTTAACTAGTGTGTGGAGATTATTAGTTCTTGGAGATTGTACAGTTTTTGTTCGTGTTAAGTAATGAATGAATAATTAGTTTAAAAAATTGAGCTAGGAAGTTTGTAACAGACATTTTATTTTCTTCTTAGGGTCGTGTTGTCAATCTTGTGTTATTTTATGGGCATATCCCCTCAACTGACCCTACTGACTTCAATATTCAGCAAATGATAATATCACATAATATCACATATACATGTACATAGTTCATTAATGATTAGTAGGGGTGTGCGGGATCCCGAAAAGTCGGGACCGGAATCGGGAAAAAAATGTCATCCAGATCCCGACATTTTGGGATCCAGAGCAGTTGGGAAATACCGAATGGTTATTTTAAAAAGTCGTTAATTCCCGACGTTTTCTGCATTGTAAGCGTCCGGAACTTATCGGAAATTGTTAGTTTTTATTCCAGAAATGCAAAAACAATCACTTAAGGTGAAAAAGATGTGTAGAATTCGAGATTTCCAGAGGTTTGCGAAATTTCGAACATTTCCCTAAAATTTCCCGACTTTGTCGGGAAATTGCGATCTTTTTTTCCGTCCCGAATGTCCGGATTTAAACATTTTCCCGCCCCGACCAAAAAAATTCTGTTCCGCATACCCCTAATAATTGGTAACTTTCATGTATTTGTATGTGCAAATGTCTTTTATGTCCAGCCTTTCAATTTCTCTCAGTTGCTATTCAGTAGAAATATTCTTGAAGATCAAATTACTTCTGTCCAGGCTTCCTAAGCACAGAAGATGCAGAGTCCTCTGGGAACTACGGGATGAAGGACCAGGTGGCAGCACTGCGGTGGGTGAGGGACAACATCGAGGCCTTCGGAGGGGACCCCAACAGCGTCACCATCTTCGGGCAGAGTGCCGGGGGGGCCAGCACCCACCTACACCTCCTCTCGCCGCTCTCTGCAGGTGAGTGAATCGCCATCAACTGCAAATTGATGCCGCTTTATATGCCATGACCAAAATGTTACCTTGTAAAATTAAAAATCTTCTGGCATTTCAGGTGCCATGGCATATTTTATGGCATTTCTCAAGGATAGAATCGGTCCTGTTTTCGTAGAATAACCAATCAGAAGCGACGTCTAGGTCACGAGTGCAGATGTATTGGCGGCCGTGTGAGATGTAAACAATGTATCACTTCACATTTTTAAAAGCCGATAACTGTTGAACCAAGAGGAATAACATTTCCTATAAAAAGTTTTTAGGTACAAAGCAACGGCGCTGCTTAAACACATGCTTTATAGCGTACACAGTACACATATGGAATAATATTTCAGTTTCTTCAACTGTGAATACCGTGCACTCACTCACTGTAGATGGTGTAACTGGACGTATCTTTCGTGCTTATAAGATAAGATATTTATTGATGTTTTAGATAGAAGCCCTTGGGCTGTGCGTATCCTACAATACTGTTATATAAAGACCCCGCCTTAAACATACGCCCCATTGATCATACATTTAGAAACATTTATAAACAGAAACATTTAGAAAAAATACATATGCACATGTATAAATGGCAATATGTCCCTCTTCTAATATTTGAGATTGCTCACTATCACTACCTTCACAACTATGCACGCAGTACACGGTCGCCCCATCCCTAAGATGGCTATATGTATATATACACAAGGGTTGGATAAAAAGTAATGGCAACACTGGTATAATTGGTACTTGACTGTATTGGCAGAGGAGAACGTGTTACAATCCTTCAATGTAATCGCCCCCCATCTCTACGACCTTCTGCCACACGTATGGAAGGCGTCGTACACCGTCAGCGCGTCCATCTCTGTCGATATCCCGCAGTGACCGCCCTATAGCACGTATGATGGCTTCGCGCGTGTCGTAGTGCTTCCCGCCCAGTGGTTCCTTCATTTTGGTAAAAAGGTCGTAATCACACGGTCTCATACCGGTGAATTCGGCGGATGTTCCAGTACCTCGCACTACCAGTTATGCAGGAGCGCCGTCAGTGTGACACCTTGCATTGTCAAGCAGGATGATGGGACACCGTGCCATCGCTTCCTTCTTAATGCGAGACGAAGGTGGTGTTGCAAGAAGGTGCAGTAGGAGGCTGCGTTGGCCGTCTGCCTGAGAGACGTTGTTCTTCTTGCCTAAACATATTGTTAGGGCGCTTGCACTCTCGTCCTCTGCTTCAGAGCACTGCTGTTTTTGACTGAATAACATACAATCGCTCCCACTCACTATACTTCCTCGTCTGACATTCCTTTACTTTTTATCCAACCCTTATGTATATATCATTGCCTATGGCTGAGCCACTGCTGTTCCGTACCCTTCACTTTCACTGACTCCTTGCAGCATTTTCCCGCGCTCCCTCCAAACTGAATGTAAATAGGAGCCCAGGGCTTTGATGTTCGCATCCGTTATATCACTCCCCTCCTCCCTCATACAGCCTGGATTGTCTGTTCAATGCGGTCCCTTGCACTGTCCCGCCATTTGCGTTGTCTGAGGGGCGCCGACCAAACACACTCATGTAGGATGTGAGCCCTCGTCTCCTCTTCCCCACATATCGTGCAGATGGCACGACCGTCCGGCCCCTTGAGTTTGTGTTGCCTCCACCCCCTAGCAGGAACCAGGCGAATCCACTTCTTTGCTGGTATATACACGTATCAATGTATCGTTTTCTCCCGTAATCGCTAAGCTAACCCAAATGTTCCATGATATGCTTCCGTGTAAAGTACTGTTTGCTATAAGATTTTTTGGAATCATTTACATAGCATTTAGTGTTAGCAAAAATATCAATGAAAATGCTTCCGTGTAAAGTGGGCTTTAGGACATATATTTCAGTTTACATTTTCTGCACTGGTGGTCGAACAGATGGGAGAAACTTCGCCTTAGACGCTACAAGTACCATCCTAGAAATTATGCTCTTTTTGAATTGATCTATTTGCATATCAAATGTAAACGTTTGCATTTGTTGGCAGAAATAGAAGGACAGTTAAAATTCTTGATCCTTAATGCAATGTTTATCCCTCAGGACTGTTCCACAGGGCCATCTCCCAGAGCGGGTCTGCGTTTTGTCCCTGGGGAATGATGAAGGAGCCCAGGAGAAGGGCCCAGCTGCAGGCAGCCCTCGTGGGGTGTCCCACAGCCCCCTCCAAGGAGCTGGTCAAGTGCTTGCGGAAGAAGGACGCCTATGACGTCATTAACACGTTCCCTGGACACTTCGTGAGTCTATAATAAATCATATATAGAATACATATTGTGTGATCGTCTGGTGAGTGGCTGCCACGTAGATATTTACCGTTTTCGTATGTTCTTTCTACTTGTAGTTTACTTAACTATAGCTTGTATCAAGGAATATTTTTATATTTGTTTGTTTTCTTAAGATCGCAAATAGGAAGGACTGTTACAGTTAGGCCTTTATTTTAAAAAATAAAAAGGTATTGTGTAGTCGTAATACCTCTCTCTAGCGCGATTGGAATTTTCTGCTCCCAGCATCCAGCCAAGATGTCAATAGCGAAATAAAACACATTCTAGTTGTCAAAACCAGGGAGGCAAGAATTTCTATGCTAGCTTTATATTATATATATATATAGCTTTACATTTTGGTAGATTATGTAATTTAGCAAATGACGACATCATTTGATAGTGTCTAACGATAGAAAGTCGCGGAAGCTTGGTCGTTAGGGCGTCTGACTATAGCTCGACCACAAGGAAAAAAACCTTCTGTCCAAAGCGTTGGCGCATCTTCCCTGCAGTTATCGGTGCTCGGGGCAGTGTTGCCAGGTCAGACTTGAAAAAATCGGGAGATTCTTCCTTGGGAAACCAGAAGATCTGCTACAAAATCCGATGATCGACCTTCTCGGGGGCGGCATAGGCGTGCGCAATGGGGGAAGGGGGTGCAAGAGGATGTCTGCGGATTTTTTCCAGCGAGGGGGAAGCAATGTATTTTTATCAGGCGGGTAAACGAGGCATATTACCCCGTATAATGTTGCCCTCTCAGAAAACACCACTTGAGTTTGAAATTATCACGTTCCTACATCCCTATTATAATAATGGATGTTAATTACAGTGACTGAAATCAACTCATACGTGTGAAATAATAGGTACTTTTATGTCAACATTCATTTTCCAGAAGGGGAGGGGGTGGCGACCATCCTTGCACTTCCTTCTGGACGTAAATGCCGCTATATAATTTTGTAGAAAATTAAGTATTTAAGTATAGAATAGTATATAAAGGCTAGAAAATTAAGTATTTTCAAGCCGATGAAAGTTCCAAGCAACTACGGGGGAGGGGGTGCATTATTTCCTTAATAATTGAACTATGCCGCTTCGTTCTGTAGCAAATTTCTTGTTATTAACACTCACATACTTTATTCGTCAGTTATGCTGCCTCTATGTTGCTGCATTTAATATATAATAGACACACACACACACACACATACATATATAAAATAATTTGCCCACGCTACGAAGTCAGTATTTCTACTTAGTAAGGCAAGGACGTTTCACTGTGTTTGTGTCACTTCATTCATTTCATCAGATTTTCATTCATCCTTGTTGTCGTACTTACCCGTAGAGGCACAAAAGCGACGTAAAATAACTAAAATAGAAATAGATTTTCGGGTGGGATAAAATACAACCATCTAAAAATAGTAATGTACATGGACGTCCGCAGGATTTTTTCCAGGCAGGGGAAAGAAAGGTATTTTTTCCAGGGGGGGCAAAGAAGGCACATTTTCTCCAATAATAGTGTTGTTCCCTCAAAAAACATTGCTTAAATTTCAATGTATCATATTCATGCAATAATTAACACACATTATTGCAGCTGAAATGAAATTATATGTGAAAAATATATAATTTTTGGTTGACTTTCATTTTCCAGGGGGGGCACGCCCCCCCTTCCGGACGCCCATGGTAATGTAGTAATAAAATAATAATAATGTCCTAGCACATCGTTTGGCATAATTTCACAGTTCAAACAGCACTTTTCATGGCTGAGTGGAGTTCCACTCTCCCCTCCATGTTCAAGTAAGGTGGCCAGGAAACTTATTTTTGAGCAGGCCGTGGAAGGTGCCATAGCAATTGTTTATTATGGAATCCTACCGAGAAATCAATAGGTCTGGCAACACTGACGTTGGCCGCTCTGAAGGCTCCTTCCTCCTGTCTTTTTCCCCCACCCACCAGCGCGATGGGGTCTGCGCAGGTTTCTTTCCTTGTGGTTCCACTATACCATGCGAGAGACCTGGGTTCGAACCCCGGTGGGGGAGAACCTGGATTTCTTCCACCTGTTCAAGCGGCTCCGGCACCCACCCAGCGTCGTATAAAGTGGCTAACTGGAGGAAACGCCGAGGGGTAAAGGCGGCCAGGGGCGTGGTGCTGATCACATCACCCCCCTTAAGCCGTGATCAAGATAGTGTGGGGCCCTACCTCCACACCCCCTATACGCCTATGGCGTGGTGCAAAGCACAGGGGAGCACTTTACTTCTTACTCTTTTATTCGATAGTGTTACAAACAGTATTTGTTATTATATGTTTTGATATAATTATGAGTAATTAATTAAGTGCATTATTATTTCATAATTGGGTGTGAATGAGTGTGTTTGTGTGATATGGCCAGATCCTAATTAGAGTTAGTCTATTCTTGGGTTTCTTCCTTTGTTCGTAAGAGTGTAGTTTGAAAGATCCAATAGGATTTGAACATTCAGCCCTCCCCCCACGCGACGAGGGAGTTATACTGAACGCAACTCCAACTGGCGACTGACCTTGAAGGCTATTTCTGGCCCCCAATCATTTTCGGGGGTGTGTGGTCCGATGGGTGTCAACAACCTCAGTTGCGAAGTAAAAGCTGAAGAGATCACATCGCTCTCCCGAAGCAACGTTGCCAAGCGTACTTCTGTTTTTGACAGTTGCTTTTGTGTCCGCCTGCATCCCGACCTGTGGGTGTGCTTTCCGCAGGACTGCGTGTGCAGTTGTACCATTAACCCCAGCTGATTTCTGATGCTGACAATCAGGGCCGCCGTTAGGGAACGCGAGGCCCTGTGCGAACTATATCCGCGAGGCCTCTGTGTTATGTAATGTTAAAATATTGATAACATCTGTTTCTTGTAAAATTCTTCTCTAACGCCAACCTGATTATTAGAATTGTTAAGTACGCGTTCGCAGTATCGCTGTTTAGCACAAAAAATATTAACATTTGGCAACCAGCTTTTCTTAATGACTTTTGCTGATTGATATATTGTCTTACTGATACAAGCAGGGCCGGCGGAGGGGGTGGGGGGGACGAGGCGAACCGCCCCGCCTAGAGCGGCAAATTTCTAGGGCGGCAAAATTGGAAGAAAAGAAAAAATAAGCCTATTGAAAACTTGGTTGTACTGATAAAACTTGTTCGAAATAGGCTCAATTTTTACTCCACATAAATGTAGTGAGCAAATATCTACAAAACATTAATGTCGATGTGATAGATGCTGTTAGATTTCTTGCAAATATATCAGAGCACTTTGAAATAAGAAGTGATGAAATATTCCAGTTACATAGTCAGTGCCGGCGACTGGGTTCCAAAAACAGGGGGGCGGGCAAGGTGCCAAAACTGATGGGGGGAATACAGTATATTTTTCTTTGTAGATAAGGTTTAGCATAGTGCGGAGGCACAAGTGGCGAGAAATAATGCCCCCCCCCCCCTCTAATCGCACCACTGTACTTAGTTGATGCGAAAGAATTTCATCAAATTTAGATATAGACGATCCAAAGATAGACAATACTATACAGGTCCGAAATCGAAAGAAGCAGTAGTTCCATTCTGACGAAACTGTTGAAGATCCGCAAACACGGTACAAAGTTGATTTTTATTAGCATGTCCGAGACGTGCTTATTTTAGCTCCAAGAGATTTGAGCAGCTTGAACATCGTAGTGAATTTTTCGATTTCTTGCTTGATATTAGTAAGCTTAGAGACATGCCAACTGAACATGGGCTTCGGGAGGGGGTTCGAACCCTTCAGTCGATCACCCCTAGGAATAGGCATAGTTTATTTCAAGTTCGAAAAAAAATGTCATATCTGGAGCTCGTTACTTTTATTGTTAATTGAAGAATGAACGACTAGTTAATATTCGTACAGAATAATCAAAGTAAAAACAGCGTTAGATCGAAACAGTTAGTGTTAAATTCAGTAACCAGGCTATGCTTTCATATTTTACCATTTAAACTAAACTAATAAATGGTTCCACAGTTTTCAAAATTCCAAAAAAAAAGTGAGTTCTATGAGGTGAAGCGAAACAACAGAACTTTATTACTAAAATTTTATCAAATATATATATTTTTCTTGGACATGAAGTTAACAACAAAATAAAATACACTAACTGTATGAAGTGGATATTCACTAATTCGGTGGATCGATTAGAAGTCTC
Source organism: Lepisma saccharinum (assembly GCF_977018435.1). Taxonomy (NCBI): domain Eukaryota; kingdom Metazoa; phylum Arthropoda; class Insecta; order Zygentoma; family Lepismatidae; genus Lepisma; species Lepisma saccharinum. Next base: position 14,416,021 of record NC_139257.1, read on the forward strand.
TCCCCAACGATATAATAATAATAAATTTGGAAAAAAAGTGTGTTTATTTTCAGTGGTTTATAATAGTTATTATATCATAATAATCAAGACAATAATAATAATAATAATAACAAATGTTGTTATTTCTACTATTCTAGTTTTATCAATGGCCTGACCGCCCCTATAAAAGTTTTTGGCGACGCCGATACATCTGATCTTTTGTCTCAAAAGTGTACAAAACTTGCCTGCATGTTAACACATGAAGGCTCCAAATATATTTACCCTACTGATTTAAAATATGAACTGAAAGTACACCGTGTCCATAAATATACTGTCATACTTTAAAGTGGTATTACGTCGCTTTGGATAATCGTTTTTAAATTAAATTGGTGACATTTGAAAGAAAAACTCAAATATTTTGTGCATGTCAACAATGGACACCAATATCAGCAATGGACAACAATGAACGAGAACAAACATAGAAACTGAAATAAATTCACTCCTGACAACAATGGACGATGCAGGTTCATTGTTGGATATTTAGCAGGCAGGCAGGTTACATGTGAATGTTTTCCTTTAAAATTGTGTTGTTATTCCAGAAGATTTAAGAACGTAGTTGGTGTATTTTAGAATATCATTACACGCAGAGTTTGGTGAACGTGTTGGTGTGTTTTATCATTCCACGCAGAGTTTGGTGATGGTCTTCTACAATTGGCCGCCGAGGTCACCTGACTTGCCGGTCTGTGACTTTTTTTTTATGGGGTTACATAAAAGATTGTGTCTATGTACCCCCATTGCTTCAAAACCTGAAAGAACTGCAAATTCGCATCACTTCTGCAATCCAGTCCATCCCTGTGGATATGTTGGAGCGTGTGTGGCATGAATAGGAATATCGCCTTGATGTCTGCAGGGCCACTCGTGGGGGCCACATTCAATGTCTATGAGTTGCAAAATAAAATATTTGAGTTTTTCTTTCAAATGCACCAATTTAATTTAAATACGATTATCCAAAGCGACGTAATACCACTTTAAAGTATGACAGTATATTTATGGACACGCTGTCATAAAACACAATAATCCACCAAAGGAGACCATACGAAAAATAACATTAAATGTATTTTTTTTAATCCAATCATATAATAGGCCCCCTTTAGCGCCCAGTATTCCTTAAAAAAGAACGTTAAAGACAAGAAAAGATTGCGAAATGAGGAATGACTACTAAAAAGAAGTACGCGTAACTCCCACCCCCCTTTCGAAAGTAAAAAAAAAGGATTTGATTTGACTACTAAGCCAGAGATCCAGAGTTCGAATCTCGCCTTGGCCATTGGTGTTCTTTGTGTCTGTTCCTTCATCAATTTTATTGTATCATCTTCGCGATTAGACAAAAGTTACGGAGAAGCGAAGTAAAATAAACCAAACCAACAACAATTAGAATGCGCCTTCTCTTGCCCAAAAAAAATACATCCGTATTTATGACTGTTTAGCTTACCCATTTTTTAATTGGAGGCCAAGGGATTAGTGTATTTAGGATAAACAAAACACTACTAAAACGAGAGGGAAGACAGCGTGAGAAAATATTTGTTATTTAATCATTAAATAGCTATTCCATATTTGAAAAAAGAAAGCACAATATTTTTGTCTGCACATAATTCGTTCCCATTTCATAAATAATGAAATCTCAGCTTTAGACTAGCTACTCCTCAGTGCACGTCACTGACAAGGAGAAAATTCCGGGGGTGTTTTTGGCTCCAAAAAGTCGGCCATTTTGTCTGCAATTGGACCGGACAGGAACACCTAAACGGAGGTATTAGATTACATATCAAAATCTATTCGATCTGCATAGGTTATGCATTTGTGTTTATTTCAGGACTGGTCCACCGATCCGATGTGTGCGTACGGTCCCAGCGTGGAGGTGGGCGGCGACCAATCGGAGGCCTTCCTCTCGCAAGACCCTTCTGACATCATCAAGCAAGGGGTCATGAACCACGTGCCCTGGATGGTTGGGGCGACCAAGGACGAGGGAATCTACAGGGTGGCTGGTAAGTAGCACCACCAGAACGGTGCAACAATAATTTTGAATTAATTATACATTTGTGAACGCGGTAACTGAAGAGCGTTGTGCACATGTGGTTGTATACATAGGCAAGAATTGTTTGAATTTCGCTTTAGACGGTTGAAACATCTGTCCATGCTGAACTAATTAAATCTCTAGGGTGTTCGAGCACTTAAGTCACAAACTGCTTTTTTCTGTTGATTTCATTAAAGTCATACTGAATAAATAAAATAAAGTATTATAAATACAATTTTATATTGTGCATGTGGAACGATTCTTAACAGTGATGATCCAACATGTAAGGTACCTGCACCCAATATGGCCTATTTGCTGCTTCCAAGTAGTTGCAAGGTCAATTCAATAGATGACATTAGTATGTCCAATTGGACTAATTGAACATGTAGGCTGTACCTATAGTGCTGTAACTTCAAGACAAAGATCAAAGATCAAGTCCTGCTTTCATCTTCGGGGAAAGTAATGGATGGAACCATGCCAAGTTCGTTGTAAGTCACTGTAAGCACAGAAAGGCGGGATTGCACCTAGGGTTAGAAGCGGGATCCCAACCACTGTGCATTGTGTCTCCACCGGGTATTGACATGACCCCGCTCTAGATAGAAAGAACGAGATTGTTAAAGGCAAGGTTGTTAAAGGTTCAGGAACTCATAAATTCTATTGGGTTCCGCTGCAGGTCCGGAACAATATTTTCTCCTATAATTTAAATTCGGTACAAGTTGCGTATTGTTTCATTGAAAAAAGTTCCCTGGTCCGAATTTAAATTGATCTGGAAAGAAAGGTTCTTCTACCGTATTTAGATGCAGCCTGAAAATGGTTTTTGGAACGAATTTAAATTGATCCTGAAAAAAATGTTCCTGCACCGAATTTAAATTGATCTGGAAAGAAAGGTTCCTTTACCGTATTTAAATTGAGCCTGTAAAAAGTTTCCTGAACCGAGGAATTGTATTCGGCAAATTTAGGCCGTGTCCGAAAGGTGCAAGAGCGTACTTGAAGTGAGCATCCTCCGAGTATGGTCTTACAGTGCGGTCTTCAAGTCGTGGACTACAAGTGAAAGTCTTTCGAATTGCACTTCGACTGCAGCGCCAAATACGATCAGTAGATAAAACTGAGTACTCGTTGTTTTCCCCGCTTTTTAAACACTTGCTTTTCACCATAGAAATCACATAGCATATTCAAATGTTCTAATACATACATTTCCACACATTAGAATAATTTCAAGCAACAGCTTGCTAGCTTATAACGTATATTAAACCTGTGTTGCTGACTTTCTACCTTCGTGATTTGAAACAAATGAACAACGAGTGTAGAAGTCAGGTGATTAAGCCTGCAACGATCTTTGCTGCGAGTTGTGCACTTGTGTACTTCTGTTCTTGGCACTTTCAAACTGTACTAGGTGTCGTATACCAATTGAACATATACGCCGGACTTGATCTGCACCAGCAGTGAACGCCAGACCTGGTTATTGAACGTTGCTTGTTATCAGTCTCTGTATTGTTCCTGTCATGTATGTCTAAAAAGTCATAGCCGTTCTCTGTGACGAGACTTCCTTCTATTATACCGATATGTAAGTTGTTGTACTTGTTCTATTACTGTGTTCCGGAATTATACACTTTTGTTTGTGTTACAAATACTGTCTTATTCTTAACTCCATTTCTTGGATAACGGAAGAACTGAAAGAACCCAAAACTCAACACTAGGTGACGTCACTTCCGTCAAGACCATACTTCAAGTCTATACTTTGTACGTTTCGGACACAGCTGTAAATCATTGTATGTTTGTGTGTCGCAGCCATCCACTTGGATTCCGAGCTGACGGACGACATCGAGAACCGCTTCGACGCAGTAGCTCCCTTCTCCTTCCACTTCCAGGATAGCTCGCTGGATGACGCCACCGTCGCCCGAAGGATCAAGGCATTCTACTTCAACGGGAGCAACCCTTCGCACGAGAACACGCAGGACCTCATCGACGTAAGTGATCCGAGAAATGAACGCCCGAGGTACAGTCAGCGGCAATAAAAATGAAACACCTATATGCTGAAATGTTTGCTTCCCTCAGAGGCGTTTCGTGAACAATGCTGCGCATGCGTCAATTGTGGGGGAAAGGACAGCTTGCTCTGCGACGACATTAATGAGCATTTCTACATTCTAATTTCTTCATATAGGCGAAGTATGTATTTTACACGAGAGCGTTGAACTAAGCTTATATTACATTTCTTGGTTCTGAAGTGACGCATGCGTCAATTGTTGGAAAAGAATTATTACTTTCTTTCACTTCACATCCAAGAAATGTAATATAAGCTTAGTTCAACGCTCTCGTGTAAAATACATACAGTACTTCGCCTATATGAAGAAATTAGAATGTAGAAATGCTCATTAATGTCGTCGCAGAGCAAGCTGTCCTTTCCATCACAATTGACGCATGCGTTCACGAGACGCCTCTGACCTTCCCTGTTTTTTCCTAACTCTACGGGAGTGGTAGAAGTTGTCATTGAAATTTTGCTTACCACCTATCTTTTAAAAGATACCTTGTCATGTTCGTAGTTTTAACGTCATAATGTCGCTACTTTTCGCTGGAATTGCGCTTTTCTTCTATTATATTATTGTTAACACATATATTGCACCATAAGCACTCTTTCACGTCTTGTTCTTCCATAAAAAGGCGGGAAAATGGCGTCTTTCCTTGTTGCGACTTCCTCTGAAAAAAAAAGCATTGCGATCAACAAAGGCCGGCATTTTTGTTCCACTATAATAATGCAGCTGAACCTCGATATCGAAAAAGTATGCTGGTTAATACCAGGATTGCAAAGTGCTTTCAAGTTCGGCAAAAGGGGGGTGAAGGAAGTAAGGGGTGGAGGGGGAAAGGGACATTTTTCTTCAGAAATTTTGGAATTTTCCTGTTCCTCCCCTCCCCCTCAACCATATATACACTCAAGGTGCATAAATTTTATATAGTCCGATTTTATGGTTTATTCCGCGTATAACGGTACTTGATTCGTCCGTCTAGGGCAATTAGCCTCCGATCCATAGTCATCTAAATGAAACTGCATTTTGCTAAAAAAGAATGGCCTGGAACGGGAGGCTTACATGGCAAAATGGGCTTGGCAATGAAAAGGTTAAAACCAGTTATCGACGTAGAGCCACGCAACACGCATAACACCTTGCAGGGAAACGAGCATTTCAGGATCAAAGTGTCACGTAATTATTGCCGCTGACTGTACCTTGAGTTAATATTTTTCAAACTAACGAACAAAGATTTTGTAGATTTCTTCTACACAGCTTTTCTGTAAACTTTTTCCTAATTTGTTGTTCCTTTTGTTTAGTTAGTTTTTGTACAGGGACGCCCAGAAAAGGTAACTGAAAGTATTAAGTAATCAATATTTTCATTACCTGCTCTGGGTCGACAATGTGAGTGATAATGAATTGAATTTGAATCTTTATTTTAAGTCCACTTTATGCACAGGTATGTTAATCGCGACTGGACCTGCACTTTAAAGTGGAACTGAACCACTGTGTGCCTCCACCGGGTACCGAACACAGCGTGACCACTTCTCGATCGGGAATTGAGAATGCAATATATTTGGAAGTTGTTACTTGTGCAACACAGAATTTCACCATATGTTGCTACATTTCTGGTTCATAAATAAATTCTACCAAGCACTTTGCCAGGGGGGGCTGAAGCTATCCCTAAATCCTACAAATATGTACTTTAAATAGTGAATAGTGGTAACTACACTGCTCGCCATTAAAATTGCAACACCCAGAAGGAAATGAGATAGAAACACGAAACTTGACAAATATGTAGTTCATAATAAGATAAGAAAATGTTTACAGTTACAGCTCGGTGGTGTGACATGTGACACGTAGAACATGGTTGCATAACCCCAAGGAGCTATTAGCGTGTACAGCCTCCACGGGCGGCAGTAACTGCTGCAACACGGCGAGGCATGGACAGAATGAGTCTATCGATGTCTGCTTCGGGTATGGCGTCCCAAGCGGCTTCCACACGGTGCTAGAGGTCTTCAACATTACGTGCCGGAAACCTGAGTTGGGCCAGCCGGCGACCCACCATGGACCAGACATGTTCAATCGGCGACATATCCGGCGAACGTGCTGGCCAAGGAAGCAGGGGCACGTGGTTAGCTTCCATAAATGCGAGGACATTCCTTGCAACATGGGGGCGCGCGTTATCCTGTTGAAAAGTGTCATTTTGCAGTGCATGGATTAATGGGACAGCAACAGGGGTGAGAACCTGTGTGATGTACCGTTGGCTGTTCAATGTCCCTTGAATCCGTACGAGACGCGAACGAACACCTATGGCGATGGCACCCCATACCATGATACCCAATGAAGGCCCTGTGTGATGATGCATGATGCAGGCGTCATGAAGCCTAGTGCCACGGTGCCGCCTTCGCGTGTACGTCCATCATGATGTTGTATACAGAAGCGGGATTCATCAGAGAACACTACAGCATTCCACTCATCTCAGACGCAAACGCCTATGCTCTAGCGTCAGAGGAATCCGCAACAGTGGGCGCCGGGAAAAAATTCCCCGGTTCGCCAAACGACGAAGCACGGTTCGTGGGGACACTGGACGTTGTAAAACATCCCGTACTTCATGCGCAATCCTCGTTGACGTGGCCGTTCTGTCTGTAAGGGCCATGCGTATCAGACGTCTGTTCTCTCGTTCCGTCGTACGACGCGGACGTTGTGAACCTCTACGTCGCTCTACAATGCCTTCCTGGACCCACTGGTTCCATACACGGATCACTGTGGATGCATTCCGTCCTACACGGGCACCGATCTCACGGTAGGATAATCCGCATTCACGGTATGCAACAATTCGGCCGCGATCGAACTGGGAAACCTGCTGGAATCACTGCCGTATTCGACGACGTGGCATTGCTGACCGATTTTAACACACTACACTCACGACCATGCACTTTCACTGCTCTTCTGCACCTATCTGACCTGCTACAGGTACCACTTACCAGATGGCGTGGCAGGCGCACATGACGGATGACGGCCTTGAACACCTAATCATTTCCTTCTGCACCTCTCCTCTACACACTGTGCACATTTCGTCCGATTCCGATTACTTCTTCTGGATGTTGCATTTTTAATGGCGAGCAGTTTAATTTTGCTTTCTTAGCAGGATTAAACATCTTATATAATATAATAAGTTGTAATATACTGAGAAATTCGTCATCAGGGCTCCTGATAAGGGATGAGCCCCTCCCCCTGAAATAAAATTCTGAATTCTACATCAAACTTAAGGCCACACTGGCGGCAGAGCGCGTTGCATGTTCGTCTCATGATCTCATTGTCGAAGGTACCAGCTTCGAATCGTGGAGTTTAGGTATCGTACGTAGCAGCCTATGGCTGTGAAATACACGAATTATCACTTCCATCGTCACGTCCAGGCAAAACCAAAAGAGGCTGACGTAAGATAAGAAAACGGAAATGTATACACATCTTGATGCTAGTGATGTATATTCTGTGCTTCGCAGGCGTACACGGACCGTCTGTTCCTGGTGGGCGTTAACCGGGCGGTGAAGCTCCACGCGGCGACAGCCCAGGCGCCCATCTTCTACTACCAATTCAGCTACGAGGGCAGGGCCAGCTACAGCACCACCTACGGGCCCAGGAACAAGATCTACGGTAAGGCTTCACAACACTAATTCTTTCCAAACAATTCACACGAAATTACAAATTAAGCTGTACAGAAATGTAATCAGGGTAAATTAATTTTGTTTTAAAAATATTAATTTTCTCTAAACACAGCTCTTGCGATGTTTCAAAAACACAATTTTGGAAATCTGTTTATCATCTTTAAATGAAAAATGGAAAGTTTTAGGAATATTTTCAGGATCATCACTTTGCTGCATTCAACAACTTATTTTTACTAATGATTCAACTTCTTTTAATTAATGATTTTTGTAAACGATGTTTTTAAAGCAATTATTAGAGCTTTGTGTAGAAATTGCGTCAAAATATGATGCTCGTTTTATTTGTAATTTCGTGAATCAAAATAAATTGGTGTGTTCAACAATTCAGGACAAGGCCGAGGAATAATAATAATAATTTAATAATATTTTTTTCTTTATTAAGCGGGCGAGTTTCTGCCAAGGGCTGCTCTGCCACCTAACCCTTGTCAATATGATGATACATATGAGATATGATAAACTGCGTATGGAGCAGTAAGCTAAATATAATAATAATGCACATACAGATACAAAAAATACACAAAAATTAGATGCGTACAAAACAAAGTGTAACTACAAATAGAAAACAAAATAGTATTAATAATACAATAATACAATTCCATATAGTGAGTGACTTGATACCTTCAGTACAGCGCCTTGAATAACGTAGTGTGGAAAACCAGCTCTCTGGCTGGTTCCACTCGAAAATGATCCGCTAGAGGCGCTGGTGTTGATCCCGGTGCTTGCTATTCGTCTGCTTATAATGGAAGTAAATGGAGTTTTCGCTGCAACGTCTGATTCTTTTCCATGAAGCATTTCTATGAATGTGATAATTGCTATGATATTTGGTACAGTGGTCGCGAAGATATCAACGAACATTCTAGACAGTCGACCACGTCCTGTTATCGTCATACTTTCGTTAATAATACGGGAGAAAAAATACGCGTGGAATGCTCTTGGCAAACTAAATTTTTGTGTATGAATTAGGTTCATTATTATTATCATCATCATCATTTCTTTTAAAGATATACACACTGAAGCATTTGTATTTTTGATATTTACTGTCTCTTTTCTTCCGCTTTAAACTAATCGCGGCGATGATGATAATGATGATTGCATGAAACGACAAGGGGAACCCCATGAAACTTTCTTAGTGCCATCGACATGAGTGCAAGGCAACTTTCAAACCAATGGAACAAGCGACACGGGATGTTCACACTGTCACACTAGTGACACAGACTTCCAGACTGTAAAATAGCATTCATTGCACATGAACGACACGTTCATATGGCGTATTCGCGTGCTACTTGTTACTTCGGTCGGAAAGCTCCTTAAAGGAAAGGTGCTGAGACCGAAGCGACGCGCTACAGGGGGAGTTCCCACTAAGTGACAAGCGACATGGTGCCTTCAGGCTATTGGCAAGCGTTGCTTGCGAACAACAGATAGGCGACACGATAAACCGCACATTACAACAACAGATCTAGGCGACACGATAAGCCACACGTGTCGCTTTGTCGCTTCTGCGTCGCTCAAACTGGGCCATTTCCTCAATAGCTTGCAACATGTTGCCGTGGTTTATTGTTCGCGCATACGCAATGCAATGAGTGTCTTTCTTTAGTGAGATTGCGCACCAAAGAGAAAAGCGGCACGCGACACTTATCGCTTGAGGATTTCACAAACCGAACGCTGGCCTGTGCTTCCCGTCATGCCGCTACGATGTGAAATGTTGCTCTTGATTGGCTCCTTTCCAAGCAACATGTGTCGCTTCGGTATGAAAGTTGCCTTGGACCGAATGACCCGTGTCGCTTTGGTGTGAAATCCTCGTAACGTTTGTCGCGTGTCGCTTTGGTCTAAAATCTCATTGAGGAAACGGCGCAGTCAGAGCTTGTGTCCCTACGGTTCGAAAGGCTGCATTCATTATAGACTGCTCGCTTTCAAGCGACACTTGTGGTTTGTCGCCTCGGTATGAAAAATATCTCTCAGGATACTATTTATATTCTAATAACATAGAAAAATAAACTCTAATACACAGTCCAAGACCTGACGTCCGGAATCACATTGCGATGTTTCTTCTTGTGTTACGCATGCTATTTATTTATTAATTTTATTTTACTTTTCTTTCCAAATTAATGCCATTTCGTGACTGCAAATCACTCCACAAATATAACTGTTTCCATCAATTCACGTACCGCCTTTCAAGACAAACAAATCTACATAATATATTCCAAAAACTAACAAAGCCGCATTACTTTCATAAGAAAATTAGCACCGACATCGATCTTTCTCCTCCGTCTGGGGAACCAGTTTCTTTGGTCGTTTTCCACACCACGTTATTCAAGGCGCTGTACCTTCAGTATGTGCCCCGACTCTGCCATTGTTCCATTAACAGCTGATCTTTTACTTTACCTTTGAGGTTTAATGGGTTGTTTACACTTGCGATGTTTCCGGGCAATGCATTTCCATGCTTTGGGAGCCGAAAAGGAGAAAGATGATTTGTAGGCCGTGGTAGAGTGATGGGGTAAATCGAAATTGTTCCGCTTACGGGTAACATACTGATGGATTTCCCTACGGGAATGCATTTTCTCGAACATGTACTACGGTTTACCTTCTGTCAGTATGCGGCGGATGAAACAGAGATAGTGTAACTTCCATCTCTTTGCCATGGTAAGAACCTGATTATTATTTAAAAATGGAAGAATAGGACCAGACACTTTTGCTTGAAAAATGTATCTGAAGCACGCATTTTGCACCATTTGTATTTTTTTACTGAGCTTTTGCGAGAGTTGAGGGTCGTAAACATTATCACAATAGTCGAACAATGGGTAGATTAATGCTTGGATGAGTCTTAGCTTGGATTCCGCAGGGAGGAAGTCACGGAAACGATTCACATTCCTGAGTGTTTCATAACCCAAGTAAGGCGTTTTTGTTTTAAAAAATCGTACATCAATTTCCAAGAACTGCTCCAATTTGAAATTCCATCATTCCTGTGACGAACATGTGGGAGTTTTAGTTGGTTTCCGCCTGCCATTGTAATATTCCAGGGGGACCGTGCTCCCAATCCCCGCCTTTCTTCTGGATATATTTTATACAACTAATCATGAAAGTGAATTGTTTTGTTTAATTACTGGTAAATGTGCGAAACAGTTAGAAACAGCAGTAAGATTCAATATCAACATAACTTTAGAAATGAAGCGAAACGATTTTCTTAAGGGCAATATAGGCATGTCCACGTTACTCTTGTGACTTCAACTTATGTCAAAATTCTCTTCGTGGATACTACAGTAGCGTGCAAATTAATCCGAACAAGATACACATTTTGTCATTTAATGCAATTGCTACAATATACATAACTACACATGTATTTAGAAATACCCTTAGTACTTTATGTGACCTCCCTTGTTTGTAATCACATCATTGACACGTTTAGGCATGGATGGCACTAAATTTGCACAAATGTTTTTAATTTCTTCATCAATGTACCACACGTTAACAAGGGCACAAAGCCTTTACTCCTTGGTTGAACAATCCACTTTTGACATCCTTCTTTTCCAGATAGACCATAAATTTTCAATTGGATTTAAGTCAGGTGAGTTTCCTGGCCAGGAGAGTACTTGTACATTGTAATTATCAAAGAACTCATTGACTTTTCGAGATGTATGACATTTTGCTAGGTCCTGTTGGAAAACACAACTGACTCTTCGTCTGTCGACGATAGCAAAATACTTCAACAATAGACTCCACTTCGGTTCTTCAACAATGAACTATTGAGTAAAAATGGATCGTTGTTCATAGCACAGGGCATTATCGAGAGAGAATGAGCAGTTATTTAAAAAAAGTGAAACTAAAGTTTATAACTGCAACGTATTTTAAGCTTATTGTATACCTGGAAAAGTATTTATCTTGTTCGGATTAATTTGCACGCTTCTGTATAAAACATGACTAAATTAAATATTAGATTCTAGAGGATGTCTCAAAAGTAATAGCACAAACTGACACAGGTGAAAGTACACGATAATAAACATGGGTCTGCAAACGAGCCGTTTTCGAGATAATCGCGAATGTGTGATTACAAGCTGCCCCTGACTTCATTTCTTGTAAACGGCGTTCTAGGTGGTAAAATGCTAATAATGTGTGCGAATGTGTGATTAGAAGCCGTCACTGACACGCAGATATGATCAAAGATGGATAGGCCGATGCGGGCCTGTACCGTGGCCCCCAAGGTCACCGGATCTAAATCCTTTGGATTTTTGTGTCTGGGCTCACCTCAAAAGCGTAGTGTACAACACTCCCGTTGACACAGTTGAAGAACTGGAACAGAGAATTGTACATGCTTGTGACCAATTTCGAAATGATCCGGGGGTGTTCGAAAGAATTCGAAACTCAATGCGGAATCACGTTCAGTATTGCATCCAGATGGAAAGACGACACTTTGAACACCACCTCTAACAGGCACGAGTGTACAGTAATTGTAACGTAGAACATACTAAAGTAGTGCTGCATTCCTTGTTAAAGTAAGTAGAATGTTCAATAAAAGCAATGAGATCTCCTGATTTTTCATACTGTATTATTGGTATTTTACCAACTAGGACGACGTTTACAAATACTGAAGTCAGTGACGGCTTGTACCCACACATTCGCACACATTATTAGCATTTTACCAACTAGGACGACGTTTACAAACAATGAAGTCAGTGGCGGCTTGTAATCACACATTCGCGATTATCTCGAAAACGGCTCGTTTGCAGACCCATGTTTACTGAGACTTTTTTGCTTCTATTATCGTGTACTTTCATCTGTGTCAGTTTGCGCTATTACTTTTATTACTTTTGAGACACCCTGTATGGTCAAGTTTTATAGAATTCAAGACGTAAATTATTGATATGTATGTATAAAAGTATATGCATATAATCTGTATATTGGTCTATACTCACCCACCGACCCACCCACACACACACACAAAATTGAAAAACTAATTCGAATGGTCACACGAGTAACGTAGACATGAGAACGTATTGCTTGTTCATCGTTTTATAATTCTCCTAATCCTAGATTTCTGTCTAAGTAACTGTTTTCTTTGTGTGTACAATTCAAAATTTTTTTCACTCATTGAAACACGAAACGATGCGCAAACACACAATGCACAATTCGCACACGCCCAAAGCGAGGTAACGACCTACGACGCATGCGCAGAGAAGATGAGTCCCCACTTTGATAGAACCAGCATTCGGCAACCAAACACACGGTTCATGTCTGGCGGTAAGTTACCAAGTACTGAATCGTTTGCCTTTAGTATCTGGATAAATATAGAATTTTATTACATTTTCTATGAAGTTTATAACGAGGAAAATGCATTCCTAACAATTTTGTCTCCAGAGTTTCTGAAGATAACTTGTTGCAGGAGTGTGCCACGGTGACGACCTCCTATACCTGTTCAACAACTCGGAGATGCCTCAGATGGCGGAGAGAGACCCAGAGATGAAAACATCACGGGTTCTTATCAAGCTCTGGACAAACTTCGCAAGGACAGGGTGAGCAAAATCTGGTCGACACTTATAGTTAAATCAAGGGCCAGAGATATTGCTGGAAATAAAGGTAAATTTGATGATTGTAGAGTAGTATAAAAATACAGTATTCCACAGAGAGTATTTACTTCTGGTTCCCAATTCTGGTAACGTCACTGTCTACTGTAGCCTACTACAGGCAAATGTATTATATACAGGTATAACAACACGTTTATCTCTGGTAACACAGAATTTCAGTTTTGCTATAAAATAATGGTTATTAGTTATCTAGCAGGGACGTATCTAGAAATACATTTCGGGTGATCCGAACCGAGTGTTTCAATAATAATAATAGTGTTTATTTTACAATAATTATATTAAATTAAAATATTAAATTAATTAATATCTTATTATTATTACATGATATAAAGATTGTTTAAGTATAGATATATAACAGCACGCATTCATTATGTTGCTTACATGTAGTTCAGATTGCCAAAATTCGTATAAAAACAACTGTCCTTGCTGTCAAATAGGCAAAGAATTCAATATTTATTGAATAACGAAAAAAGGATGTTAGATCCAGATGGCGAAAAGTAAAGTTCCTGATTAATATTTTATTTTATCATTCCTGACTCTCCTAAATACGTTATTGTTGTCTACCTATTCATTCATATAATATTCATTAGCTGTTTTCCTGCCGTTAGTAATTTCAGTCTCATTGCAGGAACCCCACACCGGAACAGACGTCCCTGCTGCCCGTGGAGTGGCCTCCGGTGACACCCGATGACTTCGTGTACCTGGACATCGGGGAGACTCTCCGCCTGGGAAGAAATCTCCACGCAGAGCGAATGGAATTCTGGGAATCTCTTCCTCTGAAGGAGAATGAGCATCCGGTCTGGAGGGACGAGCTCTGACGTCACTTCCTCTCTTCCGGAAACCATCTCTGCATCATCGTTTGAAAAGGCGTCAATCTCCAAGCAGTCTTTCAATCCATTGCTTCCTGGGTCTCCCTTATCGCACAACGCTAGGACAACTTTGCGTTCTGACGTCAGACGAGGAATACCTATGTTGCTAGCTTTGGTATTATTTATGCTAAGAGAAGTAAACCTAACAACTTAGGCATTTAGCCTAACAATAAAAGCATAGGCGTAACTTGCAAATTTTCAGGCCTATTAAAATTCAGACGTTAATGGCATTTTTGTTAACCTCCTGGGACCCGAGCAGTGTTGCCACATAAGGGAAATTTCCCTTTTACAGGGAAATTCAGACAGAAATTTTAGCCAAAAGGGAAAAGGGAATTTTGATGAAAAATACCACAATTTCAGGGAAATTTTGTCATCTGACTCTACATTACTACAGTTTATGCTAATTTCATATCCACATTCTTATGTTATTTTATTTATTTATTTTGCTATTCCTGCTTGTTTCTGCTCCTTTAAGTTTATTGTACGTTGCTTTTATGCATCTTTCGATAAATAGTAACGATGAGGAACGATTTTTAAATGGATTCCTGACCAGGATTCAAACCTGGAACACCTAGCCAGGAAGTGAAACCGAAATGTGAATTTTTTAAAAAATATATTTTCTATTCATCGAACACGGGCCAACGGAATACTTAACTACGTACTACTACTGCTTCCACCAACACCATTAATAATGCTACTACTACTACTAATTATTATTATTATTATTATTATTATTATATAATTTGCTTAGGTGTAGGGAAAAATTGGTCCAAAAAGGGAAATTTGTCCCTTGGAAAGGGAAATTGTGCCCTCATATTGTGGCAACACTGGACCCGAGGAGCAAGGTAATAAGTATTTTTTTATAATTTCACAAATGTAACAGTTAGCAAGAAAAGTCCTGACTGGATGCTATTTTAAGGGATAAAAAAATTTCCGATTCAGTCCCCCCCACCCAAGTTAAACCCCAAGTACGACTCCGCCCCCTAAAGTCAGGTCCCAAGTTACGCCAATGAATAAAAATATTTTCCGGTGACGTCAGAACACAAGGCTGTTCTAGCGTTGTGCGATAAGAGAGACCCTTGCTTCTGCATCCCTGGGAACATCTTTTCACCAGATTTCCAGTGTTCCTACTAATGTGATAAAATCAGGATACGAATCATTTAGCTCAACTGGGATAAGAACTAACATCTAATAATTACAACCTACAATTTACTAGCTTATTATAGTAATAATAATATACACCATCTATTATTCTCATGTGTATTTCTTAGTGTAAATAAAATAAATATTTACTCCAAAAACGTATAATAATTGTTGCAAAATGAAATATGAAACGTAAGTATTTTTCCATACTACTCTTCCTCATGATCGCCACAGACACGATGCTAGCCAATTCCTAACATAATTTCAGCCACGTCGTTAGATTGATCGATTTATGTTATTTAGCGTCGCTTTTCTGCCACTTTTCGAGGCTAATCGCAACGATGAGGATAAGAGAAGACGACGAAATCACACTCTGGTGTAATTTCACGGTGATTATGGCTGTCAAGAATCTCTCTCTCTCTCTCTCTCTCTCTCTCTCCTACTTATTTATTCTTATCTCTCTATTTGTCTTTCCTTCTTCCTCCTTCCACTGCTTTTTTATTTTTATCTCTCTCTTTTCTCATTTCTTCTTTCCCTTTTTCCTATTTCTTTATTATTATATTTCTCTTTTTCTCCTTCCTTCTTTCCCCTGTTTCTATATTTTTATCTCTCTCTCTTTTCTTCTTTCCCTTTCTCCCCTATTTCCTTATATTTATCTCTCTTTATATCATTCCTACTTTCCCTTTTCCTGTTTCATTATTTTTATCTCTCTCTTTTTCTCTTTTCTTCTTTCCCTTTTCCTCTGTTTCATTATTTTTTATCTCTTTCCATCTTTCCTGTTTCTTTATTTCTACCTCTCTGTTTTCAATTTCCTTCCATCTCTATTTTTTCTTGTTTCTTTTTTATCTTTATCTCTCTCCTTCTTTTCCTTTTCCTGTTTCTTTATTTTTATCTCTCTTTATCTCATTCCTTCTTTCCCTTTTCCTGTTTCATTATTTTTATCTCTCTCCTTTTCTCTTCCCTTCTTTTCCTTTGTTTATTTTATTTTTCTCGTTCCTTCTTTTGCGCTTTCCTGTTTCTTAATTTTTATCTCTCTTTTTCTCTTTCCTTTATTTTTATCTTTCTCTTTCCTTCTTTCCTCCTTCTTTACTTTATCTCCTTCTTATTTTTTATTATTTTCCTCTGTTCTCCTTATTTATTTATGTTTCTCTGATTTCTTTTTCCCCTCTTTCCCATTTCCTCTGTTTTTCTATTTTTATCTATCTCTCTTTCTCTTTCCTTCTTTCACTTTTTCCTCCGTTTCTTTATTCTTATCTCTGTATTTTTCTTTCCTTTCTCCTTATTCCTTTGCTTCTTATTTTTATATCTCTCTTTCCTTCTTTACCCCTTTCCTATGTTTCTTTATGTTTATATTATTTTTCCTTTCCTTATTTCCCTTTCCTCTATTTCTTTCTTTATATCTCTCTCTTTCCTTGTTTCCCTTCTTCTCTGTTTCATTATTTTTATCTCTCTCTCTCTCTCTTCTCGTTCTTTTTTTCCTCTTTCCTTTGTGTCTTTATTTTTATCGCTCTCTTCTTCTCTTTCCTTTTATCCCTCTTTCATGTTTTTATTTTTATCTCTCTTTTAACTTTCCTTCTTTCCTCTGTTTCTATATTTTATCTCTCTCTTTTTCCTTTTTCTCTGATTCTTTATTTTCCCCTCTCTCTGTCTCTGTTTCTCTCTCTCTCTCGCTCGCTTCCTCTCCACAGTAAGCTCCATTACTCTAATGATTGAAACCCGTATGCAAGAATGAACACAAAGGAAACATTCTCTCATGTTTAATCTTCCATAAAAATAGTGAGAATTGTAGAAACTTCCTGGTCAACTCACTCGTCCATTATATAAGGTTCTTGTCGAACACACAGGAAATCGTGCAGGAAACGATCTCTTCTTTCACCAGATCATTGGACAAGTGCAAGATCACATGCCGAGCGATGTAGGGTTGCCCTGTCCAGAATGGAGTTAAAATTCAAAATTTCAGAACTAATATTAATTTATTATTTTCCTGGGGGGGGGGGAATACAGTAACTGAAAACTTCTTTCAACGGATCGCGAGATAATGTCTTTGTCAGTCCTCGGCTAAAATATGAAAACATTACGTCAATTTATTCTCCGAATAATGGTGCCAAACTAAACCCGTAAGGTTAAGAAGCACTGAGAAAAAACCTCTCAACCTTGGCCAGGGCTTGAATTGCTTGAATTGCACTCATGGTGGCGGAGTTTACACTTCCTGAACAAGGAAATGTTCTCACATATTTCCTTTTAATCCCGCTATAAAAAGAAACTACGTTCTTGTATATTTAATTGCGCTTACGATTAATCGAGTGATATCTTGTTCTCATAAGTAAACATTCTCTCATGTTTTATCTTCTATAAAAAGAGAGAGAGAGAGAGTGTTGTGCAAACTTCCTGGGCGACTCACTCGTCTGTGAAGGTTCTTGCAGAACCAGGATCCCCAAGGGATATTCTAAGCGGGAAATTTCCCACGAACGGGGAATTTGTTTGTTTAAAATTGCGGTAAACTTCTACAAACCCAGCCCTGGTTTTGCCTGATTCTTCGCTTCGTAAATTTCTACGAATTACAGTGATTCTTTATTTCTATCTCTCTCTTTTCAATTTCCATCTTTACCTTTTCTTCTGTTTCTTTTTATCTTTATCCTTTCTTCTGTTTCTTTCTTTATCTTTTTCCCTCGTTCCCTTTTCCTGTTTCATTATTTTTATCTCTCTCCTTTTATCTTTCCTTCTTTCCTCTTTCTTCTGTTTATTTACATTTCTCCCTTTCTTCTTTCCCCCTTTCCTATGTTATTCAAACGGAAAAGGGAAAAAGGAGAGAGATAAAAAGAGAGACACAAAAATAAAGAAACAGTAAAGAAGGAAATTAAAAAGAGAGATATAAATATAAAGAAAGAGAGATATAAATATAAAGAAAGAGAGAAAAGTAGGAAAGAGAAAAAGGAGAGATAAAAATAAAGAAACAGAAATAAGGAAAAGGAAAAAGAAGGAACGAGAAAAAGGATAAAATAAACACACATCCTGATGAATGAAAGACTCAAAGTCAATTTCTTGCAGGATAAAGATGTTGATTTCAGGCGTCAAAAACCTATAGCTAATATCCAAAAGTCGATGGTCTTTGTCGTTTCAACACTTTCAGCGTGTCATTTTTGTGCGGCTGGGCTTGCAGCTCCTAGGCTAGGCTAATGGCAAACCCCCCCCCCCCCCCGTCTTCGACGTCATCAGTGTTTCAAAGGCAACAAATCCACAGAGGATAGCGCAAAACCAGGAGTAGGGAGCTGAGTTGGTGTGGACCTCCGTGGAGGAGTGGCCAGGTTCGAATCCCGGGAAAGGCAAGGGTAATGTTTGTATTTTTGGTTCGAAATTGAAGCCTAAAATATATTAATGAAAACAGAAAACTTAAAAAACAAAATATATTAAAGTTTCTTTTTAAATAAAGTAAAATAAAATGCGTAAATATAATAAAGTAAGGCCTCCCCTATGACGTGTTGGCAATGTCGTCGCATTGTAATCAATGGGTGCCGAGTTCGATTCTCGGTGGAGACACATGGTGCTTCAAATCCCTGGATCCGAACCACTTGTGCCTCCACCGGGTATCAAACCCGGGAAGGAATCATATTGCAGAATAATTTAATAAGTATATTTAACTAACTAACTAATTATCTAGCCTTCTTAAACCCAAAGGTTCATGGCTGCAGCAACACAGGCCTTCCATCTGTCCCTATCTTGAGCAAGATCTATATAGGGTCAATCCATATGAAATCATACAACCTGGTTGCTCGACCATTTTTAAAATTTTCTAAATATTATTCCTTCATAATAAATGTTAAGGTCAAAATTGTGTATTTTAATCGCTCAAAATGACATTTTCGGACATTTTTTTGAGGGGGAAGGCAGTTTGCTTGACACTTGAATTTTTTTGCGCAAGTACCTGTGTACCAATAGAGTACGTCAAAATTATTTGAAGCTTCAGACTTTAATATTTGTTTTTCTACAGGGTCATAAACATGTACTTTTTGTTAAAAAAATCCAAGTTCAGGGTTAAATATCTCTGGTGGGCAGTTGTTTAAAAATCTGAAATTTCTACACAATACAGTACTCCATGATAAGTAACTTCAGTAAAAATTGTGAGTTTGAGATTTAATTGGTTTAGGAGATACAAAACTCGTGAAAAATTCAACATTTTGCATTAAATATGGCATGCCTAATTTCATTTCTTATTAACATTTTGTGTTGAAATTCTGCAAACTGTAATTTGGAATGTCAATGAACAACATTACAATCCTTAAATGGCTCTGCAATAAAGTATATATACGAGGGCGTGCTGAAAAGTAGCGCTTCCTATGTTTTTATTTTCTTTGTTACCTTGTAAACGCATTTTGGATTTTGAGCAACCATACATTGCACTTATAAGACTTTCCACCTTCTCCATTGAAGGTTTCAAACTTCTAACGCCGGGGGGTGCTGAACTATTGCGAGGAAAATGGCAGCATGTAACCATGCAATGTTGGTGAAGCGCCTGAAGTAGCGTGCCGTGATCGAGTTTATAATCGCAGAAAATGTGCTACAAATTGACATTCATCTGAGACTGAGGGAATATTATGGGGATGAATGTGTTAGACATCAGTATTGCGCGATCTTGAGTTTATCATGCTCTTAAAGAAAACACACAGCTGAAACAATCTCAGCTGTGTGAGAGAATGGATTGAAAGGCCAGGAACTAGAACTGATGGAGGTCATCGGATTCGTGTTCAGCTGGGGTTTTCTGTAAGAGAAAAAACCCCTATATTCTCTTCCATCCATACCGATTTGCTTTAAATCCATCTCAACGTTGTCACTCATTCTTCGTCTTGGCCTTCCTACAGGTCTCTTACCATCAGGTTTTCTAACAAGAATCCTGTAAACTCCTCTTTCCTCTCCCATTCGTGCCACATGGCCTGCCCACCTAAGTTTTCTTGATTTCATTATTCTAATAATATCTGGACATGAATACAAATTATGTAGTTCTAAATTATGTAACCTTCTCCACTCACCTGTCTCCTCATCCCTTTTAGGTCCAAAGATTTTCCTAAGGATCTTATTTTCAAATACTCTCAATTTATGTTCCTCTTTCAATGTAAGGGACCAAGTTTAACACCCATATAATACTACGGGCAAAATTACTATTTTGTATATTTTAACTTTTAGTTTTTTAGATATTAAACGAGAAGACAAAAGTTTATGAAGAGAGAAGTAACATGCATTTCCTGAATTAAGCCTACTTTTCATTTCCTCTTTAATATAATTTTCATTTGTTAATATTACTCCCAAGTATTTGAATTTGGAAACTGGTTCAAACGAGTTGTTATCAATAATTAGATTTTGATTATTACCTAACACTTGGTTTCGGCCTGTAAGCATATATTTAGTTTTCTCTTTGTTAACTTCCAAACCTATCTCTTTAGCAGTTTTGAAAAATATTTTAGCATTATTCTTCATTGTATTTATATCATCCCCTAATAAGTCTACATCGTCTGCATATGGTAACAACTGAGTCATACCATTTAATTTTAGTCCTTCGTTAGTTTCTTTTACCTTCCTAACAGCATGTTCTAAGGCAAAATTAAAGAGCAATGGAGATAATGCATCTCCTTGTTTTAACCCATCATGAATTGTAAATTTGTCAGACAAATTAATACCCACACGAATTTTAATTTCTGTTTCTTAATAAGTATATTTATATTGGAAAATCATGTAGCAATTTAAGCTAAGAGATTACTGTTATTTTTATGTTATTATGTTTGTATTAACAAAAAACGAACAATAAACGAGTTCTATAACAGTAACATTTAAAGTTTGTAAAAATAACGAAGTTATTTTTCGTAAAAAAAAAGTGTGTGTATATATCACTATGTCATTCCATTGTTGGAGGAAAATGGAAAATATGGGGAGCAAAGTACTAGGATGCGGGGGGGGGGGGGGAATAGGGGCACCAAAAATCCATCTCGTCCAGTTGAAAATTTTATCTTGAGTCGGTAATCGAACCCAGGACGCTCACACCAAAGGGGTTTATCCAGAATTTTCATTTGAGAGGTGTACGTTTGTGTTTAGGCCGGTGTAAAGGTGTTTTTATAACCAAAATGATTATAAATTGAACCTCTGTGGAAAAAAATAGGGGTGTTGAGGAAATTTTGGGTGGTTGTTGAGGGTGTGTGGATATATCACTGGGTGGGAGATGTCTCATATGTCTGTGTGTCCAGCATAGGTAGTGAAGGGAATTTAGTTTTTCCTTGCGAGGGAATTTTCGATGTGAACTTTGTCCTGTCCACAGTGGAGAGAGAGTGGCCTTGAGAAGAGAAGCCTCACTCACTCGCCGCGATGCCTCCGTGTCTGGTGGTCGTGGCTATCGCTGCCTCCGTGGCTGTGGCTGCAGGCGACCTCCGCGTGCAGGTGTCCCAGGGCTCCCTGGAAGGGCGAAGGATGACCACGTGGGGCGGGAGGGACGTCCGGGGGTTCCTCGGGATCCCCTACGCGCAGCCCCCGATCGGGGAGCTCCGGTTCAAGGTAAGTGACCTCATGTTAATTACCAGCTGTTGGAAAGCACAAGAAATAACACAGTGTCAGTTGTTTACGAGGAAAAGTAACCAAGTTCCAGTCACTTAGTAGAAAAAGTATCTCAGTTTTGTTACTTAGTAGATAAAGTAACTTCAAAATTTTGGAAAAGTAACGTAGTTCAGAAGCATAATTACTAGGGCCTGGGACTTTTAAAACTGTAAAATATGTATGTAATTATGTCATATAAATTGGATAATAAGTCATGAAAAGTTACAAATATGTCAGAAAAATGCAGAAAAATTCCCAGTAAAGCCAAAAATATGCACAGCATTACTCTCGAATTTCTCCCATGCCCGATAGAGTAGAGTAGGGGCTGTAATGTACTGAATGTTATTTTTACTTTTGACTGATTTTTGTCAAAAGCGCAAAAGGCAAAGAAATGAGTACGAAACTTGTTTACTTCCCGTGCAACAATGAGAGAGAACATTTTTCCTCAATAATGTTTGCATGGCTATCAATTGTCGGCGGGATAAAAAAAAGTGAGGTATTGTTGTTCTGTACTAAGAAAAGACGACACCTTTCTTCCGGCCTTTCCATATCCTGCCATCGACAATATGAACTACCCGTTGTGCTGAAGCTACGAAGAAAAAATATGAAATAACCGATTATGTGCGAGAGAATTACGAAATTATACTGAAATATGTCTTATTACAACAAAATTTAAGAAATATGTTGTAAAAACGCAAAATTGGTGAAATATGTCAAAATATGCTTTGTCAAGTTTGTCTATTTCGACTAATTTTCATCAGATATGTAAAGATCTCACCCCAATATTAGATCCGAAGCCAAATGAAAAATATGTTATAACATAACGTCCCGGGCCCTAATAATAACTAACCCATCTACTGAAAAAAAAAAATAGTGGTGATAACTTTGTTACTAGAAAAAGTAACTGATTTACTTGTCAGTTATTTGAATCATTGTCATTCCAAAAGTTTTCGTAACTGCGATTCTTGTAGAAAGCACCATGTCCACAATTGGCATAATTCACTTCCATTGAGCCTTAAATAGCGACATCCGCTTAGACATTCATTTGCATGCACGGATATTTAACAGTCCCAAACACGCAGTAGTTACAAAGGGAATGTTTTATAAACAGGGTGGCCCAAAAAAGGTAACCCTTTTTTGGGCCACCATCACCTCTCCTCTGTTTTTATTTGTCTCTCTGCCCCTCCTTCCATTTTCCTTCTTGTTTCAAAGCACGATTTCTATTGCAGCCAAGGTTCTGTGGAAATGTCCCTTCATCAGTTTTAGCTTATCATCATCGTCGTCGCGATTAAAGTGGCAGTAAGGCGACTTAACAAACATCAAAGCGAACACAGAATATAACCTGTATTGAAACAGAGTCAAAAGTTATTTGCGTGTAGTATACTTTTTGATTCTTTCAAAATTATCGTAATAAAGAATCACCACAATAAAGTATGTGTTAATTTTGGTATAGTATTTTTCTGCTGGTAGTAACAGATAACGCAGATAGCAGGGCTGTGGTCGAATTATACATATTTATGTAATCTGGCCATTGCTCCATAGAGCTTGGAACTGTCAAATGCCTCTGGTTTCACGTCATCGGGAACGTAATACTGAGAAGGTTTATGTCAAATATAGGGATTACGGTCCGTTTCGCTTTATTGCGTTTTCACCTCCCCCAATACAATTTCGCGTGATTTATGTGACACTAACTTTCTAAGGCGAAACGGGACATCCCATTTCGCCTTCTCCTGTTTCACCTTACACACAAAAATTTCCCACCAGGGAATAATATCGACATGAAGGGTCATTATTAATAATGTATTATTAACCTAACCTAACCGACAGGACAATGGATGAATTACCCTTCATGTCGATAATATCCCTTGGTGGGAAATTTTTTGTGTGTAAGGCGAAACAGGATAAGGCTAAATGGAATGTCCCGTTTCGCCTTAGAAAGTTCGTGTCACATACATCATTTGAAATTCTATTGGGGGAAGTGAATTTGAATTTTGAAGTTGAATTTAAAATTTTGGGTGCGTCAGCACTTACGCTATTTTGCACCCGTCACATTATACAGGGGCCAGCCCCTTATCATTACAAATGACAACTCTAACGTTGCATAACTAAAAATATTAAAATCTTCTGACTTCTGTTAAAAGCTGAGGCTGTAAAGGAGCACTTTGCACAAATAAGGACAAAACAGAGGACAACACAAATAAAATTATACTGGCCATAGTGCCAGTCGCCAGAGCCTCGTCAGTCTACAGTCCAGGGTGTACTACGTGGAAGTGAGGTTGACTTTTGGGCCCCTACGTGGAAGGTACCCCTTGCACCCCTATTGGGGGAAGTGAAAACGCAATAAGGCGAAATGGGATAAGGCGAAACGAGAGGACCTCGTCATTATCATCAGCATTCTATCATCAATGGGATTTTTTGGAGTAGAAGTTAAATGATTTCATCTGTATGTTTAATTGAAACATTTGAATGTTGAATATAGAGCTGGTAGATTTGCTTTATTTTTTATATCTGAATATGCTAGTATTTTAGTTTAGCATTTCTAGCAATAGAGATAATTAGATGATTGCAGCAACAAAGTAGCCTATTACTAACAATAACATCCATAATTTTAAAAAAACACTAAGTTGCTGACCTTGGTCAGGAACTTAGTGTTTTTAATATGGAAACAAGGCTTAATTATATTACCATAATTTTAACAATAATTTAATGATGTGTATTTCTGTTCGTTTTCTGCCACTTTTGGCTAATCTCGACGATGATGATATAATGAAGGAGCGCTCACAGAGAACACCCGTGCCCAGGTCAAGATTTGAATCCGCAACCCTTGGCGTTGTAGCGCGCTGTGATAACCACATAATGGAAACATAATGCAAAGTTAATGTAAACGTGGTCTCTCTTTAATGTTTCACAAACTTAGCGTGTACCCTATGAGAATTTTGCCGGCTCCCGTGGCGGAGTGGTTAGCACATCGCGCTACGACGATAGGGGTCCCGGGTTCGAATCCTGGCCTGGGCATGGATGTTTGTGAGTGTCCATTCATCATTCATCCCCATCTTCGCAAATTTGCCTAAAGTGGCACAAGACGCGAAGTAAAATAAAGCAAATCAATCAACGTCTGACAATTTTGGGACGACAGTGGCGGATTACTGAAAGAAAGTAAGTACGTCGCAGAGGCTGCTGAAGAAAGTAACATTACTTGTCAAACAGACGCGTTTCCGGTATTTCAACCTGCAGACTTCTGGCACTGAAATTCCGTGCATTCCCCTGTACTGGGCGTTGCACCGTTTGATATCAATAGAAGCAGACAACAGAAGTTCTGTTGCTTTCTGTTGCCGCGTCCCAGTGGGTGTAAAGCTTAACATGCAACTTCCAGAGACTGAACATATAACTGCATGATGCCTTAGAAAGATCGTTTCGCGGGCTTACAGCAGGCGACAATATGGGGGGGTGTCTGCGAGAACCAATCAGGTCCGCGAATGAGCGAGCCCGGTTGCCACAGCTAGCTCGCTGCACCCTTCTGGAAGGGTGAATGACCTCTGCCTCTTGCTACCTCGGCCTGTTTGTTCGGCTGAGGAGCAGACGACACGAGAGTATCGGCAATAGTGTGCGAGCGACGTCTGCCGTTAGCCCGCGAAACGCTCTTTCTAAGGCCTCCTGCACTATAGTAACCTCGGTCCGGATTTCCAGAGAGTCTATGACACCTGATCCTCTGCGAGGTGAAAGCTCTCTCAAGCAGAGCGCCCTACTTCCAGGCTTGTCATCGAAGACGACGTGAAATTACATTAGCCACATCCACGATCGGGTGAACGCCCTATCCTCTGTTATGAAGCTCGTCTCACCTGAACCGTTGAAAAACTGCGAATCCATTATTTTGCAAAATATTGTTAATGCTGTTCCCTTGTTCAAGGATTCGTTTGTTTGTGATTCCACTTGTACTGTAGGCCCAGTCTCAAAATAGCCTCTTATCCCGTGTTGAAATCCCGACATGGATGTTCTTTGTGAGTGTTCCTTCATCAATATCATCACTCATCCTCATCTGCACGATTAGCCAAAAGGGGCAGAAAAGAGAAGTACAATAAACCATATGAATCAATCAAACTAGCCTATTTCTGCATAAAATATAAAAAGATAAAGAAATTTCCTATGCAACAGTGAAAGCAGACCATATGTATAGATTTAATTTTAAGCATATGTAAATTTTCAGATTTTGAAATATCGTAGAGCTTTTTGAAAAGGGGAGAAAATTCGAAAATAAGGTTGGCGTCGGCCAGAGGTCCAGCTGAGCCTCCAGCATAGGCGGAGTTCTGTAGGGGCCAGGGAGGGTCTGGCTCCCCCAATTTAAAAAAAGACTAAAAAATAAATAAAACATGATTAAGTTCAGTTACTACATTTTTATTATGAAGCTATACCGCAAATCTTGACATTTGGCACGATGGCATGTGCGATAATTGCGCCGCAATAGCAGGTCTTAGACGATGTGATTGATGTGTACAGTTTGAAGAAAGAGAAACGTAAAATGACTTTGTGTTGAGTCAACAGTTACTGCTGAGGTATCAAAAGAAATTTTCAATTTAATTTTTCTAAAATTTCTGAAGCTTACTATTTTACCGTAACTTTTTTTTAAAGTAATACGAGTATTGTATCAATAAAAAAATAATGAAATGCAAAATGCAATAGTCGTACTGTTTTTCTTCTTTTAAAACTGACAACCAATATACTAATTACTATTTGTTTACTTAAGCGAGGAAATTTAATATTTTCAAATCTAAAAGGCCTAAAACTCAGTGTTTTTAAGCTTTTCTTTTTTTAATTTCCGGGGGAAGGCCTCCGCACCCCTTATAAACTAGGGGATATTCAATAACCCTCAGGTACATCATATGCTTTTCCCAGGATCTGCCCCCCCAAAGCAAAAGCTCAAACTCCGCCCATGGCCTCCAGTTAATATCAACTCAGCATGTTGTTTAAATAATGTTGTAATTTTCTCCTCGATTTAGTAAACGTACACTAGTACTTGCTTCATCCAAGAACGTGCCATAAGCGGCTCACCGTGTATTTCCCCCCACGGGAGAAATATAGGAAGGCTAAAGTCCTTATGTACTTGGAGAAGCTCAAAAACTCTGCTATCGCTTTACAAACAGTGTCAGTAACCTCCACAGACGATAAGAAGCTGTTTTGACGGGAACTACCTTAACACACACTCTTGGGGGTCGCTCGCGGTGGGTCAGGTCAAGGAGGGCCATTTCAGCCCCCTTAGAAAAGCTGCTCCTGCATAGCTAATATACCGGTCTCCGTGGCAGAGTGGTTAGCACATCACGTTACGAGCCAGGGGTCCCGGGTTTGAATATCGGTCTGGGCATGGATGTTGGTGAGTGTCCATTCATCAATTTCATCATATCACTCATACCCATCTTCGCAAATTAGCCAACACTGGCACAAAAAGCTAAGCAAATCAAACCAAATCAATGAACAATAAGCATCGCTAATATTGCCTCCCCAATGGCACAGTTAGTAGTGTCGTCGCCTTGTAATCAAGGGGTTCCGGGTTCGATACCGGTGAAGGCACAAGTGGTTCGGAGTCCACTTTAAACTGTAGGTTCAGTCGCAATTAGCCTTACTGTTCATAAAGTGGACATAAAATACCAACTCAATCATTCAAGCACCGCTTATAAATGCAGAATTGTGTGTAGAAACAAAATCCATTGTTTGTTAGGACTAGATCTAGTCACCGGTCGTTATTTAATCTAGAGCGATATCGGTCTCATGATATCCACCAAAAGTTGTCGTTTCAAAAAATAAATATCTCTTGCTTACTATGTTGTCTGAAAGGACGGCGGATCCTAACGCACACCACAGTATCTTAAAATTCCGAAATGAAGAAAGGTTGATTGACATTACTTCGCATTTCTACCACTTTTGGCTAATCTCGAAGATCGCGATAAGATAAAATGGATGAACGGACAATCACAAACACACATGAACAGCACACAACACAGGTCGCACGGAGGATTATATTGGCTGTAAGTGGAGATAAAAGACCCTTGTTATTCTGCATTTGGGTGCAAGCGGGAAAGTCACCCCTAAAACCCGAACTGAAATCGAGATCTCCACACCTCTAGGTTTGTGGGAGGGTGACTGCCTGTCGGGAGACAGGCCAAGGCCCTTCGAGGGCTGTCGAGAATGGGGTTATAGTTTCTTTACTACTTTATACACATCTTCTTCAGCGAAAAACTTTCAAAGAGTACGAAATTTTTTCAAGAAATGTACGTTATGCAACTTCTCACTTTTTGGAATTTTGAAAATTCATGGAACCATTTGGTACTTAAATTTTAGTTTGTCGAACCGCTTAACTTTTCTTCTTTGGTCATTTTGTTGTGATAGTCATGAGCTGTGGTGTATTTCTGTTGTTGACCACCAAATTTGAAACGAACAATGAATGAAAAATGTTCAAACATGCAAAGCCCATGGAAAAATATGAGCTTCCTCTCCCCAAATGAAATTGTCAATACGCCACTGTCAATCGTAAGGAAAGTAATTTTACAATTAGTATTATCTGGTTACATTTCAACGGGAGGCGTTTTCTAAACGTAATCCTCTGTACAGGTATGAAGACGCCTCGACCACTGACCTAGAAACCGGTTGTGGTGTTGGCAGACAATGCGTACAGGGGGACGAGACTAGTTGGGAGCAAGTAGGCCGTCGACCCCAGGCAGTGCAGCCTTTGATATCAAGAAGCTCAAACCAGAGTGGGAAGATCCCGAAGCAGCAATGAATTGCTAAACGTTTCTTTTTCTTGCGGGTGGAGAAAGTCCTGATGGCCTTGCAATACAAGTCGAACGGAAATCCATTAATAGGCGTGTCATATACATACATCAAGTCCCACTAGTGGAAGTAATAATAATAGCAGTTACTTTTTCATTAGGGATTTTAACTGTAACTAGCTGCATTTAAAAGTTAACTGTAATTGTGACAGAATTACTCTTTTGCAATAGAAGTAACGTTTCAAGTAACAGCAACTATAACTGAATTATTTTTTCAAATCAGTAACTGTCGCTGTAACCCAGTAGTTACTTTTAAAACGTTACTCTCCGAACACTAAATAATAATAAATATATTTCTAGTGACCAAACTTCTTAATTATTCAACATTTCTTCAATACATTTTGCATGTGTGTTTTCAAGAGTTATTATTAGGATAATAAAATGTAATATGAATATTTCTATGATTCATATAACTTAATAACACATACATTTCATCATTAAACATCATTTCTTATCTTCCTTTGTATGTTTATTTTTCTAATTCCGAAATATTAATTGTTTTCTGCCGAGGGGCTTGTCATTCCTTGCAACCTCCATGCTGTTCGATCTTCACCTCTTCTCCTTGTAGCAGCATACGACCCATTTATTTTTATGTCAATCATTTGGAATCTTCTTCCTCACCGGATTTTCTTTCCCTCAACCATTTCTCCAATAGCGTCCCTTAATATACAGTTTCTTCTCGTCCACTAGCCCAATTTCGTTCTCTATTCATGATTATCTACAGCATTGATCTCTTTCCCCAAGTCCTTCTAGCACTGTTTCATTTCTCACTTTTTCTGTCCATTTCACCTGTTCCATAGCAACATTTCTAGAACTTCCAGTCTAATGTTTCTTGTGAAAACATTCTCTCGTTACTTTGTTGAACATGGCAGTTAATTGCTGTGACTTGCAGCCTGTAAATTACAGAAAACAATATTATTTGTAATAAAATTATGCTACAATTTTACCATTCAAATTACATGAACTTTTTCCAGATATTTCAAGTGTTGGCCCGCTCATGGCCGCGTGCACCAACGCCGATTTCGAAGTTCAGATGAACGGGATCCATTTTAATCCACTCTAAATGAACTTGGTTTAAAGATTTGCATTGCACCAACGAAAAACGACGTTCAGGAGATTCCGTTCAACTGATCCGAGATTAATTTGTAAGGCCATACCTGATTAGTTGCCTAAAACAAATGACAATCAAGAACCCCATAGAGTAATGTGATGTGTTAAAGTATCAACATGTAGGAGAAGAAGATAATTCGGGCTACAAACTTCTCTGAATTTGAGAGATGTACTAAACAACCTTGTCAAAATGTACAAGGATGTAGTGGAGTGTAAAAAAATAATAATAATAAAAAATAACTGACGGCACAACACAAAAGGAGAAGGAGAAAGCATGGAATCTTCTTCTACGGGACTTTAATGCCTTACAAAATGCATTCGATTTTGAGAGAAAAGCGTACGCTGAGAACCTCGCCCGCTCAAATAAAGATATATTATTATTATTTCTATTAATTCTGTACTGTGGTAAGTATTTGAATTTTTCATTTCTTAATTCTTATATATTTATATTGTCGTGTCGTGTAAATAGCCAGTAACATGTATTTTCGTAAATTTATACAATCATATTTTTAACACCATGTAGCAATATCGTAAACATTGCTGTGTTCTAATTTACCTTGCACGTAATATATGACATTTATGTATGTTTTGTGTTCTGGGATAGAAAGTACAGTATTTATAAACATTGCAACTTTGCACCACAGAACCACAAATTATTATTATTATTTTGGCAGTTTTTAGTTGACATAGTTCTCGAATTATTAGCATTGTACATCCAACATCTCTAGCGTTTGCACGCCCTCGATATCACTTTCCGCTCCTTTTATATTAAAAAACAACTGCCTGCAGTCAAAGCGTCAGTATCGTTAACCTGGATCACACACCAAAACGGTCGCGAATGACCGATCAGAAGATAAACTCGTTTTCATGTTCCTAGATCGCGATCAAGTATTGAACCGTCTTCGTGCAATGGTATTTTCCAGTGATCCTTTCCCGATCCGAGTTTAAAATTTAATCTTCGTTTGTGCACACGGCCATCAGCAGCGTATTTGTGATTTCATTTTGGGAAATAAGTTTCTTGGTTATGCAAATTTGTATATATGTTACCAGCCAGTAAATTAAAATATTGCCTTGCAGTAGTTGTATTGGTACTACTATAAACTCGAGAAAGGAAGAGCTTCTCTCCAGCAGATTTGCTATACTTAAAACAAGCTCAACATGCCCATATGAGTTTTTTGAGCAAGTGTGGAATCTTGTCTAATTCAAGATTTTTGTAAAAATGCCCTCGGGAATTTTTCAGAAAGGAAGAGCTCTTCAGATTGATTTGCACATACTTACAAAAGTTGCATCAGCCAGATTTTTATCCATAAATTTGTCAAAAATTGATATATTTTTGGCCACACCAGAAATTAAGCTTATACACATACATATTTACTTCAGGTTTAAGTTTAATTGGATACCATTCAATTTGCTTATCCAATATTAAAACAATGCAATATGCAGAGACCCTCTCTAGAATTGCTCCGTGCTTGCATGTTTCCTCTCTGTGTCAGTGTGTGGAATTCCCGAGACGGTAGTATTGATTTTTTTCCTCAGCGCCAGTATTTACAGAAATTCCCGATTATTGCATCAGCCAGTTATGTGAGAGTGACTGAGGGGAACAGATGTGTTGATACAGTGCTTCTCATACTTACAGGCCTGTTTGGTTTAATTGAACATTATAAAATCTGATATTTGTTGTAATCCACTCATATTTAGAGTCAAGCTTATATTTGTCCCAGCCTGTTATACAAAAATTAATACATAACAAGGTCACTGCCATTCTATACATGCATGTCTGTGCAGGCATTTGCGGAATGGCAGTGTGAATGAATATTCCACTTGTAAGCTATTGGCTTTACAACCTGTCATAATAAGCATAAAGATTAGATTTAAAACCCAGGAAATTTTATATAAATACCAAAGCCAAAAATATTAAGTGTATACACACCTACACATATACACACATATACAAAGCACAGTGCTGAACCCAACTGATATTTTTTATTCAGTATAAAGTTTTGAATTGAAACCCAGGAAATTGTATATAATAAACAACAGCAAAAATGCCGAATCAAAAATATTGTAATCAGTGCAATAAAAATATATTTAGCTCTAATTGGGCCAGACACCAAAAGATTTGTAATCCAGACAAATACAGAACTCCCACAAAAATTTGCCCCAAATGCAATAGAAAATATAACATGGAATATTTCACATATAAACATAAAGATACTTGCTCTGCATTGCCCTCTCAACCATCTACATCTGGTCTGAAAAGAAAGCACGAAGCACCTCTTAATGCCAGAGCAGCAAAACAGCCACGCTATGAACCCATCCGTAGCAGTTTTAATGGCCAATTAAGGGATCACCGGTTTGTATCAGAGCCAAGATGTGGCATTGAGAATTTCTTGAACAGTATAAATTCTGATCTGCAGGCAATTCTAAATGCACAAAATGGCTCTTATAAGCTCTCTCTCAAATTGTTTGTACAATATAAGAAACCAAATGGCACAAAATTTACACAGCCCCACATAACAGAAACTGTACCAGTATATTCAAATGCAAATTCGGACAAAATAATAAGCAGCTTGATAAATCAACTGAATATTAAACACTCTGAATTTGCGGCAAAAGAGTCCGGATGGAGCCTATGCGGTTCTTCACACAAGTTATATGTTAATATTTCTGAATTCACTCCATTACAAGGATCTACATATTTGCCATTACCTGCTAATATCAAAAACAAAAGAGCCGTAGTCAATATTGAAAATACCGACCAGAAATGCTTTTTGTGGTGTATATTAGCTGCTTTGTTTCCAGTTTCAAGGAATCCTGAGAGAATAAGTTATTACAAACAGCATGAACATGATTTTGACGATGTAATGGAGGGTTTAGAATATCCAATGTCAGTTCAGAATATTGATAAATTTGAAAAAAGGGCCAGGCACATCAATGGCAAACAATTATCTATTAATGTATTTACTTGTTCTACTGGCAATTGCTTGATAGATCCTCTCAGAATCAGTATATTTGATGATGAATCTGCAATTCCGATTGATCTGCTCTTAATTGAAAAGGATGGCACATATCATTACACTCTGATACACAATCTTGAAGCTTTGGTGAGAACACAACTAGACAAAACTCATACAATATTCAAGTTGTGCAGAAGATGTTTATCTGTATTTGATGGTAGAAAAATGGTGAAGGGGGTTCGGGAAGTGAATGCAGAAATTGCCAAAAACAAGTTAATTGAGCATCTGAAATACTGTGGCAACCATAAACCTGTTCATATGGTGATGCCCAATCCAAGTGAAAATTGCAAATTCAAAAAGTATGAAGCCTTGTTGGAACACCCAGCACATATTGTCTGTGATTTCGAATCGAACCTCAAACCTCTTGCATTCTGCAATCCAGATCCCGAAGAATCTGCAATTACACCATACCAGCTGCATGAACCTTCCAGCTTTTGTTATGTGGTTGTACAGGATGGTGTTGTTACTAAAAAAGATTCATACATGGGACCAGATGCCATCAAAATATTTGCACATAGAATAGAAAATGTGTGCCGTGACATAGCATATAACATCTTATTAAAATCAAAACCCATGTTGCCTTTAACAGAGGAACAGATTGAAGATTTCAACAATGCAGAAAAATGCCCGGTATGTGATTATAAATTTTCAGATACAAATATCAAGGTACATCACCATTCTCATACAGATGGTCGATATAAACAGGCCCTGTGTAATAGCTGTAATATTAAGATCAAGAGACCAAGATTTGTCCCCATATTTTGCCATGGAGCATCCAATTATGATTTCCATCATCTGATCAGGTACGAGGGGTTTGACAAGCAGAATTTAAATATTTTAGCTGAAAATGATGAAAAATATATATCTATTAGCAAGATAATTAAAGTTGATGGTGCTCCTATTCACATAAGATTTCTTGATTCTTACAGATTTTTATCTGCTGGCCTGGCCACACTGGCCTCTCAATTATCTGATGAACAATTCAAAATCACACGTGCATTGTTTCCAAATCAGGACCTGAAATTAATTAGGCGGAAGGGTGTATATCCATATGACTATGTTACAGATTTTTCTAAATTTGATGAGTGTTCCCTGCCACCACAAGAAGAGTTTTACAGCAAAATCAGAGGATCTGGAATCACTGATGAAGATTATCACCATGCTCAGTTGATGTGGAACAATTTAAAATGCCAGACATTTGGTGATTATCACATGGCATATTTGAAACTTGATGTCACCCTCTTAGCTGATATATTGCAGGCATTCAGAAAATCTTCAATGCAAAATTATGGACTGGATCCAATATATTTTTACAGTGCCCCGGGCCTAGCATGGGCTGCAACGTTTTTCAACACCAAAAAGCAATTGGATCTGATCCAAGATCAAGATATGTATCTGTTTATGGAGAAATGTATAAGAGGGGGGATGGTGCAATGTTCCCAGAGATATGCCAGAGCAAATAACAAGTATATGCCTGATTATGATCCAGCACGGCCATCAAATTATATAACGTATGTAGATGCAAACAACCTCTATGGTCACGCCATGATGCAAAAACTGCCATATGCAGAGCTTGAATGGGTTGAAAATTTCAATATTGAGGATCTTAAGGATTTTGATGACAGTGACAGTGGCCTCATCTTAGAGGTTGATCTGACAATTCCAGATCATTTGCACAACAAATTTTCTGATCTGTCCCCAATTCCTGAGGTTAAGTGCTCACCTGGCTCTAAACAGAAGAAGCTCATGATGACTCTGGAGCCGAAACAAGGCCATGTCATATATTACAAAAACCTCCAGTTCCTGATGAAACATGGTGTTCAAGTAACCAAAGTTAGAAAAGTTTTGAGGTTCAGGCACTCAGAATGGTTGAAACCATACATTGATACAAACACGGAGCTTCGAACATCTGCAAAGAGTCAATTTGATAAGGGCTTGTTTAAATTGATGGTGAATTCAGTGTATGGCAAAACTATTGAAAATGTCAGAAAACATACCGATGTTAAAATAATTACTGACCCCAGCCGGAGCAAAAAATTGGTTGCAAAGCCCAACTTCAATTACAGAAGAATTTATGATGAGCACATGGCACTTTTCAACATGATGAAAACAAAGATCAAATTTGATAAACCTATTTATGTAGGGGCTGTGATATTGGAATTGTCCAAATTACACATGTTAATATTGTATTATGATGTGCTGAAACCTTTTTATGGTGATCGTGTAAAATTATTGTACATGGACACGGATAGTTTTATTCTTGATATTCAGACAGAAGATGTTTATCAAGATATAGCACAGCCTGAATTGTTTCAATACTTTGATACCAGTGAACATACAAAGATTCAACACCACCACAACAAAAAGGTGCCTGGCAAGTTAAAAGATGAGACACTTGGTGATGTTATTGTGGAATTTGCTGGGTTAAGTGCCAAGGTGTACAGTTTTAAAACATGTAGTGCTGTTGTCAAAAAGGCCAAGGGCGTTGGCAGAGTTACTGTGGAAAAAGATCTTGAATTTGAAGATTATAAAAATTGCATCAAATCCCAGAATTCAATCAGAACATCAGAAAATAGAATTCAGAGTGAGGATCACTTGCTGACTAGCAATATTGTAAGAAAAGTGGCCCTGGACCCACATGATGATAAGAGATGCATTTTATCATGTGGCATACATACTTTACCATGGGGTCATTGTGATTTGAAAAATGGGAATCAATGCCCAAACACAGAGCATGATTTGAAATAAATAAACATGCCTATGAACTTATTTGGGTTCAAAAAACAGGCTATTATGGAGCTGCCGACACCACAAGCCTCTCCTGATATGCTGTCTAAACTGAGTGGCTTGTTAATTATTCATCTGAACAGCATACTTACAGATGTTGATGAAAAAACGGGCAAAACATTGTACATATTTAACAATAATTTAAATCATTACCAATTACCTGTAGGTGGTCAATTGCAATTTATTACAACCCCTGAGGGTGAAGTCAAGATTTCAGTAGGGAGAAATATTTATAGAATTAAACACTCAAACATGATTTCTGGCACTGTATATACTGTTTCTGCTGGTGACTGCTTATATATTGAGGTCCCTGGATCCTATGACAAGCTTATACCCTTTTTTATAGAATTAAGAATCAGATACTCTATAATAAATAACCATTAAAACAAAATGCCTAACGATATATTTGGCCATACAAGGCATGAAGATCACAGTGATGAGATTTTGATGCTTGATGTCAGAGTCAAGAAATTAAGAAGTGATTTACAAGCTTTACAAACCACACTCAATGCCAGTCTTCAACTAGAAATTACAAATTTGCAATCACAATGCATGGACCCTCTTCTTAAAATTGATTCTGAACTCAAATTGTTGCTTCAGAAATATACTGATCTGGCAACATTAGATAATTTTCAAAGTTTAGAAGAAGCTGTAGCAGCTCTTCAAGCCAAATTTAAGACCCAGGCCACCAACTCTGAGCAATTGAAACAACAATTAGAAGAGCAGATAAATAATGTCCAGACACAGCTCCAAACAATTGTCAAAAGCATAAAATCACAAGAAGATTTTGATCTAGTGATTTCCACTCTGAAAGAACAGATTCAATCACTCCAAATACCTAATCTGGATCCTCTGCACAATGCCATAGCCGAGGTTAAAGAAAAAATTGAGACGCTTGAAAATTTTATGAACAATTTGCCATCTTCTGATGCTTTGAATGCAATAACTCGGAGTGTAGCAAATATTAAGCTGCAACTTGAAACATATGAAGATTTTGGAAAAATTCAAAGTACCATAACCCATCTTGAAGGTACAATAGCAGCAGTGCAAAGTGATTTGACAAATCTACAAGAAACTCGCCTGCCCGGTATTGTAGACACTCTTGTCAGTGTCCAGCAACAGATCACAAAACTTGAAAACCTCAACACTGAATCTGAACTATCTCATTTTCATCACTTGATCGATGATATCCAAACAAAGCTTGAAATTTTACAACAATCAACACCCACTCAGGCAGATATAACCCTGCTCCAAAATGCTATGCAAAATGTGGCTGATGCATCTGAATTAAATAATGTGAAATTGGCACTTGAATTTTTGCAGAATACAGTATCAAATCTTCCCACATCACAGGAACTTAAAAATATTAAGAGGGCAGTGAATAGGATATTGAAATCAGAAGATATCAAGAATATCCAGACAGAGATCAAACAACTCACTCAGACAGTGGCCACTCTACCAACCAATCAACATATTAATGAACTGCATGCCCTGTTTGAGGATATCAGAAGACAGGTCCATGATCTTACTGCTCAAAATTCAAAATTGGCAGTTGTTGAAAATTTGCAACAAATTGTAGCTAATATCAACCAACAGCTAGGGACCATGGAATCCAATCAAGCAAATGCTCTGTCTGTTTTTGCCACCCAGCTTCAAGAAATTGTGCAACAATACAAGAAACTTATTGTGGACATAAAAATCAAGCCAGGCCATGATGATGTTGTTAGGACCATCAATGAGCACCTTGAATCTGTAACAAGCAGATTGCTTACAGCAGAAAAAGAAATAACAGGCATAATCGAGAATCCAAAACATACAATAATTCTTGAATTGTACAGCATCCCCAACAAAGAATATGATTCACCATTTACACCAGGTGGCAAAATATATATGCTGTCCCCTGCACAATTTTATTACCAGTTTTTTGTTGGGGGCACATTGAGACCAATCAAGATCAAATATTGGCATCAGCCACAGGCACACCACTACCCTAC
This sequence comes from Lepisma saccharinum, assembly GCF_977018435.1. Classification (NCBI taxonomy): domain Eukaryota; kingdom Metazoa; phylum Arthropoda; class Insecta; order Zygentoma; family Lepismatidae; genus Lepisma; species Lepisma saccharinum. Next base: position 14,453,680 of record NC_139257.1, read on the forward strand.
CTTATCAATAACAAATGCTGACAACAAACCAAAAATCACCAGTGTAGAGTTAGAGGATTTTACAGATCCCAATACATTAGAAACATCTTATGCTGAAGATGATGGCTCTCTGGAATTTAAAATACAAATAGGGGACAAATTATATTTAGAAAATCCTGCAGTATCAGCTGCTGAACACCCTATAGTTGCAATATTCTTGTTTACATATTATGTCTAGACAAATTATTGTTGATGAATTACACAGACAAGCCAGACATAATTTTAAGAGACTCCCAGTAGTCACAAAGGGCATAGATGATTTATGGCAGAGCGACTTGATTGAAATGGCAACTGGACAGTTGAAAAATTTAGACAAAATCAACAAGGGCTACAAGTATCTACTCACTGTAATAGACACATTTTCAAAATTTGCCTGGGCTGTGCCACTCAAATCCAAGACTGGAAAATGTGTTACAGAAGCCTTCAGGACAATCATCAATCAGAGTGGAAGATCACCGCGCTATTTGCAAACAGATAATGGCAAAGAATTTTATAATTCAGTGTTTCAACAATTTATTAAAAGCCAGGCAATAAAACATTACTCGAGTTACAGTGATCTCAAAGCCTCAATTGTAGAGAGATTCAACAGAACCTTAAAAAATCTTATGTATAAACAATTTACCCTCCAAGGTAATTATAAATGGCTTACAATCCTACCAGAACTTCTACATAAATATAACAATTCTGTCCATTCCACAATCAACATGAAACCCTCTGAAGTAACTTCATCTGATGAGCAAAAATTGATCAGCACTGTTTATTATCCTAGATACCAGCCAACAACAAGAAAGGCCAAATACAGGGTGGGTGATCAAGTAAGAATCAGCAAATATAAGCACTTATTCAAAAGAGGCTTTACAAGAAACTGGAGCACCGAATTATTTACAGTGGTTCAAGTTAAACCTGGGACCCTTAACACATATATAATAAAAGATCATAGAGGAGAAATTCTCAAAGGCAGATTCTATGAACAAGAGCTCAGCAAAACTAAACAGCCTGACACATATCTCATAGAAAAAATCATCCGCAGAAAAGGCAACAAGTTATTTGTCAAATGGCTGGGTCATCCGGAAAACAGCTGGATCGATGCAAACAAAGTGATAATATGAGCACCTGGGATGTTATAAAAAGGCTGCCAGAACCTGAACAACAGAATAAGAGAAATGGCAACTTGCTGCCTGATAATATTAGGTGTCTTATTGTTGGGCCATCTGCTTGTGGTAAAACTACACTAATGGTTGATAATTTTTTATTGGCACCCAACTGGTTAGACTGGAAAAACAGGCACTTGTATGTCTTTTCTAAGAGCTTGGAACAATTAAAATATCAGCAGCTGATGAAGCTATATGATGGATTGGATATTGCCACTTTTGAACCAGATGTTAAGCCACTTGATGAATGTCTCGATAATTCTGTTGTTGTGTTTGATGATATTATACTGGATAATCAAAACAAGGTTAGAAATTTCTTTACACAGGGGCGGCACAAAAACATTGATTGCTTCTACCTGGCACAGACTTTTTCAAAAATTCCGAAGCAGCTGATCCGAGACAACAGCAATTTTATATGTGTGTTTCATCAAGATCATACCAACCTCAAACACATACATGATGAATATGTAGGTGGAGACTTGAGCTACAATGATTTTTCTAAATTTTGCAGCAGGTGCTGGAACCAGGACAGTTATGGGGTTGTCACAATTGATATGACAAGAACACCTAACAGTGGCAAATACAGAAATAAAATCAACGATTTTCTAGACGTTGAAACATATATAAATAACCATGAAAAGGCCAATTATTGACGATCTTAAGTTAAGAGATTATCTTGTAAAAAGATTTAAGGGATGGAAATCAGAGAACCGGGGAATCTATGAAAAACCCAAACAAACAGAACAGCCTGTAATTGATGCTATTAATAATTTAGGTAAGAATATCAAAACTGTTACAGAGCAAAATCAAGATTTGATCACAGAGCTTGTACCTGTAGCTGCAAGGAACATATTAGATTATCCATTCACCCCACTTTCCAGTATTCATACACCTAGTCCTGTTGCTCCTAGAAGAATTGAAGCTACTCAGGATCCTATTGAATTGGGTCTTCTTGCTCAAAAATATTTAACCACACCTAAAGACAACAAAGATGAGGTCTTTGGCTTATATGCTGACACAGAGCTTGATGGCAGCATCATTCATAGAATTGGCAATTTCAGAGTAACATTTATGGGAGATGATATAATTGTTTATTCAGAATCTCGTCTCGGAGAAAGAGGTGGTTTCGTTAAATATCCCGGCACACCTGGGTTGTGGGAACTGATGACTAGGAAAAGGCCTGGCAGCTATACAGATCAAGATTATGAGCATTACAAAGAAATATTAATAAAATCAGATGCTCTATACCAGAACAATGATCCCACACAGAAAAGGGTTAAGTCTAGCAGTGGGGCAAAATATAACAATTTAATCAAGCCCATATGGTCACAGATCAAGACTGGCAGTGGAATCAAACAATACAACACCCTGCCTAAAGAATTTGTGTGGGTTGATGATGTCAGGAAACTTGTAGATAGGTTGCTGGTGATAGCTGGGGAGGAAAATGCTGGCAACCACAATTTTTACAATGAAAAGGTTGGAATTATGGACATGATAAGCACAAAATTGTCTAATTTTATAGTGAATGACCCTAAGGGGATTGGATATCTCATAAAAATTATTAATACTCTACCACCTAAATTTTGGAATGTCTCTGAGGGTCGGGGCCTGGTTAATGACATCATAAACAAGCTGCCATTTGAACTACACATTCCAGGCTATCAGTATTGTGGTCCAGGAACAAAATTAGACCATAGATTAAACAGAGGAGATCCTGGTATAAATCCCCTAGATGCTGCTTGTAGAGACCATGACATAGCATACAACACACATTCTGATCTTGACAAGAGACATGTTGCAGACAAGAAATTAGAAGAGGCTGCATTTGGTAGATTTGTAAGCAAAAATGCTTCTTTAAGTGAGAGAATATCAGCATTGGGAACCACCATAGCTATGAGCACCAAACAAAAACTGGGGTGGGGGTTGTGAATATGTATATAATAAACCTACAATGAAGGCCAAGGGTGTTATGTATCAAATACCTTATGCAGGTCTCAAATCTCTTAAAACTATTGATAGTCTCTTGACCAAAAAGCAGCGCAAGAAAAAAAGCTCTTGTCTTGCAAAGGGCCATGGTATGAAATTGTTGCTTAGTACCCCCCAATTAAAAAAATTACAACAATCCAGGAAAAAATCACATGTGGGGGGTTTCATATTTACCATCCCTGCCATCTTAGCTGCTCTCGGGGCTGTGGGGAGCTTGGCTGGGGGATCAGCTGCCATAGCAAAAACAGTAATAGATGCCAAGAAAAATAGGGCAGAATTAGATGAGCAGAGGCGCCATAACCTGGCCATGGAGAAAAAAGGCAAAGGTGTTAAGAGAGCCATGAATAAGTTTAAAAAAAACAAGAGCCGCTTACAAACCAAGATATTGAAGCTTTAATCAAGCCACTGGGCATCAAAAATTTTAGAGGTGTGTACATGTCTGATTCTTTACCAGAACAACCACTCAACAAAGAGTGTGGCATTGTTAATTTGGATGAGTACAAAAATCAGGGCACTCACTGGATTTGTTATCTTAAATATTTAAAAAATGAGGCATTTGTGTTTGATTCATTTGGAGGTGTTCCACCTGAAAATTTAGTACAATATCTAAACTCAGCTAATCTTTATTACAATAATGCCCGTGTTCAAAACTTCAAAGATGTTAATTGCGGACATTTGTGTTTATCTGTTCTTAGATATATGTCTCAAATAAATAAACCATCAATTGAAAATTTTCAAAAAGCCTTGTGGTATTTAAAACATCATGGGGGTATTCCATCTCACCAGCCAAAATTCAATATTGAAACTCAAATTACATGATGACATAGTGTATCCCAAAACAATAGCTCTCAGAGCATTTTATGGCATGTACTTGATCCCTAATATTACACACCACAACAACACAATTGCAGTAGGGGATCAAAAAATTGTCATCACTCCAGGGCAATATAATCTGTCCACTCTAAATGCTCAATTACCCAGAGGTGTAGTGTTAAGTCAAAATTCTGTCACTCACAGAGTAGAGATTGTATCTGCTACAGAAACAGTGGATCTGGGTACTATAGGAGAGCTGTTAGGCTTTGAGAACAACACAAAACTCGAACCGGCCATCAAACACACTGCTATGAATATACCTAAATTCTTAGCCATAGAGACTCTGAATATTCACTGTAATGTGGCTGAGGGTATGATCACCAAATCAAATGGCATAGGCACTCACAAACAAACCGGCATCATTGCAACATTCAAACCTAATTCCGAATTCATGGAGCCCATCATCTACAATCCATCCCCAACATTATATTTTCCTGTGTGTCATAATAGAATAGATTACATTGAATTGATGGTCACTAATGAAAAAGAAGAATTAGTTGATTTTGCTGGAGCCACAACAACTGCAATCATAGAAATTAATATTTAAATAAAAATACATACAATGGAAAATATTGAGAGTTATGAGCTACAATCATTCCCCCCAAACAGGAGGACATTTACAAATTTAAATCAACCCAACACAGAAATCGAGGTTGATCTTGATGTAGGGGACGGCTTTATACACCCCCACAGAGCAGATCTGTACATCAAATTTGATGTTGTAAAGCTCGATGGTACAGATTATCCGGCAAATTCAAATATAAGATTGGTGGACAATTTTGTGCCGCATCTGTTCTCTGAAATTGAGATCAGAAAGCATGGCGTTGTTATAAACAGAATAGATTATCCCGGCATTACCTCCACAGCTTTGGCCACATTAAAATTATCCAAAACCGAAGCTTCTTACTACAAAATAGGTGGATTTGAGGCTGGTGATAAGATATTATCTAAAAACCACACTGTGCTGTTTCCTATGCGCCTGTTGCCAGGATTCTTCTCGGATTACAAAGATATTATGTGGAAGGGCGGTTTAAGAATTACATTTAGAAGAGCTGCAAATGATAATAATGCCTTGATGAGGTACAGCACATTAAACTCTACAGGAGAAGCTCTGCCTAATACCTTACCTGATAAGGGCAAATGCATTATTCAGACTATGGAGTTAAGAATCCCTGTTGTTGAGTATGAGGCCAGTTACGCTCTTAAACACAAAGCAGATATAGTAAAAAATCCACAGATTCCTCTGCAATTTTACACATATCAATGCGTACAGAAGCCTGCATCTGGTACTTATTATGAATTTGATGCTACAAATTCATTCTCCAATATTCAATTTGACATGCCCGATTTTGTAGTGGTACTGTTTCAGACTGGAAGACACAATAATCAGGAAAAAAATTCAAGTAAATTTGATAACTGCTACATCAAGAACATATATCTTAAAAATGGCAGAAATGAGGTCTTTCCTAGAGAAAATTATAATTTAGACATGTCCAAGGATGATTTTCTTAAATTATATGAGGCTTTTTCTTCCTTCAAAAGGGTCACTACTGGCAATACTGATATGTATTACTCACCAGATGAATTCAAAACACAGAGACCCATGTTTGTAATCAACACTTCAAAAAGGAAACAGGTTGTGGTTAATGACAGGACAAACATTAAAATTATCTGTGAATTCCACGAGGCTTTACCCGAAGACACCATTTGTAGCGTCATTCTCATAGGTGAAAAATCATATGTTTATGACGTAAGAAATGAGAGGGTCACAGAGCAGTTCTAGAGAGTCTCTGCATATTGCATTGCCTTAGTACTAGATATGCAAGATGAGTCTGGTGTCCAATTGAACTTAAACCGGAAGTGGACCGGAAGTAGGCAAACCGGAAGTGGACCGGAAGTGGACCGGAAGTGGACCGGAAGTAGACCGGAAGTAGACCGGAAGTAGACCGGAAGTAGACCGGAAGTAGACCGGAAGTGGACCGGAAGTAGACCGGAAGTGGACCGGAAGTAAATATGTGTGGGTGGGTGTGGGTGGGTGTGGGTATACAAATCTCAGGGGAGCTCTTCCTTTCTCAGAGAGCTCTTCCTTTCTGAAAAATATTTGAGGGCATTTTTACAAAAATCTTTAATTAGGCAGAGTTCCACACTTGAGCAAAAAGCTCATATGGCCATGTTGAGCAAGTTTTAAGTGTAGCAAATCTGCTGGAGGGGAGCTCTTCCTTTCTCGAGTTTATAGTAGTACCAATACAACTACTCCTTGCGGTTCTAATTACCTTGCAACATTGGTTCTAACCTAGGTCATTAAATCTTACTTAATATTTAATTAGGACGTAATTTAGAAACAGTGTATTTACATTCTAAGAAAACTCAATCTTGTACAAAAATAGTAATATCGAAAACTCAGAGGCGATTCCTCCATGTAGGAAGTGAGGAACTTCCTACAGTTCATTTATACTTGCTTCCAGTTCTCTATGTTTTAGGAGTTTAATAATAATGCGGGATATAAAATTATGAGCGCAATATACGTACAATTGACTAGGTTAGCTACTGTCAAGAGTTAACTGCCGTCGTTCGCTCCAGCCGCAGCCCAATGACGATGGACACACAGTCTTTGCTGCCATGCCTGAGGAACCTCGCTGGTAGCACTACAAACAGAAGGGTTAGGAGAGGGAAAGCTTGCGCTTTTTAAAGCTCAGACGAGGAAGCATTGTGGGTTTCCTCAATCAGTGATGCCAACCTCAGCAAAACGGTACTAAACCTAGTACAGTTTGATCTTTGTTGGCACCTAGCACCCTGCTTTTGGCACAATGGTAAAATCTAGCATAATTTACAAACGTGAGTCTTAGAGGGAGAGGGAATATGTTTTCAGGAAATAAAAATAAAATTATGTCTAAATCGTATTTATACTTCACCAGTGGACATGTTTCAAATAAAGGGGAGTATGCCTACACAGCGACAACCATGTCACGATCAATCCTCTATCTTTTCTTTATCCTGCCCAATTTTGTTCGTGAGAAAATGTTATGGCAGGAAATCGGTAGAAGATTGGGGTAAACAAGCAATTTTCTCAAACCGTTTCAAGTTCTATACTGAACTCATTTCGTTTGTTCAACCATTGTATACAATTTTTTAGGAAAATTAAGAATATTTCATAACTGTAGTGAATAATAAGTACCGCAAGTGAAACTCGAAAAGTAGATGCATAATTGAACTTAAAACTGTAATTACATAACATGCATTATATTAAATTAGATTATAATTAGAAACGATCTCACGAAAATTTCCCCTCAAATTAATTATTGTCACTTTCCCATATTATATAGAACACAATTTGTTATCCGAGCCCAATTTTTCGAGTTTAAGCAGCACTTTTTATTATCCTCAATCCACACGACAGGATGGGGTACAAAGTCGAAATTCTTACAAAATCTAAAATATCATCAATGCTATTTTCGTAGGTCTTTGTAGGTTTACATTAAAAAAAATCATAGTTGAAAGGGTGCAAGGGCCCCTTGCCCTACTTTGTGCATGGACCTGCAGCTAACATTCTAAATGCAATGGTTAGTAAAAACGATATGTGCGACTGTAATTGAACGAATTTTTCAAACCTTCCTCCGTTTGCCATATCTTCTTCCTACACCCCAAAAAAGCCAGGAGTAGCCACTGCGAAATCTTATCCAACTTTCTATTTTCAGGTTGAAACTTAATGTCCATTTAACTACCTACAAGTTTCTTGTGAACACTTGAATACATATTCGGTTGCAGAATAATCCACAAGACTGCATACTTTTCGGGAGGGAAATCTTTGATGATTCATTGACACGAATGATTTCTCAGTTGTTTGTTACAGTTAAAAATGGTATATATTGTATCCTTTCAATTCCATTGTCTTTGAGTGGGATAAAAGCTTCCCTGGTAGGGATAAAAATAATTTTCTTTTGCCGGGGATAAAATGTGGGGGGGAAATCCTCGCCATCCCCCCCCCCCCCCCGTTAATTCGCACACTGTGTGTGTATGTAATGTTTTACAAATGTAAAAACTGGGTTCACCTACGACCAACAACAGCGTACACCTTCCTTGTAAGCTGATCGAAGTTGTCTTTCTTCCAGCCTCCGCAGCCGGCGCAGCCATGGGAGGGAGTGAGAGAGGCGGTGGCCGACGCCCCCATGTGCATCCAGAGGAACCTCTACATCAAGGCCAAGGACTACCAGGGGCAGGAGGACTGCCTCTACCTCAACGTCTACACACCCAGCGTAAGTTACTTAATCTCTTTTATAATATTAAGGATGAGGCGATGTGTCGGTATCGGCCGATACCAGTGGTATCGTTATTGGAAAGTACCCGTTGGTATCCATACCCGCCGCGATACTTTTCCGGTGTTCTGATCGTTAGCAGAGTCCACAAAAAATGCTGCGCAACCAGGATGGGTTGATTTAAATCAGGTAATTTTTTTATTCACCGATTTAAATCACTTTAATTTAATAATTTTTACAATAATGTACATAAGGATTTTGTAGATATAAGAAACACTTTTGGTGAAAGTACATTAATCTTGTAATTATTTAATAATGTTCATTAGGCTCTAGGAAATAAAATTAAAGGAAATAAAATATACGGAAGATATGATTTCTTCCTTATTTATCTTCTGGTAGTTTAATTAATAGGTCATTGGAGGTGAATATACTTAATCTATTTATTGTGGATGAAGTGAATTGCTCGGTGGTCAAGGAGTATATAAGAAGTATATAAGGAGTGGTTCCTTAAGGAGGGGTTGCGACCTTAATGTTGGATTAAGATATCATTTGGGTGTAGAATTTCAAATTTGATGGTCTGTTCGATCTTTAATTACTTACATGGTCTGAGTTCAAGGAAATGTAAAGACAGGATTTCTCTTAATTTAAAATTCAATAATTTTTACAGGCAAAAATAGCAAACATTTTGTGTAGAAAAATATACAAAATACTAATTATGTTAAACCATAAATAGTTTCAATATCATTAAACTGTAAATAAACAAGGCAGCTGATATTTTTCAAACTATCATTTAAAAAAATCTCGAAAACTCAGCTACAAAGACTATAAAAATATCTAAGTTAATATTTTAAGTCACAATTAAAAACAGAATGTTTTAGTTTCACTGGAAGAAAAGTTACTTGGTTGGTTGGTTGATTTGGTGTTTTAAGTCCACTTTATGCACAGTAAGGCTAATCGGGACTGGACCTACAGTTTAAAGTGGGATCCGAACCACTTCTACCTCCACCGGGTATCGAACCCGGGACCCCTTGATTACAAGGCGACGACGCAACCACTGCGCCATCGGGGAGGCCTGAAGAAAAGTTACTGATATTATTATTAGTTTCATTAACACACTCAATAAACATCTCCATAGTATTTAGTTACAGTATCAAAAATAGAAAAATGTATGTTTAGGTATATTTTTTATTTGATTCAATCACACTCTTCAAATATTTTACAGGACCATTTACTAAAAAAAAAGTAAAGTGCTCCCCTGTGCATAGCGCCACGCCATGAAGGCGTATAGGGGGTGTGGGGGTAACGCACCACAGTTTCTTGATCCGGTCGTGAGTGGGTGTGATGTGATCAGCATCACGCCCCTGACCGCCTTTACCCCCCAGGGTTTCCCCCAGGTACCCATGTTATTCGACGCTGGGTGGGCGCCGGAGCCCCTTCCATCGTTAGAAAAGTTCCCGGATTTGAACCGGCCGGGGGTCGAACCCGGGACCTTTAGCATGGTAGTCAGACGCGTTACCGACTGATCCACCGCGGCCACCATTTACTAGAAAAGGCCTTTCTATAAACAAACATATATCTAAGTGTATAGTGCCAGAAATCATGCCAGCAATTTTAAGCGCGTTTTTTTAAGTAAAGAAATAGATTTAAATAAAAAATTCGATTTAAATTTAAAAAATTAAAAAAATATTTAAAAAAATAAAGATCATTATTTTTATCCACCCTGTGCGCAACACTTTCGTTCAGTCTACGTATCCTGAAATTCATGCAAAATTCTAACTTTCCGTTAATTTTGTACTAACATTATGAGAAAATACTGAATTTGTGATTACTTAACAAAAAAAAGTCAAGTAAAGTGCTGCCCTTTGCTTTGCACCACGCCATGAAGGTGTATGGAGGATGTGGAGTTAGGGTCCCACACTTTCTTGATCACGGCCGAAGGTGGGGGTGATGTGATCAGCACCACGCCCATGGCAGCCTTTATGCCCTGGAGTTTCCTCCAGGTACCCACTTTATTCGATGCTGGGTGGGTGACGGAGCCGTTTGAACAGGCGCAAGAAAATCCCGGTTCTCCCCCGCCGGGGATCGAACCTGGGTCTTTACTGATTGAGTTTGTGCTTTAACTCCACTTTATGCACAGTAAGGCTAATCGGGACTGGACCTACAGTTTAAAGTATAATCCGAGCCACTAAGTACCTCTACCGGGTATTGAACCTGTGACCCCTTGATTACAAGGCGATGACGGGGAGGCTCGAAACCGGGTCTCTCGCATCGTAATTAGTTATTATATTCTGATGAAATTTTTGAATATTTTAAATCAAAACTATAGTAAATGAATGCTTATAATTGGAGTGAAACCTGCTAAAATTAATAAAAAAATTTAAATAACTTTAAACGTTATGTACGGTATATAATTTTCAAGCATCAGTACCGGTTTCGGTGGGAGTACGAGTATCGGCTCAGTGTTGCCTTCAGGGTGTCACAGTGCAACACTGACAAACGTCCACAGCGCGTAGAGAACATCAAGATGAACATCTTTTGTTCATAACGTTTTGCTCGTTGATGCCTCGTTTCGATGTTACGACCCTCCGAAAAACTGCAAAATTACAAGAGAAGCAAATACAATGGATTGATTGATTCATTGATTTGCTTTATTTTACTTCGCTTTTTGTGCCACTTTTGGCTAATTTGCGAAGATGTGGATGAGTGATGATATGATGGAATTGATGAATGGACACTCACAAGCATCCATGCCCAGGCCGGGATTCGAACCCGGAACCCCGTTGTGCAAACCACTCCGCTACGGGGCCCGGCAATACAATGGACCATGAAGGGACAAAATTAAGTTAAGAAACCTGAAAAGAGTATTTTAGAAATGCAATAAGAACTGCAAAGTCATGAATATGCCTAATAAGACAAGGAGGCAAAAATATGGTTTCAAGGTCTTCAAGGTCCTTAAACAAATACTTTATATAAATTTAAATTCGGTCCAGGAACCTTTTTTCCGGATGAATTTAAATACGGTCCAGGAACCTTTTTTTAAAAAAAATAAAACAATAAGCAACTTGAACCGAATTTAAATTGTGCAGGATTTTCAAGCTTCCGGATCTTGCAGCAGAACTTATAATAGAACTCTTTAGAATTAACAACCTTTTCTTCAAGGTCCTTAAACAAGTACTTTTCATTGACTCCTCTGTCTGCCCATTCCATTGCATTCAAAGCTCATTATTACCAAAAGTCTCCTCTGGGGAAACATTTATCCTTTGATGTGTTTTTCATTTTAGCTTCCAGAGAGCGAGGAGAAGCTTGACGTGATGGTGTGGTTCCACGGTGGCGGATGGTTCGCAGGCGCCGGGGTCAGCTTCATCTACGGCCCTGAGCTGCTCCTGGATAGAGACGTCGTGCTGGTCACCACCAACTACCGGCTGGGAGCTCTGGGTGAGTCCACGGCTGTATTAGCCCAAGTCAATATTCAAACCTTTTCGTGCAATTTACAGGGAACTAACTGCCATTCAGCGATTTTAGTGTCATTACGTGCCTTGTGAAGTAACGTTTCAGCATTCAAATTTACTCCACTGACTAGTTTTTGTTGAAGAATCATTTCCAGCACATAAGATGATCTTCACAGATAAAACGATGAGTTTGACTTTGAATAACATGAAAAAATTGTTATACATTGTAAGCCCATAGTGTACAATAACTCATTTGGTGACGTATTGAAGACTCAATATACATGTGACTAAGGTAGGGTATGCCATTGGCTAGGCTTCTGCGCTGGGTGAGCGAAGAGTTTGGCGTGGCAGATCCTTGCCGACTGGGGGAGACGTAGGACTAACTGGACACAGACTGAGTATACTGTATATCCGTTTATCACCCTTTTTGGGCCTGCATGGCCTGGTGTAATTTGCCTAACGTTTATATAGTTACGTCTACCTTTTGAAAATGCTAAAGAGGATATTTAATTTTCAAGGGTAGATTGCTCCGGGTCATGTTGGCTGTGGGGGTTTTGGGCACGGTTGCAGTTGACTCATATAGCCGTAACGTACTGACTTTTGACGATTTAATTGGACGGACTGACACAATTTAATGAGGAGATTATACATGGTTATTATTGTTGAATAAACTAAAATGTTGTTCTTCGGTGATTAGATGGGTTGTGAATGAACCTTGTGATACACATATAAATGTGGAAAGTATAATCTGATTTGTTAATAAATATTATGGTTGAATGAATAATAAGTTTACATTAAATAGTTTAATTAGCTAATGAAAGATAATTAACTTCCACTGCGCCGATAATATAATCCACGTCTCACTTCTTTATTATTTATAAAGGGGAAATAAGAGACGTACAGGATTATAATATTCAGGGTGGCAACTTTAGGACCACGATAAATTAAAGTACAATTCCCAGTTTATAATACAATATAAAGGCTCTATGTGATTCCATTCAATTAAACAGTATATACATGAGCTAAAATATTTAATTTAAGGTGTGCAGTTTGCATTTCGCAAACATCTATAAACACAAGTTACAAATATTACGGAATATACTAATCGACGAAAAATTGTTAATTGTATAAGAATTTCAAACTCAAATTTACCTAATGAACTTCAAGATATCTTATCTAGCAATAATCTTCCGTCTGTCAGATTGTTCCGCAAAGAACACTAAACGGATTGAAAGAATTGTGTTTTACTTTTCACGAAACTTTGTTTCCCTTTTTCGATATAAATAAAAGCTAAACTGAAAAACTTGCCGCAGGACATTTATAATCTCTACAGTTGGATTTGGAGTCATAAGAAGTTGAAATTTTTCATGTCTACGAAGAAAAATTCACCCAGAATTCCCAGTGAAGTAGCTCGGTTTTCGGAGAAAATTCATCAGATTGATGCACAAGGTGGAAAGATATATTGATAGAAGAAATTGGAAAGACGTGATACTTACCTTTCTGAGGCCGTAGATTCGTGTACTCATCTGTGTCGTGGACTCTGCAGTAAAAGTAATAACGTAATAATTTTAGAATATATTTCATGTGTAATTTTGGTTTATGGACTCCACACAATATCACCTTAGACAGTGCGTTTTTTCGGGAAGAAAGGATCTGGTACTCATCTAGTTGGTTTGCTTCTGTGTTCATCATAAGCTCTACTGAAAATATTGCGGTATATTCATAAATGTACATCCATGTACACACATGCACACGCACACACGCACATACATAAAGCATAGAACTCATTCTATATTGATTATGTATATATAGTAAATGGAATATATGCCTTTGTATGTCCCGAGGTACTACGCATGTAGCAATCCTAACTGTTGACCTCCTTCCAGGATTCCTGAGCACGGAGGACGAGGCGTCCCCAGGGAACTACGGTCTAAAGGACCAGGTGGAGGCCCTTCGCTGGGTCCAGGAGAACATTGCCTACTTCGGAGGGAACCCAGGCAGCGTCACCATCTTCGGCGAGAGCGCAGGGGGCGCCAGCGTGCATTTCCACATGCTGTCCCCCTTGTCTACAGGTAATTCAGTATACATATATTAATGCAGTTGTTAATCATCTGTGACAATCTAAAGGTGGCAATGCAAACCTCATCTTCCTCGTTGGCAAGTCACCAATTTTATCAATGTCTGTAAATGTGGAGCTGTTGAATAGAATACCGCCCAGTGGAGGCAATGAGGGGATCTTGATGGAGGGAGCACTTGCCATTTTTACCCCTGCACTATGTCTTTTTAATGCTAAGCCTTGTTTGCCAAGAAAAGTAAACTGTCCTTCCCAACACGTTCCTCTCTCACCTTCCGCCTCTTGTCGTTGCAGGGCTCTTCCACAGAGGCATCTCGCAGAGTGGGACGGCACTGATGTCGTGGTCCGTGTCGCCCAACGCCCGGGGACAGGCCCAGAAGCTGGCTGGGCTGCTGGGCTGTCCCAAGGAGCCCTCAGAGGCCCTCGTGGGCTGCTTGGCCCAAGTTCCTGCGGAGAAGATAGTGGCCACGGACGTTCACTTTATGGTAAGGTCATTTATTACCGTAGCATTTACACACGAATTGTGGATTTTGTGCTTAAAACTGTTTGTGTAATGGACCATTTACACGAGGCCAATTGTGAAGACACTAAGCCAATCCAATGACAAAGTTGAAGACAATCCATTTGAAACCATTCTAATTTAGTGGAGTGGCTTGAGACAATGGCTGGAGACATTCCATTCACATGGATTTCCTCTCTATTCACACGGTGCCAATGTTGGATTGGCTTAGTGGAATGTCTTCACAATTGGCCTCGTAAGTAGTTAAGATTAGTGTTCTTGCCAGTGACAGAGGTTCCCCCTTGGTGAATCTTCAACTTTCCCTTTACATTTCTGTAGTCAAGATCGCCAATCTACTTCCCTATTCAGTTGTAATCAACCTTTTGTAATAGCAGCCTCATGAAGATTATCTCTTAAACGAATAGGTTACAGCAGTGGTTCCCAAAGTGTGCCGCGAAATGTTCCAATATTTTCACTGAACTGACACTTAATTTTTAATCTGCACATGGTTTTAGTACTTTTTACATATGATTTTTTTCTGAATTTGAAATATGTGTTCATTTTTTAACTTAAGGCACGCAACGTAACCTCACTAACTGAGCGTTGCAAGTGTTAGACACGCCCACATTCTGATTTGGCGCCTCGGAAAAATCTTGAAACATTAATGGCGTCTTGAATAGAAAACGTTTGGGAACCCTTGGCGTTAAAGTATAGTCTTGATAGTCCGATGCTTTGTAGACTTGCAATCACAGGCAAGATCTAAACTGGAAATCACGAAAACATTTGTAACTTTGGAGGCTCGAATGATCTACGTGGAACAATAGCCCAAGACAACACCTACAGACAATCTGTTGTTTGAGTTTTGGTATTAAGTCCACTTTATGCACAGAAAAGTTAATCGGAATTGGACCCACAGTTTAAAGCGGGATTCGAACAACTATGTGCCTCCACCAGGTATCGAACCTGGGACCCCTTTATTACAAGGCGACGACGTTACGGGGAGGCCTCAACCTGTTGTTCAGACGATGGCGTGTCATTGCTGTTCGGAAACGATACACAAAGCACTTGACAATTTCTTAAATATTGTTTAGGTCGCATAGTCCTTCAAATCATCAAGACCCTCCTTACTAATATTTGTCATACATATAATTTACGTCTATGTATCCATTTAACGTAACAATACTTAACCGAGAGTGCCGGCCCCCGTGGCGGAGTGGTCAGGACGACTCCAGGGGTCCCGGGTTCGAATCCTGGCCTGGGCATGTCCATTCATCAATTTCATCATATCATCACTCATCCCCATCTTCGCAAACTAGCCAAAAGTTGCACAAGAAGCGAAGTAAAATAAAGCAAATCAAATTAACCGAGAGTGAATATTGAAGAGGGGCGAAAATCTGTCCCCTTCAGGTACTTGGGAAGAGGGAGAAAGTACCCCCTTAATTAGCTTCCTAGTTTCTGGGTGTGTTGTCTCGCGTATTCAGTCACTCTGGCACAATGAAACATGTATATAGACTTACTTAAACTTTAATAATATGAAGCATGTAAATAACACTAAATATAATGAAAAGTTCCACAGAAATACACACGTAATGACGTACGTCGTCTGTCGACTCATCTCGGGCACGCAATGCATGGCAACACGACCAATATGAATGAAAATTCGTCTCAACACCCCTAAAGTTAGTGTCTACGATGTGTATTTTTTTGATAAGTATTTGTAAAACATTCTGTATGCTTTATTTCGGAACAAGACCGCGACATTTCAATCGGGAACAGGGCGAGATTTTACATCGAGAACGAGGAAAAGAGGTTCAGGTTGAGACGAGGTGAAAAACAAAATAAGTTTCCTCACCTGGAGAGAAGGCGAAATTGTGGCAAGTCTCGACGCAGTACCATCTCTAATTCCAGGTCAGTGACTTCGTAACAGATTCTGGTTTAGGAGCGCTTGAAGGCTTCAAAGATGCCTCCACTGGGGAAAGCTGCTTTTAAAAGGCCATAAAACGAAAAAAATATTAATTGAGTGTGATAAAAATATAACCAGCTATCTGACATAGCGTGACTTAAAAGGTTTAGTTGAAGTTATACGGGGGGAAGATGACATATGTTGTTAGTCAATTCTCTGTTCTGTCCGCTAGGAGTGGGACATGGACCCAATGATCCCGTTCAAGCCCAGCGTGGAGAAGGAGATTCCCGAAGATGAAGCCTTCCTTCCAGGCCACCCCCTGGAGCTGCTGGAGGAAGGGAAGTTCCAACCTGTACCCTGGATCTCTGGAATGACGAGCAGCGACGGAGCACTCAAGGTTTCTCGTGAGTTGCATTCCTTTCTTCTTAAGGACCCGATTGATTGTCGAAGCATCATTCTACATTATGAATTATATATTTACAAACAGCGCATTGTGTATTTGAAACAGACAACGTTCCACAAACGTCTCGTTTGCAGTGACTTAATCGATCGAGTAGGAGAAACACTTGTATTGCATATTACAAGATGGTTATTTGTTTCTGACAAAACATATAGTAAACAATTTAACAGGTTTAGTATAATTGATGCTATAACCAGGACGAGAAATGATGAACCCCCCTCAGGCAGATTTGCCTACACTTAAAACTAGCTCAACATGCCTATATGAGCTTTTTGCTCAAGTGTGGTACCCTGTCTAATCCAAGATTTTTGTAAAAATGCCCTCGAGAATTTCCTGTGAAATGATGAGCCCCCTCAGATTGATTTGCCTACACTTACAAAAGCCACATCTGTGAGATTGTTGTCCATAATCCTGTCAAAAATATGCCCCTCTTGATATTTTTTTTGGCTACACCTAAAACTAAGCCACCCTCACCCACACCCACCCACATACACACCCACACACACCCCTGACACACACACACACACACACACACACACGCACACCCATATTGACCTTGACCTTGAGATGACCTTGACCCTGACCTTGAGATGACCTTGACCTTGACTTTGACCTTGACCTTGACCACACCCACCCACATACATACCCACACCCACCTACACCCACCCACATACACACCCACACACACCCACACCCACCCTCACATATTTACTTCCGGTCCACTTGTGGCCTATTTCTGGTTTATTTATATTGCATCATGTTTTGCAACAAATTATTACCCAATATTATGCAATAAATTATTAGACATGTGTTGTTTTCTGATTGCTTGGTTATGACATAATGTGATGATGTGTTATATTCTGATTGGCTTATTGTTTCAGATGTTTTCAATGCGGTCCGTGCTTAGCCTATATAAAGAGATTTTGCATTGCATATCAGCCAGTATTGTGAGAGTTGTTGAAGAGTAAGGGTGTGTTGTTGCAGTGTTGCTCATATTTTTAAACACAAAAATATTGCAGATTTGTATAAAATGAATTACAAATCTATTTGATTTAATATACAGAATTTTTGACAACCTGTCATAGGTTTATTAAGTATAGAGTTTTGATTTGAACCCCAAGAAATTTTATATAAATACCAAAGCCAAAAATATTAACACACACACACACACACACACACACACACACACACACACACACACACACACACACACAAATCACACTACTGAACCCAACTGATATTTTTTATTAAGTATAAAGTTTTGATTTGGACCCCAGGAAATCTTATATAATAAACAACAACAAAAATGCCAAATCAAAAATATTGTAATCAATGCAATAAGAATATAACCAGCCCCAATTGGGCCAGGCACCAAAAGAATTGTAATCCAGACAAATGCAGAACTCCCACAAAAATATGCCCTAAATGCCATAGAAAATATAGCATGGAATATTTCACATATAAACATATGGGTACTTGTTCTGCACAGTCATCAACATTGCCCCCACAACCATCTACATCTGGTCTGAAAAGGAAGCATGAAGCACCTGTTAATGCTGGACCAGCAAAGCAGCCACGCTATGCACCACCTATCCATAGCAGTTTTAATGGCCAACTTAGGGATCACCGGTTTGTATCAGAGCCAAAATGTGACATTAAGAATTTTTTGAACAGTATAAATCCAGATGTGCAGGCAATTCTAAATGCACAAAATGGCTCTTATAAGCTGTCCCTCAAATTGTTTACACAATATAAGAAGCCAAATGGCACAAAATTTACACAGCCCCACATAACAGAAACTGTAGCTGTATATTCAAATGCAAATTCAGACAAAATAATAAGCAGTTTGATAGATCAATTGAATATTAAACACTCTGAATTTGCTGGAAAAGAGTCTGGATGGAGCCTATGCGGTTCTCCACACAAGCTCTATGTTAATATTTCTGAATTCAGCCCATTACAAGGATCTACATATTTGCCATTACCTGCTAATATTAAAAACAAACAAGCCGTGGTTAATATAAAAAATAATGATGAGAAATGCTTTTTGTGGTGTATTTTAGCTGCTTTGTATCCAGTTTCAAGGCATCCTGAGCGAATAAGTTATTATAAACAACATGAAAATGATTTTGATGAAGCAATGGAGTGTTTAGAATATCCAATGTCTGTTCAGAATATTGATAAATTTGAAAAAAAAGGCCAGGAATATCAATGGTAAACAATTATATATTAATGTCTTTATTTGTTCTACTGGCCGTGGCAATTGCTTGATAGCACCTCTCAGAATCAGTACATTTGATGATGATTCTGCTGTTCCGATTGATCTGCTCTTAATTGAAGGGGATGATACACAACATTATACTCTGATACAAAATCTTGAAGCTTTAGTCAGAACACAACTAGACAAATTTAATAGAACATTTAAGTTGTGCCGAAGATGTTTAACTGTATTTGATGGTCAAAAAATGGTAAATGGGGTTCGTGAAAAAAATGCAGAAATTGCTAAAAACAAGTTAATTGAGCATCTGAAATACTGTGGCAACCATAAACCTGTTCATATGGTGATGCCTAATCCAAGTGAAAATGCCAAATTCAAAAAATTTGAAGCCTTGTTGGAACACCCAGCATATATGGTCTGTGATTTTGAATCAAATCTCAAACCTCTTGCATTCTGTAGCCCAGATCCTGAGGAATCTTTAATTACACCATACCAGTTACATGAACCTTCTAGTTTTTATTATGTTGTTGTACAGGATGGTGTTGTTAGTAAAGAATATTTATACATGGGAGCAGATGCCATCAAAGAATTTGCACATAGAATAGAAAATGAGTACCATGACATAGCATCTAATATCTTATTAAAATCAAAACCCATGTTGCCTTTAACAGAGAAACAGATTAAAGATTTCAACAATGCAGAAAAATGCCCGGTATGTGATTCTGAATTTTCAGATGCAAATATCAAGGTGAAACACCATTCCCATACAGATGGTAAATTCTTAATGGCCCTGTGTAATAGCTGTAATATTAAGATCCAGAGACCAAATTTTGTCCCTATATTTTGCCATGGAGCATCCAATTATGATTTTCATCATTTGATCAGGTACGAGGGGTTTGACAAGCAGAATTTAAATATTTTAGCTGAAAATAATGAAAAATATATTGCCATTAGCAAAATAATTAAAGTTAATGGTGTTCCTATTCACTTAAGATTTCTTGATTCATACAGAATTCTGTCTGCTAGCCTGGCTACACTGGCCACTCAATTATCTGATGATCAATTCAAAATCACATGTGCTTTGTTTCCAAATCAGGAACTGAAATTAATTAAGCGGAAGGGTGTATATCCATATGATTATGTTACAGATTTTTCTAAATTTGATGAGTGTTCTCTGCCACCACAAGAAGAGTTTTACAGCAAAATCAGAGCATCTGGAATTACTGATGATGATTATCACCATGCCCAGTTGATGTGGAACAATTTAAAATGCCAGACATTTGGTGATTATCACAAGGCATATTTAAAACTTGATGTGACCCTCTTAGCTGATATACTGCAAGCATTCAGAAAATCTTCCATGCAAAATTATAAGCTGGATCCACAGTAATTTTACAGTGCTACGGGCCTAGCATGGTCTGCAATGTTTTTAAACACTAAAATGCAATTGGATCTGATCCCGGATCAAGATATGTATCTGTTTATGGAACAATGTATAAGAGGAGGCATGGTGCAATGTTCTCAGAGATATGCCAGAGCAAATAACAAATATATTCTCAATTATGATCCAGCACTGCCATCAAATTATATACTGTATGTGGATACAAACAGCCTCTATGGTTATGCTATGATGGATAAACTGCCATATGCAGGGCTTGAGTGGGTTGAAGATTTCAATATTGAATATCTTAAGGATTTTGATGACAGTAACTATGGCCTGTTCTTAGAGGTTGATCTGACAATTCCTGATGATTTACACAACACATTTTCTGATCTGCCCACAATTCCTGAGGTTGAATGCTCACCTGGCTCTAAACAGAAGAAATTGATGATGACTCTAGAGCCAAAACAGGGCTATGTCATATATTACAAAAACCTCCAGTTCCCGATGAATCATGGTGTTCAAGTGACCAAAGTTGGAAAAGTGTTGAGGTTCAGGCACTCAATTGGTTGAAGCCATATATTGATACAAACACAGAGCTTCGAACATCTGCAATGAGCCAATTTGATAAGACCGTGTTTAAATTGATGTGTCAATTCTGTGTATGGCAAAACAATAGAAAATGTCAGAAAACATATTGATGTTAAAATAATTACTGACCCCAGCCGGAGCAAAAAATTGATTGCAAAGCCCAACTTCAATTACAGAAGAATTTATGATGAGAATATGGCACTTTTCAACATGAAAAAAACAAAGATTAAGTTTGATAAGCTTATTTATGTAGGGGCTGTGATATTGGAATTGGCCAAATTACACATGTTAAAATTGTTTTATAATGTGTTGAAGCCTTTTTATAAGGATCGTGTAAAACTGATGTACATGGACACAGATAGTTTTGTTCTTGATATTCAAACACAAGATGTTTATCAAGATATAGCACAGCCTGAATTGTTTAAATATTTTGATACCACTGAACATTCAAAAATTAAACCCCACAACAAAAAGGTGCCTGGCAAGTTAAAAGATGAGACACTTGGTGATGTTATTGTGGCATTTGCTGGGTTAAGGGCCAAGATGTACAGTTTTGAAACATGTAGTGGCGCTGTTGCCAAAAAGGCCAAGGGCATTGGCAGAGTGACTGTAGACAAAGAGCTTGAATTTGGAGATTACAAAAATTTCCTCAAATTATGTAGCACAATCAGAACATCAGAATCCAGAATTCAGAGTGTGGATCACTTGTTGACTACAAATATTGTAAGAAAAGTGGCTCTGGATCCACATGATGATAAGAGATTCATTTTATCATGTGGCATACATACTCTACCATGGGGTCATTGTGATTTGAGAAGTGGCAATCAATGCCCAATTACAGAGCATGATTTGAAATAAATAAACATGCCTATGAACTTATTTGGGTTCAAAAAACAGGCTATTATGGACCTGCCAACACCACAACCCTCTTCTGATATAATATCTAAACTAAGTGCTTTGTTAATTATTCATCTGAACAGCATACTTACAGATGTTGATGATGAAACAGGTAAAAACATTGTACATATTTAACAATAATTTAAATCATTACCAATTACCTGTAGGTGGTCAATTACAATTTATTACAACCCCCGAGGGTAATGTCAAGATTTCAGTAGGGAGAAATATTTATAGAATTAAGCACTCAAACATGGTTTCTGACACTGTATATACTGTTTCTGCTGGTGACTGCTTATATATTGAGGTCACGGGATCATATGACAAGCTTATACCTTTTTTTATAGAACTAAGAATCAGATATTCAATAATAAATAACCACTAAAACAAAATGCCTAATGATATATTTGGCCATACAAGACATGAAGATCACAGTGATGAGATTCTGATGCTTGATGTCAGAGTCAAGAAATTAAGAAGTGATTTACAAGCTTTACAAACCACACTCAATGCCAGTCTTCAACTAGAAATTACAAATTTACAATCACAATGCATGGACCCTCTTCTTAAAATTGACTCAGAACTCAAATTATTGCTTCAGAAATATACTGACCTGGCCACATTGGATAATTTTCAAAGTTTAGAAGAAGCTGTAGCAAATCCAGACACAGCTCCAAACAATTGTCAAAAGCATAAAATCACAAGAAGATTTTGATCTAGTGATTTCCACTCTAAAGGAACAGATTCAATCACTCCAGATACCTAATCTGGACCCCTTGAACAATGCCATAGCCGAGGTTAAAGAAAAAATTGAGACACTTGAAAATTTTATGAACAACTTGCCATCTTCTGATGCTTTGAGTGCAATAACTCGGAGTGTTGCCAATATTAAGCTGCAACTTGAAACATATGAAGATTTTGGAAAAATTCAAAGTAGCATAACCCATCTTGAGGGTACAATAGCAGCAGTGCAAAGTGATTTGACAAATGTACAAGAATCTCTAGAATCCCGCCTGCCTGGTATTGTAGATATCCTTGCCAGTGTCCAGCAACAGATCACAAAACTTGAAAATCTCAACACTGAATCTGAGCTATATCATTTTCATCAATTGATCGATGATATCCAAACAAAGCTTGAAATTTTACAACAATCAACACCTACTCAGGCAGATATAGCCCTGCTCCAAGATGCTATGCAAAATGTGGCTGATGCTTCTGAATTAAACAATGTAAAATTGGCACTTGAATCTTTGCAGAATACTGTATCAAATCTGCCTACATCACAGGAACTTAAAAATATTAAGAGAGCTGTGAATCGCATATTGAAATCAGAAGATATCAAGAATATTCAGACAGAGATCAAACAACTTACTCAGACAGTGGCCACTCTACCAACTAATCAACATATTAATGAACTGCATGCCCTGTTTGAGGATATCAGAAGACAAGTCCATGATCTTACTGCTCAAAATTCAAAATTGGCAGTTGTTGAAAATTTACAGCAAATTGTATCTAATATCAAGCAACAGCTAGGGACCATGGAATCCAATCAAGCAAATGCTCTGTCTGTTTTTGCCACTCAGCTACAAGAAATTGTGCAACAATACAAGAAACTTGTTGTGGACATAAAAATCAAGCCAGGCCATGATGATGTTGTTAGGACTATCAATGAGCACCTTGAATCTGTAACAAGTAGATTGCTTACAGCAGAAAAAGAAATAACCGGCATAATCGAGAATCCTAAACATACAATAATTCTTGAATTGTACAGCATCCCCAACAAAGAATATGATTCACCATTTACACCAGGTGGCAAAATATATATGCTGTCCCCTGCACAATTTTATTACCAGTTTTTTGTTGGGGGCACACTGAGACCAATCAAGATCAAATATTGGCTTCAACCACAGGCACACCACTACCCCACCTTATCAACAACAAACGCTGACAACAAACCAAAAATCACCAGTGTAGAGTTAGAGGATTTTACAGATCCCAATACATTAGAAACATCTTATGCTGAAGATGTTGGCTCTCTGGAATTTCATATACAAATAGGAGACAAATTAAATTTAGAAAATCCTGTAGTATCAGCTGCTGAACACCCCATAGTTGCAATATTCTTGTTTACATATTATGTCTAGACAAATTATTGTTGATGAATTACACAGACAAGCCAGACATAATTATAAGAGACTGCCAGTAGTCACAAAAGGCATAGATGATTTATGGCAGTGCGACTTGATTGAGATGGCAAGTGGACAGCTGAAAAACTTAGACAAAATCAACAAGGGCTACAAGTATCTACTCACTGTGATAGATACATTTTCAAAATTTGCCTGGGCTGTGCCACTCAAATCCAAGACTGGAAAATGTGTTACAGAAGCCTTCAGGACAATCATCAATCAGAGTGGAAGATCACGGCGCTATTTGCAAACAGATAATGGCAAAGAATTTTATAATTCTGTGTTCCAACAATTTATTAAAAGCCAGTCAATACAACATTATTCGAGTTACAGTGATCTCAAGGCCTCAATTGTAGAGAGATTCAACAAAACCCTAAAAAATCTTATGTATAAACAATTTACACTTCAAGGTAATTATAAATGACTTAATATTCTTCCAGAACTTCTACATAAATATAACAACTCTGTCCATTCCACAATCAACATGAAACCCTCTGAGATAACTTCATCTGATGAGCAAAAATTGATCAGAACTGTTTATTATCCTAGATACCAGCCAACAACAAGAAAAGCCAAATACAAGGTGGGTGATCAAGTAAGAATCAGCAAATATAAGCACTTATTCAAAAGAGGCTTTACAAGAAACTGGAGCACTGAATTATTTACAGTGGTTCAAGTTAAACCTGGGACCCTTAACACATATATAATAAAAGACCACCGAGGAGAAATTCTCAAAGGCCGGTTCTATGAAGAAGAACTCAACAAAACTAAACAGCCTGACACATATCTCATAGAAAAAATCATCCGCAGAAAAGGCAACAAGTTATTTGTCAAATGGCTAGGACTTCCAGAACACAGCTGGATCGATGCAGACAAAGTGATAATATGAGCACCTGGGATGTTATAAAAAGGCTGCCAGAACCTGAACAGCAGATTAAGAGAAATGGCAAGTTGCTGCCTGAAAATATTAGATGTCTTATTGTTGGGCCATCTGCATGTGGTAAAACTACACTAATGATTGATAATTTTTTATTGGCACCCAACTGGTTAGACTGGAAAAATAGGTACTTGTATGTTTTCTCTAAGAGCTTGGAACAATTAAAATATCAGCAGTTGATGAAGCTATATGATGGATTGGATATTGCCACTTTTGAATCAGATGTTAAGCCACTCCATGAATGTCTCGATAATTCTGTTGTTGTGTTTGATGACATTATATTGGATTATCAAAACAAGGTTAGAAATTTCTTTACACAGGGCCGACACAAAAACATTGATTGCTTCTACTTGGCACAGACTTTTTCTAAAATACCGAAGCAACTGATCCGAGACAACAGCAATTTTATATGTGTGTTTCATCAAGATCATACCAACCTCAAACACATACATGATGAATATGTAGGTGGGGACTTGAGCTACAATGATTTTTCCAAATTTTGCAGTAGGTGCTGGAATCAGGACAGTTATGGGTTTGTCACAATTGATATGACAAGGAAACCCAATAGTGGCAAATACAGAAATAAAATCAACAATTTTCTAGACATTGAAACATATATAAATAACCATGAAAAGGCCAATCATTGATGATCTTAAATTAAGAGATTATCTTGTAAAAAGATTTAAGGGATGGAAATCAGAGAACCGAGGAATTTATGAACAACACAAACAAACAGAACAGCCTATTATTGATGCTATTAGTGAATTAGGTAAAAATATCAAAACTGTTACAGAGCAAAATCAAAATTTGATCACAGAGCTTGTACCTGTAGCTGCTAGGAACATATTAGATTATCCAATCACCCCACTTTCTAGTATTCATACACCTAGTCCTGTTGCTCCTCGAAGAATTGAAGCTACTCAGGATCCTATTGAATTGGGTCTTCTTGCTCAAAAATATTTAAGCACACCTAAAGACAACAAAGATGAGGTCTTTGGCTTATATGCTGACACAGAGCGTGATGGTAGCATCATACATAGAATTGGCAATTTCAGAGTAACATTTATGGGAGATGATCTGATTGTATATTCAGAATCTCATCTTGGAGAAAAAGGTGGTTTTGTTAAATATCCTGGCACACCTGGATTGTAGGAACTGATGACTAGGAAAAGGCCTGGCAGCTATACAGATCAAGATTATGAGCATTACAAAGAAATATTAATAAAATCAGATGCTCTATACCAGAACAATGATCCCACACAAAAAAGAGTCAAGTCTAGCAGTGGAGCAATATACAACAATTTAATCAAGCCCATATGGTCACAAATCAAGACAGGTAGTGGAATCAAACAATACAACACCCTGCCTAAAGAATTTGTCTGGGTTGATGATGTCAGGAAACTTGTAGATAGGTTGCTGGTGATAGCGGGGGAGGAAAATGCTGGCAACCACAATTTTTACAATGAAAAGGTTGGAATTATGGACATGATAAGCACAAAATTGTCTAATTTTATAGTGAATGACACTAAGGGGATTGGATATCTTATAAAAATTATTAATACTCTACCACCTAAATTTTGGAATATTTCTGAGGGTCGGGGGTTGGTTAATGATATAAACAAGCTGCCATTTGAACTACATATTCCAGGCTATCAGTATTGTGGTTCCGGTACAAAATTGGACCATAGATTAAACAGAGGTGATCCTGGTGTTAATCCCCTAGATGCTGCTTGCAGAGACCATGACATAGCATACAACACACATACTGATCTTGACAAGAGACATGTTGCAGACAAGAAATTAGAAGAGGCTGCATTTGGTAGATTTGTAAGCAAAGATGCTTCTTTAAGTGAAAGAATAGCAGCATTGGGAACCACCATAGCTATGAACACCAAACAAAAACTGGAGTGGGGGCTGTGAATATGTATATAATAAACCTACAATGAAGGCCAAGGGTGTTATGTATCAAATACCTTATGCAGGTCTTAAATCTCTTAAAACTATTGATAGTCTTTTAACCAAAAAGCAGCGCAAGAAAAAAAGCTCTTGTATTGCCAAGGGCCATGGTATGAAATTGTTGCTTAGTACCCCCCAATTAAAAAAATTACAGCAATCTAGAAAAAAATCACATGTGGGTGGATTTATATTTACTATCCCGGCCATCTTAGCAGCACTTGGGGCTGTTGGGAGCTTGGCTGGGGGATCAGCTGCCATAGCAAAAACAGTAATAGATGCCAAGAAAAATAGGGCAGAATTAGATGAATTGAAGCGCCATAACCTGGCCATGGAGAAACAAGGCAAAGGTGTTAAGAGAGCCATGAATAAGTTTAAAAAAAAAACAAGAGCCGCTTACAAATCAAGATATTGAAGCTTTAATCAAGCCACTGGGCATCAAAAATTTTAGAGGTGTGTACATGTCTGATTCTTTACCAGAACAACCACTCAACAAAGAGTGTGGCATTGTTAATTTGGATAAGTACAAAAATCGGGGCACTCACTGGATTTGTTATCTTAAATATTTAAAAGATGAGGCATTTGTGTTTGATTCATTTGGAGGTGTTCCACCTGAAAATTTAGTAAAATATCTAAAATCAGCTAATCTTTATTACAATAATGCCCGTGTTCAAAACTTCAAAGATGTTAATTGTGGACATTTGTGTTTATCTGTTCTTAGATATATGTCTCAAATAAATAAACCATCAATTGAAAATTTTCAAAAGGCCCTTGGTATTTAAAACATCATGGGGGTATTCCATCTCACCAGCCAAAATTCAATATTGAAACTCAAATTACATGATGATATAGTGTATCCCAAAACAATAGCTCTCAGAGCATTTTATGGCATGTACTTGATCCCTAATATTACACACCACAACAACAAAATTGCAGTAGGGGATCAAAAAATTGTCATCACTCCAGGGCAATATAATCTGTCCACTCTAAATGCTCAATTACCCAGAGGTATAGTATTAACTCAAAATTCTGTCACTCACAGAGTAGAGATTGTATCTGCTACAGAAACAGTGGATCTGGGTACTATAGGAGAGCTGTTAGGCTTTGAGAACAACACAAAACTTGAACCAGCCATCAAACACACTGCTATTAATATACCTAAATTCTTAGCCATAGAGACTCTGAATATTCACTGTAATGTGGCCGAGGGTATGATCACCAAATCAAATGGCATAGGCACTCACAAACAAACTGGCATTATTGCAACATTCAAACCTAACTCTGAATTTATGGAGCCCATCATCTACACTCCATCCCCAACATTATATTTTCCTGTGTGCCATAATAGAATAGATTACATTGAGTTGATGGTCACTAATGAAAAAGAAGAATTAGTTGATTTTGCTGGAGCCACAACAACTGCAATCATAGAGATTATTATTTAAATAAAAATACATACAAATAAAATGGAAAATATTGAGAGTTATGAGCTACAATCATTCCCCCCAAACAGGAGGACATTTGCAAATTTAAATCAACCCAACACAGAGATTGAGGTTGATCTTGATGTAGGGGATGGCTTTATACACCCCCACAGAGCAGATCTATACATCAAATTTGATGTTGTAAAGCTCGATGGTACAGATTATCCGGCAAATTCAAATATAAGATTGGTAGACAATTTTGTGCCACATCTGTTCTCTGAAATTGAGATCAGAAAACATGGTGTTGTTATAAATAGAGTGGATTACCCCGGCATTACCTCCACAGCTTTGGCCACACTAAAATTATCCAAAACCGAGGCTTCTTACTACAAAATAGGTGGATTTGAGGCTGGTGATAAAATTATATCTAAAAGCCACACAGTGCTGTTCCCCATGCGCCTGTTGTCAGGATTCTTCTCAGATTACAAAGATATTATGTGGAAGGGTGGTTTAAGAATCACATTTAGAAGAGCTGCCAATGATAATAATGCTTTGATGAGGTACAGTACAATAAACTCTACCGGGGAAGCTTTGCCTAATACCCTACCTGATGAGGGCAAATGCATTATTCAGACTATGGAGCTAAGAATCCCGGTTGTTGAATATGAAGCCAGTTATGCTCTTAAATACAAAGCAGATATAATAAAAAATCCACAGATTCCTTTACAATTTTATACATATCAATGTGTACAGAAACCTGCCACTAGTACCTATTATGAGTTTGATGCTACAAATTCATTCTCCAGTATACAATATGACATGCCGGATTTTGTGGTGGTACTGTTTCAGACTGGAAGACACAATAATCAGGAAAAAAATTCAAGTAGATTTGATAGCTGCAACATCAAGAACATTTATCTTAAAAATGGCAGAAATGAGGTATTTCCTAGAGAAAATTATAATTAGACATGTCCAAGGATGATTTTCGTAAATTATATGAAGCATTTACAGCATACAAAAGGGTCACTACTGGCAATACTGACATGTATTACACACCAGATGAATTCAAAGCACAGAGACCCATGTTTGTTATCAACACTTCAAAAAGAAAACAAGTTGTGGTTAATGACAGGACAAACATTAAAATTATCTGTGAATTCCACGATACACTCCCTGATGACACTATATGTAGTGTTATTCTTATAGGGGAAAAATCATATATTTATGATGCAAGAAATGAGAGAGTCACAGAGCAATTCTAGAGGGCCTCTGCATATTGCACAAGTTGAGCCTGGTGTATAATTAAACTTAAACCGGAAGTAAATATGTGTGTGTGTGTGTGTGTGTGTGTGTGTGTGTGTGTGTGTGTGTGGGTGTGTGTGTGTGTGTGTGTGTGTGTGTGTGTGTGTGTGAGGGGTGTGTGTGGGTGTGTATGTGGGTGGGTGTGGGTGAGGGTGGCTTAGTTTTAGGTGTAGCCAAAAAAAATATCAAGAGGGGCATATTTTTGACAGGATTATGGACAACAATCTCACAGATGTGGCTTTTGTAAGTGTAGGCAAATCAATCTGAGGGGGCTCATCATTTCACAGGAAATTCTCGAGGGCATTTTTACAAAAATCTTGGATTAGACAGGGTACCACACTTGAGCAAAAAGCTCATATAGGCATGTTGAGCTAGTTTTAAGTGTAGGCAAATCTGCCTGAGGGGGGTTCATCATTTCTCGTCCTGGTTATAGCATCAATTATACTACTAGGTTTACTGTTAAAATGTTATCGGAAACACAACAATGAGGTTTCTTGTGTAACAATGAGAAAATCTTGAGGTTTTGTTTTCATGCGCAAGACTGTAAACACGCTCATTGTGACGCTTGAGTAGTGTTAAGAGAAAATGGCTACTTTTACAGGTCTCCAGACCTTAACACCCCTAGGCTTCTGCATTTGGGGCTTTGTGAAAGACAACGTCTATGCGCCACCTATGCCGCAGAATGTGGAACAGCTAAAGAAGAGAATAAGAGACGCCATTGCTTTGGTGGACGAAGAGTTTTTGGGAAAGGTATGGAAAGAACTCGAATTTCGAAGGGATGTGTGTTGTATAACTGGTGCAACACACATTGAACATTTGTAGCCGTTTGTAGACACTCATATAAACTTTGTGTTACTGATTGATACATAACAACAAATATCATTGTTGTGTTCCTTATAGTTTAGTCGAAATAAATTCTAAAAGTTGTTTACTCTATTATGATACACCCTGTATTGCCACATATCTATTCTCTATTTGTATTATATTTTTATAACGTAACACTGCCTTGTACATTTTCTTGACTATTGGTACCCAGGTGAATTAAGGATCCCAAATTCAGTTTTAAAATTGTATTACATAAACTGAACTTAATTGTATGGCGCTAAGTAAATATACTCCTGACTGTACTCGCTCTGGTTGATAACCTCACCTAAAAGTCAAGAATAAAGTACATCCCTCTAAGGTGCAGGGCCTGCCAAGGTAGTCAGCACATCGAGTCCCATCGTCGCTGTTTTCTGCCTTTCGAGACCATCTGCTGCACTAGCAAGTGTTCTCCATTCGGGCTTGCGATGGAAACAAGGAGTTTGTTAAAAGTTATATAATAATCAACAGGCTGTTTAAAATATGTAGCAAAGAACAATCCATCAGAAAAATAAGAAATTTCTTGCGTCAGATCAGTGATTAGGGCTTAGCTGATACCAGTGCCGTTATCGGAAATTATCGGTTGGAATTCATATACCGATATCAGCCGAGACTTTTCAGCCATATTGGTCTTTCACGGGGTCCACAAAAATACCGCACCGCACTTTCTGGGTGTGTAAATATCCTGAGAATTACGCAAAATTCAAACTTCCTTCTTATTTTGCAAGAAAATTGGTGTTTTTATAACATCTGATGTAATTCTTGAATATTCTAAAGCAAATTTCTTGGTAAATTCATGTCCATGATTGGAGAAGAATATTTTGAACCAATTTTAATTATTGTAATTTTCAAATATCGGTAACGGTTGAAAGTGGTATCGTTTCAGCCCTAATTTATATAGGTATGTATGCAATGGGCATTGTGGTGGCTATTCTAATGTCTAAATTGTAATTCCAGGATTATACGAGGAGCCTCGTCTCGTGGAGGAGCTGAACGAGGACTTCAACCGTGTCGCCCCGATTTCCCTTTTCTACAGAGAAACCTCCCCGAAGGTGGACGACGTGAGCAGGAAGTTGCGTAGCTTCTATTTCGGCGACAAGGACATCGGAAACGACACCATACAGGAAGCCATCGACGTAAGTGGATCAATTCGCTCACTTTCAATGCAGCAATTCACTGGTGGGTAAACGATGAGTGCTAAACTAAACATATAATGTTAATGATAAGATGCACTTCCTGGAAACGTTCAGGAACAATGCCGAGCACAGAAGTGAAATGATTGCAACGTACACACAGAAAACTAAATGCATCATATCGATTGATGCACTAAAGTGTGTTTTGTAGCTTCTTCAAAGAATCAAATTCACATTTGATGTATTTGGGTGCATTTTTGTATGTCGTGAAAGAAACACCAAAGTGCATCATTTGATTCAAGTGAGGATTTCTTTCAATTGAGATGCACTATAATGCGTCAATTGATGCACCTTCCTGCATCTTTTTGGATGATGCACCTACCTGCATCTTTTTGGATGATGCACCTTCCTGCATCTTTTTGGATGATGCACCTTCCTGCATCTTTTTGGATGATGCACTTAAATGTTTGGTCTGAGCTCATGACTTTATGTAGCTCACACGAAACGTTTAAGTGCACCATAAGAAAATATGCATTCTGGTGCATCAAAACGCATCAAGGTGCATCAAATCTCGACTGAAAGAAATCTTCACTTGAATCGAATGATGCACTTTGGTGTTTCTTTCACGAGATACAGAAATGTACCCAAATGCATCAATGTGAATCTGATTCTTTGAAGAAGCTACAAAACACACTTTAGTGCATCAATCGATGCATTCTGGTGCATCAATCGATGTGATGCATTTAGTTCTCTGAGTGTAGGATTTCTTTAACGGGGTAGTCATACCTTATCCTCATGTACGTATATGATGATCTTATTTTTAATAAGACTGGCCCCCAAGGGCTAAGGGTTAACTGCTACAGCAGAGGTGTGCACGTCCTTAATAAAAAATGTCTATTAAAAAACACTGTATTCCAAGACAAATTAAACGTGGGCTTCAGCAGAGTATCTTTCACAAATACGGTGGGTTGCCCAAGCCAGAAGTAGTTAATAAAACGCCCAAAGACACCAGGATTCGAACCCAGAAGCTTGGAAAGCCAGACTGCGAGTCAATGATTCAAAATGACTCACCAAGGAGGTTCATAGTTTGGTCAAATTAGTCTAGGTCTCATTGTCTAATAAAGAAGCAAGCTACTAACTAAGTCTGTGGCCTACTTAAACCCGATGGCTGCGGCAACGCAAGTCTTCTCTCTCTCTCCTCGGCAAGATCAACCCAATATTTTCCATCCTTACCGATTTCCTTTAGGTCCATCTCAACGTTATCCCTCCATCCTCGTCTTGGCCCTCCTACTGGACTTTTACCATCAGGTTTCCAAACAAAAATCCTCTAAACTCTTCTTTCCTCTCCCATTCGTGCCACATGCCCTGTTCATCTAAGTCTTCTTGATTTAATTATTCTAATAATATCTGGACAGGGATACAAATTAGGAGCAAGCACATCTCATATTTCTCTCAACCCTTTCCTCTCCTTTGCAGATGTACACGGACAACTGGTTCCTCCTGGGAGCCAGGCAAGCGGCGAAGCTCCACGCGGAGGACGGTCGGGCGCCAGTCTTCTTCTATCTTCTCTCCTACAGAGGGTCTAAGAGCTTCAGCGCCCTCTTCGGGGACAGAACCAGGGAATTCGGTAAGATCTCAAAGATCTTTTCAAACCAAATTGCTACCAGCGTTGCCAATCTCCCGATGAGAAAAAAATATCTTTAATCTGTGAAATTATGCTAAATGCTGATACATTGTGTTAGAATCTATGTCTGAATTATTACCACAATTGATAATTAGTAATAGTAATATATTATTATAATAAATTACTGACAAGGCCTGAAGAAATGCAAATACATGTAATAGAATAGAAATGATGAGGTCTAGCTACTTAGCCTAATTCTAGTATAATATATCTTCTATAATGTAATGCAATGTTAAATACCCTATTAGCACGACAGTAGAGCGAAAGGGGAAAATGTAAAAAAAAAAAGCAATCTAAGACGGGAAAAGGCCACAAATAACAATTGTACAAGGCAGTGCGATAAATGTTGCCGAAACTTGAAGAAAAATGCAAAATCGCCATGATTACTCCTGTCCTCTCTTTCCTTATTTAGCACCCATGAACTGGTCATGTTCTAACTTGTTTCCCGTTGCAGGCGTGTGCCACGCAGACGACCTGCTCTACCTCTTCAAGAACAATTTCATCTACCCCAATGTTCCCCCGACTGAGGAGGACCTCCGGATGATGGACATTGTGACCACCCTGTGGACAAACTTCGCGAAAACTGGGTAAGTTTTCTCTCTCTTCATTTGGCATAAAGATTAGCTGTTTCCCTTTAAGTTAGTAATTTCAGTCTCATTGCAGGAACCCCACATCGGAACAGACTTTTCTGCTGCCAGTGGAGTGGCTACCGATGGCAGCTGATGACTTCGTGTACATTCAACAGCAAAGATAACAGTGTGCACATTTTCCTTACCTGTTTTCGTTCGACCTATATTCTGTGGTTTTTTAAAGAATG
The DNA here is from genome assembly GCF_977018435.1 of Lepisma saccharinum. Taxonomy (NCBI): domain Eukaryota; kingdom Metazoa; phylum Arthropoda; class Insecta; order Zygentoma; family Lepismatidae; genus Lepisma; species Lepisma saccharinum. The sequence goes on from NC_139257.1 coordinate 14,487,751, forward strand.
CTTGTTTGTTCGAAGTTTGCTTTATACTTACTTACTTACTGGTCGGCGCTACAGTCCATGTAGGTCCTTGGCCTTCCTGACTACCTCTCTTCATTCATCTCGATCCTCTGCTTTTCTTCTCCATCCTTTAACTCCTAATCTTCTTAGGTCCTCTTCCACGTCCTCTATCCATCTTTTCCTGGTCCTACCTCTTCTCCTTCTCCCTTCCGGTTTTCCATTGAATATTTTCTTGACAACCCGTGCTTCTTCCATCCTCTGAACATGCCCAACCCATCGTATTCTACCCTGTTTGATTCCAGGTTGCGAGCATTATATCGGTTTTCCTTCTCATTAGCCTTTTCTTTTGCCGAGTCGTCAACAAATTATCCGATCTCCTCCGAGGAAATATTGTGATATCCGTAACAAGTTCTTTTGACGGGGTAGGGGAGTTAACCCTACGCCCAACCCCCAACCTGGAAGACCAGGATTTCTTCCTGCCTCTTGGTTTTCCGTCAGGGTATCCTTCCCTTAGCCTTTGGGGATGGCAGCAGGGGCTGTGCTTATTTAATGACTGCACTTCTTCGCCATGTCACAATGCTGTCTTTGGGCATTTCTGGGTTTTAATGGGTGTGATCCTGCCACAGATCACTCTCTCCACACCCTGGTAGCACTGCCGCCTCGGTCCGGGACTGCTTATTTGGCTATGCCTTATTCGCAGCTAACATCATATGTGATGGCCATTCGCTATCCGCCACCTGCGACCCTCCCTGTAGCTGAGGTCCGCCCTGGATTGCTTTATATTGGCATAGGTTAATGTGGACTGCATCTACAGTGGGGCCAGAAGCACTGTGCAAAGTGCTTCCGCGGAAATTAGAAAATATTAGGTTTCATATTTGCAACTGAAACCGGTACGAAAGCTGCTTGCTTGTAAACAGATTGACCAACACTTTTTGTCAACTAGATCGCACACCAGTGGCGTACGTAGGATTTTATCAAGGGGGTGGGATTATTTCTAATACATTCTCCAAATTCACATTACCATTGTTTTATCATACTTTAATACATTAATAATACTCATAATTAATTAATTAATTGATTTACTGCTAATAATAATAATACCACTACTACTATTAAGAAGTAGAGATCGACATAAATATAATATTTATGAAAGCAATAGAACGAAATTACTTTCTAGTCATTCGATTTTTAACAAATTCTGCGAGCATTTTTTTGTTTCCTTGTTACGAAATAATAGTCTAGTCATCGAGGTGAGACATTTTAAAGAGAGACATTCAGAAACTCAGAAGTGCCGCGGTAAACAATGGGAAGGCGGGCTGGTGACTGTATTCTTGTCCGCCTAGTCCTTGTCTATATATGGACCGCTTACAATGAACCAATAACTTTCTTTACTTAATTCTCATTGTTCACACAAAAAAATTACATATTTATTGAACACTGTTGCAGCTGAGATACAAAACAACATTTTTTCTCTTTAAAATCATAATTGCCCTCATATTTTATTTTCAATAATTCGAGTTTATTTTGAAGGCATTGACTCTGAAAGACGCGTGTTTGGAATGTTGTTCTTTTCATATAATTCAAATTATTATTATGTTTATCATTATTAGTACTAGTACTAGTAGAAGTATTGTCGCATATCATTGACTGTGATAAATGTGCCATTTTTAATTTATTCCACAGCATTTTTCATAATATTTCTAATGCTCAAGGGGGGATTTAAACCCCATAACCCCCCTTGCGTACGCCACTGTCGTACACTATTTCTCTACTCGTTGGGAGCAATCACCCAAAAGACTTTCTGGATTGATTGATTTAGTTTATTTTACTTCGCGTTTTGTGTCTCTTGGCTAATTTGCGAAGATGGGGATGAGTGATGGAATTGATAAATGGACGGACATTCACAAACAACCAAGCCCGTGCGGCATTCGAATCCAGGATCCTTGGCGTCGCAGCGCGATGTGCTAACCACTAGGCCACAGGGTCCGGTACTTTCCGGACTTCTCACGGAACAAGAGTAACTGAACTTGACTTTGTTTCTTGCAGGAACCCAACCCCGGAGAAGAGCGACCTGATCCCTGTCCTGTGGGAACCAATGACCCGCGACCACCACAAGTACTTCGATATCGGCTGGGACTTGGGGATGAAGAAGGATCTCTTCGAGGAAAGGCTCAAGTTCCTAGAGAGCCTACCGCTCACAGGCGCCGACCAATCTTGTCTCAAGGAAGAACTCTGAACTCCCCCTTACGGGACTTTTAAGTCACCCTCCCAACTGGCACCGTATTCCGTCGAAAGCTCCGGCCGTGTCCGAAAGGTACAAAGTACGCACTTGAAGTATGGTCTTGACGGAAGTGACGTCACCAAGTGCAGTTAGAAAGCGCCAAGTAGGCGAGCGATCGACACCATACCTCGGGGCACGGATCGTTGCAGGCTTGATCACGCGACTTCTGCACTCGTTGTTCATTTGTTTGAAATCACGGAGGTAGAAAACCAGTAACACAGGTTAAATATGCGTTACAGGCCAGCAAGTTGGTTGAAGTTCTTCTGATGTGTGGAAATATATGTATAAGAACATTTGAAAATTCTATGTGATTTCTGTGGTGACAAACAATTGTTTAAAACGCGGGGAAAGCAACGTGTCCTCAGTTTTATCTACTGACCGTATTTGGCGCTGCAGTCGAAGTGCAATTCGAAAGACTTTAAATTCCAGTCCACGAGTTCAAGACCGCACTGCAAGACCATTCTCGGAGGATGCTCGCCTCAAGTACGGTTTTGCACCTTTCGAGCACGGCCTCCGTTTCTTCACTGGCTGAAGTTTTCCCTTGCTCAACTTTTCCGTGTACTGCATATGCACAAGTAGCTTACTTTGGATGTAATGTCACGTTGCCTTCTCGATTTTAGAACTAATTTATAATATTTACTTCTAAAATCGAGAAAGTGATTTGACGCTATCTATAAACTAAGCTACTTGCATACTTTCTAAGATTCAAGAATTGTATTGTATTGTTACTTGTAAAATATTAGAGGCAAGAATATTGTAACAAGCAAACTACAAGACAATGTGTTTTTTGAAAGCCTCCACCGAAGAAACTTCTAAGATTAATTTGTGGCTACACAGCGAATTTACAAAGTTCTAAATTTGTTAAATTAAGTTAACTGGGGGAACAGAGACCTGTTCCCGTTCACTACCATGACCTCCAAAATGACAAATATAACTTACTTGCAAATAAATTTTAGTCATTCATATAGTTAGGCGGGCTTTAGACGAAAGCATTTCCATTTACATTTTTGCTATCATAAATGCTATGTAAATGCTTCCAAAAATCTTGTACTTTACACGGAAGCATTTCATGTAAAATTTCTGTAAGCTTTTGTGATTACAATGTATAACATATACAGCATGAAAGGCACGTCGAGTTACACCATCTATGCTGAGTTCACGGTGTTTACATTTCAAACAACTAAAATATTCTTCCATACGTGTACAGTAAACGTTGTAAAGTATGTATTTAAGCAGCGCCATTTTTTTGTACCTAATAACGGTTTACACGAAACGTTATTCCTCTCGGTTGAATAGTTATCGGCTTTTAAAAATGTGAAGTGATACATTGTTTACTTCTCGCGCGGCCGCCATTACAACTGCACTCGTGACCTGGAGGTCGCTTCTGATTGGTTATGGTACGAAAAATGCTACGGAAATAGAGCCGGTTCTATCCTTGAGAAATGCCATGAGATTTTTCACTTTACACGGTAGCATTTTTTTCATGCCATAAATGTTAAGAAAAATGCTAAGGAAATTGCTTTCGTCTAAAGCGAGCTTTTAAAATTTCACAGTGTGCTTATTGTCTTGGTGAAAAAAGTAACTGAAAAAGTACCATTGGCAAATTGAGTTGTCACGTGCTTCCGTTACACGTTTAATATACGGTTAGTAACATTCCCATGCAAATGCATTTCTGTTTGTGGTCACGCACACAAAAATATTTTACTTGAATACGCAACGTTAAAGTTTGCTTCTTCGGGCTTACGCACCACGTAACGCTATGAAATAGTTTCATTTTACGTAACACAGAGACTGCAAGTTAGAGTGCGCGTCAAATCTCCTGCATATGGCCTTGAATGGCTGAACAGCACCAGCGAATCACAGACGTGCGGTGTTGCCTAGTTCAGTGACAAGGCGTCTCGCTCAACCACGCTGTATCTTTTCCGTGTGAAATTTCGACATGGCACCGCTACAGTGTGCTGCTATTGGCTATCGCCATTTGCAGGAGATTTGACTCTAGGACCGTGTTTTCTGTCGGTTGACTAATGAACCCATTAAACTCATTTATTTCTGAGAAAATATACTACACACAGACTATTAGAAAGTTACATTTCATCAGACAACCCACAGAATCAATGTTATGAAGTTACTCATAAAGCAAGCACGTTCTATTGTTAACTTCCACTCAGGGTTGTGCAATTACACGTAAGAAATTTAATTTCCATTCAACGCACGAGGTTGTTTGTTTACGTAAATACATCCATTTCTAGCGGCCATTTCTTACAGCACAGTCCACCCTTCGATTTACTAAAAGCATCACTTTATATTTTTAACGACTATCCAAGCACTTCAAAACCTATAATAATTAAGACAATAGCTTCTAATCGCACCATTCTGTTACTTTCGCGTACGTGAAATGTCTGCACCTTTATGGGAAAACGTCTGAATGCATGCACCAATTCATTTGGCTCTATTTTAATTCATATTCTGTAATTCCAGCTTTCATTCATTGCTACTCATTCATCTCTGCCACAAGCTTGCAGTTAGTGTAAGATATTTGGCACAAAAGTGATGCAACCTAAGATTGAATATGTTTCGTATCGGCTGCAAACTTGAAGGCCACAGGGCAACAGTGCAAGGGAGAAGGCAGGCAGGCAGTTTCTTGGCCGCGGGGACGGTGCGTTCTGCGAGAGCACGAACTGCGCATGCCCGTTTGCTTGAGACGAAGGTTCGGCAGTATCCGCACAGCAATCCGTTTCCATGTATTTTGCCCTATTCCCACCTCGAGCTTCTGCCTGCTGCCCTGTTCTTTGACCATGACACGAGTTTTCCTGCTGGAGTTCAACTGGGAATCTGCACCAGCGTGGCTGGCTCGCGGTTTTTCTTTCGCGGCAAAATCATTAGTCGTGTTGCGCCCTCAAACACATTACTTATTACGTAGGATTTTTTGCGAAAAGGTAAAGATATTGTTTATTATCCATTCTAGAAGTGAATACTGTAAATTACTGGGGGTTCACTGCTTAAAATGTTATGTACGAGGCCTAGTCAAAAAAGAGTGAGAATGATTTTTTCTTATCACACAGTGAACATGCAGCGCTGAAACAACTTTGCGCGAGAAGAACGTGTCTCGTGGAATCGGCAGATAAAATTGCAAGCGCGTATGCGCATGCGTCTGACAACGCCGCGCAAACAAAACACGAATGGTCAGAAGTCGCATACGGAAAATGGAGTCAGTTCGTGAGGAGCAGTGCGTGGCTTTGAAATTTTGCGCCCGTCTGCATAAATCCGCCACGGAAGCATACAAAATGTTGCAGCAGGCATACGGCGAAGATGTCTTGCCACAATCAACAGCATTTCGGTGGTTCAAACAGTTTAAGGAGGGCCGTGTTTCGACCACAAACGCTTGAACACATCCGTCGAAATGTCCTGAGCTGCATCCATCGGGTTGGCGCCTACAGCAGTATAATGCAAGCCCTCACGTTTACAAAGTTGTTGCCCAATATCTGGCTCCACCAAACATTGAATGTGTCCCGCACCCTCCATACACACCGGATCTTGCTCCGTGGGACATTTTTTTTTTTTTTTTTTTGTTCCTCCGTCTGCTGCGAGGCAAGCATTTCGACTCATCAAAGACCGTTCTGAAGAAGGCGGAAGCGATTCTGAAGACGACGTCAAAAGACTGGTTCCAGCACGTCTTCCAAAACTGGCAGACACGTTGGGCCAAGTGTATACAACACGATGGGGACTACTTGGAAAAATACCATATCAACCTGGACCCTGCCTAATGTATTTCGTAAGTAGAAAAAAGTCATTCTGCATAAAACTGGTTTTCTACGTGAAGTAAATTACCAGTAAATTACGCGTAATTTACGTAAACAACGTAACGAGTAATTTACCTTTTCAACCCTGCGTCCACTACAACACTGCACTAAATGCACGGCCATGAAATTAGGCGGGTTGCAGAAGTTCGCGCTGTTGCCACGTCGGAGCACAACCCCTTGTGTTCGGAAGCTTAAGATTTGATTGATTGATTTGCTTTATTTTACTTCGCTTTTGTGCCACTTTTGGCTAATTTGAAAAGATGGGGATGAGTGATGATATGATGAAATTGATGAACTGACAGTATTTGCGCGAATGGTTAGGGAAGACAACCAGCGACTTTTGCCCGCTCTCGCTTGCTTTTTACATGAGTGCAATTCTATCCAGCCGCCACAAACACTACCCTACAGGCGCCTTGCACAGAGGCTGATAAAACCTTCAGTCATTTCCGAGAGAATTCACACCGAAACGACAAGCGACATGAGGATTTCACCGAAGGAACGCAGTCTAGCGCGGCCTGTCATGCCGCTACGGTGTGAAATGTTGCTGCTGATTGGCTCGTTCCCAAACAACAAGTTCCAAGTGCTTGTCTCATCAAAGTTCAATAAAGATTTCGAAACTTGCACACGAATGTGTTATTATTTTATCCCGCACAGAATTTTTTGTATACAGAGGTTGTTCGCTTTATATCCGACCATTGTCGATTCGGTGCTGCCACCTGGCGTATCATGCTGGAACTATGGGTCTGCTGGCGGGAGCAGTGTTGTGTCTGACCTTGTAGGTGCGCGAGTGTTGGTAGTAAATGTTATCAAATGGCGCAGAAAATCAACCGGTATTGGGAGGGTTACGTAATGCCCCTTTTCCATGAAGTTTTCATACGTACGCATTGTGAACCTGTATGAAAGGTACCTGGCGGGTTCCAAATGGAAGAAAGTTGTCACAATGGATGAATCATATGTCCATCTCACTGCTGGTGGTCACATTCGGGCGATCCCATACCGTGACATTGACGGCAAGGGGTGCAGCAACTTTGGTCGTCAGTGCAGAGAAAGTTTTCCTCGTGGCTTTATGGTTGTGACGGGATTCGGATATGAGGGTAAGTTGATGATACGCAAGGTGGACAAAAACGTGAAGGTGAATGCCAGATACTTTCAAGACTCCACTCTGGCACCTATCTATCGGAGAGACATCCCACAAATGTATGGAATGGACGCGAACCAGGTGATGATCCAAATGGACAAGGCTTCGAGTCACACCGCCAAAACATCACTACGTTTTTATCAGGAAATGGCAGATGAATTAGGAATTCGTGTCATTCCGTTTGAAGACATTCCTGTGCAAAGCCCAGATGCCTGTCCAATGGATTCTTGCGCATTTGGGCTGTTGAAACGACGTCTTCAACATCGCCGCCTGGATGATCTATGGAACGCTTGCAGGGAGGAGTGGGACAGAATTCCCATGCCTGTCCTGCACCGGAGCTTTCTGCAATGGAAACTGCGATGCCGGGCGATAGTCCACAATGCTGGGGGTCCAATAGAACATGATCGGTGATGGCGGCGAGGTATCTCTTAAGGTGGGTACCGATCAAACATGGTCGGATACAAAGCGAACGACCAACTATATTATCCCAATATACTCCTCCGTTATATACAGGGTGTCTCAAAAGTAATAGTGCAAACTGACACAGATGAAAGTACACGATAATAACTAGAAGCAAAATAGTCTCGGTAAACATGGGTCTGAAAACGAGTCGTTTTCGAGATAATCGCGAATGTGTGATTACAAGCCGCCACTGCCTTCATTGTTTATAAACGTCGTCCTAGTTGTTAAAATGCTAATAATGTGTGCGAATGTTTGGGTACAAGCCGTAACTGACTTCAGTGTTTGTAAACGTCGTCCTAGTTGGTAAAATACCAAGAATACAGTATGAAAAATCAGGAGATCTCATTGCTTTTATTGAACATTGTACTTACTTTAACAAGGAATACAGCACTACTTTAATAGTACGTATGTTCTACGTTACAATTACTGTACACTCGTGCCTGTTAAAGGAGGTGCATCTGGATGCAATACTGAACGCGATTCCGCATTGAGTTTCGAATTCCTTCGAACACCCCCGGATCATTTCGGAATTGCTCAAAAGCATGTACAATTCTCTGTTCTAATTCTTCAACCGTGTCAACGAGAGTGTTGTACACTACGCTTTTGAGGTGACCCCCTTACACAAAAATCCAAAGGATTTAGATCCGGTGACCTTGCAGGCCACGATACAGGCCCGCCTTAACTTATCGACTTATCCATCTTTGTTGATATCTGCGTGTTAGATGTAGTCTCACAGCAGCAGCAAAATGTTCCGGTGCTCCATCATGCATGTACCACATACTCTGACGTGGATCAAGGAGAACATCCTCAAGTAATCCTGGAAGATCATGCCGCAAAAACCGAAGGTACCTCGGCCCATTGAGTCTTCTTGGAAGAATGTGTGGTCCAATGAGACGATCACCTAGTACCCCTAACCACACATTCAATGAGAAACGTTGCTGATGTGGTGCCTCATAAACTGCATGTGGGTTTATTACACTCCAAACATGAGAATTATGAAAATTAAAAATACCATCGCGTGTGAACTCTGCTTCGTCTGTAAATAAAATGTTACTTGCAAAACGAGGGTTGAGTACAATCTGTTGTTGCATCCACTGACAAAACGTCACTCTAGGAACACAGTCCGTATCACTGAGATACTGAACTCGTTGGAGGTGGTAAGGGTAGAGTGAATTGCGATGTAAAATTCTCCATACACTACTGCGACTTACTGTCACTTGTGCGGCAATCCTCCTCGTCGAGGTTCCTGGAGAGTGTTCTACTGCTTCCAACACCATATCCTCAACTGGAGGCGTAATGCGTGCAGGTCTACCTGCTCTCCTACCATGTTCGAAGCTCCCATGTTCTCTGAGGCGCTGATGTACCCTAGTAAATGTGCGACTCTGGGGGTGCCTTCGAGCAGGGTAATTTTCTTGGTACAAGCGTGCAGCCTCCCGTGCATTGTCGTTAGCCAAACCATACACAAAATGCATATCCGCTTACTCTTCGTTGCTGTAAGGTTCCATTTTCACTACGCAGCCCAGCACAACTGACGTGACTCCCATATAACGATTAGACTGTGTACTGATTGTATCCATACAACGTCACGTCTCGTAAATGTTCTGTTTGATTACGACGCCACCTCTCGGAAATGTTCTGTTTTGTAAACAAAGAACAAACCTCGGACCGCGCAAAGAGTAAAGCATTCGGTGTTTACAAAATTCAATCAATGACGGCTTGTAACCACACATTCGCACACATTATTAGCATTTTACCAACTAGGACGACGTTTACAATGAAGTCAGTGGCGGCTTGTAATCCCACATTCGCGATTATCTCGAAAACGGCTCTTTTACAGACCCATGTTTACTGAGACTTTTTTGCTTCTATTATCGTGTACTTTCACCTGTGTCAGTTTCCGCTATTACTTATGAGACACCCTGTATAATAAAATATAAGTGATTATAGGTATCTGTCGCCTAGCATTCTTTCTGCCCCACCCTACCCCAATAACGTCGCCAATAATTTTTTATATATACAGTGTGTCCGGATGAAAATATACAAATAAGAAATTTGAATAACTCGGCAACCGTTGGTGATAGAAATGTCCGGTGACGTTTATTTGGAAGAGAGAATCATAGAATTTTATGTAGATCTCAATGTGAGCTCCTTTGGTGGCTCGACAAACATCAAGTCGGTACTCGGCCTCAATCCATACGTTGTGCAACTTTTGACGTGTCACAGACGCACATGCATTGATAATTCTTTCTCTAATTATCATATTTCACGGATGTGGATATATGGGTTGTATAAATACCAGGGGCAAGAACACGAAGAAAGACTGAACCATTTTATGCTACTTGAAAGAGTCTCTTGCACATCAACAACGGCATTAAATGTTATCCATTAATCAAATTGTTTTAATTTTCAATTATTGCTTATAATCAGTACCTGAGAAAATATGAATACAATCAATAAATGATCTTAGTAACATCACGAAATAGTAATTGACATCTTCAAAGGGTGTTTTGTCCTTCGTCACAGCAAGCGCATCTGCATATTTGTGTACACGGAAGGTTTACAGGGAATCATTAGGAAAATGATGGAATTGATCTCTTTGTGAAGCTTGAAAGACTAGGAGGACAAGTTGCATCAAGTAATCGAACACGCAAACGTCCACGTTATGCGACTCGCTCTTAAACTCCATAAAGCTCAGCCTACGGAGCTCACAACTGAGATCGAACGTTGTGAGGATCAGGTCCACTTGCACATTTATCCGCAGTGTTAGCCATTTCGGCTTCAATTCGCCGATTTTAACAAGCGTGAGCAGTTCTGGAGACCTTTGCAGGGCTCGACCCTATTCTTGGCCAGCATGGTAGGATACTCGAAGACGAAGTTAGTGCAGAGCATCTGTTGTAGAGGAAATATGTTCAATTTATCTTCCTTTTTAACTCTTCGGGCATCGTTGACGTTCCCCTCGAGTCTCCACCGATCGTACTGAGCTATGATGTAGCGCCCTTTCTTGCATGGAAAGTATTCTCAGCAAGTGGTGCCATTAGCAAGAACCTAGTTCTTCAAAAGTGTTCCAGACGAGATAAGCTACTATTTTCGGGACTAGACAGCTTTTTCACGAAACGAAACAAGATGAGAAAGACGAAAGTCCAATCTCGTGGGTAACGCTAGCTAAAAGTATTGTGGCACCCACTTATGGCATGGACAGCTGAGATACCGCGTTTGTTACAACCTGTCCTCTTTCCCGCGCTAGGGAGCGCTCGACAGTTTCGGTGCCAATGAGAAACGAGGAAAAAATAGTCTGCTGGGCAGCGAGGAGCGAATGGAAGCCAGAAGAGGGGCGCTTACGAAGACGCTGTTGCGACGTTGCGTATTTTAATTGGCTGCCTGGCTTTGACTTTCCCCAGCACCGAGAAAAGCCAGGGAGCAACTAGCGCGGGAACCGGGACAGGTTGTAACAAACGCGGTATAGGTTCGTCCATTTTCGTGGCATCCAGATACGAAATTTTTGCTAGAGTGCGCGTCAAATCTCCTGCATATCGCGATAGCCAATAGCAGCGCACTGCAGCGGTGCCATGTCGAAATCTCACACGGAGAAGAGAAAGCGTGGTTGAGCGGAATAGGCAACGCCGCATGTCTGTGATTCGCTAGTGCTGTTCAGCCGTTTAAGGCCATATGCAGGAGATTTCACGCGCAGCCTTTGCCACTATCAAACGTTCATACCCAAAGTTCTAAGCAAAACGTATGGCTAGGCCGATCACTACTGTGTCCTTCGTTCGGGGTGCACCTTTCTAGAATATGCAGGCAACAGCGCAGGAATATTCTCTGTTCTTCCTGAGAGCACGGTGATAGCCATTCAGTGTTTGGGTCCACAGTGACCTTACCCTAATCTGCGCAGGTAGATACATACAACGATTCGAGGAGACTGACGATTAAGAGAAAGTTGAGAGAAAATTTCTTTCATTTCCTCAACCACAAAAAGGAACTGAAGCAAATTTTGGAGTACATTCCTTTGCTCGTCTACACCCCTTCAAATTGTATTTCCTATTTTGCTGTTGTGAGGCTCGTGGTTCAAATACATGTCAAAACCCACGTCTACTAGTCGAACTGGCTTGAACTGTGATGTATGTCAGATGCAAACTGGGGATGGGTAAACGGATCCGGATCCAGATCCAAAAGTTCCAGATCTGGATCCAGATCCAAAAGTTCCAGATCTGGATCCGGATCCGAAAGTTCCAGATATAGATCCGGATCCGAAAGTTCAGGATCCGGATCCGAGAGTTTCGTATCTCAATCACATTATAATATTACCACACCTTAAAAGGTATTATGATATTTGATTACAAAGAAAGTTTCCATTAGTTAGTCCTACAAGATTTTTTTTTCAAGTGTTGTTCCTAAAATACTTTGCTACGCATCGGCTAACACACTCTTGCACAAAAATAATCTTTCTTGTTTAACATATTATAAAATATCAGAGGTGATTTTGGAAATGCCATTGAAACGAGTATGTATTCATTCGAATGTATTGGAAATGAAAACACATATAAATGTGAGACATTCCATTCCAGGATGAAACCTTTTACACATATAACAAGATAGAAATGTTATACAAAAATTGTACAATTGTTCTACAGTTACAGTTTTAAACATTAAAATAAAACATTATAAGAAGCGCTCATGTGGCCACGGCCATCACCGCGGTAACGGCTCAGTCGGTAACGCGTCTGACTACTATGCTAAAGGTCCCGGGTTCGATCCCCGGTGGGTTCAAATCCGGGAATTTTTCTAACGATGGAAGCGGCCCCGGCGCCCACCCAGCGTCGAATAACATGGGTACCTGGGGGGTAAAGGCGGTCAGGGGCGTGATGCTGATCACATCACCCCACTCACGACCGGATCAAGAAAGTGTGGGGCGTTACCCCCACACCCCCTATACGCCTTCATGGCGTGGTGCTAAGCACAGGGGAGTACTTTACCTTTTTTTATATATATAATGTAGAATTATGCTTCGACAATCAATAGGGTCCTTAAGAAGAAAGGAATGCAACTCACGAGAAACCTTGAGTGCTCCGTCGCTGCTTGGCATTCCAGAGATCCAGGGTACAGGCTGGAACTTCCCTTCCTCCAGCAGCTCCAGGGGTGGCCTGGAAGGAAGGCTTCGTCTTCTGGAATCTCCTTCTCCACGCTGGGCTTGAACGGGATCATTGGGTCCATGTCCCACTCCTAGCGGACAGAACAGAGAATTGACTAACAACATATGCCATCTTCCCCCCGTATAACTTCAACTAAACCTTTTAAGTCACGCTATGTCAGATAGCTGGTTATATTTTTATCACACTCAATTAATATTTTTTTTCGTTTTATGGCCTTTTAAAAGCAGCTTTCTCCAGTGGAGGCATCTTTTCTGACTTCAAGCCCTATGCACAGGGGAGCACTTTACCTTTACTTTTTTTTTTTTTGCTCATGTGGGATGGATGGCCAAACGGATCCGGATCGGGGACCAAAAATTTCTGATCGCGGATCCGGATCCGAATCCAAATCTGGTCATCTCTAATGCAAACAAAGTGAATTACTGCCCCATCATCTATGGCAAACATGCCTACTCGTATATTTCAGGGTGGTAAGTAAATTTCTTCTAGCAATTCCTCTAGACATGGCAACAAATCGGATTTAGCTCCCAACCTACATCCATAAACCGACAAAGGAGGCCATTGGCAAGCAATATACATAACCGAGATAAAGTTTTTATCATATTTTACGGGGTCAAGCTGTTCCTTTTCGCGCGAGTTTGTTCTCACAAGAGGACAACTGAAGAAGAGAAGATGTTTTCTTAAGTAAACTATCGAATGGCACTGTTTGATGTATTAGATACTCTTTGGAAGAAATTACTGCATTTATTTCGACAGAGTTCCTGGATGCGTCTTGCAGACTGAGCAACAGCTGCATCTGCCACTATTCGTGTGTCGAGTTTCAAAGTCTTCTCGTAGGCGACACGTAGGATTTGACATGCTTCACAAAAGATGCATGTTTGCTGGATTAATCTTCGTGGTGTAGATTCTTCTCGGTTTCTTCACTTCAAGTACCTTGATTGCAACGAGGAATTGTTCGACGACCCACGCTATTTCTGGTCCAGTAACCATCCACCTATACTACGTCCAGGGGCGCCCATCCCTCCCCAAGGCCAATGACGCACTCCCCCCGTTTTTGCCGAATTAATTACTCAAATTATTTTTGTCAGACACAATTTGCGGTAAAATATAATACCAGAGATGCAAACACGAATTCTTGAGCTATATAAGTCGTAGGTTGGGGTGGGGCAATGACCCCCTGTCCCTCCTGTGGTTGCATCACTGTATAATACAGACATATTTAAGCAATATATGTTTACTTTAGATACTTCAGGCTCACTGCCATTGTTAGTCAACCTTATTCTGCACAGTTTCTCTGCACGACAAACCTTGTATTAATGAGAATACCACGTCCCCCCATCCAAACCGATTCTAAAGACATAAGAGGTGGTGTTTCATGTCAACCCTATCGCCGCAATCACCCACAGGTAGGTAGAAAACCTATAGCTACATAATAACAAAAACTAAAAATAAATAACAAGTCAATTAAACGATACGATCCCCCCCCATTTTTGTGTGAAGATATATAGAATTGGTATAAAATTTTGTTCCCCCAAAAAATTCCCATGATGGAGGCGCGTCATGAAACCCCCCTATGGGCACCCCTGACTACGTCTGATTAGTCTGGGGAGCAACGCCACACATAACGGGAAGAAAATGAGTGGGTGGAGCTAAGCAGTGCTTGTTAATGCTGCAAACTGTTGTTGATACAGCCGTGTTGTCCTCTCCCTGTAATCTCTTCCCCTCACGAGTCAACTTGCTCAGAGGACTATTCGCGATTAAAATTATCCGATATGCCATCTGGTGAGATTTTCAGGAATCATTCCACGTAGGACACCTAACCAGGGTTTCGGAGCGGAGCGGATCAACGCTCCGACTGTTGCCCACGCTCCGGAGCGAGATTCTAAGAAATGGTTCGCTCCGCTCCGGAGCGGAGCAGCGGGAATCGGAAAATTTATCGCTCCGCTCCGGAGCGAGGAGCGAAATTTTAGAAAATGGTTCACTCCGCTCCTGTGCATAGCACCACGCCATGAAGGCGTATAGGGGGTGTGGGGGTAACGCCCCACACTTTCTTGATCCGGTCGTGAGTGGGGGTGATGTGATCAGCATCACGCCCCTGACCGCCTTTACCCCCCAGGGTTTCCCCCAGGTACCCATGTTATTCGACGCTGGGTGGGCGCCGGGGCCGCTTCCACCGTTAGAAAAGTTCCCGGATTTGAACCGGCCGGGGATCGAACCCGGGACCTTGAGCATGGTAGTCAGACGCGTTACCGACTGAGCCACCGCGGCCACCCTGGCGAAACTACTGCAGAAAATCCATTCGACCTTCTAAAAGGCCAGAAGCGCGCAGAGGAAAGGCGAAGAACTTGTACGGAGGAAGATAAAAGGCAGACAGGTGTTCATACAACACTCGCTGGTGCACGATTGCCATATCTAACTTTATTTTACGCTGGTTACGTATGATACTTTGAATGTAACGAAAGGGAAAAGTTTAAAGTAATTGGAAATTCAGGTTGCTAATTTTAACTTTTCCATTTTTGAATGTATGAAGTTGAATATGGGAATCAAGCTTATTAATGTTACCGTCGGCCAATAAGGAAACGTTTTAATTTGAAATACAGAGTTTTCATATGTAACTTTTTAAAAATCCTGACACTAGAAAGTTGAAAACCGCCTTAACCAAAAATGTAAGTTGCCACATTTGGTTTACATTTATGAAGGTATAAATACGAAAATCGGAATGCTGTTTGTATACAGCCGAACAGGGGAATTTAAATAGTATGAAATACAGGGTTGTCATATCGATTCTGTTTCTCAATTTAAAAGGCAAGAAGTTGAAATAGGTATTTAATGGTTACATACGTATACTACTGCAAAAATTACAAAATGTCTGGTTGCCATATCTAACATTTCAAGTTTGTAAGCAGCAACCTGGAAAGAGGCATAGTGGTTATAAGAAAAATGGAAAAATTTTGGAAGAACGACGAATGGAATGTTGCTATATTTAACTTTCTGAGACTAGAAAGCCAGAAAACGTATACGTATAAAATTAATATTTTTTGTATCGAGTACGTTGTACACAGCAAACTGAAAGCAAGTTTTCAGTAATGAACAATGTGTAGTCAGCAGATAAGTCGAAACAAGATGTATAAACCTTAATAACCGCGATAAACACAAAATGTAATATTATCTACTTGGATATGGTCATGTCCTGAATTTTATGGTTTCATTTTGAAAAACAGGACTGCGAGCAATACGTGCCTTCCTCACTGATGGCATTTGATTTTTGTTACTTAGCTTTGAATTTTGGCTAATCGCGACGATGATAATGAGAGATTTGATAAAAATGTGTACTGAAAAAAAAAGTAGCGCGCTGTACCCCGATAACATAGTGGTAACAACGCCGCTTTGTAATGAAGGGGCACTGGGATCGATACCCGGTGGAAGGACATAGTGGCTCGAATCCCACTTTAGGTAGGATTTAAACTGTAGGTCTATTCTCGATAGCGTATTGTTGAGTCTTATATTCACCAAAAGTCCATAACAAAAGGCATTGTTTCAACGTATGTTGGATTTATAAATGCAATGTATTTTGTGATAAATTAATCCTTAAGCAATTATACATTTGTAATTTCGTTTAACAATAAGAGACTTCACTTTTTTTTACATCTATTCACAGAGCATACAAATACAACTTGGAAATTATTTTTCAAATGAACAACCTCTTATTCATATCTTTTACGTATGTGTGTGTGTGTGTGTGTGTGTTTTCTGAAATCTGGCAAAGTCCTAGTAATGTATTCACTTCATAAGTGTCTATTACATAACAGAAAGCATCATTGGGTATTCAATATCAGACGAATAACGAATTCCATGGGAATATTTCTGCGAGTTCGTGGATGTGAGTTCAGCTCTCAACGACAAATGGTGTTGGTTTGACCCACCTTAATGTCATTGGTGTTTCCTTTGTGTTTGTTTCTCTATCACAGTATATTTCTTTTCCATAGTTTCGGTGTCCTATTTTCTTACCGACTTATCTAGAATTTGTTTCAAATTACGGATCATGATAAATATACGATTAAAGGCAAGGCAAAGGTAATAGTCCGGAAAAGACAAATTGAAACTTATACTTAGTTGAAAGGACAATTGGTCATTGTTGATTACAATTATAGAAATAACTTGATCGAAATACTTGGTTTTCTTTTACATACATTTCTGTAATTCTTTTTGTGCACCTTTCCATTCCTACTTGAACAGGTAAACTATAAATAAAAACTCGGCATGGTTTCCTTCAATTCATTATTACAGTATAGATCTTCAATGATTCTCGTGCCATATGATGCATAGAATTAACAATTACGGATTTTTCTTTGTTGTTCTTGTATATTGATTTAACAAATCTAGTCACCTTATAATTCCATTAACCGAGACTGGTTGGAATGATTTCTCCATTCGCATGGACGTCCGGAAGGGAGGGGGCCACGCCACCCGGAAATGAAAGTCAATCAAAAAGTATATTTTTCACGCATATAATTTCATTTCAGTCACGGTAATCTATGTTAATTATTGCAAGGGCGTTGCAGGAACATGGTAACTTCAAACTGTAGAATTTTTTTAAAGGGAGTAATACTATTTTGGGGAAATTCTGCCTCATTCTGCCCCCCCCCCTCCCTTGGAAAAATACCTTGCTTGTCCCTTCTTGGAAAAAATCCTGAAGACGTCCATGTATCAGCGGCGTTAAAAATTTCATTAAATGTCCATACATCACCGTTGACAAGCACACATAATATGCATGTAATGATACAAGAGAACGCAGCTTTTAAAGGCTTCTTTTTATGACAGTGAAGAGAAGAACAACACGCGCAAGTAATACTTTTAAAAAAGAACAATCTAGCCAGAATTCGTGTAGCATAATTCTAATACAACTGGCAACACTGGATCTGTCTGGCAAAGGCGATGTCTCTACCATGTACGGATAAGTCGAACGCAACGTAGAACGCAGCGAACGAAGTTCTCACCCCGAAAGCATACACAAACAAGCTTTCACCCTCGTCCCCTCTTGAAACGGACACAAGACCAATGCGCTAGCCGATTGCACTGATTCACCTGCAAGGAACACGGAATACGGCACAAAACGAAGCTGTCTGTTGTATGGGGGAGGTGGGTCGGACAAATCCGCAAAGCAGAAAAACTGATTGCTTGAAATTATTCGTAACCCATTCAACACATAACGTTCAAACTCTTATATCTAAGAGTCACAATACAAAATAGTACATCTCAATACAGAAATACTATTTACGTATTTCATATTTCAACTTACAACAAATGAACAATTTACGTACTATAGCTCTCTCTCTCTCTCTCTCTCTCTCTCTCTTGAGCCAAAACAACATTCTTGTATTGTTTTACCAATGTTTAATGTGCATGATTGATTTATTGATTGAGTTCATTTTACTTCTCTTCTTTGTCGCTTTTGGCTAATCGTGAAGATGGGGATGATCGATGTTATGATTAAATCGATGAACGATGCACACAAAGATTGTACACTCGCATCATTTAGTACTCCGCCAGTTTGTTTCTTTATACAGCATATTTGCAGAAGATACAATTCAACATACAAGTGTATGAAACAAACTTATTAACTTCGTTGACCCTGTACAAGCCCATGCCGGGATTTGAACCACCTCACGGATCCCACACGTCATAGGGCGCTGTGCTGTAGAGCGACCACAAACAAAAAAGCTTCGGCCAAAAGTCCCCGCGCACCTCCCCCTTCACCCGTTCGACTAGGGCCATAAGGAAGCATGATTCACTCTGTCCCTCCCCTCCAAGCGGGGGCGATCATACAGACAAACAACTAGAGTACGTGGAAACAGGACTGCAGGCTCTTTTCCATGTGGTTCCACTATAACCACTCCGTCACGAAAGTCGGCTTTAATGCGCACATTTCATTATTCATAGTTGCATTACAGCATTCGTGTAAAAAAAAACTCCTAACCGGATCGGAGCGTGCTGTCAAAAGCACCACGCTGCGGAGCGGAGTGCTGTTGTCTCACGCTCCGCTCCGGATCGGATGTGCGTCTAAAAAATCTGAACCGCTCCGCATGTACTGAATTACTGAATGTAAACAAAGATCTATCCTACGTAGAGCGGCCATATTGGAAGCGACACTAGCGCTCAGATGGTAGTTTTAATCGCGAATACGGCGTACGTTTCTAGAAGCGATATCGGGCGGAGCCAAGCAGAGGGTGTGCGTGGCGACCAGCCAATGCAGGAGTTAGGATACTGCCGCGCGCAAGTTAAACACCATGTTCTGTAATTTTTTATTGCGCGCAAGAAGTTTTCATAAAACTCGCCACTTTAAGGTTCATCATAAGATGGGGCACGACATTTTGAACCTGACTGTCTAAATCCCATGAATTTCCGTTTCTTATAACTGGAGGTATCGCTTGAAGAAACACGGGAAACAACACGTCTCAACACACACACAAAGCAATAACCCTTTTAATTTCCTTCTCTCTGTTTTATTTTTCGTTGCCACCATGTTGACGCGGCTGAGTTGTTGTGTCTTGGAAAAGCTATGGGTGTTAAATTCAGCTGAATGTACACAATGACCCTTCATTATCTTCGGCGTTCAGGAACATTGCGGTCCGAACCTGAGTCAGTTTGAGTTCGGCGTTTTCGTAGCAAGGTCGGTGTAAAATTATTTTACTCGTACCCCACGAAGAATAGTTGTGAGAGCCAGAGGAGTCAATAATTAATTTATACTACTTCGCTTTTCTGCCACTTTTGGCTAATCGCGAAGATGAGGATGACTAATATTGATGAAGGGGCACTTACAAACAGCCACTCCCGGGCCGGGATTCGAACCTGGAGCCTCTGGCGTCGTAGCGCGCTGTGCAATATAACCCATATGTTCGACAGTTGTGCAATAGTATGTGTTCCGTGAGTGTTACTTAAATAATGTCGCTCTCGAAACCAAGCACCAGTAGGGCTATTACAGGCACCAAGGGAAAAAATAATACGTTCACAAAAGATAAATCTTATTTTTAATGGGAGCCCGACCCTGTGGCCGAGTGGTTAGCACATCTCGCTGCGACGCCAAGGGTCCCGGGTTCGAATCTAGGTCGGGCTTGGTTGTTTGTCCATTCATCAATTTCATCATTTCATCACTCATCCCCATCCTCTCAAATTAGCCAAGAGGCACAAAACACAAAGTAAAATAAACTAAATCAATCAATCAATCAATTACTTCAAGGAACTGGCGTTCGCAAGAAGTGGGTGCTGAAACAGTGTTTTCTCAGAGTCGAGAACTTACGGCTAAAGCGTGTGGTGTAGGTCTGCATGCTGTGTCGCGTAGAGGAAAAGGTCTAAATATGGGACCCCTTTTTATTTTGTCATTTTCGGAGGGAAAAAATTAATATATCAAGCACGTGCCTTTAAAATGCATATCTATGAAATATATACTTAAATGTAGTATCATGCTAAAGTATAGAAGGTCTCCATTTTTTTCCAGAAAATGTTAAAATGATGTATTTCAAAATTGTGGTCTAAATATGGGCTACTAGTAGCAATATCACAAAAAGCAATTACATTTTAAAAAACAGTAATTTATCGCTAAAACATTATAAAATTCATATTTATGAATAATCTGTTGTTTTGAAAATCACGCGGAATGGGAAAAATCGAAATTAAGAAAAACATTCAAATATTTGTTGGAAATGTGATCTCAGCATTAGACCTCAGGTCATAGCCCATATTTAGACCATCACGCTATTTTTCTTCTTCAATTTATTTTCGCTCTCTGTGGTACATATTTCACAAACAAATCATGGTATTATAAAAGCCCACATTTGTTTTATGTACCGCTAATATAATAACCTATACAAAGCAGATGATAATTCAGAAAACGCTGAGTTAAAACATACCTGCAAAAAGTTTTCGGATGTCGCAATTCTATAACAGCGTCCAGGGCCGAAACTAACCACCACTTTCTCTTGCGAATTGGCGCCGCAACCTTTGTCCTTGACAGATAACCAGTTCCCATAGCCTCTGCCAGGCTGCAGCACCCGGGAGCGCTGATAACTCCAAAACCCATATTTAAACCTTAGCCCATATTTAGACCTTCTCCTCTATTATAAAACAGGTTAAAATATCTACCACAGAAAACGGTAAACCGGTATTCAAATATCCTGGGAAACATGCTAGAAACCAGAAACGAGAGAGATGATGATAATGATGATAACCTTGCAGCTCCTCTACAATAAGTCTCTTCAATCTTCTTTCAGGTACGAGTTTCTTTCATATGCTGCATTGATAGGATATAATCCTATGTAGAAATAGTCACTATTATTTTACTGTACTCAAATATAATGTGAATGCATTACATATAAAAAAGCTGAATATTGGACACAGCGAATTCTCTGTGTTCCCCTTCCGCTAGCAGTTAGTTTGGCAACAGCGCAAGAGCACTGGCTGCTTATTGGCTGAACTCATGTTCCTTCTAAAAGCGTACGCCGTGTAATTCCCGTTCGCTTGCTCGAGAGACTCTTGAGACAGAATACAAGTAGTTGCTCTGGGTTCTTCGCCAATCCTCCAGTCCACTTAACTAGAGTGCGCGTCAAATCTCCTGCATATGGCGATAGCCAATAGCAGCGCACTGCAGCGGTGCCATGTCGAAAGCTCACACGGAAAAGAGACAGAGTGGTTGAGCGAAACGCCTTGACACGGAGAGCACGGAACATTAGATAATATAACATATATTAAACTTAATGGGAGAAAAGATCATACTTGATTATGAAAGAAGGACTGCCAGACACTCGAATCACCAGACACTCGAATTTCGTGCATTGTACGGAGGAATTTTACCCTTGACGTAACAATGTCACTTCTCTCCATCAGAAATTTACGACCGTCGTTCGTTTTCCTGTTGGCACTTCTTAAAGTCAATTTTACTTCTCTATTCTTCACTCGAACATTATTTCAAAAACAGGAACGAAGGGAGAGCAAAAAGGATACAATGCAAATACGTTTATAATAACATTGCTTCTACAGAGGGAACGGTATAAGCTACAATCACGCTTGGTTTTTCGTACATACTCGCAAATTCATTATCTTTTCATCTGTTAAACTACTGACACTTGAAATAATCTACAGGGTGGGCCAAAAGTCAGGTGACAGCATTGTCATAGGAAAGGCTGGTGTGTTGGAGGTCCACTTTGGCTACATATGATGTTTGGGGGGAGGGGCAAACCCAAGGACACATGTGACCACCCCGGGCGCCATCTTGGAATCCGCCATCTTGAACGCAACTTAGGTTTCTTAAATGGAACCATAGGCATGTGGCATATCATTTCCAATTGTTTTTTCGTCAGGAGTTCAATGCCGCAAACCGTTTTGTCCTATCGTGAACCTTTTCCTAATTATGGCCTGTTTTATCTTTGCGGGTATCACCGACTAAATAATGGTGCTGACGACCGAAGAACGTGTGGAGATCATCCTCATGTGTAGAAATCGGAGCTCGCGTGTGGTGGCTGCAGAGTTTAATGCATTACACCCCGATAGGGAGCCAATTTCCCACAATGGTGTGGCCAAACTCATCAGCAGATTCCGAAATACGGGATCTGTGGCCGATAAAGCACGCAGTGGTCGCCCGAAAACTTCAACAGATGAGGCAACCACTGTCGTTGTCCTCCGACAAAACCGACGGAAAAATCTCCTCATCCAACAGTCGTTGGTAGTAGTCAGCGTTCAGCGTGCCGAAGATGAACAATGGGCCAATGATCCTTGTGCCAAAAATACCACACCATACCATAACCTTCTCGGAACCAACGATCCGCGATGCATCATCAATCCAGTGTGGGTTGTTGTCACTCCAGTAACGGTGATTTTGTTTGTTCAGTTCTCCGTTTACGTAAAAAGGTGCCTCATCGGAGAACAACACCTGCAAGGGGAGATCCGGGTTGGTCTCCAGTTCCTCCGTCGCCCATTCTGCAAACTGTACCCGACGGTCAGGATCGTCCTCTGTCAGATGCTCCTGCATCTGGATTTTGTATGGGTGCCACTTGTTAACGGCAAGTATCCTCCGTATGGACGTTCGGCTAACTCCAGATTCAAGGGCGATACGTCTGGTGCTACGTTGGGGTTTTTTGGAGAAGGATGTGAAGACAGCGACAGTGGTTGCCTCATCTGTTGAAGTTTTCGGGCGACTACTGCGTGCTTTATCGGCCACAGATCCCGTATTTCGGAATCTGCTGATGAGTTTGGCCACACCATTGTGGGAAATTGGCTCCCTATCGGGGTGTAATGCATTAAACTCTGCAGCCACCACACGCGAGCTCCGATTTCTACACATGAGGATGATCTCCACACGTTCTTCGGTCGTCAGCACCATTATTTAGTCGGTGATACCCGCAAAGATAAAACAGGCCATAATTAGGAAAAGGTTCACGATAGGACAAAACGGTTTGCGGCATTGAACTCCTGACGAAAAAACAATTGGAAATGATATGCCACATGCCTATGGTTCCATTTAAGAAACCTAAGTTGCGTTCAAGATGGCGGATTCCAAGATGGCGCCCGGGGTGGTCATATGTGTCCTTGGGTTTGCCCCTCCCCCCAAACATCATATGTAGCCAAAGTGGACCTCCAACACACCAGCCTTTCCTATGACAATGCTGTCACCTGACTTTTGGCCCACCCTGTATTCAAATCCTAGCGCCAGGTACACGATTTAGTAGCGAGGTGAAACAGGTTCTGAACTAGGCAACGCCGCACGTCTGTGATTCGCTGGTTCTGTTCAGCCGTTCAAGGCCATATGCAGGAGATTTGACGCGCACTCTAACACACTATTTTGCTCATGAGCCCCTGTAGGTTTCTAGCACTGCAACCACAAAAAAAATAACCTTCTGCCAGAGGCCTTCGCGGATCTTCCCCTCCATCCTTTCAGCTCGGTCCACGGGGAAACCTCTGACCCTCCCATACACGCGCCAGAGTTCAACAATTCAATTTGCAAGTATTCTCACTGTGCGTCACTTTTAACGTTCTGCTCCCGAAAGTGTCGCGTAGCTTTTCTGTAAGGTTCTGCATCTTACGCCGCCACTTGTTCGTTTGTCGAAATGCCAAGTCTGTGGGTGCATTAGGTTCATTCTTCGACAGAAAACCAGGAAAATGGAAAATATACATATTAGAAGTCTGTAAAGTGTATGTTGTACAGTGGGATCCATGAGTATTACCGTGAAAATTGTCCATGACTATTTTCATTAATTTTTATCTTACATCCTGCGTATTTTTAAGCGATAGATTTTTAAGTATGCTGGTGAAGAAGTTGTCAACAGCTTGTTTTGAGTTTTCTTTTAATTCTTGAAGCTCTTATTGCGTCAAATAAAGTGCACGAACATGGTGGTGGACAATTTGCACGGTAATACTCATGGATCCCACTGTACGTACACAGAGCGTGATTATAACGTTATCATTTTTCTATAGGGTTTTTCCCTGAAGCAACCTCAATGGAAGTAACGTAAAAGAACCTTTTATTTATTGTTAAAATTTCAACTATGCAGATATAATTGTCGTATGATGCAGACAAATCATGAGGTATCAATGTTCAAGAATCGCCCCTGTAATTTACGCAATCAGCATTTACCTTTTATCAGACGTCCTTGCTATAATGTAATAATTATTTTTATAGAGTCTCCTGCTCTATTTTCCGTGACGACAATATAAAAGAAGTGGCGACAGTATCAAAATGTAGCCCATATGATGTATTGAGGATCCATTTGACGGCCATTTTGAAAATGCTCCCTCACCCCAATCTGATGGGGCATGATCAGTGCCTCCAATCTTCAAAACAAACGTTTCATATGATATTACTAATTTATTTACCAATTTTCATGCTTTTATCACAAAAATGCACAATTCAGCAAATATCTGTACATATTTGCCTGACTATAAATGCTTGTCTCTCTTTGTGTTTTTGCCCCTGGTATTTATACAACCCATCCAAAGTGCTGAAAATTAACGATTACACTTCGGACTTCAAAACTGAAGCGGCTTGAACAGCAACATGCTATTATAAACAATGTTGAAAAACGCACCCCTTAAACATAGGCAATCAAGGTATTTTTCGTCACTAATAGGCTTTAGAATGCTTTCGTAGGACTTATTGGAAAGTTTTCCTTTCCTTTGACCAATAACAGAGATAAATCTTCAAACAGGACCAATAAAAATTCGTTTACACCGCTTGTATCAAAATATATACTAATAAATCTGCCGCCATTTTGAAAACGTCCGCCATTGCTGACTAACAAAGTACTTTAAATACCTCCAATTTTTAAAATGATACTAAGACGGATATTAAACTATATTCCAAGTTTCATGCTTTTATCACTAACATGCACGATTTTACACATATCCGCCGAACTAATAACTAGAATAGGACTTGGTTGTGAACTGGTATATCAAATAGTTCACTCTTTTCCCAGCAGCTGGCGGTAATAATCAGAACATACTTCTAGTGCCATCTCTTGGCCAAACATTAAACCACATGTTATCGCAATGCGAAGAACTTTTCTAGCAACTTCTTACGTGGAATATGACAATAAAATTGTACTTAATAAATACAAGTTACTAATGGGCACATATGTAGTTTTTTTTTATATCATAAGCTTCGTTATCTTTATTGAAGGGGTAGAGTGTAAGAAACTGGGAGTATTTAGTACCCACACAGTGCACCAATATCTTATGCATAACAAGTTTGCCTGGGTTGTTGAGGAGAAAGTGTCCGTTTGTTTCCTCTCGGTAACGACGCCTGTGTGTCTTTATCATCAATTATTTTCAGATTGAAATATAATTAGACAAGTCTATTTCTAGCAATACACAGAGCCTGGCCAACGGTAGGCACCTCGGACTCTCTGATTACGAATAATATTATAATACTACCATACCAGTGTTCGGAATGGTACTTTTTAAAAGAAACTGCGTCACAGTTACAGTACAGTTACTTGCTCCAAAAAGTAACTGACTTACAGTTACTCATTTTACAAACTAACTCAGTTACAGTTACTCATTTTAAAAAGTAACTGACTTACAGTTACTCATTTTACAAACTAACTCAGTTACAGTTACTCACTTTAAAGAATAACTCACTTACAGTTACTAATTTATAAAGTAACTCAGTTACAATTACTCATTTGAAAATGTAACTCAGTTACAGTTACTTATTTTTTTAAAAAACAACTCAGTTACAGTTACTCATTTGAAAATGTAAGTCAGTTACAGTTTGGAGTTACTAATTTAAAAAGTAACTCAGTTACAGTTACTTATTTTAAAAAGTAACTCAGTTACAATTACTCACTTGAAAATGTAACTCAGTTACAGTTACTTATTTTTTAAAAAATAACTATTAGAGTTACTCATTTGAAAATGTAAGTCAGTTACAGTTTGGAGTTACTAATTTAAAAAGTAACTCAGTTACAGTTACAGTTACTCATTTTACAAAGTAACTCAGTTACAATTACTCATTTGAAAATGTAACTCAGTTACAGTTACTTATTTTTTAAAAAAATAACTCAGTTACAGTTACTCATTTGAAAATGTAAGTCAGTTACAGTTTGGAGTTACTAATTTAAAAAGTAACTCAGTTACAGTTACAGTTACTCATTTTACAAAGTAACTCAGTTACAGTTACTCATTTGAAAATGTAAGTCAGTTACAGTTTGGAGTTACTAACTTAACAAGTAACTCAGTTACAGTTACTCAGTTTACAAAGTAACTGAGTTACAGTTACTCATTTGAAAATGTAACAGTTACTTATTTTTTAAAAAATAACTCAGTTACAGTTACTCATTTGAAAATGTAAGTCAGTTACAGTTTTGAGTTACTAATTTAAAAAGTAACTCAGTTACAGTTACTCATTTTAAAAAGTAACTCAGTTACAATTACTCATTTGAAAATGTAACTCAGTTACAGTTACTTATTTTTAAAAAAATAACTATTAGAGTTACTCATTTGAAAATGTAAGTCAGTTACAGTTTGGAGTTACTAATTTAAAAAGTAACTCAGTTACAGTTACAGTTACTCATTTTACAAAGTAACTCAGTTACAATTACTCATTTGAAAATGTAACTCAGTTACAGTTACTTATTTTTTAAAAAAATAACTCAGTTACAGTTACTCATTTGAAAATGTAAGTCAGTTACAGTTTGGAGTTACTAATTTAAAAAGTAACTCAGTTACAGTTACAGTTACTCATTTTACAAAGTAACTCAGTTACAGTTACTAATTTGAAAATGTAACTCAGTTACAGTTACTTATTTTTTAAAAAAATAACTCATTTACAGTTACTCATTTGAAAATGTAAGTCAGTTACAGTTTGGAGTTACTAATTTAAAAAGTAACTCAGTTACAGTTACAGTTACTCATTTTACAAAGTAACTCAGTTACAGTTACTCATTTGAAAATGTAAGTCAGTTACAGTTTGGAGTTACTAACTTAACAAGTAACTCAGTTACAGTTACTCAGTTTACAAAGTAACTGAGTTACAGTTACTCATTTGAAAATGTAACAGTTACTTATTTTTTAAAAAATAACTCAGTTACAGTTACTCATTTGAAAATGTAAGTCAGTTACAGTTTTGAGTTACTAATTTAAAAAGTAACTCAGTTACAGTTACTCATTTTAAAAAGTAACTCAGTTACAATTACTCATTTGAAAATGTAACTCAGTTACAGTTACTTATTTTAAAAAAAATAACTATTAGAGTTACTCATTTGAAAATGTAAGTCAGTTACAGTTTGGAGTTACTAATTTAAAAAGTAACTCAGTTACAGTTACAGTTACTCATTTTACAAAGTAACTCAGTTACAATTACTCGTTTGAAAATGTAACTCAGTTACAGTTACTTATTTTTTTAAAATAACTCAGTTACAGTTACTCATTTGAAAATGTAAGTCAGTTACAGTTTGGAGTTACTAATTTAAAAAGTAACTCAGTTACAGTTACAGTTACTCATTTTACAAAGTAACTCAGTTACAATTACTCATTTGAAAATGTAACTCAGTTACAGTTACTTATTTTTAAAAAATAACTCAGTTACAGTTACTCATTTGAAAATGTAAGTCAGTTACAGTTTGGAGTTACTAATTTAAAAAGTAACTCAGTTACAGTTACAGTTACTCATTTTACAAAGTAACTCAGTTACAGTTACAGTTACTCATTTTACAAAGTAACTCAGTTACAGTTACTAATTTGAAAAGTAACTCAGTTACAGTTACAGTTACTCATTTTACAAAGTAACTCAGTTACAGTTACTAATTTGAAAATGTAACTAAGTTACAGTTACTCACTTTAAAGAAAAACTCAGTTACAGTTACTAATTTAAAGTTACAGTTACTCATTTTAAGAAAGTAACTCATTACAGTTACAGTTACTCATTGAAAAAAGTCATTTGAAAATGTAACTCAGTTACAGTTAGAAGTTATTAATTTAAAAAGTAACTCAGTTATAGTTACTCATTTTACAGAGTAACTCAGTTACAGTTACAGTTAGAAGTTATTAATTTAAAAGTAACTCAGTTACAGTTACTCATTTTACAGAGTAACTCAGTTACAGTTATTCATTTGAAAATATAACTCAGTTACAGTTATTCATTTGAAAATATAACTCAGTTACAGTTACAGTTACTCACTTTAAAAATAACTCAGTTACAGTTACTAATTTAAAATGTAAATCAATTACAGTTACAGTTACTCACTTTAAGAAGTAACTCAGTTACAAGTACAGTTACTCATTTTAGAAATCAACTCAGTTACAGTTACTTTCTACTGGAACTTTTCTTGCAAATAATTTACAGCCAGTCATTTGAAGACTTAAACTTGTTTTATTTATGTTCATGGTACAAAATAAAAGTATTTATTTATTTATATTATCAGAATTGTATTTAGGAAATTTCCATTGGAGGAAGAGGAATTCTACTAACTATATGAAAACAGTAGGTTCTACTACTGTTCGCCAACTGCAGCTTCCAACTGTCTGACAGAAAAGTGTGGTAAATGAATGAGAAAGAGAAAAAGTAACAAAATCGCCAATAATTTACGACACAATAGCAATTTAAGTATTGTAAAGTAACTGTAAGAGTAACTGTTGAAAATGTTGCTTTCATTGAAAAAGAGTAACTCTGTTACAGTTATTTGATTATGTAAGTAACTAATATATCGGTGCAAGGGGGGGAGACGATATAGTCTTCGCTCACCCTCCTACAGGAGGCGCTCTGGTCTTGTTGGTAAAATTGGAAGCCAATGATTATATTGGTATGGCTATTGCTACGCCCTTGGGGTTACGTACTTAAATGTAATTTACCACGGCTATAGAAATATCTTAATCTCAGGGGATGGGTTCTTTATTCGAGAATTCCAAATAAGAAAGCGTTTTATAGCCAAGAGGTTATAATTAAATGCGGATCTATATTCTGAAAACTTTACACAATACAGAGAAAATATATAACGAAGCTTGTATATAATACATTGAAATATATATATATATATATATATATATATATATATATGTTGTTTCCAGATTTACGTTGGTTATATTCTTCTTAATTATATATGAATCATAGAATCGAAATCTTCTTCTTCTTTCTTCTCTTAATTAGAAAAAAGCTTCTTCTTCTTTTCCTTCTGCTAATTTATTATTTTTCTTTTTAAAGCGTAATCTTATATACGTACATGCGCTCGCTTTCCCCGCTTCTTTGGCAAACAATACAAACTATACTTATAGAAAGAGTAGGGTCAACTAAACTGACAATAGCGCCACCTCCTATGTAACGACCAAAAGGGGAATAGCCCAGGATCGCTAACAGCAAGTGCTGCCTATGGCCCAGTGCGTCTAATAAGAAGCGCAACCGTAAGTGTTTCGGGGCGTCTAATTTGACCACAGCGCCACCGAGGGACGGACAAATAGAAAAGCTGACGATATTCTCCTCGTCAGAATATCAAAAACGAGATGGATACAATTTCTGAATTCATTTGTTCACTTATTAACTTTCCTAATTGTTTCATATACGAGCATATTCTTATTTATCTTAATTTGCTATTAACAACATTTTATTCACTCCTTCTATAATTTTTATACTCTTCCTTTATATATTTTTCATTTACTATAATATATATAATCGCTCTTCTCCGCTCCTAGTTTCTATAATGAACTCTGCTCTTCTTTATATGGCGTGCTGCCATCTCTCGTCGCTTTCGGGAAACATTTCTTCCTTGTGTTCTTCATTGTGTCGTTGGAACTGGCACGTGACACTATGAAGGGCAGAACCAAAGATTTATGCTTGTATACTACTATTTATGATAATATGCATAATATAGTAATTAGGAACTTTACATTTCACCATCTGGATCTAAAATCATTTTTTGTTATTTAATAAATATTAAATTCTTCATCTATTTGATATGAATTTATTTGCCAAGGCACTTGTTTTATGCAAATTTTGCCGACCTTAACTACAGATAAGCTATACATAATGATTATATGCTGCTATATCTCTATTCTAATACCATCTCTTTTACCTATTCGTGTAATAATAACAATATAATATTAATTAACTTACACATTTTAGTTAGTATGTATTTTATATGCATATAATATAATTATTTTAATTTAAACATTATTATTGTTATTATCATCATCATAATTATTATTATTGTTATTATTATTATACCTGAGACGCTTTGTTTAGTTCCCCCCGAAATGTATTTCTAGATACGTGCCTGTAGGTAAGGCGTATGACTGCAACGTGGGAAGCCAGGTTCAATTCCCGGAGTGGGTGAACTATGATCGAAATTTTTCTGACCTTGTCCCTGCATAGAGCGGTTCTGGTTTTCACCCAGCCTTAATTAATTAGGTGACTGGGAGAAACTCTGGCGTGTAAAGGCAACCGGAGCGCGGTGCTGATCACATCACCTCCCTATCTGTGCGTTTATACCTGATCCCAGGGTTGTTAAAGGCCCAGGGACCCACAAATTCTAATGGGTTCTTTTGGGTTCCGCAGGACCGGAATAATTTAAATTCGGTCCAAGTTGCGTATCGTAACGCAACTCCCACGCTGCGTTTGGGATCGAACCAAGAACCTCTAGATTTAATTGGGTGATGTAGCTATTCCTCATTCATCTCTCAGATGGTTATCACTCGCTTGGCCTAAATGTGATAAATGCAAGAGGTTACCTTTTAAAGGAATGGCGATAGAAATTAGCTTAGATTAGATATGGGTTTTATACTCTCCATGACTGAACCGATATGGATTGGTTAAGGAAAGGATATTACTTGCCTTACAAATATATGGAGATTGTTCCTAGCTTGTCCTCTCAACTATCACTTGTCTCTTGTCACACACCATCGTCCAATAGTCGTTCCCCACTTTGCTCCTCTCTCACAATCCGTAGTCCTTACTCTCTCTCGTAATCTCGCCAACTGATCACACCTCCTGACAATTCCAACACTCATGCCACATACGCCTTCCAAGTCAATCACCCGACCTTTGCCTGATTACTTATTCAGCATTCCTATCTCTGTTTTCTACTATGCTAAGAATTTATACATCCTACCCAATACCTTGGGTACGATACGCTCCTCTACCCCCTAAAGAAAATCCTTTGATTTTCACCTAAAGATGAAAGATTTAAAGTTGTATTCCATATCGATCCTTTCTATGGAGAGATTTTTTTAATTATAAAATATAGTCCCAAAATTATTGGATTAACATACCATAACCAAAAATATGTAATTTGATTAATATAGTTCTTTAAAAAGAAAAAAGGAATGGAGAAAAATAACCAATAAACAAACAAAATAAATAAACAAAACTTGTCAGCATATGAAAGGTAAACACTGAAATGTGAGTTTGTTTTGCTAACTCGTCAATCTGCTCGTGCGCGTATTCATTGAGAGTCTTACGCTCCACACCTAAGTTCCAATACTACATGATGACGTAACGTAGACCGTGCATAAGCATGCAACACTCTGACACCACGTGAGAAAATTATAAAAGCATTGTTCCACAAGAATGGATCTTGTCAAAATTTATGTCTCAATGACACACTAGCGAAGTAGTGTAATCGATCCTGCAAGCACTGACACTGTACAACACTGTTATGTATTTGGAAGTTAATATTTACAAAATCAGCAACGTTTGTGATACTCATCCGAGTTACACTTGCACACATATGTCATTATCGATGTAAATTTCACCGTCTCTTATTTTATTGTATCATTTAAATATCGCTGTCGTTTTTATTTATAATATATGTCAACTATCACAATAAATATTTAGTTAGAAAATTTGAAGTTAATCAAAATATATACACTGTATCAATAACTGTCCTTGAATAATAATATATGTACATGAATTTATGTATTTGAAAATAAGAATATAATAGTGTTCGATAGATAAAATCACAGCACTAACATTTGTCCATAAAATAATCCTTGAGTTATCCTGATTCTCATAAAGAGTTCAAGTAAAATACCATAATTTTACTCTTGTTATCATCACTTAATAGTTTCTGCGTATAGCAATGAAGTTTCTTCTTGAACCAAACCACGTATATATGTATATATTAGTTCCTTGTGGCCGTGAAAAATGTTTTTCACTTTGATGCATTAACTTTGCAGCTACAAATATTGTCATTGAAGAAAAATGTATAGTAGAGAACTGCATATCGTCGAATTGTGAATGTGAAGTATTTAGTTGTATGTAAATATTCCTTCAAATCAATGTATGTATTATCAGCGTTGAATATCAGGTCTCACTACTACTTGACTTTAGTAGGAGTAATTAGAATAGAATGAAGGAGATCCATGTTAAACGATTTGGTGCTTATCAACTGATTTTGCTGAACTGCGTAATTAAAATGGATGAAAGGTCTAATTGTAATTCATGTTTCCACGTGTCGAAAAATTAAAAGAAAAATCTCAGAAATAAAAATCTTGAGAAATTCTCCAAAAAAAATCGTAGGACAAATAATTCCTCTGCGTCCTTCAGGTGTAAATTGACTTCTTATTTCTCCAAGGTTTTAGCTGGTGACCATCTCTAGACGTTGACATCTGTGAAAAAGCTGAACTGAGGACTGTTAACATGGTTTCATAATGTTGTTAAAATGTTCATTTCACCGTTAAAATTTGAATTATCTGTGAGGCAATTCAGGTAGGTTTTTGAGAAGGAAATTTGCTTCATATACCGAACAGACATTTCCTCCTGATCGTTGGTGTAATGTTGTATGTGTGAGAGAACTTAATATATCGGTATGTGTAGAGGTTTTGTTGAGACAAGGGCGCCTCTAAGTCACCCTTATTTTAAGAAAGTAGTACTTGTAAATATTACAAGTATGAAAAATCTTGTAGTTGAGGGTTGTTATGTTTGAGGAAATGGAATTTGAAAAGGAGTACCGATTCAGTCATAACATTTACTCTTACTATAAATTACCCAAATTCTAATTAATGCCATCCTTTACACACCAAATATAATTACAATCTTGAGAAGAGAAAATAAATAAATTTAACTACTAATAATTACTAAAAGCAAATTGAACTTTACATATGAATGGAATGGAATGCTGTAAATACTCTTGAAGATTTTATGAGTGTATACTGTATACTACTGCAAAATTTAAATCATAATTGGTTTCTGAAAATATATGAACTCTTAAATTAACTGAAAATATTTATAAATAACAATTGAATGAAATTAAATACTTCAAATATTACCTAAAAAAATAATGTGTCGAACGATCGTCCTTCTGTTAGTATAATATTGTTAAAAATAACGTCATTAATGAAGATTAATTGTAAAATATCCTGTGCACTTGCTAATATTGTCCACATAAATTGAAATACGTAAAATAATATTCTAAGAATTCGAAATCTCGTTGTCCATTATTGACTCTTTCCCCACTAATGATATTGTTATCAGTCTAAGAATATTAAATATATATATACAATTGTGTATACAAAAAAATATGGAGACAAAAAAATGAAAGTTGACAATTGGATGTGTTTAACTAAATATATATATATCCTAAAATTAAATGACATAAAAATGAAAACTTAATTGCAATTTATATTCCAAATGTTGCCAGATGAAGAAATATCGTTCCGAACGGACATAAGGTTGCATGTTCTTTTGTATCCTTGAAGTCGATAGCCTGAGTTGAAAGAATGCTCTGTCGGCAGTTTATTCAGTTCCCCGGCTAATGTAGAATGTGAGATATCTGCTGTTTAATTTGCAACGTGTTGGTTACTTCATGTCAAGAGAGAATGTTGCTCCTGGCGATGTAGGTAGATATCGTTGCCGCAAGAAACGAATAGAATGCCTAACTTGCATATTTCTTCAGTTGTTCTGTCTTTCTGAATGTAACTCAAGTTTCCCCATTGCTTAAGGAGGAAGGACATTTCCGTTGCACCCCGGTTGAACTTTATCCTTTTGCTGACAACAGATAATTTACCATGAAGACGTTCGAAGCTGATTTGCGATATCGTTTTCAGAATGTGAAATACATGTGAGGGAAATTTTATGGTAGTGGGATTTTACAATACGGGAAAATATCTTAGGAAGTACTCTAAGCAACTTGATTATAACATTCAATAATTGTAGAGTGACATTTGGAATGAAATATCCCAAATTAGATGGATCAATGTAATGTCTACATGTTTAATAAAAGATACTTTACTTCTTCAAAACTGTCGTAATTCATCTCATGACTGTGTCGTTAAATTGTTAATAAAATGTGACAAGTGGCTGCTGATAACTCACGATCGCAGCTGTAACTTCTCCTATGCTCTTAATTGACTTATTACTCTTCATAGATTTCAAATCTAGCTTTTATGTAAAGTTATATAAGAAAGATATACAAAAAATTTAATCTCAATGTAAAATGCGTATAATTATAAAGGAAATCTTAATATTTATATTATTTCCATGTGATACATTTTATTTAAGCTTTATAATTATCCAAGAACCAAAATATTCACTATTCTCTTCGTATTATTATTATCTATATTATAATTCTTATTCTCGCAATTCTTATTTAGTTATTATTGATCTGTAACTCGTTTCATTGAATAATTTACTGGCTGTACGCATTCTCAGCTCCTATTATAACTGCTCTCTTTATTTTAACGTTATTTAAATCTTATAAATTCATATTTCTGTCATTTATTTAGTTATTAAAATTATAATTGTAATTATTACTTAAATTTAAAAATTGAAATATTAAAATGTGCAATTGTTTAAATTAACCCTATTTTGACTAACCACGCTAAATCATAGAGAATTTTAATTCTCATTTTCCTTACCGAATGTGTTTAACACATTTTATTCATAAAAAATACTAAAGTCTATTATCGACTTACACTATTTATCTTTTGTAGTTCACAAAAGATTATTTCCATCAGTTCTCTGCAGGCCTACAAAAATCTGAGGAAAATTCCTTGCGCGCAATTTATATTCATCAACATTCCCTTTGTTCACTATCCGTGAATACAATAATATTAATTATTATTATTATTTTGCGCGTTACTGTACTTGTTGTTCATTATTATGAAACCTCGATGACTACGATTTATAACTAATGATTTTAGTGTGGTAATAACTAGTTTTACACTGCCGTGCAATTATTAAGGGCTAAACAATAATATTTCACATAATTTTAGTGTTTGTTCGTTTTAAAAAAATATTTGGAAGATGTAAAATTTATTTAGTGCATCAGAGTACTGAAAAGGAAGTTACGTACAGGGTAAAAGGTATGTTCTCACTCATTCACTCCTGCTGTTGCTGTTCTTCAGTCTCATCCTCACCATTTACATTCTCATCGCCGCTACCGTATTCCGAAGCATAGTATTTCTTCAGTCTCTGGACCGAAATTGAGTCTACGACTGTCTGTCCTCGTTTTGTCTTATATTCCACTTTGTAAACATTGGGATTTTCCATTGCTATAATTTTACAAGGTCCTTTATACACTCCCGAAAAGCATTTAGCGGTGTGTACACGATGACTGCCATCGTATACTAGAACCAATTCTCCTGGCGTAAATTCAATGGACTGATTACGTTTATCGTAGTACTTCTTTGCTTGTCGGTGGCGTTTCTGTAAAGACTCATAAGCTGCTGCTCGTGCTTTTTCGAGAATCTTGAATCTCATCTCGTTGTTTACATTCACACTGGGTGTTAAATGTAGTCCGCTCTCCCAGACTAATCTAGGCGTAAATCCATGAAGAAGAAAAAATGGACTGTTCTTCAAATTCTCCTGGTAATTAACATTGTACGACCACACGGCCGATTGCAAGTATAAAAGCCAATCTGTGTGTTTTGAGTTCACGAAGTTTTTCATAAGTCCCTGTAAAATAGCATGTGATCGTTCCAATAATCCAATTAAATTGTGATTAGCTGCTGGAGCGAATTTAAGATGAATTCCACATTTCTCCGATAGTTCTTTAAATAAACTAGCTGTGAATGAAGTACCTCTGTCCGTATCTATACGAGAAGGACATCCAAAGCGTAGAATTACATTTTCAAAAAG
This sequence comes from Lepisma saccharinum, assembly GCF_977018435.1. Lineage (NCBI taxonomy): Eukaryota > Metazoa > Arthropoda > Insecta > Zygentoma > Lepismatidae > Lepisma > Lepisma saccharinum. The sequence continues at coordinate 14,524,124 of NC_139257.1, forward strand.
GAAGTTAGCTGCTGTCTCACTTGAAGTATCTGCTACTGATTGAGCAATTAAAAATCGAGTACCATGATCGATTGCGCTTAGTATGTATTTATGGCGGAGCAAACCACTTGGTGGATACGGTCCGCTAAAATCTAAAGCGATTCTATCGAATGGTTTCTGTGAGTTGAACGTTAAAAGTTCTCCATATGGCGCTCCTTTTATGCGCTTATTCTGCTGACAAATTACACACTCCTTGACCATTTTCTGAATATGGTTCTTCATGAATGGAAAGTAAATCCTATCCAACGCATTCTTGTATGTTTTAGTGAAGCCATAATGTGCTCCTCCAGCTGGTAAACTATGCAATGTCTCAATGACAGTGTTGCGAAGTGACTTCGGTATGCATAATAATTTCTTAGTCGTAGCCCCCAGTTTATGTTGTCTATAAAGAAGTCCATTTTCCATAACATAATAGCAAGCTTGCCTCTGCAGGGAGGGGTTAGGTGGGTTGTTGCCCCCCTCGTCTTCTTTTCCTTCCAAAATATTGATGATATTTCCAAAAAAGGAATCCTCTCGTTGGTGCATAGCAACATCAATTGTCTCATCTAACAATAACAATGTACGTGGCTCTGGAAGCTCCTCGTCTTCACCCTGCGGATAATGTTCTGTTTCTCTGCTTATAGCATCCGCCATATTTTGTGTAGTTTTACAGTGAATTGGCGTAAAATCGAACTCGGCCATCAACGTGTACCATCTAAATAATTTGTTTGAAAGTTGCGTTGAGGAGCGAATGAATGTGATTGCTTGGTTGTCGGTAAATAATTCGAAATGTCTCCCAAGTAAAAAGAATCTGAATGACTTAAATGCGTATATGATTGCCAAAAATTCTTGCTCGATGGTTGAAAGTCGAGTTTCATGGTCTTTTAAAACTCTACTGCAATAGGAAATAGGCTGAAAATCACCGTTCGCATTCGGTTGTAAAATCACCGCGCCAATACCCTTACTTCTTTGGATGGATCATATGCCATTAATACAGGAGCTGTAAGTAAAGCCTCTTTCAACCTCTCAAACGCAGTTTGCTGTTCTTCCCCCCAGAGAAATTTCTTCTTTTTTCCTATCAATTTTTGCAAGGGAAGTGCCATCTCGGAATATGATTTTAAAAACTTCCTGACATAAGATGTTAATCCGAGAAATGTGCGAACTTGTTTCACAGTTGTCGGTGTCTTATATTTCTTGATAGAATCAATGATTTTGTCATTGATCCGATAGCCAAATTTTGAAATTTTATGTCCTAAAGCAATAACCTCAGTGTAACCGAAGTGACATTTTTCTATCGCAAGTTTTAATCCCGCGGCCTGTAAACATTGTAACATTTTCTCCAGAGTTACGAGCATTTCTTCAAAGGTATTTCCAAAGCAAAACAAATCGTCCACATAATGGGCAAAGTGATTGGGATCCAAATTTGAGCACGCTAGGTGAATGCAACGAGTCATCGCACTTGATGAACTGACGTGGCCCTGTGGCACGACGTTCATTTGATACTGTGACATTCCTGGTATTGTAAATGCTGTATATTTCTTACTGTCCTCGGTGAGAGGAATATTAAAGAATCCGCTCTTCAAGTCTGCCGTACAGTAGTATTTCTTGCCCCCCATATTGTATAATATTTCATTGATGTTATTCACACCCAGAGCGTCAAATACAGACGAAACATTCAATCTGCGATAATCCTGGCATAATCTATAACCCCCCTTTGCCTTCTTTACAAGGATAACTGGAGAGTTAAAGGGTGATTTTGTAGGAGAAATAACACCTTGCTTTAATAAAGTCTCAATCTGATCTTTAATTTCATCACGAAGGTGAACTGGAATCGGGTAGGATTTTAAGTGAAATTCTGTGTCATCTTTTAGTTGAATTCTATGTTTATAATTCGTGGCTCTACCTATATCATCCTTTGACCACGCAAAAACATGTGGATATTTCATTAAAACAGCCAAAAGTTGCTCCTTTTGCTGGGGTTCTAAATTTGGATTCACATCAAACCGACTAGGGTCCGCCCGTGCGTCACTGACGTTCCCTGACTCTTCCGTCGCAAAAACCTGTGCCTGTTCACCAATCTCATTTTTATTCTCATCATTATTGTTACTCATGATTGGCCTATCCCATGTTTCAGCTTTCCCGATAATAGTGCCTTTCTTAATTGTAACATTATAATTTAAAGGATTTGTGATCCAAATGAGATTCGAATCCGGATTAATAATTGCTCTGGCAACCATCAATCCCGTTTTCTCTTGAAACTGTAGGTCCGGTTCCAAGAGTGTCCTATCTTTGTCATATGAATTAGCCAATTTCAATGGAATGCACAAATGTGTCCTGGGTTTCACTTTTATCTTTTTAGCAGCTACAAAGTTTGGTTGCAAAACATGATGTAACAAATGGGAAACTTTGATTGACACGTCAAAAGCTTTCTTATTCTCATTTTTAATTTGGTTTCTAGGAGGTGTGTCAAATCTATGCAAGGTAAGCTTATTTTCCTCAAAATCTAACTTAGCCTTATGTGCCTTCAAGAAATCATTTCCTAATATAGTAACTTGATTAAAATCCTTAACGATTCTAAATGGATGAACAAATGTTTGGTTATGTATAGCAAATGGTAGCAACACAATTTCCTTAACCGTCAGTTGACTATTAGTGACCCCTCTAATCGCAGTATTTATATTAAATCGCTTGGCATTGACTGGTATGTTCTTATCTCCAGTTACCGAAATTTGACTTCCACTATCCAGGATGAACTGTCGAATTTCCCCATTTCACATTGATGTAAATCAAATCTTCAGAAGGAAAAGTAGAGACCGTTAGAGTTTTCCCCGAAGGTCCTACACCTAGGTCCCCGTCATATGCAGGTCTTACTCGTTTAAAATTGCTTCTGTTCTGACGAAAAGTAGAATGATTTGTATTTACAACCTGATTAGTATGGTTATTTGGATCTTCGCGTCCCTGTTGTTGCTCCAAAAATGTTCGCGGCGATGAAGATGAAAAATGCGAACGCTGAAATCGAGGGTTACTGCCATTGCGCCATCGCACCCTACGCGAACGTTGCGACTGTGTGTCGAGATTATTATTGTGGTTGTTATGCCAAATATTTCTATTCTGCCACTGTGTGTGGGCTCTAGTGTTACTATTATTATAATAGGTTCCCCTATTGTTTCTATCTCTATGTTCATATTCTCTAACTGGATATGAGAATGATGACTCAGTAAATGAATGTTTTTTCCGATGTTCTGCAAGTGTATTTACTTTAGCCTCAAGATTCTGAAATTGCGAAACTAAATCTGACTCATGAGACTGGAGTCCCGCGTTCGACTGTAATTGATCAAGGTCTTGTTGTAGTGCATTTAATCTTTCCTCGATCTCCCGATTAGCCTGAGAATAACTTATGTCGACATGACCATTGACCGTGCGCTGCAACGTGATAGCTTGCTGAGTCGGCATGTAGGCTCGACTCGATTCAGAACACGACAGATCTTTCATTGTCTCAAATTCAGTTTCTAGAATTTTACGTTTTTGCACGAGATATTTGAATTGTTCAACATTTTTCAGGTCTCGTAACATTTCATGCACTGAATCATATTCCCTGTTATAAACTTCTTTCATAAAGTTAGGTTGTAAACCCTATTTGCTTAATTTGCTCACTAATGTTCATGGCAGGATCTAATTTTAATAACAATAACTGTTTTTCTCTCACATATTTTGAAACAGGTTCATTTTCCTGATGGAAGCGTAATCTGATTTGTTCTTCTAATTGAAAAGTGTCCCCCGGTTCCGTAAATTCTTTCACAATTTTAGTTTTTAAAGTTACAAAATCTATATCCTGTGCTTCCTGAGTTCGACTCCAAGTATTGAACCATTCCAATGCTGAATCAGCCAAAAATGCCGGTAGCATTTGCCTTTTCTTTGAGTCATTCCACTCATTAAGAATAGCTAAACTTTCAAATTTGTCAATGAATTTTAATACATCCTCATGAATGTTACCTTGAAACTGGATAGTTTCGAGAATGTCGGGGTAAATAAATCTAGATTGCGCCATGATTCTATGATTAGCCTATGCGCAGGAAAAATGCTTGATTAGCTTAAAATTAGCACTAAGTTGCTTGTTTACATTTCTCATCCCCCCGTGGCTTTGACAGGACATTATCAGCAATTCAATTTTTTACTCTCCCGGAAATTTGATAAGTTAGTTCAACAATCGCGTAACAGAGTGACGACAGTACCGAACACATCTTTAAAATATTTAACCAACCTTTATGCAACATCCTAATGTTAATTCTCATCTTTTCACAAGCCAATCGCCGAATAACCTAGTTAAAACTCTACTCTTATTTATTTGCGCCTTACCGCCTAGCATATTGCTAGGCCTACCTTTTGCTTTCTTTTCTTGATCTTTGGTAACAATTGATAATTAACACAACGTGAAGCGCTAACAAGTGAAAATTCCGGCGCCATATCTCACGTACGTAATTTGAAAAGCTAGAAGGCTCTATTATTTTCATCATATTTCGGGATGAAATAGATGAAAATCGCAGTATTTCACGTACTGCAGTGTTTTCGCATCGCATTTGCAAAAAAATGGATGAGAAGCCCTAAGCAGCCTCCACCACGTAACGCAACTCCCATGCTGCGTTTGGGATCGAACCAAGAACCTCTAGATTTAATTGGGTGATGTAGCTATTCCTCATTCATCTCTCAGATGGTTATCACTCGCTTGGCCTAAATGTGATAAATGCAAGAGGTTACCTTTTAAAGGAATGGCGATAGAAATTAGCTTAGATTAGATATGGGTTTTATACTCTCCATGACTGAACCGATATGGATTGGTTAAGGAAAGGATATTACTTGCCTTACAAATATATGGAGATTGTTCCTAGCTTGTCCTCTCAACTATCACTTGTCTCTTGTCACACACCATCGTCCAATAGTCGTTCCCCACTTTGCTCCTCTCTCACAATCCGTAGTCCTTACTCTCTCTCGTAATCTCGCCAACTGATCACACCTCCTGACAATTCCAACACTCATGCCACATACGACTTCCAAGTCAATCACCCGACCTTTGCCTGATTACTTATTCAGCATTCCTATCTCTGTTTCCTACTATGCTAAGAATTTATACATCCTACCCAATACCTTGGGTACGATACGGTATTCTATCATTAAAAAAAGTTCCTGGACCGAATTTAGCCCTTTACTGGAAGTATGTGTCTGACAGACACGCATGGTTTTTTTTTCTCGTTGTGCTGGCATCCCTGTATGTTTCTGTGAAGCGAGCTCCTCAATACCTTCATAATTTTTTTTTCTTAGTTTGGTGGTGTGATTCATTGTTGTCGGTCGCGCTTGTGTGTTAGCTGATAAGAGCTTTTTTGTAACCTACCGTGTCTGAGAGGCACATACTTCCAATAACGTAAGTTTTTTTGCGTGTCCCTTGGACACATACTTCCAGTAGTGGAGTTTTCTTGCACACAAGTATTAATGATGTTGATGATTAGAACTTAGTTATTATGGAGGAAGGACCTTCTACATCTAGGAAAAGGAAACTAAGCGATGTAGCGAAAGTGGGTGAACCCAATTTTTGCGCCAAGGTTTCAAAAATGTGGGAAGAAATGGAAGAAGAAGACGGGCTAGAAGAGGAGATGGAAGATCTATTTTCTGATGATGATTCCGATGTGGACTCCATGTTCATTCTTGTGACATATGGTTCTTCCACTGATGATGAAGATTGTCGTAATATCGAAGCTAGTATTTCGTCTGTAAGTTGCAGGACAAATAAAGAGAATGACGTTCCAGCTTTCTTTCAAGGTAAGGAAGGATATTCTTGGGAATCTAAAGAACCAACAAAGACTAGACGTGTTCCTCGTCAAAATATAATACGAGGAATTCCAAGTTTGACAAAGATTGTTAGAAATTTAGGTGAAAATCCTCAAATGGAAGATATTTGGTCTCTAATTTTTGATGACGACATTATTGCGTACCATACCCCGTTCGATTAAGAAATATTGACCCTGGCAGACCTTGTCAGCTCCTGCTCAAATGTGTAGAATAAGCATTCTACAGGAAATGGTAAGAACACTGGCCTTTGGCAAGAGGTGACGAGAGGCCAAGCGAGTGTTTAAATACGTGCGCATGAGAGCGACACGAGGGCTTTTAATCTGGAATCATCGGAGAAGCAGGAGCTACTGGTCTTATTTCTAAACCGAACAGGGTAAGCTAGTCTACACCCATTCTGCCATTTGCATTGCTCACTTCAGTCTAGAAACGAATCATGAGTCTATTTTAATGAATAGTTAGATATTTGTACCTGCCCGTTCAGGGCTGTCTCTACCATCAACTAGTACTAATAGTACATCCCTATTTAAGATCCCCGCGACAGAGGAACGCTACGTGGATTGAGATGCTTGGGCTTTTCATCCATTTTACGGAAATGTGATGAAATTTAGAGCTACGTAGTCGAGTTGCGGAATTTTTCATTTATATCATTCGAAATAAATGAAAATTGAAATTTGTTAAATAGTGACATGTCAGAATTGTTTTTTTTCTTCGCGAATCTTTATTTTTGGGGAAAGCTGCGTAGCACGCAGTTTTAATGTTAATCATGGTTAATGTCGATAATCAGCTTTAATTCAGTCCTTACCCACCACACCCACCCAATAGGCTAATCACCCGCTGCATTAAAGCACATTACAATGCGGAGGAAACGAAAACAGAATGTTTCCTTTGGTAGCCACGGGCAATGAGGCAACAGCTCTGCGCTCTTGCTTCGTCGCGGTTTTCCGCGTCGATGCGATGTGGCATAAGGTACGTCCGTCATTCCGCGCGCCGGAAGGTTCGATGTCGGACATCAGAGAGTCATATTCCGCCCAGAATTTGGCCAGCCCGGGCACGTCTACCGACGAGCCCTTGTCATTCCGCTCCTAGTAACGCCGTGGTTCGCTCGAACCCGGTACCTTCGGTCAGGCCCTGATGGCTATGACAGAACTACCACCTGGGAAATTTTCATCAATTCCCAGGATTTTATCTAAATTTTGAAAGTGGCACTTGATTTTGATGACCCTTGTTTTTGCAGTAGTCTCTTGAACAATTTGGTATTTTTTTAAACGTAAATTTGGTGCGTAACTTATGATATTTCGGCTATAAACGATACGACTCAATCACACCATGGTGTGTGTACTTAGTGGGTCACAGCAGAGAGTATTGCTGAAGTTAATTGTGTTTTAATTAATTAAAGTCCTTTAAAGTTTCAATTTCATATATATTTTTAAAACAGACCGTAACTTGTTAATGATCCGAAAAGTAACGCCGTTTGTGTTTATGTGTTTTAAGTTAAACTGTTAAAGATTATCGCAAGGAGGATATTTAATTTTATCACGTATAGTTTTGAAATGCACAAGGATCAGTGGTCGACTCACTCGTAATTAAAATGACTGAAATCTCCTCGCCCCGAAGATGGGAGCCTTGGTACTAATAATTGTAGTGCAAATTGATAAGGAGATAGTCGAGAGAATACACGAGTCGGTCGCAGAGCATTTTTATTTTTACCTAGTTTAAGGAATATTTTTTTTTACTAAAGTAAAGTTAATATGTGAAAAAACGAAACGCTAATTATATTTCTAGGAATAGAGGAGCAATTATATGTCCGCTACTATACGCTGGCGTAAGTAGTAAGAGTGACGCTACCATTCGTTTAGAGTATAACCCGCTCGTTGATTCAATGTTCTAGCTAAGGGATAATAATAGGTGTTTTTAGTTGTTCGCGCAGAAATACCGGTAGTGAAATATAAAAGAGTGCGCAAGTGTTTATATATATGTTTTAAGGAATAGAGGAGCAATGATGTCCGCTACTAAAGGTAGTAAGTGTGACGCTCCCTTCCATTAGTTTTGAGGTTATGTCTTCCCCTACGAATTAACTGTGTACACAGAGGTACCCGTAGCAAGAGGAATGACACTGTCATTGTAGCGCAATGACATAAGAATGACTTAGTCTGCATGACTTTTAGTTTGTTAAAACACCATAGTTAGGCGTAAGCCAACTTGTAATGAAAAGTAGAACGAGACGTAAGCGGTATTCAAGGCGTGGAGTATTTCACATATTAACGAGATTTTTTTGTTATTATCCATATATTTATTGTCTCCTTCAGCTATTTATTAAAGGATAGCTTAATATTCCTCCTTTTGCGTTTTCTAGCTTTGAATTTTAAATACCTTAAATTTCATGTGTATTTATATTATGATATTTATATTTCAAGTTACGGCATTCCTTAATGTTTAAATAAACACTCTTCAGCATTATTCAACATCGCAAATCACTAAATCACTAAATAGCGATAAAAGTTAAAAAGGTTGTTTAAATTAAGGCAAAACTGGTTGTCATTTTTTTCATTAAATAACGATGAAGTATTGCGCATAGTATAATCAATCAAGCCCTCCCCTTAGGTATAATCACGTTTACATTCCGTCAGCTTACGATAGGTTTAAACACGCAAGTTTAATCTCTGCACCGAAAGCACGATTCATTCGTTGTTTTCCTTTCGTTCTTTCGAACTCAGGATATGTGCAGTCTCAAGACTCAAGTCCAGGATTTTCCTTCCATGTAAGTCGCCAGATTTCCGTGCGGAAATTTTCACATTCGAGTTAGCGGAAGAAACATATCTTATTTCAGTCTCGGAGAGAGAGAATTTGATGACACCTTTCTTTGTTGTAGATGAACTTTACACTCAGCTGGCTTCGGCAATGAAATTCCTAGTCTCCAAACGAGGTGTGAATAATAGCCTCTTTAAGGGCGCTTATTTATGCGATTTTTTTTTCTCGTCCCTTCAGAATTTTCAAAAGTTTCCCAAATGAACTTTAATTACCTCTTACAGATTAATTTCATGTTAATCTTCGTAAAGTAGGTAATAGCGAGTAATTGTGCTTATATTTTAATCTCCCACACGTCATAGACTTTAGTTGAAGTAATATCATACGAAATCCTATAATTTTCTCCCGGCCCGGCGTCATGATGTTCATTTACGGTTCCGTTTCAATTTTTTTCCTAAGGCGACCATAAAAAGTAGTTTTGTTTACCTTATTAGGCTAAAACCTCAAAAGAGTGGATTTAGACGCTTACAGTTGTCATGGGTCAAGTGTAATCTCTTACGCGGCGAGCATTTATGCTAAGTGACAAAGAAAATACACGGCGGGCTATAGCATGACGTAGAGAAGTTTTTCCTCTTTTCTGTTTAACGCAATGCCTTATATTTTTTTTTCCTTTATTCTCAGAACCGTAAATTTACTTCACAGATAGCCAAGAAATGTTTTCTAAATCAATAACCCAGATTAGTTTCAGTTTTAAATTTACATCTTTTACCTAAGAGAGACAAATGCCGTCACTATGTCGCCTTGATTTAGTCATCCATTTTATTATGTATCTTTCGTAATTAATGATCTTAATGTCATTGGAGCCATGTCATTTACTCTTTTATTATATCTTCGTGATCCCGAATTTACTTGTGGCTAGGTCCGTTTTAACAGCTGTGACGTTACCAAATTTTGGGTTAATTATTTTTTTTTCGTCAGTTCCTCATTTTTACAATGCTTTGACACTTCTGACATGATATTAATGGATTTCGTCGGGTTAACTTTCTGATACCAGGGGATATATTTTACACCATCTACATATTACTTTTATATATTTATCAATATTTAAACCTAGATATTTTCGTTCATTTTATTGTATAATGATCATGTCCCAACAAAGGGCATTTAGTGCCATGTCATAACTTTAGTTTTATATTGCACATTATTTTATATTTTGGGAGAAGCCAGGGGCTATATATATATATATATATATATAATTTAGTCAATATATACATATATTACTTTTGAAGTCATATTTTCATTTTAATGGTGTTCCAGTGTTAAGGCGTCAAATTACATTTTCCGCCTTTTATTTTCTTTAGCCTTCATTCAAACTTTGTTTTATAATTTTTATCACTTATTGGGCAGTTTATTTTATTTTAGTTTACATATCTTTACTCATGATTTTCACTTGCATATAGAAGACGATTCCTTTACACATTTTTTATATATTTTCAATATTGAATGACTGTGAGCAATGTAGTTTATTCCTATGTCCAACCTGTTTCCTCCCCTGTTCGGGAATTCCAAGAGTTCAAGGAATTTCGAAAAGTCCAGTGACTTTTTTGAGACCGGAAGCAGAACGCATTCCTGAAGGCTTTGGAGTTCACCAGCCTCCTGTGGTTTTCAGCGGTGTATGTCACGTAGCAGCACCGAAAATCCTACTCCAAGTGACATCCCAGGATCCGAACAGCGTCCGAAACATCAGAAGAAATGTCATCTTACAGAGCAAACCCCCCCCCCCCCCCACGACTCTAACCCCCTTAAGAAGAAGCATGAACATCTTTCTTGTACATCGTCCCCTTTTGCTCTGTAAGGCCAGGCAATGTCCTTCACCACATATTGGAACTTTCCGGGTACAATTAACGACCCAAATGTGTTGAGACCCAGCCCTGTGGATCAGCAACCTGCCAGGCCACCTGTGACGTTTCATCCTACCAGTGGCCATAATTACTGTATGCAATGGCGTCTGCTGTGAACTTTCGGGGGCCTATCCTAACATCCCCCCAGTGTTCGCCATTGGACAAGGCATATTTTTGGGGCTTGGAACCGCTACTTGGAGTGGCTTCCCATGGACTACCCTGTGTTCGCCCGCCCCACGGCCCACGTCTTTTCATCTGACCTTTGCTGACCAGTATTCCGAAACTTTCCACACCGGGATTCGAATCCGGTGCCCCAGTGAAAATGATCGGTCAAGGACCGTGTATGTCACAGAACAGTGCTTCGTACCCCAGGACTCCGGGGTTGGAATGTATTTGGATTGCCCTGCCGTCTCATTTCTCAGGTCATGGTGTGCACACATAGTGTGCTAAGAACGTCAGTGGCATAGTGCAAACATAACCTTCATCTATTTTTTAATCTTCGTGTGGTTGTGCGCAGTCCAGTGGAGTTTGGTGTTTACCACGGTCCTTTGCTCTCGCCTCGAACTGTCATCCTGATGAGGCGGAAGATTGCGAGCATGCGGCATTCAAGTTTCTCACGGATTACGTTCTGTTCTTATTTAGCACTTGTTCAGAAGCAAGTCGCATGTATCGCGTTACGATGCAGTGTGTTGAACTTTCCGCTGACTCCACGGACCTGCGAACAACACTTTATATCGCATGTTGACCAACCGTCAGCATTGTTGATTACGAAAGACTCTTCCAGCGCGTGGCTAATGAAAACAAAAGACTTTCTTTCAGCTTTCAAGCTTGAGCTTAATTCTGTGCCATTTAATTTTCGGTGAAGGGTCTCCGACATTTTTTTGTTATTATTTTATTTTATGAAACTTTTTTTCATGTAATAAACAAAAACCTTTTAAATTTTGGTGAATGGCAGAAGGTTCAATTTAAACTTTTCATGACTACAATTTCAATTTTAGAAATTGTCTTGCAAGAGGGGGTGTCGTACCATACCCCGTTCGATTAAGAAATATTGACCCTGGCAGACCTTGTCAGCTCCTGCTCAAATGTGTAGAATAAGCATTCTACAGGAAATGGTAAGAACACTGGCCTTTGGCAAGAGGTGACGAGAGGCCAAGCGAGTGTTTAAATACGTGCGCATGAGAGCGACACGAGGGCTTTTAATCTGGAATCATCGGAGAAGCAGGAGCTACTGGTCTTATTTCTAAACCGAACAGGGTAAGCTAGTCTACACCCATTCTGCCATTTGCATTGCTCACTTCAGTCTAGAAACGAATCATGAGTCTATTTTAATGAATAGTTAGATATTTGTACCTGCCCGTTCAGGGCTGTCTCTACCATCAACTAGTACTAATAGTACATCCCTATTTAAGATCCCCGCGACAGAGGAACGCTACGATTGATCATATTCTGTTGTGGACAAATGTAAAATTAGAGAAAACAAGAATTAAAGTCAAAAAGCATCAAACGAGCAATTACAGACCAACTCATAAGTGTGAAATAAAGGCACTTTTAGCTCTTTTTATGCTTACATCAATTTGTAAGTCTGGACATGAGGATATGGTTTTCCTATTTTCTACTGATTCTATGGGTAGACCCATATTTAGATCAGCTATGTCAGTGAAGCGTTTCTAAATTTTGTTACTCTGCCTCTGATTTGACGACTCTGAAACAAGAGAAACACGGAAGGAGACAAACAAAGTTGCATTTTCATAAAAAAAGAAAAGTTTTTCTCAATAATAGTTAGTTTTTCTTACGTAGCACTTGCGTTGTGTATGTATTTTGAAATAAATTTTATAATATTAGATTATAAGAATAAATCTATATAATACTTTGCAAGGAAACAAAAGTTTCGGCGTTCCGTGTCTGTCAGACACATACTTCCAATTATGTAATAAAAAATCATACTTCCTGTTAAGGGTTAAATTGATCCGCAAAAAAAAGGTTCCTGGACCGAATTTAAATTGAGCCGGAAAAAAGGTTCCCGGACCGTATTTAAATTTAGCTGGAAAGAGGGTTCCTGGACCGAATTGAAATACTTTACAGATAAAAAGATTATTTACGGTTCAGAACACATTTACGCTTGCTGATTTTCTCTCCTGGACCGGAATTGAATTTCTTTAAAATTCCCGGACCTTGAAAAACCATGCCTGAGACTCATGGCCACAGAAATAGCCTCCGTTGAATGAGAAATGCAGAGAGAGAGAGAGAGAGAGAGAGAGAGAGAGAGAGAGAGAGAGAGAGAGAGATAAATAGATAGAGAAGAAGTCATGCCAGGAGACAAACAGAAAATAAAGAGAAAAAGAGAGGTAGATGAACAGAGAGAGAGAGAGAGAGAGAGAGAGAGAGAGAGAGATCGTAAAACGGAGAAAGAAAAATGGAAAATGAAAGATATAACTAAAACAAGGGAAAGAGAGAGAGAGAGAGAGAGAGAGAGAGAGAGAGAGAATTAGATAAAGAAAGGAGAAAGGAGAGAAGAATTCTCAGTAATCATATGAATAGAGCTAGGATGTGTATGTAGTTACATATTTTATTTCTTTCTACAGCGTGGTCCGAAAGTCTTGTCACCCCTACCGAAAAGTAATAAGAACAATAGAGGAACAATATAATAATACCAAGCACATGTACTGGTTTTAGTACATTCACTTCCAGAGGGGCTAGTCTACCGAATCTTGCAGTGACGTCATGTCGCACATCCTCCATGCTCTTGCCAGAATGCACACGATCATGCCCATACACTTGCAATCAGCCTCTCTTCCAAATTGTAGGAGCTCGTGTCAACCATCTGAAATAGAAAACTACAGCAATATTTACAGTACATGTGTTTGATATTATTATATTGTCTCTCTATTGTTCTTATTATTTTTCGGTAGGGGTGACAAGACTTTCGGACCACCCTGTAGATATATAACTTGCACAGGAAAATGTCAACGAATTATATAACTGACATGATTTTGCATAGGTTTCATGTCACATATTTTTACATATTTGCCAGGATATTACCTATTTGCTCATTTACTTTACATAAAACAACATATTTCGGTAATTTTTAACTGTCTTGATCTTTTTCCTATATTTCTGTCTCTGAAACATGAGAAAAAATATAGCTCATGTGATGTCATATTTTCTAATCAATGAGATGAATACGGCCATATAAAATTGATTGTCAAGTCGACAGACAGGCTGAAGACCAAAAATATATGGGAACTGTTATTTATCGAAAGATGCTGAAGTCTCTCCCCCCCCCCTCCTCCATTTTCTGGTTACATATTTTTCATTTGATTTTACATTTAGCTAAAGCATCAAGAAACTTTTCAACGGTGAACAAGAAAGCTACTTTCCTCTAAGTAGCGAGTTACACAATACGTTCCCTTGTACAAAAAGTACAAATTATCGATGAAATATGACTGCATGGGTGCTTGCGCGCTTGCCTGTCTGAGGTAGTAGTAATAAGTACAGATAAAATATGACTCTTGAATAAATGTCACTGCGAGCGAAGCGAGGGAAAAAAATAGAACTATTTCTTTGCACACTGATTATGCTTCGATTGAGTTAATGTTTTAAGTCCACTTTATGCACAGTAAGGCTAATCGGTTCTGCACCTACAGATTAAAGTGGAATCCGAGCCGCTGTGCAATGTGGTGCCATCGGGTATCGAACCCGGACACTTTTATTACAATTATAACACCATTAAGCCTTGTTTCAATGATATGAAAAACTCAATATGCTGACGAAGGCTGTAATTTATTTTATTATAAACACATAATCTAAACGTAACGTTTCAACCTTCTAGCAAGGTCTTCTTCAGACTCTGCATCAAGTACAAATGTAACAAGGTACAAAACAGGAAGATATATATGAGGCTAAGCCGATAGGAAGGGAGAAGAGAATACTATTGAGAAAATGGAAGGAGGCCAAGGAAATAGAGAAGAGAGGTGAAGAAGACACACTGAACTGGAATGGGGGACTGAAGATAAACAAAGAATGGAATAATGTGTTAGAAAGAGTGGAAAGGACAAGAGAGAAAGAGAAGAGAAGAAGGAAGAAGAATGAAGGAAATAGAGCGTGAGATAAAGAGTCCAACCACATTAAAGATGAAAGAAAATGTTTAGCCTTTCAGGTGAGAGTACAGTTGACAAGGGAAAGCCACCTGCTAGAATGTTCCAGAACAACTTTCTAATAGTCTGGAGGGGAGTAATATTTGTGTATATATATCGTCCTGTTTTGTACCTTTTTACATTTGTACTTGGTTCAGAGTCTGAAGAAGACCTTGCTAGAAGGTTGAAACGTTACGTTTAGTTTTATAATCAAATAAATTTCTGCCCTGGTCAGCATATTGAGTTTTTTTTTACAAGGCGACGACGCTACCACTGCGCCATCGGGGAGGCTTCAAACTGATTATGGATATTATTAATTAAACATAACGACAGTATCCTACGATGTTAACTCTTTACAATCTTGCTTTGCTCGTTCGGCGTCCTCTTCACCTCACCACATGCCCCCTGCTCCTTCCTGTTCTAGCTTCAGTTAGAAAATATGCATATATATAATTTTAATACCGTAGTTCTATGTAGCGAGTGGGTTCCAAATTTTGCTGGTGTTTTCAAATCTCTGTTTAAACAATGATTCACAAATTGAAATAAAGTAATGAAACTATCTATATATTTAGAGCATGGCCATGAAGGCTTTAAGATATAGTGGGAAGTTTTGATGCACGTTTGATAGATACCTGGTATTGCTTTTGGACGAAATCGGTCAAGGAATTTCATATTGAAGTCTTATACCCTTACAAAACTTTGGAAAATACGCTTGGCGCTATTGAGAGTCTATCTTTCAAATACTGAACAACAGACTCTAGGGAATTAGGAGTGATGTGCCTCTTTGCCTTAAAAGAAAACGAAATAACATATGCGAATAAACGCATGGCATGTTAGCTGCAAATGGAAGGCAAGGAATTTTCACTTCTAAATTGAGGTAATGCTTTATTTTCAATTATTTGTAAATTGAATACAATTTCTTTCACTTTCCAACACAAAGAGCACAATGAACCAAAATTATTTTCTCTCTCCAATTTTCCAGCAGCCAATGGCAAGTGCCGTCCTACCCCCACTGGTGCGCCTATGGTCAGATTTTAGGACTTAATGTAAATTAAATTTCTTTTTATGTTTAATTCCTTATACTTCCTTTGCTTCTTCTGAAACGTTGGGGAAAATTAAATATGTCATTATGTCAGGGAACAGACTAGATAAAAAGAGGAAGACAATTTTTACTAAATCTATATGTTTGCACACTGACAATAACTTTATTTTAATAGGGTTGCCAGTAATTTCACAGGACGCTACGACGTTAACGCTTTTCTATTTTTATCTGTTTTGCTTGTTCGGCACCCCATTTGTCCCTAGCGTCCAGGCAACCACCCCGCGCAGAACCCCTATCTTTTACAACTCTCTTTCTAATATATAATTTCTATTCCAAAGGTAAGAACTCTTAGAGCCACAAAAATGGTCACATACGTACATCACTATAGGTGGGTTTCATAGGACGTCAGGATTCGCACCGCCGCCATGTTTGCGGCGAAGTTGCTTGTCGTCTGCAAGGAAATACCCACCACGTAGCGTTCGTTACACCTGCTCCAACTGTACGTTTGTTAGTACTGTGTAAAATGTCGGTAACATTGCATAAAATTAATGAGAATGTTGTGCAATGTGCGGAACCAACAGCAAAGGAAAGGTAAAGTTGAATTATTGCTTAATGTGCATGCATTTAGTGGCAAGGTAGTATTTGTCAGAGATTATCCCCTTACCATGTATGTAAATACTTGCATCCAACGTATACATAAGATTTATCTACGGATATACAAGTATACAGGATTTTGTTGTGTTAAGTATGCCATTTATTTATCCTAGCAATGTACGTGAGCATGTGTGTTGCTTTCCAAACAGTACAGAAAAAAGTTGTTATTTTTTAATTAACGGGTGTAACTTCTGAAGATCAATCCCCTTCATGTTATATTGTACACTCAAGGACACTTCTGGGTTGTAACAGCACCATTGACTTTCAATTAAATCATTACAACCCAGCAGTGTATGTGACTGTCCATATATTCAGTCCCAATTGGCTTCTAAGCATCAAGTGGAAGTCTCAAAAAATACTTATTGGACAAAATGTATGTACATTAAAAGTTGCGACTTTTTTGTATGATTTAGAAATCGATACATAATATTCCTTGCAAGCTTCATGTAATTTATGGATGGATTTTTAAGCTTTGTCAAAATTTAATGCTGAATTGAATGATATTCTTTTTATAAAGAAGACAATTAATCACATTAAAATCTGAACGCATTAAATGAAGAAACACTGTTTTCCCTGTGATGTCGTATATTACACAATGCAAGAGTTAACATTGCATTTCTCTACTTTCATACATTTGCCATCTGGGAAGAAATTACAATGAAGTTATGATTGCTCTATCTCATTCTGCATTCATATTGTATAAGATAGAAAAGATCTGACTGATTCTTCAAGGTTAAAGGTAAGCATTATTATACTAGACGAAGATCATTTACGTCTTCCTCACGAACCCCTCAAACTCACCCTATGGAAGGAAAAACACACTCTATACTAGGGTGAGAAACCTCACCCTATGGGAGGATAAACACACACTATACTATAGTGAGAAAAACTCACCCTATGGGAGGAAAAACACACACTATACTAGGGTGAGAAAACTCACCCTATAGGAGGAAAAACACACTCTATACTAGGGTGAGAAAAACTCACCCTACGGGAGGAAAAAGACACTCTATACTAGGGTGAGAAAACTCACCCTATGGGAGGAAAACACACTCTATACTAGGGTGAGAAAACTCACCCTATGGGAGGAAAAACACAATCTATACTAGGGTGAGAAAACTCACCCTATAGAAGGAAAAACACACTCTATACTAGGGTGAGAAAAACTCACCCTATGGGAGGAAAACACACACTCTATACTAGGGTGAGGAAACTCACGCTATGGGAGGAAAAGCACACTCTATACTAGGGTGAGAAAACTCACCCTATAGGAGGAAAAACACACTCTATACTAGGGTGAGAAAACTCACCCTATAGGAGGAAAAACACACACTATCTAGGGTGAGAAAAACTCGCTCTATGGGAGGAAAACACACTCTATACTCGGGTGAGAAAAACTCACCATATGGGAGGAAAACACACACTCTATACTAGGGTGAGGAAACTCACGCTATGGGAGGAAAAGCACAGTCTATACTAGGGTGAGAAAACTCACCCTATAGGAGGAAAAACACACTCTATACTAGGGTGAGAAAACTCACCCTATAGGAGGAAAAACACACACTATACTAGGGTGAGAAAAACTCGCTCTATGGGAGGAAAACACACTCTATACTCGGGTGAGAAAAACTCACCATATGGGAGGAAAAACACGCTATATACTAGGGTGAGAAAAACTCGCCCTATGGGAGGAAAAACACACTCTATACTAAGGTGAGAAAACTCACCCTATAGGAGGATAAACACATTCTATACTAGGGTGAGAAAAACTCACCCTATGGGAGGAAAAACACACTCTATACTAGGGTGAGAAAAACTCACCCCAATATGGGGTGTGGAAACTCACCTTTTGGGGACGTCTATTTGTGACAAGCCAAACTCACCCTAAAAGGTGAATTTCCACACTTTTTTCAGTGTATATTCAAGCTCTTTGCGCAGTCGACAGAGAAAAATATGGAGAAAATGTGAAGTTTTGCTGTGTAGATGCACAGGAACTGGACGATAACGAAATGAAAAGGGACCTAAAATTACCTGAGAGGAAATGTTCACTGCATACTTTGTTGTCATGGTATCCAGTGACGTGTGAAAAACACAGTTCGATATTAATAATTTCTTTTATTGATTCTAGTATGTTTAAATGTATAATTGAAGTTTGGTTTATTTTTGTGACAAAATTTGTATCCGAACCAGACGTCGGGAGTTGGGAGACGGGTTTTCCTGAGTGACAGCCGAACTGTCAAAACGGCATAGTACTTGCCATATTTGCACCAACACGGGTCGTTATGGAGAAAGGGGAGACTTATTTTGGTCGGGACCGACCGAGAAGTCGCCACGGGAGGCCGAAACTATTTTTCACGGATGACCAGGAAAATCAGCTGGAGCCCAAGCTTCCAAGAATCGAGGACGCGCCTTGTGATCGCGTTTCAAGACAATGGACCAGAGGTCATTTCCATCTCTTCGGAAACCCAAGCCAAGCCACTCTAACGTGTTTCAACGGAAAATTTTGAATCCGGTATAAATCGGCATGACTTGGAGTTCACGAAACAGTTTTACCCGGATTTTGTAGAGAGAGAGCACCTCCGCGCTAGACTCTCGCGTGACTATTGTTTTGTCTCCGCGGACTTTGTTTTTCTTACGTACCGTGAGCGAATTGTCGATAGAGAGTTACCAGTGTGTGCTTTATCTGGTGAAGCATTACGCGGTGGTTTGTTTTTACTAAGCTTGGACTATCATAATTGATGGCCGGCTAACAGATGGGGGAAGGAGGCCGTCGAATCCCCGACACCCGCAACGAGGTACCACCACCATCCGGTGAAGCCAGCCAACGCATGCAACGATGCACCGCCATCATCCGGTGAAGCCAGCTAGCCAGCGCCAAAGACGACACCAAAGCCAAACATTGCCCGACGCCCAGAAGGACGTTTCCAGTTCGACGCCCAACCGAAGCCCGTTACCATAGGCATAGAGAGAGAGAAGGATGACTCCAGATCGACGCCCAACCGAAGCCCGTTACCAGAGAGAGATGATCCCAGGACGACACTTGATTGATTCCCGACACTAGCGAGATTCCGGATCGGCGCGTGACCACGTACAGCCGACGCTTCTGAGACACACGCGACGATCTATGAAAGTGAAAGTGCCCAATATAATCGCAATCATCCTTCACCTCGTTGGACCTCGAAGAACATTTTCGCCGCAAAGGAACCTAGTGCAAACCCCGCATCCAGGAAAGATGAACGACCACGCGATGTAGCAGAGTCCGGTAGAGTATTCTTCAGATGGTCTATGTCCATGTAAGCATGTATTGTTCGTACCAACGCCGTATCGTAAACGCCGAAGTCTCACTTATTTGCAAAGTGACTCAGGAACCCCGAACCTAACTTCCGTGTCTGATTTTTAGTAATGTTATATAAAAGGTCATTTCTTGCTCATATGTATAATTTGATTGTCTGCATTCAGGGTTAGAAGCTCCATTACATAACGTTAATTCTTCGTGTAAATTGTCAAAGTGTGCTTCATTTTTGTGTAACCGACCGCCCCGTCGCGTCATTTAGCTTGTCAATAGTTGACCGATTAGTCTTTTATTTGTGGAAAGCGTATTTTACATCGCAAGGTCGTGCGAACGTAGTACTCTTTAATTGCATAGTGGTTTTTTATGTAATTTTTGCTCGCGCCGACGATTGATTTGTGTATTCCGGCAGCTGGAGCCTATTAAGTTTTGCATCACTATGCAATGGTGTATTTGTTCTCACGGAACGAGAGAGGCTTGTGTGTATTACCCCCGTCCGAGAAACTTGGTAAATGTCGTGCTTACGACTTGATGTGCGCGTTCATTCGAACGAAAGGTTTAACTACGCCGACCCAATTGTTTTAGATAACTGCTTTCCTAGGGCTGGCGCATATTTAATTTAAAAGAGCACAGGAGCTGGCAGACTAATGACCTAAATTCACGTAAAGGTTCAAACAAAAAGGGAATGGTATGTTGATCAGATCCGTGATTTGTATGTATATTCACACGTAAAATACCTCAGAAGTAATGAATGAGAGAGAGAATGAGTGAGTGATTGAGGAGGCGATGTAAACAGTTTGTTGATTCCAATACTATTATGTTGATACAATATATTCACATTTTTTACCGTTCGTCAGTGTTATTATTTGATGTTTTTCAGGTATCTCGTATTATGCTATTAGTGTGTTATTATTGTTCGAGTCTACAAATCTAAGGTAAACAAAACAGTGTAACATTTCAAGGTATTTTTCTCCGCCTCGCATTAGTACGACAATAAACGACCGTCTCAGCACCGAACTAAAAAAACCTGGACCGTAAGCAAGTCACGACCGGTTTCCCGTACCCATAATGACGTCTGGCCCCCTGCCGGGGTATGAATGATACGTCATTCCGGGGACCGTGAGTGCACTTATCACATTGTTATGCTTGCTTTGTTCATTAATGTTGGCACTATTTATTGTCGCCACCATACGACGCGGCATCTTCTGATCAATAATTATAGAGTCCCGTGCCGTGAAGCGCACCTTCTGTTCTTTCTCCGAAAATTGGAGGATAAACGTGAGTTTCTCTTAAACATCCGAATACTGCACAGTACCATCGTAAACAAGGTTGAAATCTCCCGCCCACCCGCTTGAATTGCGTATGTTGACAATAAGAACCGGCCTCAATCATGCCTGCTCGATCCCACAATGCAACAGTTTGTGACGTAGGTGAAACACACCTATAGACGTTAATGAATCACTTAGATTCTTCATAAAATACGGACCTTGTGCAGTAGACGCAGCGATGTGGCAACACTGGTGGCTGTTTGGCAACGTAGCATCCCAACAGCAGCACTCCATTCCGACATGTCATGTATTCACGGAAGTACAGGGTAAGTCAAAATGATGGACCCGATTTCAGACATTTATTCTGTGAAATATAATAAACAAATGTTATTGTGAGACACGTGCGAAGAAAGGTAAAGTGTCAAAGTTTTTTTCAAACAAATCACAAGTGTTCTATGTGAGCACCTCGAGTAATAGGGCACACATCAAGCCGATAGTCTATCTCCTGCCAAACCTTGTGTAGCATGTTGCGGTCAATATTAGCAATGGCTGCTGTGATGCGGGCACGCAGGTCATCCAGTGTTGTTGGAAGTCGTGCTACGTAAACATGATCCTTGACGAAACCCCACATGAAGAAATCACATGGGTCAAATCGGGAGAACG
This sequence comes from Lepisma saccharinum, assembly GCF_977018435.1. Lineage (NCBI taxonomy): Eukaryota > Metazoa > Arthropoda > Insecta > Zygentoma > Lepismatidae > Lepisma > Lepisma saccharinum. The sequence goes on from NC_139257.1 coordinate 14,545,681, forward strand.
AGGTGGCCAATGAAGGACAGGTCGATCCTCCGGAGATGCAAAAGTTGCTTCATCACTGTAAATTAACCTCTCAGAGAACCCATCCGTTTCCATTAATGCGAGGAAATCAGAACAGAAGGACACGTGCAAAGCATATTCAGTGTCTTTTAAGGCTTGAACTAGTTGCAAGCGGTAGGGTTTCATTTGTAAACGTTTCCGCAGAACCCGCCAGACAGTTTTCTGTTGAAGTTGAAGTTCTCTCGCTGCCCGGTAGGTGGACTTCTGTGGACTCCACACTCGTTCCACTGTCTCTTCACCAGTCGACGGACGGCCAGTCGATTTTCGTTTAGAGATGCAGCCCGAATCTCTGAAATGTTCATACCACTTACGAATGGCCTTCCCCGTAGGTGGTTTTCTACGACTAAAATGCCGTTGCTCACTAATCACAGACTTGTTCACATGATAATCAAGCACACAGAAAGATCTCTGTTCTCCAGTCAACGCCATTTTGCTCGCTGCTCGCTGCTGACTCCTAGCGGTAGAAAGTGGAAACACTGCGTGGAAACTAAACTTTGAAAGTTAACCTTTCGAAGCGAATGTCTCACAATAACATATGTTTATTAGATTTCACAGAATAAATTTCTGTAATCGGGTCCATCATTTTGACTTACCCTGTATTTCACCTCTTTTGGCTGCTAGCGAACCCCACAAAATAACTAACTAACTCTCTAGTCTTCTTAAAACCGAAGGTTGATAGCTGCAGCAACACAAGTCGTCCACCTGTCCCTATCTTGGGCAAGATCAATCCAATCTTTTCCATCCTTACCGATTTCCTTTAGGCCCATCTCAACGTTATTCCTCCATCTTCATCTTGGCCTTCCTATAGGTCTCTTACCATGAGGTTTCCAAACAAGAATCCTGTAAACCACAAGAAAACATACGCCGAGTTAAATGACCTAATGAGGGACTTAGAACTTCCCAAAAATAAAGCCAAATTGTTGGCCTTACGGCTGCAACAATGGCATCACCTGGCGGATGATGGGAAGGTACTAACTACTCCCTACAGACAAAGAATTTCTTTCATTTTTCGAAACAAGAGGAAACCTGACTGTGTGCCATGGCAAAGGCTTCTTTCCGTCGATGAATATATCACATAAGACCGAGGACTAGAGACTTTTTATTGATTCCTCCAAGTTCTGTCTTGATTGGTTGGTTGATTTGATGTTTTAAGTCCACACCAAGTTCTGTCTTAAAGCAGTTTTGCTCCACAAGGGTAATGTTCTAACTTCAGTTCCTGTTGTCCATTGGTTGACATTAAGGAAACTAACGAAAACATGAAAGAAATCTTTGGTGATGATGAGTGAACTGCATGGAATGTATTTCGACAATTGTGTCATAGTTTTCTGGAGAGCATGAGAGCAAAGAACTATGAACAACTCGTGGAGAATCTTCTGACGTCTTGCGAGAACACTGGGTGGGAATTCAACATTCATAGTATCACTTAATTACTTTTTATTCTTAGTATTTTCCGGTTAGTGGTTTTTAACGTTCAAGGGGTTCTTTTTCAGCAAAAAAAGGGCACTTTCTTCTACACAACAGAAAAAAATTCTTGTCGAGGTTTCAGTAACCATTTATTTCAAGGCCGTCCGCAGGATTTTTTTTGTGGTGGGGGGGGGGGGCTGCAGTGTCTAAAGTGAAGGAAACATAGAGTTATGCTTTCCCCCAGTTAGGAGAATTATCAGTAGCACTAAATTAATTTGCATAGACCCTTAATCTGTCTTTGACGCTTAATCTGTCTATGTTTTCATGCTATAATTTAAAATTTTGAATTCTATTAATTCTTACAAGATGTATCGTGGGGGGAGACAAGTGCCCCCTGGCTTCTTTTGCGGGCGCTATAAATATATTTATCAAGTTATGCCCACATTGTTATGTAACGTAAATTATGCTTATCTTGATAATAAGCGCCAATGCGTTGCTTACGGGCAGTGGCGAAGCCTCATAAAAGGCCAGGAGGCCGGGCCTACCCTAATATATATGGTTATTACGGATTATTTTATTACTTATAATTTCATCAAACGACGCCTTAATACAAGAAAACTGAAATTCTAGGCCTTACGATAATTTCCACAAATTTCCATCCCTGCCAGAGTCTATCGTCGCGTGTCGAGCCACTTCTCCGAGGGCCTCAGCTGGTCCCATAACATTCTATGTGGTTCATGCGGGAAAGCATAATTTCAGGGGCTCGTTCTCCCGAAATGGACACATTGAGTCCGGCCTCACGCAGTGATGCCAACCCTAGAATAATTGTGCTAGACGTACTACAATTTGAACTTTGTTGGCACCTAGCACCCTGTGTCTCGCATAATTGTAAAATATAAAATAATCTATAAACATGCGCCCCTAGAAGACAGAGGAATATATTTTGAAAAAATAAATTTAAAAAAAATCGCAGATCTTATTTGTTTCTAACAAAAGGTAGCATGCCGATCCAGCCACATCTAGTCCACCGTCTTTTTTTTCATCTTTTCATCTTTTCTTTATCTTTTCTTACTTAGCTCACGAGGAACATTTTATTGAAGGAAATTGCTAGAAAGTTGGGGTCACAGATAAATCAACCCGCCACCCCACCTTTTGTAGTCGTCGAATTTTCACAATCTTTTTCAAGCGTTATATTGAACCAATTATACTGGTTAAACCATTGTAATTAATTTAGTGGGGGAAATTACCTATACGAGTGTTTAACTAATGAACAACGCATGTTCACATCACAACTGCCCCCAAAATAGATGCATAAAAAGAACTTAAGACCTAAGTCATCCGAGCACAATTTAGTTGATTTAGCAAAATTTAAGAGTTTAATCATCACACTTTTTCTGATTGGGAGGTTGGCAACGCTGGACACACGATACAAACTGGGCTTCACATCTGTTTCTTGTCCATCGGGAGGTGTCCAACGAGGGGAAAGGCAAGGACAACTTGTTCCGGGGGCGGACAAGACTTTTTTTTACTTCAATTCTTTTGCCACTTTTGGCTAACTTGCGAAGGTGGGAAAGAGTGTTGATATGATGAAATTGACGAATGGACACTCAGAAACATCCATGCCCAGGCCGAGATTCGAACCCAGGTCCCCCGGATGGCGTCGTAACGCGAAATGCTAACCACTCCGCCACGGGGGCCGGCTTTCATTGTTGTGAGCGTGAAGTGAGCAAGGGGAATAATGACTTTTATTACTCTTGGAATGCTACAAATAAAGCATAACAGCCTATTACGGGGCATAGGAAGAAAGAAGGGGCATCGGAACATTGATGACTCCCTCTCGTATGACATCTAAAGCATCAATTTACAATATAATCAAGAAATACCATTTACGAGTTGGCACACATCAAGAGTTTCTATTGAGGTAAGTTGATAGATGCAAGAATATGTTGTTACATTTTCAAAAATAACTTTAAAGGTTATGTATTTTTCATATTTTAAAAAAGTCTCATCCATAACAACACGAACACACACCCCTGTGCCTACCCTTCCAGCGACACCAAGCTTCGCCACTGCTTACGGGTAACATGAATTATGCCGTAACTTCAAATTAGGAGCCAATCTTAGAAAATGAAGTGCATCTTCATGTTCAGGAGGTCAATTTCAGTAAGAAACAGCTATTTTCCTTTCTGTAACAGAAAAAAAGTGAAAATTTGTAGAGCAGTGTAATTCAGTAGGGTTGATAAGAGTTCAGAAATTTTAAATAAATTCAATTCCGGTCCACGAGAGAAAATCAGCAAGCGTAAATGGGTTCTGGACCGTAAATAACCTTTTTATGTATAAAGTATTTCAATACGGTCCAGGAACCTTTTTTGCCGGATCAATTTAAATTCGGTCCAGGAACCTCTTTTCAACGAAACAATACACAACCTGTACCTAATTTAAATTGTGTGAGAAAAATGGTTCTTGGACGATTAACAACCCTGATTCAAAGTAACCACTTCTACGTGTTTTCAAAGAATGAGAAACATTTGCTTACGCATCTCTTGGTGGCCCAGTACGAAGGCAGGATATTCCAATTAGCCTATCTCAGCATAAACCAGTCCCTAGAACAGTCGTGGCGATAGCACACAGTTATTTACGCAACTCGGAGAATGTTTTCACATTTCTTTACCAGGAACAGATTACGCGCGTAAAGCTCCCCCTGCCGTGGCCTTGAACCGTCTCTGCACCACATTCCCTCATGGGCGTTATGTAACGTGGCACTTGTGTGCAGGGGTGGGCCAGTTGTCCTATCAGTTTCAGTGTTGAAACTGCAACACTTCAGTACAAAGTAGCAACGGAACTGCTGTTATTTCCCTCTGTGTAAAGAATGTGGGTATTTTCTTTCGAAACAAGGTTTAAAAAAATATCACTTTCTCCTTACAACGATTGATTGATTTGCTTTTAGTGCCACTTTTGTCTAATTTGCTAAAATGGGGATGAGTGATGATATGATGAAATTGATGAATGGACACCCACAAACATGTATGACCAGGCCGGGATTCGAACCGGGGCCCCTGGCGTCGTAGCGCGATGAGAACAACAGAATCGTGAGATAGCTTTCATCGAAGAATGATTTGGCAAAGTTTTCTTAGGAAGAGGAAGGGGAAAGTTCGTTTACCTTAGAAACGATTCATTCATTTGTTTTATTTTACTTGTCGTTCCTGCAACTTTTAGCTAATAGCGAAGATGAGGATGAATCATGAAAAGATGAAAAATACTCTGTCCCAAGTATCTTTGGAGCACGAGAACGAGAACAAGTTTCTGCGCAAGTGGTGACGCGAGACGTCTCCACCAATGAACACGTGAGGGGAAACAGGATTGCGTGAAGGGGAAAGCGCACTCGATTTCCCCCTTCTCTGCCGCTATGCGGGGATAAGGTATAGATGGAGGGACAATCACAAGCACCTCTGGTCAGGACACAGCAGAAGTTCCCTAGAGCATTATACAGACCATGGGTCGAGACTATGAAAGGACGTTATCGGAAATTTAATATCGCGATATATCGTGAAATATCGCCACAGACGATATGATACGATATTTTTCCGTATTGTGATATCGGCGATAAAATGGCCCGCGATAAATATTGCCAAATATTGTGACGATATATCGCCAACACGATATATATCGCCAAGTATCATGGCGATGTATCGGATACACGATATATATCGCCAAAATATCGATATCTAGTTGATATCGCCTGGACGATATTTTTTCAATATCGCTATATATCGTCTGATATATCGCCCAACACTAGTCCAGACCATAAAGGTTCGAAATGCAGTGGAATGACGTCATTTGGGTGTCTTGAAAAAGGTTAACCCCTCACACCCCTTACATTAGAATCAAAATATATTTCAGAACATTTTTTTATTATTTTCTTTATTTTACTTCACTTTTTGTGACACTTTTGGCTAATTTGCGAAGATGTGGATGAGGGATGATGTGATGAAATTGATGAAACTTACAAACATCCATGTCCATGCCGGGATTCGAACCTGGGACCTCTGCCGTCGTAGCGTGATGTGCTAACCACTCCGCTTCTTGGTAAAGGGGCGATATTCTCTTTTAAAAGAAAAGCAAATCATTAGAAAAATAGTGTGTTAATTGTTATTAGGAAACCTTTGTAGAGAAAGCGTTTTTTCCCCTTAATTCTTTTCTTAAAAAACGCTAACTTATTATTATCCTTAGAAAGAAGGAATACGTTTAGAAAAGTGAACTTTTAGCATGTGCGGGAAATAGTCGTTTGCATTGAGGGAAATTTCTGAGTTTGCCACACTGCCAGCATGATATTCTCTGTAGCAAACCAGAGTGCCAGCCAGAGAGCGATGGTGATTATCCGAGCGCTGTTGATGGGCGTTTTCGCCTTGTCCTTCGCAAGTGCCGACGACGTGGTGGCGGTGGCGCAGGGACGTCTGAGGGGCACCAGCCTCGTGTCCAGGAGGGGAATCACGTTCAAGGCGTTCAAAGGGATCCCCTATGCACAGCCGCCACTCGGAGAACTCAGGTTCAGGGTGAGTCTATAGTCTCTTGGCTTCATTCATAAAATGAAAGTTGCTTTTCGAGTAATACACTATTCAAATGAAATAACCCAGGTGCAGTGGTCACTGACGTACGCAGAGGGAGCCTTGAATGGGTGAGCCAGGGTTGTTAAAAGTGCAGGAATTTTAAATAAATTCAAATTCGGTCCAGGAGAGAAAATCAGCTAGCGTAAATGGATCCTGGACCGTAATGAACCTTTTTATCTGTAAAGTATTTAAATTCGGTCCAGGATTCTTTTTCCCGGCTCAATTTAAATACGGTAAAGAAACTTTTTTTCTGGCTCAATTTAGATACGGTCCAGAAACCTTTTTTCCGGCTCAATTTAAATACGGTCCAGAAACCTTTTCTTCTGGCTCAATTTAAATACGGTCCAGAAACCTTTTTTTCTGGCTCAATTTAAATACGGTCCAGAAACCTTTTCTTCTGGCTCAATTTAAATACGGTCCAGAAACATTTTTTCTGGCTCAATTTAAATACGGTCCAGAAACATTTTTTCCGGCTCAATTTAAATACGGTCCAGAAACCTTTTCTTCTGGCTCAATTTAAATACGGTCCAGAAACATTTTTTCTGGCTCAATTTAAATACGGTCCAGAAACATTTTTTCTGGCTCAATTTAAATACGGTCCAGAAACATTTTTTTCTGGCTCAATTTAAATACGGTCCAGAAACCTTTTTTCTGGCTCAATTTAAATACGGTCCAGAAACCTTTTTTCTGGCTCAATTTAAATACGGTCCAGAAACCTTTTTTCTGGCTCAATTTAAATACGGTCCAGAAACATTTTTTTCTGGCTCAATTTAAATACGGTCCAGAAACATTTTTTCTGGCTCAATTTAAATACGGTCCAGAAACCTTTTTTCTGGCTCAATTTAAATACGGTCCAGAAACCTTTTTTCTGGCTCAATTTAAATACGGTCCAGAAACCGTTTTCTGGCTCAATTTAAATACGGTCCAGAAACCTTTTTTCTGGCTCAATTTAAATACGGTCCAGAAACCTTTTTTCTGGCTCAATTTAAATACGGTCCAGAAACCTTTTTTCTGGCTCAATTTAAATACGGTCCAGAAACATTTTTTCTGGCTCAATTTAAATACGGTCCAGAAACCTTTTTTCTGGCTCAATTTAAATACGGTCCAGAAACCTTTTTTCTGGCTCAATTTAAATACGGTCCAGAAACATTTTTTTCTGGCTCAATTTAAATACGGTCCAGAAACCTTTTTTCTGGCTCAATTTAAATACGGTCCAGAAACCTTTTTTCTGGCTCAATTTAAATACGGTCCAGAAACATTTTTTCCGGCTCAATTTAAATACGGTCCAGAAACCTTTTCTTCTGGCTCAATTTAAATACGGTCCAGAAACCTTTTTCTGGCTCAATTTAAATACGGTCCAGAAACATTTTTTTCTGGCTCAATTTAAATACGGTCCAGAAACCTTTTTTCTGGCTCAATTTAAATACGGTCCAGAAACCTTTTTTCTGGCTCAATTTAAATACGGTCCAGAAACATTTTTTCCGGCTCAATTTAAATACGGTCCAGAAACCTTTTCTTCTGGCTCAATTTAAATACGGTCCAGAAACCTTTTTTCTGGCTCAATTTAAATACGGTCCAGAAACATTTTTTTCTGGCTCAATTTAAATACGGTCCAGAAACATTTTTTCCGGCTCAATTTAAATACGGTCCAGAAACCTTTTTTCTGGCTCAATTTAAATACGGTCCAGAAACCTTTTTTCTGGCTCAATTTAAATACGGTCCAGAAACATTTTTTCTGGCTCAATTTAAATACGGTCCAGAAACCTTTTTTCTGGCTCAATTTAAATACGGTCCAGAAACCTTTTTTCTGGCTCAATTTAAATACGGTCCAGAAACATTTTTTCCGGCTCAATTTAAATACGGTCCAGAAACCTTTTCTTCTGGCTCAATTTAAATACGGTCCAGAAACCTTTTTTCTGGCTCAATTTAAATACGGTCCAGAAACCTTTTCTTCTGGCTCAATTTAAATACGGTCCAGAAACCTTTTTTCTGGCTCAATTTAGATACGGTCCAGAAACCTTTTTTCCGGCTCAATTTAAATACGGTCCAGAAACCTTTTCTTCTGGCTCAATTTAAATACGGTCCAGAAACCTTTTTTCTGGCTCAATTTAGATACGGTCCAGAAACCTTTTTTCCGGCTCAATTTAAATACGGTCCAGAAACCTTTTCTTCTGGCTCAATTTAAATACGGTCCAGAAACCTTTTTTCTGGCTCAATTTAGATACGGTCCAGAAACCTTTTTTCCGGCTCAATTTAAATACGGTCCAGAAACCTTTTCTTCTGGCTCAATTTAAATACGGTCCAGAAACCTTTTCTTCCGGCTCAATTTAAATACGGTCCAGAAACCTTTTTTCTGGCTCAATTTAAATACGGTCCAGAAACATTTTTTTCTGGCTCAATTTAAATACGGTCCAGAAACCTTTTTCTGGCTCAATTTAAATACGGTCCAGAAACCTTTTTTTCTGGCTCAATTTAAATACGGTCCAGAAACCTTTTTTTCTGGCTGAATTTAGATACGGTCCAGAAACCTTTTTCCGGCTCAATTTAAATACGGTCCAGAAACCTTTTCTTCTGGCTCAATTTAAATACGGTCCAGAAACCTTTTTTCTGGCTCAATTTAAATACGGTCCAGAAACCTTTTCTTCCGGCTCAATTTAAATACGGTCCAGAAACCTTTTTTCTGGCTCAATTTAAATACGGTCCAGAAACATTTTTTTCTGGCTCAATTTAAATACGGTCCAGAAACATTTTTTCCGGCTCAATTTAAATACGGTCCAGAAACCTTTTTTCTGGCTCAATTTAAATACGGTCCAGAAACATTTTTTCTGGCTCAATTTAAATACGGTCCAGAAACCTTTTTTCTGGCTCAATTTAAATACGGTCCAGAAACCTTTTTTCTGGCTCAATTTAAATACGGTCCAGAAACCTTTTCTTCCGGCTCAATTTAAATACGGTCCAGAAACCTTTTTTCTGGCTCAATTTAAATACGGTCCAGAAACATTTTTTCTGGCTCAATTTAAATACGGTCCAGAAACTTTTTTCTGGCTCAATTTAAATACGGTCCAGAAACCTTTTTTCTGGCTCAATTTAAATACGGTCCAGAAACATTTTTTTCTGGCTCAATTTAGATACGGTCCAGGAACATTTTTTCAGTGAAACAATACGAATTTGTACCGAATTTAAATTGTGCGAGATGAAAAGGTTTCGGCCCTGCAGCGGAACCCAATAGCGTAGCGTTCCATCCTGTGGAACTTGGGATCGAACCATTAGGGTTGCAATTCACCCTTAAACTATAAGACTCGCTGTCTGCGAACGCCTAAGAGGCCAGATATGAGGTACTAGACTATTATGCAATTAAATGACATGCTTGTTCTGAGTGAAAATGCCAGCTTATGGATGACGGATGACTTACCCCGTTCCGCACGAGTAGCTTCTCTCCCTGAAGTCTTACTCCTTCCAGCGATCGCAATCAAAAGATCCCGTGCTACCTGGATTGGTTCCTCTTGTGGCGACCTTGAATCACCGTCTCTTAGGTGAGCCACGGCAACTTCCTGTGTAAAACTACTTTCCTCAACAAAATCCAAGAGCAGGTTATGACAAGTGTGGACAAGATTTTACTCGTACCGATGGGTAATGTCACGATAGAACCCATCAGAATTTATGGGTACCCTCCCATAAAAACAGAATGATAAATGCTAACTAATAATGACCCTCCCCCTCCCCGATGGTCATTTTTTTAAAGTGGAAAGTTTTTTAATATACGAATTATTTTATTGCGTATGCCGCCCATCTAGAAAGCTGCTAAGCACAATTCCAACCCCTACCGAAAAGAAAATCCTGCGTGCGCCAGTGGAAATATGACGTCACCTTGTAATGAAGCAGTGGCGCCAACGTATGAGCCTCTGGGGCTCAAGCCGACCCAATATTTTTTCTGTTATATTTTATTTTATAAATAAAGTCCCCGCACTTAAGAGAACAAAATGTTTCATCAGTAGGGCTAGGAAGTTGAAGACCTATAAATTGCTAAAAATGACCTATAAAAAGACCTAAAAATATAAAAAAAAGGACGTATAAATGTGATCCAAATTAATTAATAACTTCAGTTTTAATTATATATTTAATGAATAAAAAAATACAACATTCTGGTGGTATGTAAAACACAGTGCGAAAAAACTATATGAATGAAATGCATCTTCTTTCAGTCCAAAAATGTTTTTCTCTCGTTTCAGGAATGCTTCAAATATATATATATTTTATTTCTTTACTGCAGAAAGAATGTTTAAGTAGTGATGAACTGACGATGATTCGAATTGAGCAGTAAAAACGTAGTCGATAGAAGGTCAAGTTGCAAAAAAAAAGCCGTTAAGGCCTAAAAAAAAGGCTAAAAAAGGACCAATAAGCCAAAAACGCCGAAAAAGGCAAAAGAGGACAAATAAAACCCATCCCACCCAGTGTCGAATGACATGGGTACCTGGGGGAAACCCTGGGGGGTAAAGGCGGTCAGGGGCGTGATGCTGATCACATCACCCTCACTCACGACCGGATCAAGAAAGTGTGGGGCGTTACCCCCACACCCCCTATACGCCTTCATGGCGTGGTGCTAAGTACAGGGGAACACTTTACCTTTTTCTTTACATTTTTCTGGCGCACAATGACCCAAAATGAACATATATTATTTTCGGCCTCGTCACCGGACACTAGGAAGAAAAAAAAGATTTTTCCTCAACTTCCGAGCTCTATTCATCATTATACGCCTAAAGAATTGCGACAACTTCATACTGGCGCAGTGTTAACAACATGTTTCATAAGAAATTGTTACATGTCTCCTCTATGGCGCAGCGGCAGCGTCGTAGCCTTGTAATCAAAGGGTCCCGGGTTCGATTCCCGGTGGAGGCACATAGTGGTTCGGATTCTACTTTAAACTGTAAGTCCAGTCCCGATTAGCCTTAGGTCCCGGATTCGAATCCTAGCCCAGGCATAGGTGTTCTTTGTCAGTCTGTCTTCATCAATGACATCATATCATCCATTACTCATCCTCATCTTTGCGATTAGCCAAAAGTGGCAGAAATGCGAAGTAAAATAAAGCAAATTAAAAAAATCAAACGTTTCAGTGCTCTATATTATTGATTTGATATTTTTAGTCCACTTTATGTAGAAATAAGGCTAATCGGAACTGGACTATGTGCCTCCACCGGGAATCGCACCCAGAACCCCCTGATTACAAGGTGACATCGCTTACACTGCGCCATCGGGGAGGCCCCATATTAGTTACATTATTCGTTGTTAGGAGAGTAAGAGAGGAAAGGGAATGCAACCAGGAGGAGGTGAAAACAAAAAGCGCCGAAAAATACAGAATATGCACTATAAGTGATGGCCAGGGACTTTATGTTATAACATATTTTTCATTGTGCTTCGGATCTAATATTGGCGTGAGATCTTTACATATCTGATGAAAATCAGCCGAAATAGACAAACGTCACAAAGCATATTTTGACATATTTCACCAATTTAGCGTTTTTACAACGTATTTCTTCAATTTTGTTGTAATAACACATATTTCAGTATAATTTCGTAATTCTCTCGCACATAATCGGTTATTTCATAATTTTTTCTTCGTAGCTTCAGCACAACGGGTAGTTCATATTGTCGATGGCAGGATATGGAAAGGCCGGAAGAAAGGTGTCGTCTTTTCTTAGTACAGAACAATAATACCCCACTTTTTTTATTCCGCCGACAATTGATAGCCATGCAAACATTATTGAGGAAAAATGTTCTCTCTCATTGTTGCATGGAAGTGAAGAAGTTTCGTTCTCATTTCTTTACCTTTTTTCACAAAAATCAGTCAAAAGTAAAAATAACATTCAGTACATTACAGCCCCTACTCTACTCTATCGGGCATGGGAGAAATTCGAGAGTACTGCTGTGCATATTTTTGGCTTTACTGGGAATATTTCTGCATTTTCTGACATATTTGTAATTTTATATAACATATTTTCCAATTTATATGACATAATTACATACATATTTTACAGTTTTATGGGACCCCTAGACTGATGACTGATGAACATCGACAAATTTTGATAATTTTCCAAAATTAGGAACTCGCAAAGTATATATATCTTCGAAATCGGCACTTTTGAGTAAAATAGACAAAAACAACCACAATAAAATAAATTTGTTTCAGAAATGGCCTGAAACCATTTTTATACGTAAGAGTCTAAATTTTCTGCCTAAGGAAAAAAAATAGCACTTTACGGCAGATCATCAGTCCACTATAGCTCGGAAGTGGATGAGAAGTCATATCCTAAGCCTTGAAAACAATGCTAAACCTCATATCAGTCCGTTTCCCTTCAATTACACCCAGAGAACTGTTTTTATTTTGACATTTTTGCATTTTCGACCTTTTTTACGTTTCAAGGTCATTATTTGGTTCTATTTTGCGCCGTTTTTTACAGTTTTCTTCATTTTTGAGCGTTATCTCTCTCCTTTCTTTTTAATGCATTTGCTAGCACAACTTGCATATTTAAAATTTCCTGACATGGTCCTTTTAGCAAGTTCGCCATTAATAGGGAATTCGGTGATTTCACCTGACGTCAGAATACGCACAGCCGCCATGTTTTCGGCCAATTTTATTTGTACATCTGCACCAACTGTGCGTTTGTTTTAAATCACAAATGTTTGTGTTAGTACCTCCAGTCCGGCCGCTTGAATTCCGTATGATTACAAGAACTGGCCTCAATCATGGCTGCTCGAAGCCAGAATGAAATAGTCTGTGACCATGAGCGTCAGAAAGTGGGGGCAATGGGGGCCACGCCTCCCCGGAAAATGAAAGTCAACAAAACATTATATATTTCGTACATATAATTTCATTTTACCCACAATTAGCTAGCTATATGTGTTAATTATTGCATGAACATGATAAATTCAAATGCAAGCAGTGTTTTTTTGAGGGGAAACACTATTGGGGGGGAAAATTTCCCTTCTTTGGCACACCTGGAAAAAATACCTTGCCTGTCTCTCCCTGGAAAAAATTCGGCGGACGTCCATGCCTGTGACGTAGGTGAAACACACCTATTTTAACTTAAAGTTTTGGCAATGGATTAAATAATTAATTGTGGTATATTTATTTTCCCTCCAGCAAACTTAACATTTTTTGTGTCGAACCAACCTTGCTGGCCAATTATGGCTTTAATCTGTGGTTGTAATGTAAAGTAAGCAACAATATGTACAAATTATAATCTTATGTAGCAAAACTTCTTCGATTGCTATTGCTTAAGGTTTTAACTCACAAGTTTAGAAAAAAATAGCTGATTATTATTACTTGATAAGAAGTTTAAAATAACAAGTACCTTTAGTTTCTTATAAGCAATTTTAATTCGAATAGAGAAACTTAAATATAGAATAGTTGTTTAATAAACTTTGTAAATTCACACACATAAGAACTCTTCTATATATAGTTCAAAATGTATCAATGTTTATTTTTAATTCCATTTTCTAGATTCATGTAGTTTCAGGTTATGTTTGCAAAACATTTTACACATATGTTAAAGTATTTCCTTACCATTAGAATCATATACAGTAAAATCTGCATATCCCGGAATCTCTATAAGAAGGAAACCTGTAAATACGGGGGGGAAAAAAGTCCCCAGAACGGACCGATTTTATACCTGAAAATGACTTGTTTAAGGCGGCAACCTCCTTAACTCAGAAACGGAACACCATTTAAAGACAAACGAGATATTTTTATTCTCAGTAAGACGGAAATTTCTTCCATTATTTTTTTCGCTCGCAAGAAAACAATGCAATACTGTAAGTGGAACACGCCTCTGTTGCCACTCGCTTATCGGTAACATTGTCGATATGAAAGAATGCGCTACAATACTCATAGCTGTTACGATTCCGTTTCTTTCTTTCATCTCTTACCCTCTTTCTCCACCTTTCTTTGTCTATTTCTCCTCTGTTCTTTCGTCATATTTCTATTTTTCTTGTTATCTCTCTTTGTTTCTTCACTTTTATCTCAATCTTTCTTCACCTCTCTTATTCCATCTTTCTCTTTCCCTCTATGCACATCGCGCTACGACGCCAGGGGTCCCGGGTTCGAATCCTGGCATGGGCATGGATGTTTGTAAGTGTCCATTTTACTTCGCATTGTGTGCCACTTTTTGCTAATTTGCGAAGATGGGATGAGTGATGATATGATGAAATTGATGAATGTATCGCATTTTTATTTATGTACGTACATGCATTAGTACTCTACATTATAAGTAATGTGAAATGTAAATCTGTCTTTCCATTATTTCCTGCAGTTCTCTATACTGTGTTTAAAGTCAACCCTGTATAAGAAGGAAAACTGTTAAGACGGAAAATTTTGCTCGGAACCATCATGTTCCGGAGTAGACATGTTTTACTGTATAAAGGTTAACAAACAAACATTTGTCAGAAATAAATATCTTGTTTCTACATTCGTTTTGAATTGTGTAAATGTCTATATTGAAATGTATTTGTCCATTAATGAGGTTTTTAGGGAAGGTGAATAACATTTTACAAACATCCTACTGCATATTCTATCAAATATTTTGTGTAACATTTTGAAATGTTCTCTTGTCCAATAGAGTGGTTTTGGGTATGTTCTAAATCATTTCTCTTGCATTCTACTGTATTTCAAATATTCTAAGTTTTAAAATCTGCATGTTAATATCATTTTGTAAACTACTGTACTAAGGCACAAAGGCTGTACACGGCAGTTTTAGATAAATGAAATAAATGAAAAGACACAACTGTATTTTCAGATCTGTATCATGGAAGGTCCACACTGAAAGCAAGTGAATGGCTCTACATAATGGCGGCGATTAGGGGTGGGGGCGAGGGCGGGCAGGTGCCCCAACTTTTTCCCACTTTTGATAATCCTTATCTAACAAGCGAAAGTAAACTGTCCTTGCCTCCCTAGTTTTGGAACCCAATCGCCGCCACTAACTTTACAGAAAAACCGTACGATGTATTTTATGCAACCTTGATGTATAAAGAAAACTACATTAGTACTTAATTCCTTTTCCTTTGCTTCAGTCGTTCAAACCACCAAACAACGCGGGCATAGAACTTCACGGGGGGATATCATAGGCATCAAATTATATAAATAAAACAATAGAAATATTTTAAAATTTCCCCCTACTTCTGATATGTAATTTAATTAAGTGTAGGTAAATAGTAGACCTCGGATATTTAGATTCTAAAAAGTGTGCTTTTAAATTCCTAAAATAGGCTCTAAAAATCCTAAAATAGGTTCTAAAAACCTTAAAATAGGTTCTAAAAATCCTAAAATAGGTCCTAAAAATCTTGTTAGGCTCGAAAAATCTTGAAGTAGGTTCAGAAAAACTTCAAATAGTTCAAAATTCCTGAAAAATGCTGATTAGGTATAGTCACCTGTAATGAAAATGGAACACCTATATCCTGAAATACGCACAATCTTGCATAATGTCATGTGTGTTGCCTAACCCTAAGGCGATGGCAGAACTTACCGTTGGAAACTTTCTATTAAAATTCATTCTTCGCCATATAGTTAGGCAAAAATCTTTTTTCATGTTACCCACAGTCAAACTCCGCAATTTTGTCTGTGAGGACTATCTTACATGCTGAAAATAATCTTTCAACAAAACATAGTCAGTGGTGCAAACTTCAGTGCTGAAATGTTAGTTTGCAAGGCGTGAATGCCACAAAGCACCCAAGTGACGCGAAAGTGAGCAAGATCAGACGACTTTGGACTGTACAGGTGACAATGGCACCAGGCATTTTGCTTTGTTTAGAGCTTTGAAAAATCACCATGGACTTGGAGGAAGGAAAATCTACAGAGAGTACGTTTCAAACACGTTCCTCATTGAATTTTTTCATGACCAAACAAAGCAAATGCCTCTGTGTGACATAAACATTCTGTGAAACCTTTAAAAATATATGAAAACCTAAAAAAGGCTTGATTTAGTGCATAAACCTGTAGGTTCTAACGAGCAAAATAGTTTTTTTAGGCACTATAAAACTTCATGAGGTTTTTAACGAAACGCTGACATAACTTATTATTTCTTACATACCTGTAAAGGAAAAAATAGGTAAAAACATAAAATCCGAGGTTTAGTAATTAGGTATCGTTTTAAGAATGATATTACGAGGATCAATAAAATAATAATATAGCATGCAATAATTTACACAAGTCTAAGGTTTCTAGGCTTCCTACAGCATATCTGCGGATGACGTCATCAATGAAACTCTCCATGGTTTCCTAGTCCCCCTCAGTTTGAAGTGTATCCCGGTCTATCATATTTCAAAATTTAGCAGTTATCAAAACGGTCGATAATATTATTTTGACTTTTAATTATTAAAAGAACTGAACCAGTGTTTATTACTACGATTGATTGATTGATTGACTTTATTTTACTTCGCTTTTGTGCCACTTTTGGCTAATTTCGAAGACGGAGACGAATGATGATATGATGAAATTGATGGACACTCACAAACATCCATGCCCAGGCCTAGATTCGAACCCGGGACCCGCTTATTCCTACGAGAAAACAGCAGAAAAGGTTCGCTCTACGTTAAATTAAAATAAATGAAAAAAAAGCCAAAGTGCCGAGAGGGATTTCCCCCTCCCTTCCCCCGGGCCACCCCCTGAATTCATCACTCATTCCCACTGACATTTTTTGTTACTGTCGTAGAAGCTTCTAAAAGTAATATTATCCTATGGGAACTATATAACGCCAGAAGAGACTTGGTCAGAATGAAGTTACTGATCTTTTAGCATTTTTCTTTAGACAATGCATTTATCAATGCAGCTCACACCAATTGCTTATCGTATTGATACGATTGCTTGAAGGAAAGTATTCGTAATATTTGTGAGAGATATTTACGCTTCACAGGAGGCCTAGTCCATCACGTATCGTATTACGTATAAGTGTCTAATAGAAATAATACATGTCAGTAAGGCACGTATCTAGAAATACATTTCGGGGTTCCGACCAAATGTCTCAATAATAATAATAATAAGAAGAAGAAATTTAATATTAAATAAATATATAAATTAATTAACATTGTATTGTTGTAATTACATAAATAGGTAAAAAGATGGTAAAAAATATATTTATAACAGCATATTCCGTGCTCGTAGCGAACACCTGCTCTTAGCGAACACCGGAATGAAAGGATTTGCAGGTGCGTGCTGTTAGCGAACACACAAACTTGCCCTGTCTTGTTTGTCCTTGAAAGTGGTCAACAAGCAAGTGTTACAAGTGTTGCCAGTGATATCTTATAATCATTTTGTGTTTGAAATGAGATAAATGAAGGATCCTCAACATTTCAGGTTAACTACATGAAAGTATTTGTTAAAATATTGATATATTTCATCTTCCTTAAAATCAAATTTTACATAGGAAATGTAAATGTTAATCAGTAATGTAATTAAAAGGTTACTTTTTGTACAAAGGACAACTTCCTAAGACATTTGTAAATGTTATTATCAATTTTCAGTTGTTCCAAAGCTGTTTTTATCCGGGTGTCGATGTTCATATAAGTCTTCTTCCTTTTACCGCTAGGGATTCCCAAGTTCTACCTGCCTAATTTGGAACATGGCATGTACCGCTTCCTATTTTAGTTTGATTAGGCCCTGGACTTTATGTCCTATAAAACTTAAAATATGTATGTAATTATGTCATATAAATTGGAAAATATGTCATGAAAAATTACAAATATGTCAGAAAAATGCAGAAATATTCTCAGTAAAGCCAAAAATATGCACAGCAGTACTCTCGAATTTCTCCCATACCCGATGAAGTCTCGTACGTAGAGTAGGGGTTGTAATGTACTGAATGTTATTTTTACTTTCGACTGATTTTTGTGAAAAGCGAAAAAGGCAAAGCAATGAGAACGAAACTTCTTCACTTCCCGTGCAACAATGAGAGAGAACATTTTTCCTCAATAATGATTGCATGGTTATCAATTGTCGGCGGGATAAAAAAAAGTGGGGTATTATTGTTGTGTACTAAGAAAAGACGGCAGCTTTCTTCCTGCCTTTCCATATCCTACCATCGACAATATGAACTATCCGTTGTGCTAAAGCTGCGAAGAAAAAAATATGAAATAACCGATTATGTGCGAGAGAATTACGAAATTATACAGAAATATGCCTTAGTACAACAAAATTGAAGAAATATGTTGTAAAAACGCAAAATTGGTGAAATATGTCAAAATATGCTTTGTGAAGTTTGTCTATTTCGGCTGATTTTCATCAGATATGTAAAGATCTCATCCCAATATTAGATCCGAAGCCAAATGAAAAATATGTTATAACATAAAGTCTCAGGCCAAATGGAATATATTCGGAGTTTTCATCCCGATAGCGACATTGAGACGATGGTGCCAACCTGAAATTACAAATACCCAATTAAACTGTTAGTGACCCATTACACTTCCTTTTCTTCTCTCTACGTCAACACGCCTTTCGCCTCGCGTACTTTTCGATACTTATACCATCGTATACACCAAACACAAATTCCCGTACTTCGTTTTAATGAATTCTATTTCACTCATTTTGCTGGTTTCACAGTCGACTGAAGAATGATCGGGGGTGAGTCAGGTCAGGTCAAGAGGCAACAGCCACTGAGGCGTTTCTCCACGTAAGTTGACTTATCATTGGCAACACTTCCATGCTGAGCAGTTTCAAGGACAAATAAGACAGGAAAAGTTTGCGTGTTCGCTGTAAGCACGCACCTGCAAATCCTTCGGTAACTATATTCGCTTTGAGCACGTGTTCGATATGAGCACGTTCGCTAACAGCACGGCACCTAACAGCACGTATTCATTATCTAGCTTACGTATAGTTAAGATTGCCAAAATTTGTATAAAAACAAAAAGAACTGCCCTGGCAAGGAAAAAATTTTGTCAAATAGATAGAGTTGAATATGTAATGAATAACAAGAAGAGGAGTTAGATCCAATTGTAATAGGCAAGAATAATTGTACGGTGATCACTTCTAATTCTCTATTATAACAATTATTATTATATTCTATGTATATTATTATTAGTAGTATTATGAAAATATAAATCTTTGGAACTGTCCTTCAAAGTAGGGATGGCCAAACGGATCCCGATCCGAAAGTTCCGGATCTGGATCCGGATCCGAGAGTTTCGTATCTCAATCCCATTATAATATTACCACACCTTAAAAGGTATTATGATCTTCGATTACAAAGAAATTTTTCATTAGTTAGTCCTACAAGAATTTTTTCAAGTGTTGTTCCTAAAATACTTTGCTACGCATCGGCTATCACACTCGTGCACAAAAATAATCTTACTTGTTTAACATAAAATGTCAGAGGTGATTTTGTAAATGCCATTGAAACGAATATGTATTCATTCGAATGTATTGGAAATGAAAACACACATAAATGTGAGACATTTCATTCCAGGATGAAACCTTTAACACATATAACAAGATAGAAATGTTATACAAAAATTATACAATTGTTCTACAGTTACAGTTTTACAAATTAAAATAAAACATTGTAATATATGCAGTGTTATATAATTACAAAGTGTAAGACTAACAAGGGAGGTTATCTAAGTGTACCTCTCCGATTTCCATGAAACTTGGCAGGTGTATAGTGGGGCCCAATGGAAGAAATGGGTGTTTATTGTTTCAGCTAAAAAACTGTTCTAGGGGGCAAAACCCACTCAAATATCAAGATGAGGACAAATTGAAGTGAGGATCTGACCCCTGTGTCCCCCCTCCGATTTCCATGATACTTGGCAGGTGTGTGTATAAACGGGCCCAAAGGAAGAAATACGTGTTTTTTTTTTGTTTCAGCTAAAAAACGGTTTTAGGGGGCAAAACCCCCTCAAATGTCAAGATGAGGACAAATTGAAGTGAGGATCTGACCCCTGTGTCCCCCCTCCGATTTCCATGATACTTGGCAGGTGTGTGTATAAACGGGCCCAAAGGAAGAAATACGTGTTTTTTTTTGTTTCAGCTAAAAAACGGTTTTAGGGGGCAAAACTCCCTCAATTGTCAAGATGAGGACAAATTGAATTGAGGATCTGAACCCTGTGTCCCTCCGGTTTCCATGAAACTTGGCAGGTGTTTAGTGGGGCCCAATGGAAGAAATGGGTGTTTATTGTTTCAGCTAAAAAACGGTTCTAGGGGGCAAAACCCACTCAAATATCAAGATGAGGACAAATTGAAGTGAGGATCTGACCCCTGTGTCCCCCCTCCGATTTCCATGATACTTGGCAGGTGTGTGTATAAACGGGCCCAAAGGAAGAAATACGTGTTTTTTTTTGTTTCAGCTAAAAAACGGTTTTAGGGGGCAAAACCCCCTCAAATGTCAAGATGAGGACAAATTGAAGTGAGGATCTGACCCCTGTGTCCCTCCGAATTCCATGAAACTTGGCAGGTGTATAGTGTTTCTCTGCGTGTGCTCTTTTATATTATGCATGTTATTGTATATCGTTCCATTTAAAAAAATATGACTTTGCTCCAGATGCCCCATTTGTCGATATTTTTCGAGCCACCCCATACCTCCGATTTACGAGCCCCTTTTGATATTATTGTTTCCCGCAAACCTCACATCGCTACTGTTTCTGGTTTCTTCGCTATTTGAGGTGGTACTTTTAGGTGCCTCACGCGGTATATGTGTATGTATGTATATTATATATATATATATATATATATATATATATATATGTATATTAGCAGGTTACTTTACATTCTTACTTTCCAAAGAAGCGCATGTTGGATGGCAAAACGGATCCGGATCCGAAAATTCCGGACCCGGATCCAAAAGTACCGGATCCAGATCCGAAAGTACCGGATCCGAATCCGAAAGTTTTGGATCCGGATCCGAAAATTCTGGATCCGGATCCGAAAATTCTGGATCCGGATCCGAAAGTTCTGGATCCGGATCCGAAAGTTCTGGATCCGGATCCGAAAGTACCGGATCCAGATCCGAAAGTGCAGGATCCGGATCCGCGGATCCATATCCGAAAAATTTTAGGATCCGGAACCAACCGGATCCGCCACAATCCGGATCTGGCCATGCCTACTTCAAAGCCGTACGTTCGCAATTCCTTGCCTCCAATAAGTTTAGCGCAAAATAAATAACCACCGAATTAGATAAGAAATATTAAACAATTTTGATTTTTTATGTTGATTATTTAATTTTAGTACGTGGTAAGTCTTTCGGGGGGAGGGAGTCCGGACCCCCCTGGACCCAGTGGCACAGCCACAGGGGGCAGGGGAGCCATTGCCCCCCCCCAATATAGGACGTAAATCGATTCTAGGGGGACAAATATTGACGGCCAAGAGCACCTGGGGCAGAGAGGAGCAATTGCTCCTGTCGATTCTAATTCTATGCAAATAAAAATGCATTTCGTAAAATTATCTTGCATTGTTCGCTCGCAGGAGCAGCTGGAGTCGGCCCTGGGCGCCAAATGTTCTGTATGAAAAAAGTTGTAAAAAAGGAAATGCCACGGCGCCCCTTGATTATTTGCGGCCTATTAAATCAATGTTTATTTCAATTTGCAAAAATATTGGATCCAAAAATTTTCTTCCTCGTTTCGCTCGCAATGTGTGTTTGCTTTCTGTAATGCAAATTGATTTTGTCGTAAATGCATGAACAGTTGTTTGGAGGAAAATGAGTGCGCACATTTGACAAACCATTTATATAATTTTTGCTGTTAGTTTATTATGAAGTGTACGAATTCAATTTAAATAATGTATGTTGTACGTATATGTATTAAAGAAAATTTGAATACATCCACAATT
Source organism: Lepisma saccharinum (assembly GCF_977018435.1). NCBI lineage: Eukaryota > Metazoa > Arthropoda > Insecta > Zygentoma > Lepismatidae > Lepisma > Lepisma saccharinum. The sequence goes on from NC_139257.1 coordinate 14,567,548, forward strand.
TAGGGTTGGCATGTTGCATATGTATTTTCTTCTTTTACGTCGCTCCATGTTTCTTACAAACCAACACAAATCCTTTACAACAGACTTCTACCCCTTTATTTGCAAAATTTACGAGTATAATTACGTATTTGTTATTACTACTACTACCAATAATAATAATAACAATAATAATAATGTTAATAATAATAACATTATTATTATTATTATTATTATTATTATTACTATTGTTGAATTGTTGATACGTTTATCCTGGCACTTGCCCCCCAGACAAAAATTCGTGGATACGCCTCTGCCTGGATCCCCTCTAAATACGTCCTTGATGTTAGGTGAACCGTTAATCTTTGTCGTGTGGTTGCATATACATGTAGATCAGAAAAAATACCCTTTTTGGAGAATTCGTAGCATCCACATGAGCAAAATAAAAAGTCACTTAATGTTCAGATAGGCACACTTTTTACAACCTAAGCATCCGAGATATAGTATCTACAAGCAGAAACAAGCATAGTTACATAGTTACAAATGATTAATGTAATATTACTGTAATTAATATGTTAGATTATTAATGTGTTCTACACAGTTAACTTTCAAATCAAGGTTATTAGAAGTATAGGTTGAGCCAATCCGTTGTTTACTCGTGATGACGAAACGACGGTAAGAAGTGAATTTATCAATGAAATGAATTCCAAATCTATGCGCTAATGTTGCACTATGCAGATAGGAAAACCATACCAGAAACTGAAAACACGAAATCGAGTACACAAATGAGCATTTCCACCCATTTACATTTTGTGGCTTTAGACAAATTGAGAATAAATATCGATAGGTACTTATTGTTATGAGGGACAGAATATTATTGATCGGAACGGAATTTTTTTTGAAATCCCGTCATTCGGGACGGGAAATATTCGCAATTTCTCGACTAGTCGGGAAATTTTCCGACGCTCTGGAAATTTCAAATTCTACTCGTCATTTTCACCTTAAGTGATTGTCTTTGCATTTCTGGAATGAAAACTAACAATTTCCGATAAGTTCCAGGCACTTGCAATGTAGAAAAGAACATAATTAATACCGTTTTGAAATGACCATTCGGAATTTCCCGACTGCTCGGGATCCAGAAAAGTAGGGAAGTCATTTGCTGAAGTCGGGATCGGGACAGAATTTTTCTTTCCGATCCCGGTCCCGACTTTTCTAGATACCGCACACCACTTGTTATTATTATTTATTACAAGATACATCTTCCAAGTACGTTGAACACAATATACTGTGCATACCAGAAAAGACAAGTTCAAATGAGCATTTATGTTCACTATATTTACACTAGGCTATGCACTTGTATTTTTTTCTTCAGTGCACAACATGTTTCCGCGAATATATCAAAGTCTGCCTACCATGAAATGTAATATTGTACAACTTTGCTTTCACGCAAACTTGTCATAAAGTAATATTTCATTCTCACAGGCAGTGGCGTGCCCAAGGGGTAGTTGGTGGGGGTTATAACCCTTCCCGTTGGCCCAGTATTCCTAAAAAGAAAGAACGTCAAATGTAGGAAAAGATGGGAAAATGAGGGATGACTACCAAAAATAGTGTACGTAACCCCTCCCTTTCGAAAATCCTGGGAACGCCACTGCAGTCTCAGGTCAACATGCAAGGGCAGATTTTTTCCACCTTTCGATGTGTAGTCTTTAATTTCTGCAGTAGAAACCAAGTGTGGCTTCTTACCGATGTGTAAAATGATTAATACAACTTTCGTGTCGGTATTTTATAAGCACAAAATATACACGAAGTTTTGTTCAAAGCTAAGTTGCGTTACTGCGAAACCGTAATTAGATTTTGATCAGCTGTAGGAGTTTAGTTTAATGGTTTAATTTTTGCTTTGTAACTTGGCCATAAAGCAGAATTCAGTTGCAGAAGTATTGTATTTTTTAATATCGCTTATACGTTCTATGAAATAAATGTTAATGTGTCTGTAATGGTCTTACATAGTAGTACACATTTTTTAAGAATACTTCAGTGAATTGAATACGTTGCCACAAATATTTAAAATACTATTACTAATTTGTATAATACATTTTAAACTTCTGCTCTATAGAATCCTTCAAAATGTCACCAGTATTTTTTTCATATAATCAAAAGAACATCACGTTATGAATCTCCTGCATGTGATTGCAGAGTAATCAAACAAACGCCAAATTATCTATTCTTCCATTGCACGTTAAGGAACAAACACAGACACGCCCTTTTTAACAGACTACACAGAGCCAAGATACCATTTCCTGTATCATACACTCCCTGTTATCGTCCCCCCCCCCTCGTGGTTTAAAAGATATCATAACAACATGTAAATCTCTTTTGTGACCTATACTGAACTTATGTTAAAGTTTCATTGACATGTGAAAGCGGAAATTTAGAGATCCTTCCTCCTTACGATTTCTAAACAACCGAAGAGTGTGGTGAACGTGAAACTACCTATTGTTCGCAGCAACGATATGTATTATACAAATGCTCTCTAATCAAAAACCCTATTACATCACAGGAAGCGATTTTTAAGACAATTCAGTAGTCACTTTAAAACCACTGAGTGCCACATGGTGGGAAAGCAGATTCGATGCCTTAACTTTGTTGATATGTCAAATGGGAGAGGTCTAGGATGCGCTCCTTCAAATAATTGGCGACAATAAAACTGTCCAAATGGTCACACATGAGGCTCGGTGTATTGCAAATTAGTTGTGTGGCTTTACATTTCTTTGCTCACTAGTTATATGGTACGTATGACTTCTTATTCCACGTTTTGAAAAAAGCAGGAGTGATGAAAATTTCAAAGTTTCTTAGACGCCACTTGGCAGCCTGGTAGGACTTCCCTCCCTCCACTCGTGGAGGCGTCGGGGGGGGGGGGACCTTTGAGTCCAGGTTGATGAATTGGCATCGAATTTAGATATAGATGATCCAAAGATAGGCAACACTATACAGGGCCGAAATCGAAAGGAGAAGCAGTTTCAGTATGATGAAACTGTTGAAGATCCACTAAAGCGGTACAAAGTTGATTTTTATTACCAAGCCTTAGACGATTATTTTAGCTCTAAGAGAAAGGTTTTAGCAGCTTAAACATCATAGTGAATTTTCCATTTCTTTTATGATATTAGTAAGCTTAAGGACATGCAATCTTATCTTTGTTTGAAAATTGTAGAAAACTCCCGGAATGTTAACACATGTAGGCTACTGAATTAAAAGATGAACTAAAAGTGTTTTCGGCTATGATAAAACAATTACACCAAAGGAGACCTTAAACTGATAAAGGGTCATGATTTTGCACCAAATATGAATGTAGAACTTCGAATTTATTAACTTTGTCGGTAAACGTGGCAAGTGGCGAACAAAGTTCTTGGAAATTAAGGCTAAAAAAAAATCTCCTATCAAACATGTCTGAAACACCCTTGTTTCTATTTTATGCAAGATAGCTTTATACGAAGAAGAATATTAAATGCAAAGGTAAAGTTCCCTGTGCACATAGCACCATGTCATGAAGGCACGTTTAGGGGATGTGGGGGTAGGCCCACACACATTCTCGATCTCAGCTATTTTAGAGGTGATGTGATCAGCACCACTCTCCGGCCGCCTTTACCTCCCAGGGTTGCCCCCATGGTACACCCTTTCATTTGAGGCTGGGTGAACCCCAGAGCCGCTTTATGCGGGGAAAACGCAGGAAAGAATTCAGACCTTAGATCACCCACATTTTAAAAATCCAATCATGTATCACAGACCTACAACATTAAACATATGAAGTCAAGCCTTCATTTCTTTCCTAATACTTGTTACATTTAAGATACATTTAAGAGAAAGAGAGAGTTTTCATAAAATATAATAATAAGTCTAATATAAAATTAGTGTTTAACTGTGGTCGAGCGAAATATCCTTATTTGGTTAATAGTATAATAAAATTATTTATTTTATAGTTTGATGTTTTACTTAGGAATATATTAATTTTCAATTTCCCGTTGCTACGTAATGACGAGAGGGGGGGGGGCTTTCGAGAGGGAGCGGCATCTGCCGCCACCTCCCAGGGCGGCAAAATTACTAGCGCCGGCCCTGGTGTACACTGTATGTAACACACCTTATTACTGACTTCCTTGACCCTGGATGTACAGGGTCAAGGCAAACAAAGAAATGAGCATAATTTTCTCTACGGAGAAGAAACCAAAAAGAACACAAATAATAAACTCGACAATGTAAATTGATGAGATTTAGTAAACCATTTAATGAAGTGACTAATCGCAAAGGACATAATCAGCTCAGATCCTATTACTTCTTCATGGTATGTGACGTAAAGTTCCCGCCCAACCGTTTGACGGCATTAGTGGCTATCACATCTCCTTTCCCACAGCCTGTAGTACACATCCTCATCTGGACATTGTTCTTGTTCTGGTGTTTAATATCTGCATACTGCAACACTGTCGTTTTGTCATTTCACGTGACTTTACATTGAAGTGATGCATTCACTTGGCCGGTCACACGTCATCGCAAGCAAAAACTTCAACCGTTGCCATGGTTTTGGGCCAGGGCTGCTTCAAATACCCTCCTTGGACACGCTACTGTATTTCATGCACATAATGAAAGTTTGTCTTTGTTTTTTTTTACTTCCTTTATGATCTATCATGTTCTTTATTTTATTTTAATACAGTACTGATTGACTATTTTACACTAAAACAGTAAAGCAGGAAATCAACAATATAACAAAAACAAAATAGAGTACAAGATGGCACAGAAAACAAATCAATATTATTCATATATCGTTAATAATTTCTTAAAACTTTGTTCTGGTGAGAGCTTTACGTTGCTGGTGTAACGACCGCAAATTACAGTCATATATTGGAATTTATCTTATTCGTATGCTTTCAAGTTAATAACTTGCATTAAATTATTTATACTTAAATGTTTTCATAATTCATGTATATATTTATGTTTTGTCGTTTGTTATTATATTATTCGCGTATTTTTGCAACATTAATTCAGATTTTATTGGCTAATAATTATACTAAATAGTATTTGTAAACGTTTTCGTTATTTGTCTAATCCAAGATGGCTAGGATTATTTCTATCTTTCACGCAGAAGTTGTTGTTTTAGCACATGTAACATAGATTTCTTCTTAATATAGATATTTCTTAACAATGGACAAAATTGATGTAATTTAGTCTTCGTTATAACTCCGTAAACTAAATATTTAATTAATAATTTTATGTGCAAGGGCAAATGTGAATTATTTTATAAAATCAGTTTCGTTATTTTTTCCTTAGTTTAATATTGTAATATGAAAACAATCCAATTCTGCCTCGCTTTCAATAATATAGCTTTATCCTATTTGCTGTTTATTTTAGGAGTGAACAATGACGCTTCGTGATGACGTCAAAAGTTCCACTTTGGCATTCTTAATTGTTGCCAAGTATAACCTAAGCTTACTATCGCTAATTAGCATTGATCTGTCATACAAATTATCAGTTTCTCTTGTGTTATTTTTTATGGTATGAGTTTGTATCATTGTAAGAAAGAATCTGTTAAACTGTGCCTCGCGCCTGAGGTATATTGAGGTCTTACTGTTAACTGTGAAGGCGGTGCGCGGATTCTGTCGTGTTAAATAAGTTACTTATCACCGCCTAACGAGCGTGCAGGACCCAACAAATTATACTTTTAACTTGTGCGAATCAGTATGTACGCGCGCGATACGGCATTAAAGTTTTTGGACATTTAATTTATAAAATATTAGAATTTTATTTGCGGTGACGTGTTCCAATTCGGTGGTTAGCTTCCTGGAGGAATGGGATCGTCTTAATCCAGATCCCTGGGTGAGAACTTGTGCTTCCAATTGACTAGCCGGAGTGACTCCATATCCTGGAGTTACGAGTGTTGGCACGTTGCACAGGTTGGCCGTGTGGATACTTGCATGCGCGCCGACTACGTGGATGCTCCGGGGCTCGAGCACCCACAAAAATAATCTTGTGGGTGCGCCGCACCCACAAGATTTTTAGTTTGATAAAAACAAAATAAAATAAATATTTTTCACTTGCCATTATCAAAAAATAATAAGAAATTAAAACATTGAGATGGGACAGACTTTGATAAAGACAAGCTAACATTGGACAGGGACATGTTTCTAGATGTGTGCAGAACGAACAAAGAAAAAGTGGCCAACTTGTCAGACATTACAAATATTTCAAGTAGAGAAAACAGTGGTCCCATGCGTGAAATGATCACAGAATTTGTGAAGTTTGTACGGGTGATTTTAACTATACCTATTACTTCTTGTACCTCTGAGCGGTCATTTTCAGCACTTAGACGATTGAAAACGGTTTTGCGGTCAACAATGACCCAAATAATATTGAATGATTTGGCAATTTTGCATGTTCATAAAGAAATTACTAAAAATATTGACATTACCAAAATTGCAAACAAATTCAGAAGTGCAAATGACGTAAGAAGGAATGTGTTTTATATTGAAAGTTAACATGTCATCATTATTATTATTATTATTAGTTGGTACATAAAGTTAGTAATTTGTAGTTTCTGTTCACAACAAAATCCTTGCATAGTTCTTTCTGCATTACAATTAAAATTATTTGCATTTATAAAGATTTCTTAATTTTAATTTGTATGAATGTGGTATTTTCTTTTAGTAACGTGTGGATAATATCATTGCCTCTTGCAATCATTGTGCATGTAAGTTGTTTAAAGTATACAATACTTGATAATTACAGATCTATCCGCCATTGATATGCACCCACAGAAATTTTGGAAAGTAGGCGCCCTTGGATATTTGTAGATGAAATTTGTTGATCAGAAATTTAATTTTGCATTCATGATTTCGTACATAATTTCATGTCTGTTAATTCGCGACGAGTGTGTGGTGGTTAGATATTCAAGACAGACATAATATCTGTTTTCTGAAGGTGCCTCAGAGAAGGTAACCTTTATGCCGGAAGAAAAAATGTGAGTTTCGCAGGCAAAATATGGTCACGCTAAGTCCCTGCGCGGGGACCAGCTTTCTGGCAGTGACCCCCTGTTGCCGCGTTTACCTACGAAGGAACTTGCGGTCAAACTGCCAATTTTAGGCCTGCCGCTGCCCCATTTTTGGACAACCTTTCAAACCCTCCTCCCCAAAGCAGCAAGCAGGGAAACATGAATTTGTCAAAATAGCTGTTCTGCACTCTGAATGGTGGCCGGTGGCTCAGTTATAGTTGCATATTTTCAGGGCAAAATTGCTGTCTTTAGAAAGGTCGTAGCGTCAAAACGACGCCTCAACGAGCAATATGTTATATATAAAAAAGTTGCTCGACGTGATATTCCGAACACACCATGAAAGTTTTGATACTGTAAGGGGTGCATTTTGCAGACTTACGAGGCTCTGGCGTTTGGACCTCGCCAGTATAATTCTCTGTGTATGTGTTGTCCTGTGTTTTGTTCTTGTGTGTGCTAAGTACCCCTTTACAGCACAGCTTTTAACCCAAGTAAGAATATTTTAGTCCGGCATTATGGTTATGTTAGTTATATTTTAGTATAATAAGACTGGTGCAAAACAGCCAAAGTGCTGACGCACCCAAAACTTCAAATTCAATCAATCAATCAACCATGAAAGTTTATCGTTTGATTTTTTAGCTCCAGTCAGGGGTGCCCACAGGGTGGTATTATGGCTCAGACTGCGCCATCGAAACTTTTGGGCGGGATATTTTTTCCATAATGTAATATAAAATTCAACATTTATATACTTTTCCAAAATAAATGTAAAGACGTTTACACCTGATTTCCCATGAATTGGTAACCTGATTTCCCATGAATTGGCAACCGGATTTCCTATGAGTTGGCAACCTGATTTCCTATGAGTTGGCAACCTGATTTACTATGAGTTGGCAACCTGATTTCTTATGAGCTGGCAACCTGATTTCCTATGAGTTGGTAACCTGATTTCCTATGAGTTGGTAACCTGATTTCCTATGAGTTGGGAACCTGATTTCCTATGAGTTGGCAATCTGATTTCCTATGAGTTGGCAACCTGATTTCCTATGAGTTGGTAACCTGATTTCCTATGAGTTGGCAACCTGATTTCTTATGAGCTGGCAACCTGATTTCTTAGGAGTTGGTAAATGTATTTCTATTCATAGCCTAGGACCACGTGACATACTGAGAGAGCTCAGATCTTGGACTCAGTATATGCCACTGCTTAGGTACACCATATTTAATCCATTAGATGAAGAAAATGAAGTATTTAGAGGTAGCGATGCCCACAGGTGGGTTTGTGGACTCACGTTATGTCCAAGCAATTTACTTTTTTGGGGGGGAACGATTTTTGTTTATGGAAATTTGATGTGAAACAGTACAGCATTTGTTACAAGTTAAATTACGTTATAAACTATCCATTGCTGTTACATAAATAGCAAATTCTCGACTGCCAAGGAAATTGTAGAGGGTAATATCATTATTAAGGAAGGGGGGATATCCAACTCTTACACATTGGATCTTAAATCGATACGTGGATTCTGGTAGGGGATTGAGGATTACACGTTGGGGGAGGGGGAGGCAATATCCGACTATTAAATGTCAGTGTTAAATCTTAGATTATCCTGGGAATTTTAGTTAGGGGGCTTAGCATTCAATTTGGGGGGATATCCAACTCTTGTTATTAATATTACGTCTGAGATTATAGTGGAAAATGTGGTTTGTGGACGGAGATTTTTTTCTTTTGGAGGGAATAATATCTAGGTACTCTTCAATATAAACAGTAAGGTCAACATTTTGGTTGGAGGATTGAATATTAAATTTGAAGGGAGGAGATATGGAGCTCTTAATAAAGTGTAAAATATTAGATTTTCAAGGGATTTCTTGAGGGTTCGGACATTATATTTGTGAACTATATTTAGCTATATGGTATGCGCACTTTTTTGCGCCGAATATGGGAAAAAAGAAGTTGGAAAAGGGTAAATATCGATAGATCCTATGAAAGTATTGACGTCCCATTAAATTAATATCCTTTCAAGCCTGCAAAGAAATGGATATAAAAATTTTCTTGCTCGCTTCGTTCTCAATACTGCGTTGCAAAAATGCGTGGCTGGCATTTTCATGAGACGATTGTGAAGAATTATACTGTAGCTGCATTACAAGACATAATCAATACTCTCGATATTTATTAATAATATAATTTCTTAAAATATAATGTTTAGTGTCGGTATACTGCTTAATTTGAAGCAGGTGAGTAATTTTGATGATATGGTTCTATTAGCAATATTATTGTATTATTGATTCCCTGTCGGCAATGCTGCAATAGTTGTACTAACTGTGTGCTTCATAGCAAAGCCTTGCACATTACTCGATAAAACAGGAAAATAAATAGTGTCAAATTCGCATTTCTAACTTATTGTTGAAGGGTAATTTTGCTTTGGCAAGTGAAATTTGCGTTTAAGATGAAATCCATGTAGTTATTGCTATGGATTACTAAAAAAATTGTAATTACCCAAATCAAAGGGGGTGAGTTCTTTGAAGAAGGCACGTTATTATATTCTCGTCCCGGCCTTAGGAATTTCTAGCTACGGTTCTGTAATTTTCGATCTTAAGTTGTGTAAGACTTTGTGTTAAATACCCAAATTTTGGGTTATTAAAATCTTGTTCTCCAACCACAAACACTGTTTAAATATACATATTTATATAATTATGACACTTGAGATTGCTAGCTTTCCGTTATTTCGAAAATTTGAACCATAAAAAATATAGACAGTTTAACAGCTATTGTATTAAAATAAAATGAATTATTACGTATTCACCCAAAATATTTTGAGGGGTAATACATGCACGGTCTAGATGGGGGATGGAAACCTCTGTTTAAGGAGGAAGGGCAGATCAAGTATCGTGTTCAATAAAGCTAAGAAAGCGTTACTCTCAGTAGACACGCTATCGTAATTAAATACGTCACATGGTTTACCACATGATTTCGGGGATGGACACCCCTGCCTCCTGTTTATGCCGAAAGATGAATCGTGAGTTTCGCAGACCAATTATAATGTCTTTTCTTTCAGCCGCCTGCAGACCCGGGACCCTGGAGTGGGGTCCTGGACGCCTCCGAGTACGGCCCCGACTGCATCCAGAAGGACGTCTTCTTCGAAGCCACGCCCACCGTCAGGGGGCAGGAGGACTGTCTTACCCTCAACGTCTTCACGCACCAGGTACCTTCCTCTTCCACGAATCTATCTGTTTACTGGTCGTAGATAAAGGGGAATTCAAGCAAAAAATTCCGTAAACTGGGTGTGAGAAGCCAAACAACCGCATGTTGATATCAACACAGTGTAAATATTAAGCTACCCTGCATTTCTAAGAAAAATCCGGTTGATTTCAAATCAAAAGGTGATTGGAAATATTTTGAATGCCGATCGTGGGAATGACATCCATTGCTTTCCCATCACGTCAGGATTTTTCACAATCAGAATTCTTATATTCGCCATTACATTAGATACATCTATTACCTAAAGCAACAAAATAAATTTATACAACTGAAAGTTTACAAACCAATAGGTGATTCTCAAAGTACATGCTGATCACGGAAATGACAAATTTCATCCTGTCAGGCAAGGATTTTCCCTTAGGTCAGGATTTTTCTACAAGTCACCAAGTTCAATCAAACAAACATTTTGTAACATTGAGTTTTAGATACTGTGAGAAGGAAATTTTTATGAGGGATTTGGAAAATTAAACTTCAAAATCAAAGTCAATACAATTCTCATGTCAATGTGTCTTATTGTGGTAGAAGGTGGATTAAATGTTTACTATTCTACATGCATTTACAGTTCAAAATTGTAGGATTTGTATTGTAGAAAACCAATATTTTACCAGCACCTAGACAGAGCCATCTATTGGGAAAATGATGGAACTACACATTTTATTGTGAAATTAAAGCATGTTACGACCTTGCACATTTTGTAACTTTCCATCATAATTGTGAATGTACATGTTAAAACGAAAAAGATATAAGGTCCAAATCACCATCCCTGAGACCTTCTGTAAACAAACGGTCTCACCGATTCGATGTATCACTCCGCGTCAGCTGATCCATGACCGCAATCATCTGCTGTTACACTCATAGTTCGCCGCACCTATTCATTTTATATAAGAGCCTCTGAATGTGAGAACCCGCTCTCAAAACATCAGACGAATATGCAGCCGCATGCATTGTTACTCTCCCGGTCATTCTCTCTTTCATAACCCTTAAAACTGCAGACACTGACACACCACTGCACTGGGATACCAACTTAACCACTTCATTTACTGGTTTCTCAGGATACTACTGACAGCACGTTACATAAATATTGAGTAGAATCTGTTTCTCACCCCTTTTCAAAGGCTGTCCTTGCAGGTGTTTTGAAAACAAGCTCGGAGAAGACGGAGACTTTCCCTCACGCATAGAACTCGGCATGTTATTTTTCTAAGGCTGTCAGGCAATATTACTAAGTTGCACTACTTCCTTGCAGTTCACATGATTATTTTTAGAAAATAACCAATGTTATAAAATATCATTATGTACACAAATCTCTAAGCTCATTGAAAGTTATATTACTACAAAATGTTCACACTTATCTTGCCTTGCCATGTCACCAAGTTATTTTACGAAGTGCACTAAATTTGGCGGAACAAAAATCGTTATTAGGATGCTTGTCAAAGTTTCCAACCGCAATAAATTTACGAACTTTTTGTCTTGTTTTGATCATCATCAATATATTTATTGGACTTATAGCAATGCATATGGCTGTTTATGCCCATTATATATTTTATTTACATAAGATACAATTTACATAAAATCTACAAACAAATTTCAAATACACTTCTATCTATATCATCCTTAGAAATATACATTACCATGTTATATCATTTTGTCTAAAAAATGCAAGTAAAATATATTCAAAGAAAGAAGCCAAATTTATGGGAAATGATTACTGGTGCAAAGAGTTAACCATAAAGGTGAAGCAATAAGTAAAAAAAGAAAGAGCATTGGGTTTAAAGTGAGACGTCATTTGCGGCAGCGTATCCCATACTACAAATTGGCCATTGTTTTACCTTACGTAATGAATCCTGTAACAACGCTGGATTTTCGTGTGGATTATTTTACTTCTATGAGTTTGCAATGCTTTCTGCATGCAGGTGGTTTTGTTTACAGAAGGTCTGAGGGTTGGTGATTTGAACTATAGTGTCACCCTGATTTCTTAATCATTTCTATAAATTAACATGTTGTATGGCTCAGTTGTGACGCAAACGTGAACGCACCAATCAGGGTGCTTTTGATCAAATGCATTAACCTTTATGTAGCAATCTAATGAAGTCAGCTCGTTTAAGGCAACATGCATTTATTATGATGTAAATGTAAACTCGCAAATCAAAGATTATCCGTGTTAATGAACGAACCTAATTGTGATTAGATGATGGCGGAACATTTTAATTTGTATATTTTTCCAAAATGTAAGATTTTATCAACGTTAAAGAAATAATTGTTAACTCAAATGAATATGTAAACTTTCCTTGTAAATTATTCAAAGCCAAACTATGTATTTTGCAAATATCTTTCTGTTATAATTCAGAATATTGTATCTGGAAATTATCTAAAGGACGGTGTTCGAGACTGGAAACTTGGGTATAAATACGATGCGGTTTGGCCTGGAAAGGACGTCTGTTCTGGTGTCAGTCTAGGAAGAAGTGAAATAAGTTTAAGCCGCTCTTCTGTAAAACCTAGACTGGCCAATTAGGAACGATCCAACCTAGGAATAGGTGAAATAGATTTAAGCCTCTTCTCTCTAAACCCTAGGTTGGTCGAATGGGATGACAGATCCAATTTAGGAAGAAGTGAAATAGGATTAAGTCGCTCTTCTGTAAAACCTAGATTTGGGCCACCTTATTGTTCACCTTCCAGTAAGTATTATTTTATCTTCAGAAGCTGATCTTCAAGTTCCAGTTACGAGTCACCTGCCTACTCGTTGTAAGTGTTCAGGTGATAAACATTTATCTAAAACTTTACAAACCTTGGTTGGAGTCTTAATAAACCTACCCTGAGATAGGTTTCATTGTAGACCATTAGAGTCATCGTGTCCACGACTACAGGAGTAAAGGGTGAGAAGAGTTACCAGGAACATAACAAGCAGTTAATATATTGCTGTTTTCTGAAGAAACTAGACGTGATGGGAAAAAATTAATTTCATTTTTGGAATCAGCATGCTGAAATTATTCAGAAACAAGTCATTTGCGAGACATCTACCCATGCAGGCTGTTGTTATCGGTGCAAAAGATTTCAATATTATATACAGTAAAGTACACAAAATAATGTACATTTCCTATTCTTTTTTTTAAATGTAAAAACAAAACGCACTATTATCCCTAAGAATGTGATGATTCATTTTTAAACATATTAATTTGAGTAGGTTAGGCAACTGAAGTATTCGTTCTAAAATATTGGATTACATTGCCAAATATCTACCATAGTAACTAATGGTTGTACAATTAGTAAAACTCTGCTAAAATTACTTTCTTTTATTGACATAGTTACGTATTAATAATGGGATACAGGAGAGTAATGCCCTGTATTTTTTACCAAGCTAGTGTACCAGTTCCCAAAGGTACGTGTACCATAGTCTGAGAAACATTTTTCATTTCAGCATAGTGTACTCAGCTGTTTACACAACAGAGCTGTACGACTGAAATGTTTCGATATAAAGGTATTATATCAAAGGGATTATGCCCAAGACGCTCCATTACTGAATATATATATCTAAACGCCTAATTCCTTTGCAGGCGAATGAGGGTGCGGGTGCACCAGTGATGGTGTGGTTCCACGGTGGAGGGTGGCAAGGTGGTGCAGGTTCTTGGTACGGACCGGAGTACCTGATGGACGAAAACATTGTTCTTGTCACAGTGAACTACCGACTGGGTCCTTTAGGTGAGTACAGTATTTCTTTCCCATATACACTGTAATTCAAAATGAATGGTGCAAGAAGAAATGTTAACTGTGACTTTATTGTGGAAATACCGATTTGACATCAAAGGTAAACTCTCCAAGTTTTATTAGGCAACACTGTGCACCATTTTCGCAATGGGCCGTATTAGTGTGACGTCACAGCAAACGACGAGCTGGAACTGAGTCTAAACAAATAAAAACGTATTTTTTTCCCTATCCAAATACATTGAGTTTCCCATTGCAAAGGGTAACTTTAAGAATCGTGACAGCAGTTACGAGATAAAATTGTGATGTGCATCGTACATCAATGTAAAGATGAGATTTCGGAGAATACGTCTATATATAACACATACCTTACAGATGAGAATGTAAAGAATGAATGGAGTAGGAAATCGAGTAAAGCGAATGCTCCAAAATAAATCACAGCCAATGGGCGTCGTCGGTTCATTCGCCTGAGGTTGCTGCTTTCCCATCATCCATAGCGGCAGCATGGCCGACTTGAGATCGGGTGAGCTTCGGGCCGGCTTCGGCTGTGCTCGGAACTGGATGCATGATTTTCTTACTCCAGTTATTCTTTACCTTATTCTCTGCAAGGTATGTGTGATATATGATCATATTATCCGAAATCTCATCTTTACATTGATGTATAATACGCATCATAATATTGTTTCATAACTGCTGTCACAATAATTAAATCTACCCCTTCCGATGGAAAATCCCATTGATTTGGATAGGAAGAAAATACGTTTGCCCGTTGTTTAGACTCAAATCTTGGTTTGTCGTCTGCTGTGACGTGACCACTAATATGATCCATTGCCTACTAGCGGCGCTAGTGTGTAAAATGGCAGCATCAATGACAGAGAAGGCGTACTGTGTGCTCGACTATGCATCGGTAACCATTGTTCAGAGACATTTCCGGTCAAAATTTGGTAAACAAGCACCGCACCGGAACAATATCGTAAGATGAGTCAAACAGTTTGAGGAAACAGGCTGCTTGTACAAGGGAACAATCACTGGACGGCCATCGGTCAGCAATGAAGTATCTCTTTACCTCAAACCACCCTTTTCGGTATTCTTTCTTGGGGGGGGGGGGGGGTATGTGAAGATCAAGGTGTACGTACCCCCACTTCCACAGTACTTATGGCAATAACAGCAGCGGATATGTCAAGCAATCTCATCAATTGATAATGCTACCCTCTTGCGTGTTTGGCAAGAACTTGGTTATCATCTGCCGCGTCACAAAGGGGGTCCACATCAAACATCAGTGAATATCTGTGAGTGAGTGTGAGTGTCCGTACAAAACCTGGAGAGTTGAATTACCCGGTATTTTAACCCTAGCTTATCCGTGCCTTATGAGAAACTTACTTATCTGAGAAGGGAGGGTTTTCACGGGCCCACCCATTTTTCATCACTTAAATTCAAGAAACCATCTTGTTATCGAATAACTGGTTCCTTATCGGTGCCTTGAGAAACGTACTTATCTGAGAGGGGAGGGGTTTCACGGGCCCACCCATTTTTCATCACTTAAATTCAAGAAACCATCTTGTTATCGAGTAACTGGTTTACATAACTTTAGTTTTTCATTAATTATAACAATTACAAAAATTGACATAACTAATAATCAATTCTTGCATGAGTGTCACACACATATTTTATCATTCACTAACCTCGCAAAAATATATTAATTTTATATCAATGCTTTTTGATTATTTAGGTACAATTGTATACTAATTATATCTAATAATTACAAAAAGTACTATTATTAACCAAGGTTGTTAAAGGTCCAGGAATTTTAAATAAATTCAATTCCGGTCCATGAGAGAAAATCAGCAGCGTAAATGAGTTCTGGACCGTAAGGAACCTTTTTATCTGTAAGGTATTTCAATTCAGGCCAGGAACCTTTTTTCCGGATCAATTTAAATACTATCCAGGAACCTTTTTTCAATATAACACTACGCAACTTGGACCGAATTGAAATTGTGCGAGAAAATAGGTTCCCGTCCTGCAGCAGAACCCATTAGAATTTGTGGCTTCCTGGACCTTCAACAACCCTGTTATTAACAGCCTTTTGAAAACTGTCACTGGCATGAGTATGGATTAACACACATCCAAAGGGGTTGCTTGATAAGCCCACCAAATGAGATTTGCCCCCTAGCTACGTTACATTTGCATTTTTATGAACAAAGGTAATACAGAAATTTTAGGAACACCCTAGGACATTGGTTCCCAAAGTTTTTCGTTTCAAGGCTCCCTTAGTATTTCAAGATTTTAGAAAGATTGATAAAAAGTCAACGATTTGGAGCTTGGCCGCCAGCCAATAGAGACACACCTTTTAGGTACTATCCTCCATTTTGGGACACATTTTATAGCGTATTTTTCATTCAAATGTATTCAAACTTATATTGTTTTAAAGCTTATGAAACCAATTTTATTCAAAACAATTTCTTGTTATTTAATTTATTCAAAAGTTACAAGGCAAGAACTTCAAAAAGTGCTAAAAAAAATTACATATTTTAAAGATTTTTTAAAAAAATTACAGTAGAACCACTGACATTAGCGTAAAATTAAACAGAATCTTCTGCGTAATCCATCTAATGAGGATCAAAACTTTAAAAAATGTTTCTGTTTATGACCATTGGTTACTGAGACAGATTGCTCAAGGTTGACAGAGTGGCATCAATTGGATCTGAAATGTACATAACATAAGTTTCCAGAAACAGACAAAACATTTTGATCATACCCCAAATCAAGCTTTTCACTTTGGCACCCGGACTACTATAGGGAACAATGTAATTTAATTTCAATTTTTAATATTTTTTTAAATTTAAAATTTTATAAAATTCAACAATTTTTAAAAAGAATTCACAGTGCTAAAATGGAAAAACTAGAGGTGGTGGGCCTGAAAGTCGCCCTCCCTCGGCTAAGCTAGGGTTAATCCAATATATATGTAGCCCCAATCCCACCACTCACTCACTGACATAAATGTTCTCCATGAAGGAAGCCCCGGAGGTCAAAAATGCCCGATTA
This sequence comes from Lepisma saccharinum, assembly GCF_977018435.1. NCBI lineage: Eukaryota > Metazoa > Arthropoda > Insecta > Zygentoma > Lepismatidae > Lepisma > Lepisma saccharinum. The sequence continues at coordinate 14,584,539 of NC_139257.1, forward strand.
CGACTCCCCATGAAATTGTTCCAAAAGGCCGAGAAAATTAAAAAATCGCTCAATTGGCCCTTCCTTAAGGGTGAAAATGCCCTTTTCTCACGTCCTTAGCAACCGTTGCCACGGACATTTTTTTCAGCACACATTGTTTCCTTCAATTCTTAATTGTCTAGCTACATTATATTTCTCACAGATCAATAGACACAGATGAATGAACTCATGGTTTTGAAAAGGTGCCTGAAACAAGGGTGACATCTACATAATAAGGAGTTTCAGCCCAGATACAATTACGTATATATTGTTATACTCAATGCGTAAATATCTACATCGTGCTTGTTTCAACTAAATGTTTAGGGGGTATAATGACATGCAATTCCTTAGAGCTTGCCGCTCCTGTTGTTGTCCATGGGAACGGACGTTGCTAGGGAACTTAAAGAAAGTTTATTTTCACCCCGAATGTTACTGTAAGGGAATTATGCTAGAGTTTTCGATTGATTGATTGATTGATTTGGTGTTTTAAGTCCACTTTGTGCACAGTATTAGAGTTTTCGAATTTTAAAATGTGAGCATCAGAATTCATTGCAAAGGAGAGGTAGAAATTTGCGAAGAATGAAGGAAAACATGTCTTTATTTCAATTATGTTTAAAAATGTAAAACTGACTACAGAAGTATAATGTTACTTTTCCAATTTAGTGTCGCTATTGAATTCGTTTACATAAAACATCTAACTAACTATCTTGAAACTGTTATTACTTACCCAGCTTATTATTAAGAAAAAAACAATAATATTTTGATTATTTGTACATATTACAGCGCATACACACATAAATTTACGTTCAAAACTTTCCAAATAAGCAAATCACGTCGGCGAGCGCATGAGACGTGGCCAAAGACCACGTCGAAAGTGCGCGAGTTCAAGAAATATGACTTGAGCAACACTGCTCCACCGTCTGTTCCCTTCCCCCAGGCTTCCTGAGCACAGAGGATGAGGCTTGTCCGGGGAACTTTGGCCTGAAGGACCAGGTGATGTCTCTCCGCTGGGTCAAGTACAACATCGCAGCATTCGGAGGGGACCCGGGGGCAGTCACCATCTTCGGGCAGAGTGCAGGAGCGGCCAGCGTCCACTACCACTTGCTGTCCCCGCTTTCCGCAGGTAAGGCATCTACAATAATCCGCGCAGCTCTGAGACAATGATTTTTGTGCAGAAGGGAGATTTCGCATCGAAATAGCTAAGAACTTTCGCAACCAGGTTCACTTTGGTATCAATTCATTCGTTTTAGCTTAACGTAAAACGTGCTTTTTTTTGTAGTAATAAGCACGGGTTAGTCTCCTTTATAATTAAGTAAAAATAATAAACGAATTTAAATTTTATTTTTCATCAAAATAGAACATCACTTTGGCCCTAAATTTCAGTCATTTGCCTTAGTGATGGTAGCTTCAAATATACTGAGAACAATATTTTTTACCTCAGCTCTCTATCATTTTTCTTTGCTGAGTTATTTGAACTGTCTGAAAGAACCAGAAATGCCGCAAGTCACGAAACAAAAATGGCCGCAAGAATGCAGCTTGCTGTGTCACTTCGATACGTGAAGTCAAGTTTTAAAAAAATAATGCCTGTTTTGAACTACCCTTGCAAGAAAATGATTTTTATTTTTAATGGTTGAGCAACCTTCTTTTTCTCCAGAGGGAGGGGCTGTTTCGTATGGATTGACCCTTCCATTGACTTCGATCTTATAGCTAACAGAGAATTTCAAGGTGTATTGACAGAGACCCTCTTTCTGTGCAGGTCTTTTCCACCGCGCCATCTCCCAGAGCGGAACGGCGCTTGACGTCTGGGCGAGAACCCGGGACGCCCGGTCGAAGGCCAAGAAGCTGGGCAACCTCTTGCGGTGCCCCATCGACTCCTCCGAGGCCCTGATAGGCTGCCTCAGGGGAAAAGACGCCGTGGAGATCTTCGACGTCACGGATAAGTTTCTGGTAAGTTAAATTTTACAATTTCCACACGACGATGGCAACAATAAGCTGCGTTCCTGTCTAAAAAACGTGATCCTGGAGCAAGTTTAGTTTAAATCTAAGTCCACTTTATACTCAGATAGGGCAATCGGGACTAAATTTATATTTTATCCGAACCAACGTTCAGTGTATCTTCACCCACACATAAACAAACACGCACACGGAATTCTAAGCTTGAGTTTTGGTGTGTCCCGTTTAGGGAAGTAAAATCGACAGAACACCAACAAATTTCACTGCGCGTACAAGGAATTAAGGCGAACATCTTCTCTAAGTAACGCCTTGATCCTTCAAACTTTGACACTATAGGGGAAAATGGGGTAGCCCCGGACATGTTCACACAGTGATGTGCTTCTTGGTAAGAAGATGCAAAATTGTTTTAAAACAAGCCTGAAATATTTATTTGGAATGTGATCTTTATTGACAAAGCAAAGTTATCTAAAGAAATGCAAAAAGAAGTACATAAACAAATGACAATACAGATCGCTACATTTTACATATTTTCACATATTGGCGGGTACCACCGGACACTTAAGATAATTGAAAAAAATCATATTCTACACTTGGAAGGAACAATAAGAACACCTACCCACGAAGTTTACAGTGATCACATGTGTAATGGATATGATTCGTTATCCGTGCAGCTGTCCTGGGCCCAGCCATCGTAGGATTGACACTGAACCCAGCCTTCATTGAACGTTTCACCGCAAATGATGCATTCAGTTGTGCTTTCCTCTTCGTCTGGTCGTATGTCCTCTTTGTTATTGTCACAAGCAAGCTGATCGTGGCCCATTTGCGTCCTTTCTTTGCTAGTACATGTGTTGAGGTCACCTTTCTTTCAAGTTGCTTCTTTTATGGTGAAGATGTTAGTATCTCACTCACTGCAGTTCTTCTTGTTCGTGACGCTAAACGTCCCTTACGATTTTCTGGTAATGGTGATAACTTTTCAATAATGGAGAGCCCTTTGCTAGTTGATGGACGAGGAGATTCAGGTTCCTCGGTGACATGTAGAGAACGTGGATCCACTGCAGACGACGGAGAAGAAGCAGCCCTCGTTGCCTCCACCGCTGCTGAAGTTGAAGGTTCTGGGTCTTCACAGGTTTGCGGAGTGTAACATCTTTCAACGCGAGTCACGTTTGCGGGCAGGTAGTCAATGTCTGTGAATATATTACGGTTGAATGGATATATTCCAGTGAAAGAAAATCCATTGAGAGCAATGTCCATGCGACACACCTTACGGTATGCCTCTGCAACAAGGTGTGCTACATCATAAACGGTTATCTTTACTCCAGCATTCTTGCGCATCCACATCGAACAAGCTTCATTGTATGCACCTTTAAACGGTTTCATAAAAGACCTGTCAAGGGGCCGAGTCTTGTGCGTGGTATGTGGAGGAGTGCTGAGCATATGAATACTGTGATCCCTCGCATATTGGATCACTTTCAAATCCTAATGACTGCAATGTCCGTCAACAAGTAGCAGAACTGGAACGCTATCACACAGTGTCAAGAACTGCTACATTTTGTCCGGTGTTACCCTCCAATTGCCTGTCCGGCGCTACCCGACACGTACCATTCGACAATAACATGCCTCATACTATCACACAGTCAAATATATACTTGCGGTTTCACACACGATTTGTTCAAACATTAACCAGTACACTGACAACTATTTGTGTTTCATTTACTTACTTTTATAATAGCAATGACCTTCCTTAAGTTACTTCGGGACGAACACCGCATACGCAGAAACAGAGCGGCTTGCAGTACGTCCGCTATTCTTCACCGACCAACTCCTACTACTTGCACGTGCAGGGTAGAACAAAGTACTTTCTTTTTCTGCTGATACAGTATTGCTAGCTCATACCGCAGTTTCAGAACTCACATTGTCCGATGGTACCCGATGTCCGGGGCTACCCGATTTTACCCTAAATACTGAAATTCGAACTTTCGTTTAATCCTGTGCGCCTGCAACATGCGATAGAGAAATGAATGTAGTAGTGAATATGAAATGCACAACATGACAGTATGCAGAAACGAATGCGGAGGAAATGCCAGCACCGATGGAAGAGAATAAAATGACAGCAGACAGGGATGGATGCAGAGGAAATGACAGCAGACAAAAATGGATACAGAGAAAATGACAGCAGACAGCAATGTATATAGAGAAAATGACAGCAGATAGGGATGGATGCAGAGGAAATGACAGCAGACAGAAATGGATACAGAGAAAATGACAGCACACAGCAATGTATATAGAGAAAATGACAGCAGATAGGGATGGATGCAGAGGAAATGACAGCAGACAGAAACGGATACAGAGAAAATGACGGTAGACAGGGATGGATGAAGAGGAAATGACAGCAGACAGGGATGATGCAGAGGAAATGACAGCAGACAGAAATGATGCAAAGGAAATGACAGCAGACAGGGATCGATGCGGAGGAAATGACAGCAGACAGGGATGGATGCGGAGGAAATGACAGCAGACAGGGATGGATGCGGAAGAAATGAGAGCAGACAGGGATGGATGCAGAAGAAATGACAGCAGACAGGGATGGATGCTGAGGAAATGACAGCAGACAGGGATGGATGCAGAGGAAATGACAGAAGACAGGGATGATGCAGAGGAAATGACAGCAGACAGGGATGGATGCGGAGGAAATGACAGCAGACAGGGATGGATGCAGAGGAAATGACAGCAGACAGGGATGATGCTGAGGAAATGACAGCAGACAGGGATGATGCAGAGGAAATAACATCAGTCAAAAATGGATACAGAGAAAATGACAGCAGACAGAGATGGATGCGGAGGAAATGACAGCAGACAGGGTTGGATGCTGAGGAAATGACAGCAGACAGGGATGTATGCAGAGGAAATAACAGGAGACAAAAATCGATACAGAGAAAATGACAGCAGACAGGAATGGATGCGGAGGAAATGACAGCAGACAGGGATGGATCCGGAGGAAATGACAGCAGACAGGGATGATGCAGAGGAAATGACAGCAGACAGGGATGGATGCAGAGGAAATGACAGCAGACAGAAATGGATACAGAGAAAATGACAGCAGACAGGGATGATGCAGAGGAAATAACAGCAGAGATGGATGATGCAGAGGAAATGACAGCAGAGAGGGATGAATCAGAGGGAACAACTGGAGCAAAAAATGGATACAGAGAAAATGACAGCAGACAGGGATGGATGCGGAGGAAATGACAGCAGACAGGGTTGGATGCGGAGGAAATGACAGCAGACAGGGATGGATGCGGAGGAAATGACAGCAGACAGGGATGGATGCTGAGGAAATGACAGCAGACAGGGATGATGCAGAGGAAATAACAGCAGACAGGGTTGGATAGGGAGGAAATGACAGCATACAAAAATGGATACAGAGAAAATGACAGCAGACAGGGATAGATGCAGAGGAAATGACAGCAGACAGGGTTGGATGCGGAGGAAATGACAGCAGACAGGGATGAATGCAGAGGAAATGACAGCAGACAGAGATGAATGCGGAGGAAATGACAGCAGACAGGGATGGATGCAGAGGAAATGACAGCAGACAGGGATAGATTCGGAGGAAATGACAGCAAATAGGGTTGGATGCGGAGGAAATGACAGCAGACAGGGATGATGCAGAGGAAATGACAGCAGACAGGGATGATGCAGAGGAAATAACAACAGACAAGAATGGATACAGAGGAAATGACAGCAGACCGGGTTGGATGCGGAGGAAATGACAGCAGACAGGGATGGATGCTGAGGAAATGACAGCAGACAGGGATGGATGCGGAGGAAATGACAGCAGACAGGGATGGATGCGGAGGAAATGACAGCAAACAGGGTTGGATGCGGAGCAAATTACAGAAGACAGGGATGGATGCGGAGGAAATGACAGCAGACAGGGATAGATTCGGAGGAAATGACAGCAAACAGGGTTGGATGCGGAGGAAATGACAGCAGACAGGGATGGAAGCTGAGGAAATGACAGCAGACAGGGATGGATACGGAGGAAGTGACCGTGTGCGGTATGTATAACCTTATATCAAAGAATTCGCATGTCATTATTCTGTTACAATCCTCTAAAGCAATTAATTGCCTATTTTCCTGAAACTGTAACCTTATCGATTTTTTTACCAAGCGAATATTCTGTCACAAAACATGCCATCTCTTTTTCAGGAGTGGAACAAGTTCCCAATAATCGCATTCGGTCCCGTGGTGGAGAAGACAGGGCTGGGCAGTTTCATCCACGACTTCCCCTACCGCCTCACCAAGTCAGGGGAGTTCCACCCTGTGCCCTGGGTGGTTGGCAACACTGCGAACGAGGGAGCTATCCTTATTACAGGTGAAGTGAAGATTTTGCTTTGGAAATGTTGTTTATAATATTCAGCTTTTGGCCTTTTGCATCCCAATTTTTACATAGAAGTAATGTAGATAATAATATAAAAGTAAAATAAAGTAAAGTAAAGTTCTCCGCTGTGCATAGCACCACGCCATGAAGGCGTATAGGAGGTGTGGGGTTAACGCCCCACACTTTCTTGATCCGGTCGTGAGTGTTATGATGTGATCAACATCACGCCCCTGATCGTCTTTACCTCCAGGGTTTCCCCCAGGGACCCATGTTATTCGACGCTGGGTGGGCGCCGGGACCGCTTCCATCGTTAGAAAAGTTCCCGGATTTGAACCGGCCGGGGTAATAATATCAGTAAATTAATTATTATGTTACGGAATGTGATAAAATGGTGTGCCTTTAGTGTGTTTTTATATGTCCATATGTATGTGTAGTCGAAATTAGTTGCCGTGGAACTTCAGATGTAGAACTAGCATCCAGATAGATTCTTCAAAAGCACTAACAAATTAGTTATACGAGGATCGTTCAATATATAAGTTCCCCTGTTCCATAAAATGTGTTACAAAAGTAGTGGAGTAACACTATTCACATGGTTGACGAGCCCTTCACATACGTGAAGGCGCATGCGCAGAGGAGAAAGAAAGGACAGAACATCGTGGCTCGCGCCCATCGGAGTGAAACTCATGTGCTCGTATTTGTGGCTTTGCGACGTTAGCGACATCTAACCGTTGGCACAAGAGTTATTGGTCAGGTTGCTTCTCTACTGTCACGCTAGATGACAGTGTAGGCCCGTTTGCCTTTTGTTCTAGGGCCTCTTTTATCGCACAACGCGCTACCAACTTTTTGTTATGACGTCAGAGGTAGTGTGACTATGTTGTTAGTTTTGAACCATTAGGTTTGGTTCTCTTAGCATAAATACCCTGCAAATGTATTATTTATACTAAGAAAACTGAACCTAACAAATTAATCATTTAACGCTACAATGAAAGCTTTCCGTGGTGAGGTCAGAACAGAAGATTGGTAACGCGTTGTGCGATAAGAGAGACCCTTTGCTTTGTTTACGCTGCTTTAGTTACGGTGTTTTGTAGTGTGCTGCCGGCTGGTGACGCTTGAACATCGTGCTTGGAGGGGAACGGAAATCCTGATTCACGTGCTGAAAAATCTTCATATTATTGCCTATTCGTGTATTTGTTTTTGTTGTGTTTGTTCTAACGTGATTCTATTCGCTTGTCTTTGTCCGTGTGCCAATTATTTGTTTCATGTTTGTCAGCTGCACGATTTGTGGAAATAACTCGTTGCCATGTAAGAGACTGTAAACCGGCTGAGCAGCAAAAATTCTTTCGATTCCCAACAGATCCATATATATGCATAAATTATTGATACTCCCTAAACAAATAAACAAATGGTTCGTTAAATAGATCCAGTTTCTGTTTTTTTAACAAACTGCCATCTATCGTTGAAAAGGGATACAACATATGGTTGGGAGAGTAGTTCATCTTACCATCGGGTAGATGTCGCTAGTGGACGAAGACCACAGAATTTAACCAAGAGAGAACGAATCTTCCTTGGTTATTTGTCTATGCTCGCGCCATTCGAGACGAGGGCAGCATGGCAGGTGTACGTGGTGTTGGTGTCAGGTGTCAAGAAGAAGTGCGTGTCTTGATTCGGTACGAATTGGCAAATGGCTTGACATCCATTGGAAGCTTGTTGCTGTGCACGGTGACACTGTAATGTCTGTGCAGATGGTCAGAATGTGGTTCTACATGTTCACCTAAGCCAGAATAGGGATTTTTTATGAAGTTCGATCCAACTGGCTCCACTGATGAGAACATCGCGAAAGTGAATGAACTGATCCGGGGAAACAGAAGAATGAAGGTTTGTGAGGTGGGCAACATGTTGAACGTTTCCCTTGGGACCACTCGCAGCATTATACTTGCGATACAGCAAAGTTTGTGTACGTTGGGTTCCTCGACAACTCACTCCTGAACATCTTCAGACGAAAATGTAGCCTTGATGTTCTAATGCGATACCAGGAAGAAGGAAATGCCTTTATCATGCGCACTGTAACAGGTGATGAGAGCTTCGTTCATCACTTCACTCCCGAATTCAAGAGAACATCGTTCCGTTGGAGTGGAAGCATCCGAGTTCTTCCGTGCGAAAGAAATTCAAGACGAGTCCATCGGCAGGGATGGTACTTGTGACCGTCTTCTGGGATGCAAGGGGTATTCTGCTCATTGACTTTCTGGAAATTGGAGGCACGATTACTCCTGCTCGGTATTATCAGACCTTGGAGTGGCTGAAATAGGCAATTCGACAGAAGCGCCCTGGCACGCTCAGTTTGTATCATCCTGCTTCACAATGCCAGCCCCACTCGGCCGCACAAACAGGCCAAGATCGCGCAATTGGGATGGGAACGGCTACAGCATCCACCTTACAGCCCTGATTTAGCGCCTAGCGATTTCCATCTTTTCCAACACATAAAGAATGAGTTGCAAGGTCGGCGTTTCTGAACTGGCGCGGAAGTCCAGGCAGCAGTAAGACGAGGTGGTTGAGTCCGGACTTTTTTGCACAGGGCTTCGATAATCTGTTGTAGCGTTGCTAAAAATGTCTCAATGTGCAAGGCGATTATGTTGAAAAGTAGTACAGGCATGTACTTATCTAGTCATATAGAGTTTGCATGTATATATTACCAAATAAAAATATTACAACATAGGGAAACTTATTTTTGAACGACCCTCGTATGTAATACCGTCATGTTTAAATTACTTATATTATCGTCTTATGTAATATATAAAAGGCTCGTTTCACATTGCATATTTCGTAATTTCTTATATTTTAGTATTGTACGTACTTTGCAGTACTTTCATGCAGTGTAGATATGTATCGCAATAACAGAATAGAAGCACAAACAAGTGCATCCTTTCTGTAAACCAGAAAAACTGTAAAGAATCTACTGATTTTTGAGTCCTTAAGAACTTATTTAATAATAACGGTATGATAAACAGGGTGGTTCAGAGTTCGTATTACACACTTCTAGGGAGGGGACTTAATAGATCAAGTTTTGAGAAGAAACCCATGTCCGGAAACGTACCGTTTTGGTACTACACAGATGACAAGATCTCATAATTTCGCATCTGCCGCTTTACCTGCGTCACAACAAGAGCTGTTCGATCTGGCGACCCTGAAGTTCGTTGCAAACAGAGTACCTCTGAAGGATGTTTGCATACACACGCTCAAAAATACGTGGTGTGTGCTGAATCGTATCTGCTACAGCCAGAACTCGTGCAACCAGGTCTTCCTCCGACACTACAGGAGTCTCATAAACAAACAAGACTCTTCGCGTGGCCCCATACGAAAAAGTCAAGAGGAGTTAGATCCGGTGATCGTGGTGGCCAAGGAGTTGGTCCACCGGACCTATCCACTTGTCCTCGTATGTTTGATTGACATGTTGTCGGACGTCATGGGAAAAGTGTGCTGGTGCGCCATCATGTTGGAACCACATGTGCTGTGTAAACAGATTGTAAACAAGGACGTTGGAAGCAGCACACATGACATCAGGTGACTGCAGACGTTGCCCTCCGTCAACGTGGGTTGTCTACCGTGAAGCGGGAAATGTGAAATTATGTGATCTTGTCATCTGTGTAGTAACAAAACGGTACGTTTCCGGACATGAGTTTCTTATCAAAACTTGATCTACTAAGTTCCCTCTACAACCCCTAGAAGTGTGTAAAGGGAATTGTGAATCACACTGTATAATAATAATAATGATGACTGTGAACTACTATTTTCTAGACTAAATAAATATATAATTGATGCCTTTCTTTCTGAAATACGCATAGCATCCCTCATAGCCCCCATCAGCACCTACAGACTCTGGAGATATTTTGCCTTTATCATCAACTGACAAAGGTCAGTGACAACATAGTATCCCGATCATCCAAGCTTTGGCGACCTCTTCTTCAAGATCCGAGGTTCACAAGCCAGTCAGATAAAGGACTAGATAGAGACGTGGAAAGCTTGAAATCTATCGTCGTTTGTTTTGGCAAATTTGACATAAAAACTGTTATTAAACTCGCCAGTTTTCATGAACAATTGTTTGCAGGAAGAGGAGCGCGCACATGTGAGAGACAATTTATGTCATTTTTGCTGTTGGTTTGTTATGGAGCGGATGAATTGATTGTGTATTGTATTTAAACAATATGTTTACACGCACGCACGCACACACACACACACACGAACACGCGCGCGCGCGCACACACACACACACACATATATATATATACGCGCGCTCGCATCGATGCAATAAAACTAAAAGAATGTGATGAAATGAGTTTTTCTTTCTCGACTGAACTTTCATCAAAGCTTTTGACCCCCTAATCAGAGGGTCTGCGGACGCCTATGTTCCGTAACATTTTTCGTATCATAATCAATCAGAAGCCAGTTTTAAGTCACGAGTGTAGATGTAATGGCAGCCGCATGAGATGTAAACAATATATCACATCACATTTTTAAAAGCCGATAACTATTCAACACAGAGGTATAACGTTTCGTATTGGTTTTAGGTACCAGGGACGTTCAATATATAAGTTTCCCTGTGCTATAAAATATTGTATAAAGCAATGCCATTAAAAAGAAGCACATGGTTGACAAGCGCCATCCTTCGTCTACAAGGAACAACAATCTATTCGTTATCAGACGTGAAGGCGCATGCGCTCAAGGGCGAAAAGTAAATGCTTGTTCGGAAAACGCGGGCTCGCGTCATAAGGAGTTCAGAAGCATGGATGCTAAGGGCGTTCTGCTGATGGACTTTTTGGGGCGAGGAAGAACAATTAATGCTGACCGTTATTGTCAAACATTGGATAAACTGAAAAAACGCAATTCGACATAAGCGACCAGGTCTCCTGTCAGCTGGTGTCATTCTTCTTGACGATAACGCTCGCCCCCACTCAGCAGTGCAAACACAACACAAAATTGAAGAATTGAGGTGGGAACGGCTGCCCCACCCTCCATACAGCCCCGATTTAGCGCAAAGTGATTTCCATCTTTTTCCGGTGTTGAAGTCTGAATTGCAAGGTTACCGTTTCGAAACAGATGAAGAAGTGAAGCGTAATGTGAGAACAGTGCTCAATAGCCAGAGCCCTGATTTTCTTGCAAAGGGTATGGACAAATTGGTGCAACGGTGGGAAAAATGCCTGAATCTCTATGGGGATTATGTGGAGAAGTGAGGAAGGATCCTCCTACACATGCATGTATAGTTTTCTAATGTATCTTAAAAATATTTTTTTTACAGCATACTGAAACTTATATATTGAACGACCCACGTACAAAACATTGTCGTTGCTTAAATATATATCGTATACAGTACACGTACATGGTAGATTTTTTTTTTCATTTGTAAGCACCGTGCACTTACCATAGATGAAGTAACTCGATGTGTCTTTCATGCTGTATGTATTAAATGCTTCCGTGTAAAGTAATATCTGCTATAAGAATTGTGGAAGCATCTACGAGTACATAGCATGTATGCTAGCAAAAATGATAAAGGAAATGCTTCCGTCTTAAGCGAGTCTAACTCGTTGAACGTGACGTTTCTCTTGCAGATCTGATGACGAACGCCTCTCTGCTGGAGGAGATGAGCGAGCGCTTCGAGGAGGTGGCTCCGATCGCTTTGGACTTCACCGACGTTGAGGCCAAGGGGGACATCAGCCACGCTATCCGCCGCTTCTACTTCGGGTACAACCCTCTGCTCAACAAGGAAACCATTCATCAGATGGAGGAGGTGAGACGCATTCCAGTTTTCTCGTTTCCGGGTTAAGCTTAACGTCCACTGAGACGGGGAGAAACGCAACAGACGCGTTTCCTGCGTGTCAGTGAGCGATAATCTTTACGATAACCTGCAGACTTCTGACACGGAAATTCTCGCTTCTGTTCCGCGGATTTCCCTGTAGAGGGCGTTACACCATTTGATTTTAGTAGAAGCAGACAACAGGGGTCAGTCAAGTATTTGGGCGACGCTTGCTGAGCAGACAGGATCATTTTCTTGAAGCCGTTTGCTCATTGATCAAAATATCATTGCCTTTGAATAATCTGTGATCAATGTGGCTGCGTCAAACGGACAACATTTCAGTGTTTGAAACGCTGTTAATTATGGAAATAGAATAGTTGATGTGAACAAAACTGTCGAAATTTTTATTTTCACACCATTGCACAACTTTCCAAAAGTAAGGTGTACATTTAATATTTGGAATAAACAACATTTTCATTTTAATACAATTACAAAATTGGAATGTTACTTACACGTTGCTCGCTGAGCGCTCAGATACTTGACGTGCCCCAGAAGTTCTGTTGCCTCGTCTCCAAATGTCCTCTCGTGTAATTCCGCGTCTCTTCGTTTAGCTCCGGCAAGCGTCATGCTCGGCCCCGCTGTAGCAGAGCATTGAAAATGTTCCGCGCAGGGGTTTGGTTCGGAGCGTGGCGACGCGGTACATGGGTGGACTACCCTCAGTGGGCGTTAAGCTTGAATATAAACACGGCAGCACTTGAGAACCTTTCAGACCGAAGCGATTTGCGACATAGTGGTTTCACATCGAAGTGACGAGCCACCCTCCAGTCTGTAAAAAGGCATTCACATCTCGTATGTATCTCGAGACGAAAAAGATGCACGATATTGAGAAAATGGCGACAAAGCGACTTGTGCAGCTTGCCGTATCATTTCGATACGAAAGACTGCAGTAGTGGTAACGTCGCAGTCTTGTAATCAAGGTGTCCCGGATTCGACACCCGGTGGGGGCACGTAGTGGTTCGGATTCCACTTTAGACTGTAGTAACACTGTTAAGCCTTGTTTCCATGTTAATAAAACATTAAAATGCTTACCAAGGCAAACTTTTATAGTATAAAAAATATACACTAAAAACGTCAGGTTTCCACCCTCTAACAGGGTCTTCTTCAAACGAAATCAAGTTATTATGAATATTCGTCTGACGAAGACCCTGTTAGAGGGTGGAAACGTTACGTTTTTAGTGTATATGTTTTATACTATAAAAGTTTGCCTTGGTAAGCATTTTAATGTTTTAAACTTTAGGGTCCCGATTAGCTTTTCTGTGCATAAAGTAGGCTTAAAACAAAAACTGAAAACCAAACGAAACGAAAGGTTGCATATACTGAAGGTTCGTGTCCAAGCCTGTCACCTATCAGGTGTCACTTCTGTTTGAAAGCAGTAGCGTAACCAGCTATTTCGCAAGAAAGATTTGCCAAGCACTAAAAATAAATTAGCGAAATATTTGTGCACCGTTTCCGGATGCAAAATTGTTCTATTGTACGTGTATACATTGCTTATACCTTATTCATATCTATCAAGGAGGTGCCTTCTGATTATGTTCCATGTGTTATTGTATTTATTATTTGGCGACTAAAGGCGAGACAGAAAACGAGAGAGACTTTCTAATTCAAAAGAGAAGACTTGATTGTTTTGTCTCATTTCGGACCCACCTATAAATTGTCATCTTCATATACGAGGCGTGTCGGGAAAGTAAAGATACAACTGAGATGCATCTTGTGTGAGTCACACATGTTGGAAATGGCTGCGGCGATAAAGACTTTTACTGGAGAAACCGTATCACAGCCCGCACTTCGGATTTAGCGGGATTCTTTATCGCCGCAGCCATTTCCAGCACGTGTGACTCACACAAGATGCATCTCAGTTGTATCTTTACTTTCCTGACACGCCTCTTATATCCAACATTCTCTTTTAAGGAACCTCGGGTAAAATAAAGGGTTGTTCGGTAACCACACCAGCAAAGCAACCATTCATTGGGTACACGAGAGGTCACCACTGTACGGAAGCAGGGAACAAAGTTATATTTAACGATTTTATATACTTTGAACAGTTTTCAAATAAACAAAATGCTCCTTCGAGGTTTTGATGCTTCAAATATGAATCTTTTTCATTAGATACGCGGGTTGTACAGGCTCAACAGTTATTGTTTGTTCAATAATAACTGTCAATCCTGCATATGTAACCAAAGTACCTTTTCAACAAGATCCACACATGGAGCATTGAATCGTCGAACACATGTTAAAGTGTAAAATGTGCAATGTGTTCATACAACAACAAATCACATTCATAAAATGAACACTATTCTAACACAGATAATTTCACAGAATTTTAAGATTAGTAAATTATTTTACGGAAAGGAAATTAAATGAGTGGGTAAATGTTTCTTTATTAATATAATGAGTGCAATATTCTGTATTTATCTGCAGAAAAAATGACTTTTAGTGAAGGCAAAAAATGTATATCCTTTACTAAATTTGGTAATTTTGATCAACACTAGACAAATGTGGACGATTTGTAACAAGATTTGGTTGTGATAGACAATCATTTCATTATCGCCTATGCGAACGTTTGTTTTTTTTGGTTCTTTCAAAAATGCTATATTATTTTTTATGTCGTCTACTCTTCTAGATTGTACATTTATTTAGGCGATTTTCAAACGCACTGGAATGCTCGCAGGCACTTAGACAGGGGGAGGGTTCAGGGGGCTAAAGCACCCCCCATAAATCCTATAAATATCTAATTTAAATGGCGTATAGTGGCAATTGATTTTATTTACTTTGCAGTATTAAACATCTTGCTTAATATGTTGTAATACACTGAAAAATTCATCTTCAAGGCTTCTACCCTCCCACACTTTTTGGCCTTTAGATGGGGGTTGCTGGTTAGGGGTGAGCCCCCCCCCTACGAAAATAAAATTCTGACTACGGCTCTATACATCACGTGAGGTGATTTTGAAAACAAAAATGAGTAATGACGAACAGGTGAATCCTCCCGTTGAGGTTTGAAGTGTGTGGAGAATCTGTAAGAATAGAGAATTATGATATAAATTCTCAAATATAAAATGTAAGTACAGGGCCCTAATAATAATTAATAATATAATCGTCTTTATTACAGAGGGCGTGTTTCGGCCTCGAGAATCGCTCTTACAACAAACCCTTGTCTGGGTGATTAATACAAAGTAAAGTAGAAGTAAAGTACAAATGAAAAATATGAACTTATCCTGATTACATTGAATACAAATTTAATAAAAATAATAATAATAATGTTCGTTGATTTCATCTATTGTACATATACATGTATAAAGTCAGCTGGAACAATGAATGACACAGCAATAGCAATAATAATAATAAATTGAAAAGACAAAACAAAAATTATGAAATTTAGAATGCTAATAGTTATAACAAGTTACTTTTGATTTTTGTTATTTTGATTTGCTTTATTTTACTTCGCTTTTGTGCCACTTTTGGCTAATTTGCGAAGATGGAGATGAGTGTTGACATGATGAAATTGATGAATGGACACACACAAACATCCACGCCCAGGCCGGGATTCGAACCCGTGAGCCCTAGCGTCGTAGCGCAATGTGCTAACCACTCCGCCACGGGACCGGCTTATAACAAATTACATGAGTAGTGTGTTTGATACTACGGACAGGACCGGAAAGGAAGAGCTCCCCTCAAACAGCTTTGCTATACTTAAAACTTGCTCAACATGCCCATATGAGCTTTTTGCTCAAGTGTGGAACTCTTGCCTAATCCAAGATTTTTGTAAAAATGCCCTCAAGAATTTTTCGGAAAGGAAGAGCTTTTTCGGAAAGGAAGAGCCCCCTTGTCTATACTTACAAAAAGACACTTCTGTGAGATTGTTGTCCATAAACTTGTCAAAAATATGCCCCTCTTGATATTTTTTTTGACCACACTTAAAATTAAGCCAAGATGCTTATAAAACCCACACCTACACCCACACACACCTACACCCACCCACACCCACCCACGCATATCCACTTCCGGTTCACTTCCGGTCCACTTCCGGTTTACTTCCGGTCCACTTCCGGTCCACTTCCGGTCTACTTCCGGTCCACTTCCGGTCCACTTCCGGTCCACTTCCGGTCCACTTCCGGTTTGCCTACTTCCGGTCCACTTCCGGTTTGCCTACTTCCGGTCCACTTGTGGCCAAGTTGTGGCCTATTTCTGGTTTATTTATATTGCATCATGTTTTTGCAACAAATTATTATCCAGTATAGAGTTTTGATTTGAACCCCAAGAAATTTTATATAAATACCAAAGCCAAAAATATTAACACACATACATATATACACACACAAAATATACAAAGCACACTGCTGAACCCAACTGATATTTTTTATTAAGCATAGAATTTTGAATTGGACCCCAGGAAATATTTTACAATTTTGAGAATCTCAATTTAAATTCAGGAACAAGAGATTTGGATTTGATGTATCTGGAAATATCTTTGCATCTTGAATCAACCTGCAAACAACATTACATGTTTGGCTGGGCTGTTTCAACAGCAGTAAATATTTACCAAATGTTTCAACGTTGAAATGTATATGAAGCTGCCTATATATGCGAAAAATTGGAACAAACTTAATAGAGACGATGGGAATTTAGAAGACGGCTGGGTTAATTTCTTTAAAAAATGGGATAAAGCCGCAGTGAATAGGGACGAGATGGGCTTCCGTGTTACTCCTGAGGTTAGGAAAGCCGCCGAGGTGGAAGTCGATTTCACCTTGGATTGGTGACTCCCGAGCCCCAGTTTGGAAGGATCGAGGAGGAGAAGTTTTCTTTCTCCAGGTATGGGCCACCGTGCATTCGCCTACCCCGAGCACTGGTCGGCAGTTCGCCGACTTCAGCCTTGGACGTTCTTTTGTTTTTTATGAGTATTGCGCGGTTTTAGATGTGTAATTTACATTCTTTTTTAGAAAGTGTCCTTCATGCAACATTTTAACCTAAATCCTTAACCATCACTTTCACGACGAGGCACCATGTCAGGTGTCTGAATAACATCGTTTCAACCTGAAGAAGGAGGTAGTGTAACCTCCGAAACGTAGTACGAAAAATCTCATACTCACACACGTAAGTTGCTGATTTTTAATCTTTTAGCCTTTAGTTTATTCCTCTGGGCATGCCACTGATTGTTATTTACGTCCATATTAATCGACAATTTATTGTTGGAATTAGCAGTGTTGCAGAGGACAAACACCCCTTCCACCAATAGTTTTCCCGTAAATAATGTTTCCTTTTTTGTCTCCCCCTCCGTGTTTAATATTTTGAATGGTGCCCAAGAAAAATATCGAGTATATTATTATTAGCATCGTGAGCATTTCCTTCCTTCATTATTCTGTGTGTTCAAGATGTTTATCAGAAGGCAAAACAAGGAAAGAAAATAGCTTTTATTTTAACTGGTGGGAGCACGAAGCGGGAGCAGGACGCTTATCAACCCCCACGACCGACGGGAAGATTCAACAAGCTCAAGAGATGATTCTGACGAACAGACGGGTCACATGGCGGCAGTCGATGAGGTGGCATGCTCTCTGCAAATGAGTCATCAGTGGCGTGCCCGAGGGAAGGGGGTTGGTGGGGTGCACCAAAAATGACGTCAAATTCGGTGAATTTCGGAAAGCTTCATACTGAAACAAATGAAAGTCAGATTCGGAATGCTCACGCATATCCGCATCTATGAGGAATAAATCACCATCAGTGGCTAAATCACAGAAGATATTTCATGAATATTATATATTTTCATTTAACGACATCTTATTTTGCATGTGCAGTACGAATTTAAGTGGTATTATTTTGTAAAGATATCAAATGACATTCGTAGAATTGATTTGTATATTTTATTTTTATTATTATTATTATTATTTTAGTTTCATTAAAATGTTTTATGTGATTGTTTTTTATTATTGTCATTCTGTCTTTGTGAAGCTTCAGTGTTCTTAATTTGCATATATTAAAATTGATAATGTTAACTACGTTTCACAATTCACTGGTATTCTTCACAATTGCAAATTGCTCACTTCCACGAGAGTATGTGTGTGTGTGTGTGTGTGTGTGTGTGTGTGTATGTGTGTGTGTGTGTGTGTGTGTGTTTGTTTGTTTGTTTGTTTTTTATATTGTGTAGTAGTTGTGGTGTGTGTGTGTTTATATTGTGTTATAGTTGTGATGTGTTTGTGTGTGTCTTGTGTAGTAGTTGTGATGTGTTTGTGTGTGTCTTGTGTAGTAGTTATGCTGTCTAATGTGTTTGTGTTCGTCTTGTGTAGTAGTTCCTCCATTCATATCGGGGGTTAGGCGTAGAGCTGACAACTCTGCACTGTAAAAACACATGTCAAGAAACAGAAATATAAGGCCATGGATGTTCCCAAGGTAAAATATTCCGGAGGTAAAATAGTCCCCCGTTCGGATCTCCGGGTGGGGACTACTTTGGGAGGTCCCTGGACTAAGGATAAGATCTACGTTAGGAATAAGGATATTAAATTAGGCACCTGGAATGTTCTGAGCCTTTACCGGCCTGGGGCATTTCAGTGTACAGTTAATGAGATAGTCAAGTATAAATTAGATGTAGTAGCTGTCCAGGAAGTTAGGTGGCCAGGAGAAGGGAATTGTAAAACTAAAAATTATACTTTTTTCTATGGTGGTACTGAAAATCATAATTTTGGAACAGGCTTTTTCATAAATAATAGAATTATCGCGGCTCTTAAAACAGTAGAATTTATTAATGATAGGATATCATATGCAGTTTTACAGGGTAGGTGGTGTAAAATTATTTTAATAAACATACATGCACCAACGGAAGATAAAGATGATAATACTAAAGATGATTTTTATACAGAGTTAGAACAGGTCTTTGATAAATTTTCTCAGTATGATATGAAAATTCTGTTAGGTGACTGTAATGCACAGATTGGCAAAGAAGATACATTTAAACCCACGATTGGTAAAGAAAGTCTTCATGAATTAAGTAATGATAATGGTATAAGATTGATTACTTTTGCAACCTCAAAGAATTTAATTGTGAAAAGTACCACTTTTAAACATAAAGATATCCATAAATATACCTGGTCTTCTCCAGATGGTAAAACTCATAATCAGATAGATCATATTCTCATTGATAAGAGAAGGCATACTAGTATAATTGACGTTCGTACACATAGAGGTGCTGACTGTGCCAGTGACCATTATTTAGTAATTGCTAAATTAAGAGAAAGACTCTCGGTGATAAATCATAAGCAACAAAATCTAAAAGTTATAAAATTTGATACAGGAAAGTTTGCTGATGAAAGAATTAAGAAAGATTACCAAATTAAACTGTCAAATAGATTTGAGGTTTTGCAGGATTTAAATGATGATGAAAATATAAATGAAACAGACGTAAATAAGAATTGGGAGCACATACGTAATGCAATAGAATCAGCAGCTAAAGAAAGTATAGGATACCATAAACCAAGAAAAAGTAAGCCATGGTTTGATAATGAATGTCATAATCTAATAGAAATAAGAAATCAGGCTAGACTTAGGTGGTTAAATAACTCGGATGATACAAATCTAAGCAATTATAATAGAATAAAGCGAGAAGTTAACCGCACGTTTAGAAGTAAAAAAAGAGATTACTTGAAAAGCAAAATTAACGAAATTGAAACAAACAGCAAAAATAAAAATATCAGAGATTTATATAAAGGTGTAAATGAATTTAGAAAGGGGTGGCAACCTAAAGTAAACTTGATAAAAGATAAAGACGGTGATTTTCTAGCTGACCCAAGCGATATTCTAAATAGATGGAAGAACTACTTTAATGACCTTTTAAATGTCCATGAAGGAGATAAATCAGAAGTAAATGAAGTACACACAGCAGAACCTTTAGTTCCAGAACCAAACTTGACTGAAGTTAAAGATGCTATTAAAAGGCTAAAGAATAACAAAGCACCTGGCATTGATTTAATACCAGCTGAGTTAATTAAATATGGTGGAAATACATTAATATGTCAAATTCATAAATTAATTTGTTTAATATGGAATAAAGAAGAAATCCCTCAACAGTGGAAAGAATCCATAATTGTTCCTGTGTTTAAAAAAGGTGATAAAATGAACTGCAATAATTACCGTGGAATTTCTCTACTCTCAACAACATACAAAATATTGTCTAACATTCTTTTAACAAGACTAACCCCATATGCTAATGAAATTATAGGTGATTATCAATGTGGATTTAAACGTAACAGATCAACTACAGATCAAATTTTTCACATCAGACAGACACTTGAAAAAAAGTGGGAATATAATCAAAATGTCCATCAGCTATTCATTGATTTCAAAAAAGCATATGATTCGGTCAAAAGAGATAAATTATATAATATATTAGTAGAGTTTGGAATACCTAAGAAGCTTGTTAGTATGATAAAAATATGCACCAGTGAAACAGAAAGTAAAATTCGTGTGGGTAATAATATGTCTGACAAATTTATAATTCATGATGGGTTAAAACAAGGAGATGCATTATCTCCGTTGCTCTTTAATTTTGCCTTAGAATATGCTGTAAGGAAGGTAAAAGAAACTAAAGAAGGACTAAAATTAAATGGTGTGACTCAGTTGTTAGCATATGCAGATGATGTAGACTTACTGGGGGATGATATAAATACGATTAAGAATAATGCTAAAATATTTTTCAAAACTGCTAAAGAGATAGGTTTGGAAGTTAACAAAGAGAAAACTAAATATATGCTTACAGCCCGAAACCAAGTGTTAGGTAATAATCAAAATCTAATTATTGATAACAACTCGTTTGAACCAGTTTCCAAATTCAAATACTTAGGAGTAATATTAACAAATGAAAATTATATTAAAGAGGAAATAAAAAGTAGGCTTAATTCAGGAAATGCATGTTACTTCTCTCTTCGTAAACTTTTGTCTTCTCGTTTAATATCTAAGAAACTAAAAGTTAAAATATACAAAACAGTAATTTTGCCTGTAGTATTATATGGGTGTGAAACTTGGTCCCTTACATTGAAAGAGGAACATAAATTGAGAGTATTTGAAAATAAGATCCTTAGGAAAATATTTGGACCTAAAAGGGATGAGGAGACAGGTGAGTGGAGAAGGTTACATAATTCAGAACTACATAATTTGTATTCATGTCCAGATATTATTAGAATAATTAAATCAAGAAGACTTAGGTGGGCAGGCCATGTGGCACGAATGGGAGAGGAAAGAGGAGTTTACAGGATTCTTGTTGGGAAACCAGATGGTAAGAGACCTGTAGGAAGGCCAAGACGAAGATGGAGGGACAACGTTGAGATGGACCTAAAGGAAATCGGTAGGGATGGAAGAGAGTATATAGATCTTGCTCAAGATAGGGACAGATGGAAGGCCTGTGTTGCTGCAGCCATGAACCTTCGGGTTTAAGAAGGCTAGAGAGTTAGTTAGTTAGTTCAACGTTGAAAACAATCAGAATAATATCTTCCAGGACCTGAACATGCAAACATATTTTGAAAGAAGAAATATTGCAAGATATATAAAATCAGACCACCTGTTGGATTGTTTTAGGAAAAAATTTGAAAATCTATCAGAGTATGATTTTTTTAAAGTGCAAAATGAAACAGAGGCAAGATGGGTACTTGACAGTGATGTTGGGTTTGGGTATGTGAGCATAGAATTGGGTTCTGAATATGATGATTTTGAATCCAATACATACTGGCATAGAATTGATGCATACGTGTTGCATTGTTATTGGGGAAAATATGTTGCTTTTTTTACAAAAAGTACTTCAAGTTTAGAAAAATTTAGGTTTTACAAATTTTTCCATGATCATAGAATTTATACAAACAGCAGGTGGCCTGTTGATGACATAACATGGGACACAACAATTTCCATACTTGATGAGGCAGGAAAATTGGATGTAAATTCTGGTTTATATTTTAATGAGTTGATTATGTACCTGCTTAAAAACAATATCAATTCTGGCTCATTCAATACAAGATGGACTTAAATAATTTGAGTTTTTACACAAAATATTTTTTTTGTAGATGGAACCTCCACCAGATTATAAGTTAAGTCCATGGATTCTGTCACACCTATTCTAATACAATTAATATCACAAGTACCATTACAAGGCACGCACTGCATAAAATCATAATTCCAAGCGATGGAATGGATTCCACGATTCCATATCATACACTGCAATTGGAGCTTCAGCAGTTCGGGACTGTGCAATATATTGTCTACAAATGTAGGATTGTACGGGTTGCAAACAAAACTCCCAAAGCTTATGTATTTCAGGTTTCTTAAATTTGAAACAGAATTCAAACTGTCTGGAAGTTCATAAAAGTGAAGCCATTCTACAAGCGGGTCTATCTCAGCTTTTGCATGAGCAAGAGGTGATGTGTTTATAATATTTGTTGGTATAGAGGTTTGTTCTGAATCTTATTAATTATGAACAGCTCTGCTGCATGTTGTGATGATGAATATCTAATCCCTAAACCTAACAGAGCTGTGCAGTGATGTTGTTATTGGGAACAGGATTCAAATCCTACACAGATTTATGGATAGGAGTAATTGCCATGAAATTATATCTAGATCCCTGTGTAATAATGCTGTTATTGGGAACAGGATTCAAATCCTACACAGATACAGATTCTTGCTGAGCTTAATAGGTGATTGTCATGGAAGATCTGCTGTTATTAGGTACAAAATTCAATTACACAGACACAGATATAAATAATAATGCATACAGAACTGTGGTTTCTATAAATCTATACTCAATATCCCTATACCTGACAGCTGTGCGGTGATGCTGTTATTGGGAACAAGATTCAAATCCCACACAGAAACAGATTTTTGCTGGGCTTAGAACTATTATCGATAGGTGATTGCCATGAAATAATATCCCTATACCTGACAGAGCTGTGCAGTGATGCTGTTATTGGGAAACAATTTTAACAGAGCTGTGTTTTCCATAAATCTATACTCAATATCCCTATACCTGACAGAGCTGTGCAGTGATGCTGTTATTGGAACAGGATTCAAATATACAGATCCTTGCTAAACTTAGAACTATGCCATGAACAAAACTGTGCGGTGATATAATTATTGGGAACAAGCTTCAAATTTTGGAACTATTATGGATAGGTGATTACCATGAAGATACTCAATATTTTTGTTATTAGGTACAAGATTCAATTATACAGATACAAAAATATTTATTAACAGAGCTGTGCGGTGATGTTGTTATTGGGAACAAGCTTCAAATCTCACACAGATATAGAGCTTTGGAATTATTATAGATAAGTGATTGCCATGAAGATAGATATTCAATATTCTATTAGACACAAACACAGTATCAATAAATTTATAATATTTTTATATTTAATAGAACTGTGCTGTGATGCTGTTATTGAGAACAGGATTCAAATCATAGATAGGTGATTGCCATGAGGATAGATATTAGACACAGACACAGAAATAATATTTATCAATAAATTTATAATATCCCTATACCTGACAAAACTATGCAGTGATGCTATTATTGGGAACAAGCTTCAAATCATGGATAGGTGATTGTCATGAGGATAGATATTAGATACAGATACAGAAATAATATTTTCCATAAATCTATACTCAATATCCCTATACCTGACAGAGCTGTGCGGTGATGTTGTTATTGGGAACAGGATTCAAATCATGGATAATTGATTGTCATGAGGATAGATATTAGATACAGATACAGAAATAATATTTTCCATAAATCTATACTCAATATCCCTATACCTGACAGAGCTGTGCGGTGATGTTGTTATTGGGAACAGGATTCAAATTATGGATAGGTGATTGCCCTATACCTAACAAAGCTGTGCGGTGATATAATTATTGGGAACAGGATTCAAATCTTACACAGATACAGAGCGGAATTATTATGGATAGGTGATTGTCATGAATATAGATATTAGACACAGAGCCTTGCTGAGCTTGGAATTATTATAGATAGGTAATTGTCATAAAGAACACAGAGAATGAAATAATATCTAGTAAATAAATTTTTGTAAATCTATACTCAATATTTTTTTGACAGAGCATTGTTCCTTTATAAACGTTTCAACATACATTCCAGCAAAACTGTACCTATTAGGGTATGTATTATTCACATCTTATCCATAACATATCAGCAAGGGGTAAATAATATTTTCAAAGCAACCTACACAACACAGCTCTGTTAGAGATAGGGATTATGACAATAACAATATCAACAAGGCTTTATATCTATGTGTGAGATTTGTACCTATATAATTTGGATGTGTTTCTGTATTTTTCAAGCTCTGCTGTTACAAACACTTCCCTGCATACATACTCTGCAACATATGGGCCATCACTATAATAATATTTGCCACATGTTCTGTGATCTGTAATCTTGTAATAATTATTCCTGTCGGTGATACAAACATTGTCACAAATTTCCTGTCTTGAGGAAATATCAAAAAGGCTTATTCTTCACAAACAAATCTCATCTAACAATTCCATAACAATTCCATGCTCAGCTCTGTGTCTGTGTGGGGATTTGTACCTAATAACATCAAAACAACACAGCTCTGTTAGAGACGGAATATTCAATTCTTCACAATTCCATAACAGTTTCATGCTCAGCTCTGTGTCTGTGTAGAGCAAAACAGCACAGCTCTGTTAGAGATAGGGATATCAAGTATAAATTTAAAAATTATTTCATTCTTCACAAACAAATCTCATCTAACAGTTTCATAACCGCTCCATGCTCAGCTCTGTGTCTGTGTGAGGCAAGCACAGCTCTGTTACATGATAGGAATATTAAGTATAGATTTAAATTTCATTCTTCACAAACAAATCTCATCTAACAGTTCCATGTTCAGCTCTGTGTCTGTGTGAGGCAAGCACAGCTCTGTTAAATATAGGAATATTAAGTATAGATTTAAATTTTATTCTTCACAAACAAATCTCATCTAACAATTCCATAACAGTTCCATGCTCAGCTCTGTGTCTGTGTGGGATTTGTACAGCAACATAGCTTTGTTAGAGACAGAGTAGATGGGTATAAATATTATTTCATTCAATTCTTCACCTCCATATCCATAACAGCTCTGTGAAATTTATTCTTCACATCTAACAATTCCCATAACAGTTTCATGCTCAGCAAGGCTCTGTGTCTGTGTAGATAGGGATATTAATATTTTTTTCCTTCATAACAGTTCCTGTGTCTGTGTGGGATTTGTACAGAGCACAGCTCTGAGATAGGGACTAACAGTTAGGGTATAATTAATTCTTCACATCTATTGAGTGTCTAGATGTTATTTCATCCCTATGCCATGACAGTTTCAATTCTGTATTTGTATGGAATTTAAAACTTGTCTGAAAAGTGGCAATCAATGCCTATTGTTTCTATATAAACGTTTCAACATATGTTCAACATAATTTAAAACTTGTCTGAAAAGTGGCAATCAATGCCTATTGTTTCTATATAAACGTTTCAACATATGTTGAACATATGTTGAAACGTTTATATAGAAACAATAGGCATTGATTGCCACTTTTCAGACAAGTTTTAAATTATGTTGAACATATGTTGAAACGTTTATATAGAAACAATAGGCATTGATTGCCACTTTTCAGACAAGTTTTAAATTCCATACAAATACAGAATTGAAACTGTCATGGCATAGGGATGAAATAACATCTAGACACTCAATAGATGTGAAGAATTAATTATACCCTAACTGTTAGTCCCTATCTCAGAGCTGTGCTCTGTACAAATCCCACACAGACACAGGAACTGTTATGAAGGAAAAAAATATTAATATCCCTATCTACACAGACACAGAGCCTTGCTGAGCATGAAACTGTTATGGGAATTGTTAGATGTGAAGAATAAATTTCACAGAGCTGTTATGGATATGGAGGTGAAGAATTGAATGAAATAATATTTATACCCATCTACTCTGTCTCTAACAAAGCTATGTTGCTGTACAAATCCCACACAGACACAGAGCTGAGCATGGAACTGTTATGGAATTGTTAGATGAGATTTGTTTGTGAAGAATAAAATTTAAATCTATACTTAATATTCCTATATTTAACAGAGCTGTGCTTGCCTCACACAGACACAGAGCTGAACATGGAACTGTTAGATGAGATTTGTTTGTGAAGAATGAAATTTAAATCTATACTTAATATTCCTATCATGTAACAGAGCTGTGCTTGCCTCACACAGACACAGAGCTGAGCATGGAGCGGTTATGAAACTGTTAGATGAGATTTGTTTGTGAAGAATGAAATAATTTTTAAATTTATACTTGATATCCCTATCTCTAACAGAGCTGTGCTGTTTTGCTCTACACAGACACAGAGCTGAGCATGAAACTGTTATGGAATTGTGAAGAATTGAATATTCCGTCTCTAACAGAGCTGTGTTGTTTTGATGTTATTAGGTACAAATCCCCACACAGACACAGAGCTGAGCATGGAATTGTTATGGAATTGTTAGATGAGATTTGTTTGTGAAGAATAAGCCTTTTTGATATTTCCTCAAGACAGGAAATTTGTGACAATGTTTGTATCACCGACAGGAATAATTATTACAAGATTACAGATCACAGAACATGTGGCAAATATTATTATAGTGATGGCCCATATGTTGCAGAGTATGTATGCAGGGAAGTGTTTGTAACAGCAGAGCTTGAAAAATACAGAAACACATCCAAATTATATAGGTACAAATCTCACACATAGATATAAAGCCTTGTTGATATTGTTATTGTCATAATCCCTATCTCTAACAGAGCTGTGTTGTGTAGGTTGCTTTGAAAATATTATTTACCCCTTGCTGATATGTTATGGATAAGATGTGAATAATACATACCCTAATAGGTACAGTTTTGCTGGAATGTATGTTGAAACGTTTATAAAGGAACAATGCTCTGTCAAAAAAATATTGAGTATAGATTTACAAAAATTTATTTACTAGATATTATTTCATTCTCTGTGTTCTTTATGACAATTACCTATCTATAATAATTCCAAGCTCAGCAAGGCTCTGTGTCTAATATCTATATTCATGACAATCACCTATCCATAATAATTCCGCTCTGTATCTGTGTAAGATTTGAATCCTGTTCCCAATAATTATATCACCGCACAGCTTTGTTAGGTATAGGGCAATCACCTATCCATAATTTGAATCCTGTTCCCAATAACAACATCACCGCACAGCTCTGTCAGGTATAGGGATATTGAGTATAGATTTATGGAAAATATTATTTCTGTATCTGTATCTAATATCTATCCTCATGACAATCAATTATCCATGATTTGAATCCTGTTCCCAATAACAACATCACCGCACAGCTCTGTCAGGTATAGGGATATTGAGTATAGATTTATGGAAAATATTATTTCTGTATCTGTATCTAATATCTATCCTCATGACAATCACCTATCCATGATTTGAAGCTTGTTCCCAATAATAGCATCACTGCATAGTTTTGTCAGGTATAGGGATATTATAAATTTATTGATAAATATTATTTCTGTGTCTGTGTCTAATATCTATCCTCATGGCAATCACCTATCTATGATTTGAATCCTGTTCTCAATAACAGCATCACAGCACAGTTCTATTAAATATAAAAATATTATAAATTTATTGATACTGTGTTTGTGTCTAATAGAATATTGAATATCTATCTTCATGGCAATCACTTATCTATAATAATTCCAAAGCTCTATATCTGTGTGAGATTTGAAGCTTGTTCCCAATAACAACATCACCGCACAGCTCTGTTAATAAATATTTTTGTATCTGTATAATTGAATCTTGTACCTAATAACAAAAATATTGAGTATCTTCATGGTAATCACCTATCCATAATAGTTCCAAAATTTGAAGCTTGTTCCCAATAATTATATCACCGCACAGTTTTGTTCATGGCATAGTTCTAAGTTTAGCAAGGATCTGTATATTTGAATCCTGTTCCAATAACAGCATCACTGCACAGCTCTGTCAGGTATAGGGATATTGAGTATAGATTTATGGAAAACACAGCTCTGTTAAAATTGTTTCCCAATAACAGCATCACTGCACAGCTCTGTCAGGTATAGGGATATTATTTCATGGCAATCACCTATCGATAATAGTTCTAAGCCCAGCAAAAATCTGTTTCTGTGTGGGATTTGAATCTTGTTCCCAATAACAGCATCACCGCACAGCTGTCAGGTATAGGGATATTGAGTATAGATTTATAGAAACCACAGTTCTGTATGCATTATTATTTATATCTGTGTCTGTGTAATTGAATTTTGTACCTAATAACAGCAGATCTTCCATGACAATCACCTATTAAGCTCAGCAAGAATCTGTATCTGTGTAGGATTTGAATCCTGTTCCCAATAACAGCATTATTACACAGGGATCTAGATATAATTTCATGGCAATCACTCCTATCCATAAATCTGTGTAGGATTTGAATCCTGTTCCCAATAACAACATCACTGCACAGCTCTGTTAGGTTTAGGGATTAGATATTCATCATCACAACATGCAGCAGAGCTGTTCATAATTAATAAGATTCAGAACAAACCTCTATACCAACAAATATTATAAACACATCACCTCTTGCTCATGCAAAAGCTGAGATAGACCCGCTTGTAGAATGGCTTCACTTTTATGAACTTCCAGACAGTTTGAATTCTGTTTCAAATTTAAGAAACCTGAAATACATAAGCTTTGGGAGTTTTGTTTGCAACCCGTACAATCCTACATTTGTAGACAATATATTGCACAGTCCCGAACTGCTGAAGCTCCAATTGCAGTGTATGATATGGAATCGTGGAATCCATTCCATCGCTTGGAATTATGATTTTATGCAGTGCGTGCCTTGTAATGGTACTTGTGATATTAATTGTATTAGAATAGGTGTGACAGAATCCATGGACTTAACTTATAATCTGGTGGAGGTTCCATCTACAAAAAAAATATTTTGTGTAAAAACTCAAATTATTTAAGTCCATCTTGTATTGAATGAGCCAGAATTGATATTGTTTTTAAGCAGGTACATAATCAACTCATTAAAATATAAACCAGAATTTACATCCAATTTTCCTGCCTCATCAAGTATGGAAATTGTTGTGTCCCATGTTATGTCATCAACAGGCCACCTGCTGTTTGTATAAATTCTATGATCATGGAAAAATTTGTAAAACCTAAATTTTTCTAAACTTGAAGTACTTTTTGTAAAAAAAGCAACATATTTTCCCCAATAACAATGCAACACGTATGCATCAATTCTATGCCAGTATGTATTGGATTCAAAATCATCATATTCAGAACCCAATTCTATGCTCACATACCCAAACCCAACATCACTGTCAAGTACCCATCTTGCCTCTGTTTCATTTTGCACTTTAAAAAAATCATACTCTGATAGATTTTCAAATTTTTTCCTAAAACAATCCAACAGGTGGTCTGATTTTATATATCTTGCAATATTTCTTCTTTCAAAATATGTTTGCATGTTCAGGTCCTGGAAGATATTATTCTGATTGTTTTCAACGTTGAAACATTTGGTAAATATTTACTGCTGTTGAAACAGCCCAGCCAAACATGTAATGTTGTTTGCAGGTTGATTCAAGATGCAAAGATATTTCCAGATACATCAAATCCAAATCTCTTGTTCCTGAATTTAAATTGAGATTCTCAAAATTGTAAAATATTTCCTGGGGTCCAATTCAAAATTCTATGCTTAATAAAAAATATCAGTTGGGTTCAGCAGTGTGCTTTGTATATTTTGTGTGTGTATATATGTATGTGTGTTAATATTTTTGGCTTTGGTATTTATATAAAATTTCTTGGGGTTCAAATCAAAACTCTATACTGGATAATAATTTGTTGCAAAAACATGATGCAATATAAATAAACCAGAAATAGGCCACAACTTGGCCACAAGTGGACCGGAAGTAGGCAAACCGGAAGTGGACCGGAAGTAGGCAAACCGGAAGTGGACCGGAAGTAGGCAAACCGGAAGTAAACCGGAAGTGGACCGGAAGTAAACCGGAAGTAAACCGGAAGTGAACCGGAAGTGGACCGGAAGTAGACCGGAAGTGGACCGGAAGTAGACCGGAAGTGGACCGGAAGTGAACCGGAAGTGGATATGCGTGGGTGGGTGTGGGTGGGTGTAGGTGTGTGTGGGTGTAGGTGTGGGTTTTATAAGCATCTTGGCTTAATTTTAAGTGTGGTCAAAAAAAATATCAAGAGGGGCATATTTTTGACAAGTTTATGGACAACAATCTCACAGAAGTGTCTTTTTGTAAGTATAGACAAGGGGGCTCTTCCTTTCCGAAAAAGCTCTTCCTTTCCGAAAAATTCTTGAGGGCATTTTTACAAAAATCTTGGATTAGGCAAGAGTTCCACACTTGAGCAAAAAGCTCATATGGGCATGTTGAGCAAGTTTTAAGTATAGCAAAGCTGTTTGAGGGGAGCTCTTCCTTTCCGGTCCTGTCCGTAGTATCAAACACACTACTTACATGAACAGAGTTGCCAATTATTACAATGGATATAAGATAAAATTTGCTCGTGATTGTGCTTAGGTGCCTTACTAGTAGATGATTTCTTATTTTCTTTTTAAACTGCTTATGACTGTAGTTCATGGGGGAAAAAATCAAGCATACCTATTTGTGCGACATTCGCTGAGGATATTGGAAAGAGCAAACTTTACTATTTTTTGGACTGAGAATTTGCTCTTAAAAATATGGTCTACATTACTTACATTTCATTTCATTTGTTTTTATAGGAAAGATAGGCTGATTTCCACTATTATTGTTGAATTTAGCTGTTTACCTGTACGTTACCTATATAATGTATATATCTTTCTTCCAGATGTTTACAGACAGGTTCTCCGCAGTAGCTTTGGACAGGGCAGTACGCCTCCACTCGTCCGCGAAAACCGCCCCTGTCTACCTCTACCACCTCACTCACAGGGGTGCACAAAGTGCTGCCGACGTGCTAGGAGCAACTGAAGATTTGGGTAAGATTTCTTTCTCGTTTATTCTTGAAAAGGATTCTTCACTGTTGGTTATTTCATATCAAATCTACAGACTTTTGGACTCCGTGCTCTCCTATTTTCACGGTAATTTTGAAATTGAAACAGTCCATGGAGTGAACCAAAACTAACAATTTCTTTGTTTTGTACGTTGTTATTGATGGTTGAAAAATCATAAAACGCCAGATTTTCCAATCATTTTTAGAAATAACATACAGAGATGAGACTACTGTCATTTTAAAGCTCTTAGTATGAAATACAATAAATCTTTTTTGTATTTTTCAAAAGTTCAAAAATATTTCATTCTTGGCAACTCAAAAACACCCCTTCTAATAAAAAAAAAATATATGCTTGTGTTCACATGTTGTCGGAATTATATTCCATAGCTTCCTAATTGGTTTTAATGAACCCTTATCTTATCCGTTATGCTCATAACTAGACCCTGGATTTTTATGTAATATCAAAGTGCAAAATATGTACATAAATATGTAACAATAACTGATAAAATATGTACCCAAAGGATATGTAGCTAAATATGTAGTATCAAAGAATATGTAATATTAATAACATAAGAATATCCAAGCAATTCCAAGAGTTATGCTAGATATTTATTTTATTTGAACATATTCAACATAATTTTAAGGATATAAGGGTTTAAATTAAAATTTGTATCAAATTTATAAACTCTAAAAAGCACAGCAACGTGTACATATTTAAGGAACAAATTTTGTTAACTATTAATTACTTTTCACATTGCAAATTATTGTATAATACAGGGTGATCCAAATTGATGGAACACATTTCAAATGCACATTTCTAGAAATAGAACAAGCACATTTATTATGCTCTATGTGCAATACATAATCAAGGTACAGAAGTTTACAGCACTGTTCATTATTTGAATAAAACATCCAGTAGATGGCACCATCTTGAGGAGAAAATTCTTAGGATCTCAAAGTCACTATGGCGCAGAAAATCGGCAGGAATGGTCTCTATCTCCTTCCAGATGTTTCCCCTTGAGGTCAGCAGTTGTTTCCTGTCTTTTATGTAACCCTACAGGAAGTAGTCCTGTGGGGTTATATCTGGCGATCTGGATGGCCAATTGATATCACCGAATCTGCAAATGAGACGACCAGGGAAATAGTATCGAAAGGTTCTCATTGCAACTATTCCTGTATGACTAGTGGCATCAACGTGTTGCACTCACATTTGTTGAAGAAGAAGGGAACGAAAAACGAACGTGATTAACATGACGTAGCGCTCAGCTGCGACTGTTACGGATGGGATATTGCTCGAGTGTATTCGTCTAACGTAAAATGTTCTCTACACTACGTGACGTTCGAGATTGACTAGATGAAGGTTTCTTGTTGGCATTAGCTGTCTACGGGCGTCTTTCACAGCAAAGAGGACCATCTTCTGAGATGATGCTTCACGCTTCTTGAAATGTTGTCTGAATGGCCTTTGATGGAGTTTCCACTAGTGAGGAACGCTTCCACATCATAAGCAATTTCAAGCGGAGTCCGCAGCACTATAATTCATTAGAACAACAAAATGAAAATGTAATTAATATAAACTCCCAAGCCCAGGCTTCCAAGTACAATGCATTTGAAAAATATTAGAATTTTCCTACTGTCTGAGAATACAAAATAAAATGTGTCTCATTAATATGGATCACCCTGTATGTAAATATGTAAGAGAGGTCTTTGTAACTTTCGAAACAAATTGTAAAAAAAGGCGTCTACAGAAAAAATAATCGAATGAAAATACATAGCAACTTTTGTACTTTTTGTACAAGGGAACTCGCTACGTACAGGAAAGTAGCTTTCTTGTCCTCCGATGTGAAGTGTCTAGGTGCTTTGACTAAACTTGAAAGCGAAACGTATATATGTAACCAGAAGGGGCGGGGGGATAAACTCTAGCATCTTTCGATAAATAACAGTTCCCGTTTTTTTGTGTGTGTCTTCAGCCTGTCTTTCGACTTGGCAGTCAATTTTAGGTGACTGTAAGAATTAAGCATCTCATTGATTAGAAATATGACATCACATGAGCTACAAATTTTCTTCATCATGTTTCAGAGATCGAAAATATAGGAAAAAGGATCAAGATAGAAAACAAGTACCGAAATATATTGTATTATGTAAAGTAAATTAGCAAATATGTAAAATATGTAATATCCTGGCAACTATGTGAAAATATGTAACATAAAACTTCATATAAAGTGGACTTAAAACAACAATAGAAGACTAAAAGTGGTAAACGCTGTAAGTGCCACAATAATTCAAACACCGTTTTCCACGTTAAACTGTGAAATGTGCCATGCTTTATAATGTGGCAAACTTGAAAAGTGGCTGATAGCCCTCTACGTAGTTCAAAGGGCATGTAAAAAGGTCACTAGTGTGCACGTTCTTACGGGCTGATGTGCGGAACCATGCGATTTCCCAACACTTTCGCTTTTGGCACTTACAACGTTTACCACTTTTAGTCCTCAATTCAATTTAATACATTAAGCAAAAATCATGTTTGTTATATAATTCGTTGACATTTTCGTGTTCAAGGTATGTGTCTAGAAAGGAATAGAATATGTAATTGCATACAAATCAGGGCTCTACTCATAAGAAGAGCAGGTTGTTTCATCTGACGAGTTGCAACGTTCCTTTCTGCTTCCAGGCGTGTCCCACTGCGATGATCTCCAGTACCTCTTCAACATCTCCGCCTACTTCCAGCATCCGGTCAGTGAAGACGAGGACCAGCGGATAATAGACAAGATGGTCTCTATGTGGACAAACTTCGCCAGAACCGGGTGAGCATTCCAGCAAGCTTTAATATAGAGCAGGGCTCGAAATCCTTGGGGGGACAAGGGGGATTTCCCCTCCAACCAACAATCTTAGCCTCAAGAATGATTGATTGATTTGCTTTATTTTACTTCGCTTTTTGTGCCACTTGTGGGTAATTTGCGAAAATGGGGGTGAGTGATGACATGATGGACACTCACAAACATCCATGCCCAGGACGGAATTCGAACCTGGGACCCCTGGTGTCGTAGCTGGATGTGATAATCACTCCGCTACGGGGACCGGCTAAAAGTGAAGCGAGAATGCAATACAAATATAATAATGATACTCAATTGATTTACATTATTAGAAAGCAAAACTGAACAAACACTTATACATAATAAACTATTTCAACTTTTTTTGTAATTTATTGACATCTTTAACCAGTTATTAAAGGAATTATAAATATCTTTTAAAAATATAAAATTAATTCCTCTATACATTTTTAAAAATTTAGTAATTTACTTTCATATCTAATAACATCATATAATTTTCATATCCATCTATCTATATATATAAAAATGGATGTATGTGTGTGGATGTGTGTGTTTGTTTGTTCCAGCATAACGCCTGGAGCAATTTCAACCGAACTCAGTACACGTATCTCTTGCAATCTGGAACGAAATACTGTGGGGGTACGACACCTCTCGCAACCCTAGAGGTGAGGGTGGGAAGGGGGTGACATGTAAAACGACCGATATTAGTGTGGAATCCATAGTTTTCGGGGTAGCTAAGATGAATAGTGACTCTCCCAATGCCGTTCAACTCCAAGTTCATTACACTATAGTTAACTAACTAACTAACTAACTCTCTAGCCTTCTTAAACCCGAAGGTTCATGGCTGCAGCAACACAGGCCTTCCATGTTTCCCTATTTTGAGCAAGTTCTATATACTCTTTTCCATCCCTACCGATTTCCCTTAGGTCCATCTCAACGTTGTCCCTCCATCTTCGTCTTGGCCTTCCTACAGGTCTCTTACCATCAGGTTTCCCAACAAGAATCCTGTAAACTCCTCGTTCCTCTCCCATTCGTGCCACATGGCCTGCCCACCTAAGTCTTCTTGATTTAATTATTCTAATAATATCTGGACATGAATACAAATTATGTAGTTCTAAATTATGTAACCTTCTCCACTCACCTGTCTCCTCATCCCTTTTAGGTCCAAATATTTTCCTAAGGATCTTATTTTCAAATACTCTCAATTTATGTTCCTCTTTCAATGTAAGGGACCAAGTTTCACATGCATATAATACTACAGGCAAAATTACTGTTTTGTATATTTTAACTTTCAGTTTTTTAGATATTAAACGAGAAGACAAAAGTTTATGAAGAGAGAAGTAACATGCATTTCCTGAATTAAGCCTACTTTTTATTTCCTCTTTAATATAATTTTCATTTGTTAATATTACTCCTAAGTATTTGAATTTGGAAACTGGTTCAAACGAGTTGTTATCGTTAATTAGATTTTGATTATTACCTAACACTTGGTTTCGGCCTGTAAGCATATATTTAGTTTTCTCTTTGTTAACTTCCAAACCTATCTCTTTAGCAGTTTTGAAAAATATTTTAGCATTATTCTTAATTGTATTCACATCATCCCCCAGTAAGTCTACATCATCTGCATATGCTAACAACTGAGTCACACCATTTAATTTTAGTCCTTCTTTAGTTTCTTTTACCTTCCTAACAGCATATTCTAAGGCAAAATTAAAGAGCAATGGAGATAATGCATCTCCTTGTTTTAACCCATCATGAATTGTAAATTTGTCAGACATATTAATACCCACACGAATTTTACTTTCTGTTTCACTGGTGCATACTTTTATCATACTAACAAGCTTCTTAGGTATTCCAAACTCAACTAATATATTATATAGTTTATCTCTTTTGACTGAATCATAAGCTTTTTTGAAATCAATGAATAGCTGATGGACATTTTGATTATATTCCCACTTTTTTTCAAGTGTCTGTCTGATGTGAAAAATTTGATCTGTAGTTGATCTGTTACGTTTAAATCCACATTGATAATCACCTATAATTTCATTAGCATATGGGGTTAGTCTTGTTAAAAGAATGTTAGATAATATTTTATATGTTGTTGAGAGTAGAGAAATTCCACGGTAATTATTGCAGTTCATTTTATCACCTTTTTTAAACACAGGAACAATTATGGATTCTTTCCACTGTTGAGGGATTTCTTCTTTATTCCATATTAAACAGATTAATTTATGAATTTGATACATTAATGAATTTCCACCATATTTAATTAACTCAGCTGGTATTAAATCAATGCCAGGTGCTTTGTTATTCTTTAGCCTTTTAATAGCATCTTTAACTTCAGTCAAGTTGGGTTCTGGAACTAAAGGTTCTGCTGTGTGTACTTCATTCACTTCTGATTTATCTCCTACATGGACATTTAAAAGGTCATTAAAGTAGTTCTTCCATCTATTTAGAATATCACTTGGGTCAGCTAGAAAATCACCGTCTTTATCTTTTATCAAGTTTACTTTAGGTTGCCACCCCTTTCTAAATTCATTTACACCTTTATATAAATCTCTGATATTTTTATTTTTGCTGTTTGTTTCAATTTCGTTAATTTTGGTTTTCAAGTAATCTCTTTTTTTACTTCTAAACGTGCGGTTAACTTCTCTCTTTATTCTATTATAATTGTTTAGATTTGTATAATCAGAGTTATTTAACCACCTAAGTCTAGCCTGATTTCTTATTTCTATTAGATTATGACATTCATTATCAAACCATGGCTTACTTTTTCTCGGTTTATGGTATCCTATACTTTCTTTAGCTGCTGATTCTATTGCATTACGTATGTGCTCCCAATTCTTATTTACGTCTGTTTCATTTATATTTTCATCATCATTTAAATCCTGCAAAACATCAAATCTATTTGACAGTTTAATTTGGTAATCTTTCTT
The DNA here is from genome assembly GCF_977018435.1 of Lepisma saccharinum. Lineage (NCBI taxonomy): Eukaryota > Metazoa > Arthropoda > Insecta > Zygentoma > Lepismatidae > Lepisma > Lepisma saccharinum. The sequence continues at coordinate 14,621,557 of NC_139257.1, forward strand.
AATTCTTTCATCAGTAAACTTTCCTGTATCAAATTTTAGAACTTTTAGATTTTGTTGCTTATGATTTATCACTGAGAGTCTTTCTCTTAATTTAGCAATTACTAAATAATGGTCACTAGCACAGTCAGCACCTCTATGTGTACGAACGTCAATTATACTAGTATGCCTTCTCTTATCAATGAGAATATGATCTATCTGATTGTGAGTTTTACCATCTGGAGAAGACCAGGTATATTTATGGATATCTTTATGTTTAAAAGTGGTACTTTTCACAATTAAATTCTTTGAGGTTGCAAAAGTAATCAATCTTATACCATTATCATTACTTAATTCATGAAGACTTTCTTTACCAATCGTGGGTTTAAATGTCTCTTCTTTGCCAATTTGTGCATTACAGTCACCTAACAGAATTTTCATATCATACTGAGAAAATTTATCAAAGACCTGTTCTAACTCTGTATAAAAATCATCTTTAGTATTATCATCTTTATCTTCCGTTGGTGCATGTATGTTTATTAAAATAATTTTACACCACCTACCATGTAAAACTGCATATGATATCCTATCATTAATAAATTCTACTGTTTTAAGAGCCGATATAATTCTATTATTTATGAAAAAGCCTGTTCCAAAATTATGATTTTCAGTACCACCATAGAAAAAAGTATAATTTCTAGTTTTACAATTCCCTTCTCCTGGCCACCTAACTTCCTGGACAGCTACTACATCTAATTTATACTTAACTATCTCATTAACTGTACACTGAAATGCCCCAGGCCGGTAAAGGCTCAGAACATTCCAGGTGCCTAATTTAATATCCTTCTTCCTAACGTAGATCTTATCCTTAGTCCAGAGACCTCCCAAAGTAGTCCCCACACGGAGATCCGAACGGGGGACTATTTTACCTCCGGAATATTTTACCTTGGGAACATCCATGGCCTTATATTGTTGTTTCTTGACATGTGTTTTTACAGTGCAGAGTTGTCAGCTCTACGCCTAACCCCCAATATGAATGGAGGAACTACTACACAAGACGAACACAAACACATTAGACAGCACAACTACTACACAAGACACACACAAACACATCACAACTACAACAAAATATAAACACAAACACACCACACTACACTATAGTTAGAATTCATTATTTTCCTGACTAATAGAAGATTGGGATAAATATATACCCGGGCAATCAGCTACTAGTATATGTATAATTGTGAGTGTGTAGACTACGATCTCCCCCACCAATCTTCAGATTTCAAACTCTGATATAGGGCATCCCTTTCCTGCATTGTGGATCCATTATACGCTTTCTTGGGGCAATTACTCGAACTGGAACTATTATTTAATAACAAGACTTCCCACAACATAACATATTTACTGTATTTGCTGACTCTATCAGGCTTCTATGGCTGAAGTTAGGCAACATGCACGTACCTTAGATGGCCCTCCCACTTCCTGCATACTGCTGTACAATCACATACTTCACGAACCAACTATCTGCCTCGACCCATCCCTGCAGATCAGTGGCGTATTCTGAAAATTTGACCTGGTTTGGTGCAACAACTTTTATAAATACAGTTGAATACAGACGTGTGTCAAGGTGTATAGAAAATAATACTTGTAATTGAGAATTCCTTACAAATCAGATTTAGATACCATGCCATATCATTACTAAAATACTATAATTGTATCTATTTTGAGGAACAAGATGAACGTAATACAGTTATTTCTGTCATAAAGTAGTAAATTAATGAATCTAAAAGTTTGATTCTTAAATACATTACATTTCATACGTTATTAGTGAACACTTTGGTTGTGAAATACTACAGTACACACTGTAGTTTTATAGTTTTATTACCCAATTTTTAAAAATAGTCTAAAGTAGCATTTCATTTACTAATGACTATGCAAATATATAAGTGTTGCCGAAATCTGCAGATATTTCAGTTTTAGTTATACGAGATTACAAGATTACAAGATTAGCGTCCACTTCCCGTATAAATTTTACTTTCTGATCAAGCGGTAACTCTTCCTCTCTCTGTAATCCATGACTGAGCAGTAGCAACTTCTGTGACATTGTTGTAGCTTGGTTACGTACAAATCAACTGTACTCATGACAATTAGTACAACACCGAATTACGTAGAAAAGCATTACAAACAAACAAGGTTTAATTAAGACATTTATAAATTAAATTCTGCCGGGACCTACAGTAATTTACGTATAAAACAGAATAACGTAGAACTGACTTACGTGTAAAGCAGTCTCAATTGTATATAATTATTATTATTATACACCCCTATCTATATAAATTAGATGAAATAGGAATAAAAACACCAATGCAGGCATGCAAGTAAAACAAAAGAAGATGTCCGACAACTTCATATTTTTTCAGCAATTTATGTACTTTTCGTAAAATTTCCCTTTTTCTACTTAAATTAGATCTGTATATCCATTCCCCAAGGGAAAATTAGCTTCACGTAGCAATACTGCCTCTGCCAAGCGTGGCACAGAAAGTAGGAAGGAACAAACAGTTGTTTGCAGCAGTGGAACTGGTCGCGAGTTTCTAAATAGCCACTCGTCACTTTCACTTTCAAAAATCCTATTCATAAACAAACATTAACTGAAAACTCATCAAAAACAGATGTCATGGCGTTTTCTGAACACAATACGAATTGTCTTCTCCACAGGAACCCGACGCCTGACGTCAAGGAACTGAACGTGACGTGGAACTCCCTGGAGGTGTCGGAGGACCAAGCCCTGACCTTCCTCAAGATAGACAAGTCTCTCCAGATGAGCTCCTACCTTCGAGGCGCTGGGGTCCGCTTCTGGAACTCCCTCCCGGTGAACGAGAGGCAGTGGCGACTGTCGGAGACGCACGAGAGGGACGAACTCTGATTCTTTGTGTACGGCAATAAACTCTTATACTCGAGAACACCTTTCATTCCTATCCTACCTGCCTCATACTCTGTTGCTTCACAGAACTAAAGGTTCTTGGGACTGTCACTGGAATCTAGCTACGTTTCTTTTGTGCAATCGTTCAGGTATGAACAGATGTGAGTCGCAGTTGTCGTGCCTGTAGGACATCTGACTAGGTGGGAAACCTGGGTTGGATCCCTTCGGTAGGTGGTTTTAGATAGGGCCTTTTCAGACCTAAGTGGTTCTCTGTGGTTCATCACGTGCCTATGGAGACTTGACAGTCGTGGGAGAATTCTGTTCAAACTAGCCCTTTCACCATGAACGTGATTGACCATGTGTTGAACAGCACAAGGCACATGGTATAGGTTACTTATCTTTTTAAAGAACTGACATAAACGGCTGTGTATTTCCACTTTTGTTCCTTGGTTTATTGGAAAGTTTCTAAAACTATATCCCAAGAAAAATATATCTGCTAAGATATTCTAAATATAGCAGTTAATATCTGTACAACTTAAATGAGAGCATCAACTTAAGCTCAAAAGAAGCATGTAAAGGTACGATAAAGTCTTTTACTGGGGCATTTGGAATGTGAAATACATCTTTTGTGAATATTATATGAAGCGCAACTAGCGAGTCTAGATTATAAGTTTGTGGCTCACAACTCGTTCCCGTAGCTCAGAGGTTTTAGGTTGCGACGGAGTTACGTGTCCCTGGTATATTTGGCGCAACAAATGGCCTGCTCAAAGAAGCGCCGCACCCAGGACTCCTGCCTCCTCATGTCGCCGTACTCCGACGGCTTCTCGTGGCTGCGTTGGGCAGAACTGGACTTCTTTCTGGCTTCATACTTCAGGCTTTTGCCGTCTTGTTTCGGAGCAAGGGCTGCTCTTTTGGGTGACTGGGTTTTCCCTCGTTTCCTTCTCGACGTCGAAGCAGTCTTCGCTTTGTTCGCGTTACGCTCATCGCTGCTCCTGGCGACGTGCGCTTGGGTAGATCGTTTCGAGCGACGCAAGCTGTCGGACGGATCGGGTGCGAGACGCGGTTTCTTGTTGACGGACTTCTTTTGGTCTGCGGCGTGCAGTGGCGCCGTTCTGGCGATGGCTTGCACGCCGACGACGGTTTCGTGCCGACTCGTTCCGTCGGACGTGTTCGGTTTCTCGACGGGTCTCTCGGCCTCCACGGTCGGACGACGGATGCCGACGCCAACGCTCGTTGGCACTCTCGGAGGTTTCTTGTCCGTCGATTCGGCCCTGCTTTCTTTCGTGCGGAGTTCTATCCCGTTGCGTTCGGTTCCAGGAACCGTTGCGGGCGACTCTTCTGCTGCGGTGCGCTGTTCGACGACAACCTCTCCCGAGGACTCTTCGCTGGGTAGGTTCAGAGACGAGGAAGAGTCCGCCAGCGCGTGGATCGAGATGGACGCCACGAGATCGCTGCTGGACTCTGGCGGGAAGCGACCGGAAGCCGTTCCGCCGAACTGTCTCAGCCCTAAGGTCTCCGGCGAGAACAGCTGGTAACGATCCGGGCTCGAAAACCCAGCGGACCTCAGCTCGTAGCTCAACTCCAACGTCGACTCCGAACCGAAAGACGCACTCGAGGTCTTCGCACCCACCGCTTCCAGCTTGGACGCCGTTTCCGGAGACACGATTCTTTTGATCCTCGTCGACCTGGAGCTTTGAAGGATCTTGAGGATCATGCAGACGAGAGCCGCGGTCTGCTCCCGGGCGAGAGGGTTGCCGTCCACCGTGGCGAGCGACGTCCTGGCCAGCAGGGAGAGAGCGGCGGCCTCAAGGGCGGCGCCGAGAATCCCGGACGTGATTCCTCGAGTCTCGACATCCACCGAACGCGCACCGGGCATCGCCTTGACGCAGACCATCGCAGGGTTGGTCCACACTTCCTCGATGTGGCTGTGCTGGTTCACGGTGTTCAGGATCTCGAAGGCGACCGTCTCCAGCACGGAATCGTCTTTGCCGATCATGCTGATGGCGACTGCTTCCAGCGCCGTCCTGAGGTCCGCCAGGGTAACGTCTACTCGAGGCGCCCGCGTGTCGTAACCTGTTACGTTCACTTCCGGTACCGAGACTGAAGCGGGTGATTCTTCTAGGAGCGAATCGGAACTTGACTTGTTCATTTCTACCTGCGTGACTACGTGGAGCGAAGACTGATAATCCGACGGACGTCCGGCACATTCCGTGGCTGAACGTTCTGCAAATATTCGTAAAAATCGGCCACTCCTAATTACAAGCACCGCTACATTATATTATCAGCGAAACAGTTATAAAAGGATTGATTCATTTCGTTTATTTTACTTCGCTTTTCTGCCACATTTGGCAGGGCACTCGAAAATAAATACGCAGAAATATATGACGTAAGTAAAATTTCAATCTACATATGCAGGCATGTAACCAAACTACTTTTATATACGAGATATTTTGCACACTGAACTCGAAATTCATCACCTCAAAGTTGATGCGTCAATTGGAACACTGAAACGTGTGCAATTTTGGTTTCTTATAGACTCTTAACAATATTTGAATCCGATTTCATTTCACAAAATTTTATCTTTGTTCCTTTCGTAATCTCCTTAATAGCAAAATCTTGCTAACCAATATCTCTTTATAATATTATGCTTTTAGTATTTATCTCACAATATGTACTTCAACATTCATTTGGAATGGATATTGAACAAAATTGTAGAAATGATCCACTCAAGGTGGTTTAATAGAAAGACCAATGAGGAGTATTCATTTCATAATTTACATTATTAATCAATATGGAAAAGGAAGTGACTAGAGGGGTTCAAGCCCCAAAAATATCTGTGATGTGGTAGTACTAAGATATTCTAAAATATTTGGCCACTTGTTTTATATTTCGGAATAACGGAATAGAATTGATACGTAAATAGCTAACTGATCTATGATGTAATGAACAAATTGCAATATAATTCGAATATAATATGGTAACTCTCATGCAAAAGTAAGTTAAATATAATCCGATTGTGAAGTACAAATGACAAGCAAAATGTCATGGACATTTCAACCTTTGCAAATCACTGGGTTATGCGAGATCCCGAAATTTTGGTACTGGAATCGGTAAGAAAATCTCCCCGTCGCGATTCGAATTTCGTGAAATTAGTTTCTGATTTTCGTGATTCTGAAAATTGGGTAAATTGAAATGATTTAGCATTAACCCCAGCTCACCCGTGCCGTACGAGAAACTTACTTACACGAAAGGGGGGGGGGAGTGCTCACAGGCCCGCCATTCATTTAATCACTAAAATTCAAGGAATACTTTTGTTATTGAATCACTGCTTCCTTATTATACAGGGTGACTTGTAATTAGACGTATTCCCTGAAAGGGGTTAAAGTAGAGACAATTTCCACATGAAAGACTTAGTTTAGAAGACACCGGTAAACTCGCAAGAAGAGCTCAGGGAGAGGATCTTAACAGCTGGTGAACACATCAAGGACACCATCACATCACGAGTTAAGAGACCAAATGTCCGTAAAAACCTGCGTGCCTGCATTCGTAACGGAGGTGCCCACTTTGAGCAACACGTATAATGTTCTTTAATTGTATTGTTCATTGATTCCAATCACATGAAGATGAATGAAGTATTATATCTTGTACACAAATGTGAATGTTAGCAACATTTGTACCTTGTTGGATAGCAGATGTCACAAGGAAGTAATTTAAGTAATTTGTACGCTTCGTGTCGTACCATTTTTGTTATTAATACGTTGCCAAGTAAACTAAGAGTGCATTTTTTTATCACCACTTGTAAGTTTAGAGCCACCCGTTCCTTACATGTGATTGTTATTTGGGAAAAACTTTTTTTTTTTCAACGAACCACTTATTTGTTAGCTATCAGAAAACGCTGAAATAAGTTCCATACAATGAGCAGTTTTTTCTCAATTCATCTTTTTATGTGGAAAATTGTCATTAAAAAAATATAAATTCGATTATCTCGAAAACTACTAATTTTCGGACAGGGTATTATATGGTCATATTTATTGCAAATTGTCTCTACTTTAACCCCTTTCAGGGAATACATCTAATTACAAGTCACCCTGTATATAATAATTACAAAAATTACCATCATTAATAAAAAATAATAACAAATTATTGCGCGAGTGTCTCACATGTATTATATTATTCACTGAAACTAAAAAGAACCACGATAATATATTTTTATTAATGCTTTCTTGTTCATAGAGGTGTATTTTTTATTAATTGCAATAGTTACCACCAGCTGGTCCTGATAAGCCAAGCAAGTGCACTTTGCTCCAATTTACATTATATTTATATTTTTGTGAACAAAAGTAATATAGAAATATTGAAAACACATTAGGGAACAATGTAATTTATTTTAATTTTGTTATGAAACTTTTCAAATAATATAAAATTCAACATTTATATCTTTTTCCAAAATATATGTAAAGATTTTACACCTTAAATGCACCATATTTAATCCATTCGAAGAAGAAAAGAAAGTGTTTAAGGGTATTATCGAAGGTGGGGATTTGGGATATCCAACTTTTAGATACTAGACCTTAATTGACATGTGGGTTCTGGGAGAGTTACTGAATTAAATTTCGGGGAGGACAGTGTCAAGGGATTTCTGTAGTGGAGGAGAGAGAGTTCGAAGATTAAATTTTGGAGACTGTATTTAGCGATATGGTATCCACACGTTTTCGACCTCGAACGTTCTAAAAGAGAAGCTGGAAAAGACTAAGAAAGTTTTGGCATCCTATTAAATGAATATTCTTGAAAGCCTGCAAAGAAATGGATGTAAAAATTTTCTTCCTCGCTTCGCTCGCAATTATGTTTTGCTATGATGAGTGTTTGGCGCTTTAATGAGGTGAATGTGAAGTTTTTATACTATAGCTGCATTACAAGACAAGCGATATTCTCGATTATGATCAACGATTTTAGGGGTGGTCTTGAGTGAGGAGCTCCCTGTTTAGGGAGGAGGGGCAGATCAAGTATAGCATTCAGTAAAGCTAAGAAAAAAGTTACTTTCGGTAGACACGCTGTCGTAATTAAATACTTTGTGCGGATTACGAAATTGTTTGAGGGTGCGTATGATACGATTTGGGGGGACGTGGGTGACGCATGACATGATTTTTGGGAGGATGCGCCATTGACCTTGGAGGGGATGGACACCCCTGCCCCCGGGTAAGCTAGGTTTAAAAGTGCTTAAGTGAAAATTGCAGATAAATCTCGGTGTTTTATTCCTGAAATGTCAAAGGGGGCAAAAGTACCGGGTGGCCAGAATTAAAGTTACCCAACTCAGAGCCCTCTGTAGCCTGTTTGAGGCATCGTAGAACCAGAGCGTATAGAAGAAATAGTGTGCGCACTCCCGGAGTTGCCGTGGTCCACCGCGTAGATGGCAGTGGTGATGTTTGAGAGGGCGCGGAAGATGCTCGCGTTGCTTACATAAGAAACAAAAATGCATGTTACTTACGTTTGGAGAAAAGCTCAGCAGATGGATAGTTTGGAGAATTTCGGAGATGATTTTGCTGTCTTCGAGGCACTTAATTCCTTTCTTATCTCCTTGGTTCGGAAGAAAAATCGACATTTCAGATAGTGAAATACGAGTTTAGGTAGCGTACGCAGCACATGATCTTTACAGCATCCTAATTGCGAAGTTTTTACAGCATATATTTAAATTGTCCAAACACTCAAAAAATATATCACCCCATAAACTATTAGCACATGATATTTTTTCTGCAACAAATTCTTCCACTCGTAACAGCACATCATAAACACTTTTCGATGCATAGGTAGGGTATTTACAGCCGTCACCCGAATCATAGTCTTGGATTAGCGTATAGAGGCAGGTACATTAGTTGGTTCCCTGTGCAGAAAAGTTGTACACAGTATACAATCCGTCACTTTGGAAATATACCGCACTATGTATCCTGCCAAATGATATGCCAAGTATTCTTTACCAACACTTTGTTCATTTAAGTTCGGTATGTTGTTTTCCCAGTCCGGTATTTGAATTTCATCTTCAACAATGGAAATTTTTCCCCTTATTTTATTTTCAGCTTGCTTCTTCACCGAAAGATTTTTATTTTCTCTTGCTCTTGCCAGAGTTCGCATTTGATTAACAAAAGACGTCAGAGGAGATTCAGTCCTGTATTCACAGTTCCCGCCCGAAAATAAAGCAAGTTTTGCTGGTACGTAAATTGATTGCAGCATATGTAAGTGCAGAAAATCCACAGTGGAGGGATGATCATCGCAAGTGAACGACAGCAATATACCAAAATGGCGTTCTAGGGGATCTTGATTACATTTTCCTATCAAAACGTACTTGTAATTGTTCTTCCACAAATATTCGGACACTTCTAAAGTACTTTCTAAAGTCACTCTTCCTGAAGCGAAGGAATTTCTATTATCTCTAAGGACAGCATTCCATTTTATTAAAGTTGTATGTGCTTCTGATTCTTTATATAGTGCCTGTGCAGGAGTGAATGAATTTAATGCGTCAACCAGGCAGTTTAGGTCCCTTGTGAAATTTTTCGTTGTTTCACTGCCTTCTAACCCCTCTGCATTAATACTCCGATAACATTTTATTCCATTAGCCACGATCTGCAGAACAGCTGCATTGCGAGTCTTACATTCATTCGTTGGAATGAATTAGGATCCAAATGAGCAGAGGTCACTTTGTAGCAAGCTTTCATACCGGAAAGTTCAGTAGATGAATCATGTTCATACACTTTTCTGTAAAATGAATAATCAACAATATCACCATTATAGTACACCTGCACTTTATCATGGAAGTTATTCCTTATGTATTTAAATATATGTGGTGCTTCTGAAAATGCCCAAAGCTTTCTACTAGAGTCAGCTGGATTGGGTATAGAGCACTTAAGATTGTTTCTGTTTCCGGAAATTCCTAAGCATTTCCATAACTTTTTGTTAGATTGGCTACCGTCAGATGTAAAACCAATAATTCTGATCCCTGCTGTATCTCATTCCTGTCTTACTTTTCAGTTGGCATTTCTTTAAGATTGTATCAATTACAATTTTTTGATTTTTGCTAAGAGACACGAACTGTTTTGACTGTGTGACCGTTGTCTTTAATTTAGCATCTTTAACGCCTTTTTCAAGCAAATTTATTTTAGCCTGTGCGACCTTTAGTTTATTCTGCGTTCTAATTAAATTACGTTTCTGATTCTTAAGTTTTTTCTTTAGCAATGCTATTGTATTGCTAGCATCCGCAGTGTGAAGCAAATCATCCTCTACTGATAAGCTTCATGATACATTGCGACGAGTACTTACTTCATTATCATCTGTCCGCAAGATTGCCTTTTCATGGGAGATTTTCGCTTCTTAACTGTCTTAGAGAGGTATTTGGGCAGATTAGGAAAATATGAGGAACTGCTTCTGGTTTTAATTTCCACCTTTGTCGTGGAATTTGTACTGTATCGCCATCCACTATGAACGAATCCACTTTCACTAAAAGGTCAGTGGAAAAATGAATATCACACACATAGCAATTATGACTTAGTTTTTTATCTTTTCTAGGGATGGCACTCTCCCATTTTGAGAGACCATTACTGTCTTTAGGTGGCCTAAAAAATGTCTACTGCCTGAAGAACAGCGGTCATATCCAGATCTACAGCCGGGTACGAAACACGTAGGCATCTTGTAGTTTTCGCTCGCTGCTGTCTCAAACACAATAATAATGCGTTGAACACAACATAAACTAGTCACAACAGATCAATCACAAATCTAACGACACTAAACTCAATAACGTAACAACGTTGTCATTAATAAAAGTACACAATGTTATTCTAGCACAACAAAACACAACACTCTACGTAAAGCGCGGCCGCACTGCAAGCAGAAGACGCTCGCAAGCGAAGGTGCTGCCAGTGTTTCGGTGGGGCACCGCTCTATTCACTTGCCTTACAGGAAGAAAACGAAGTGCACACACTTTCTCTTCTATACGCTCTGGTAGAACTCTGAAATTTGGTGAATCCACTATGCAGACCATGGGGAAGAGGATGGCGATAAAAAGAAAAGTAGTTCAATTTTCCGCCACCAGGTTGAAATGTGGCGCTGTACTTCCATGATGGGTTGTAATAATGACGTAAACTGCTCCAATTGGTTATGGATTTCCCTTTACCTTGCAATCTTGCAGTAAACGAGAGATTATTTTCTCGCAACTTCCAGCCACTAACAAATGTCTTTCTAATTAATAACTCGGCTAAATCACTTAACGTGAGTGCTGAACAAAAGTTCGGAAGTGATCACCATGCCATTAAATAAGGAAGAACGTGCATTGCTGGTGAAGTTGTTTTATCAGAACGGTAGTAATAGTGCAGATGCACTGCGAGGTTATCGTCATGCGAAAGGACTTCGAAAGGGGCCCATGACGACGCATGGGTTAAGAAAGATGATGAAGAAATTTGAAGAGACTGGAGATCTGGGTGTTGCAACAGGAAGGGGCCGTCGGCCAATTGCAGTAGAAGTTGTCACCGAAGTGGCTGTTGCAGTGGCGGATATTGGCGGCAGTTTACGTCATTATTACAACCCATCATGCAAGTACAGCGCCACATTGTGGCGGAAAATTGAACTATTTTTTTATCGCCATCCTCTTCCTCATGATCTGCATAGTGGATTCACCAAATTTCAGAGTTCTACGATGCCTCAAACAGGCTACAGAGGGCTCTGAGTTGGGTAACTTTAATTCTGGCCACCCGGTATACATAAATCTATGTTAGGAATGGTCAGTACTTAAATAGTGACAATAAGCTTTAATAAGTATAAGTATTTCAAAATATTGCTTGAAATAAATAAACAAATAAATAATAGTCATGCACACAAATGCGGTTTATGACAAGTATAAACCTTTCAAAATCCCTCTCGAAGGGATGTTTTAACGCTATTGAACACTGGGAATACTTTTGTTTCTCGAATTGTAACTGCCGGACCAGCACATCGAGCTGGTTGTGTGAATGTCCATTCATCAATTTCATCATTTCATCACTCATCCCCATCTTCGCAAATTAGCCAAGAGGCACAAGACGCGAAGTAAAATAAACTAAATCAATCAATCAATCGAATTGTAACTATAATAAATACATTCATAATTACTTCATCTAAATGTGTAACGTGTTTCTCGCTTATGACCGCTGCCAATTTTCAGAACACCCATTGTAGTCGAACACTCATGACGTAAAACGATCCGTTATCTGTCATATCTCGTCTACGGACACTGGTGCATATCCAATAACTTGCCTCCGTCCTTGACAGAGTCCGCAACGGCCCCTCTACAATCCGATCCGCGCGTCGGCGCCCGCCATTGACGTCAGAAGTCTCTGTAAACAGCGGTGAGTTGCACTTTGGTTAGTTAAAATAATACTGCACTATATGGTACACAGGAATCTTCTCCCCCTATAGTTTCCGTAATTATACTGCCCTGGGCGCTGGAAAAACGGGGCACAAAACGAGCAAAGAGATAGAACGCCGGGAAAAAAGTGAACGTCGTGATGGTCCGTGAAAGTATAAATTCCCTATTAAGATAATATTAATGCCACTTTCCATATCTAAAGAGAAAGACTGTCTTTCTGTAAGACTCTCGTCAAGTTTATACGTAATTCATAAATAACCGACCACCGTGACTGAGTTGTTAGCCCAGCGCTACGACGCTAGGAGTCCCGGGTTTGAATCCCGCCCTGGACATGGGTGTTCTTTCATCAATTTCATCACATCATCGCTCGCCTTCATCGTTGCGATTAGAAAAAGTTGAAGTTGAATAACATGAATCGATTGATTGGCTGTTTTAAGTCAATTTTATGCACAGTAAGGCTAATCGGGACTGGACCTACAGTTTAAAAGTGGAATCCGAGCCATTATGTGCCTCCACCAGGTATCGAACCCGGGACCCCTCGATTACAAGGCAACGACTCTACCACTGCGCCATCGGGGAGGGCCATAACAAGAATCGAAATCGAATAGTTTCATTTCTACTACCGAAAAATATTCTCATTGTTGTTTGCAAACAGTGGCGGCGATGCTACTATTGCCCCCCACCCCCTTCCTCAATACAAAACTAAATCCACTTTTATAACTTTTGCCTGTGGTTTCCAGTACCTAATATTTTTACACGCACAGAAATCTAACAATAAATTATCAACGACGACGAACCGTAAATATGCAGGAAAATCGACTAAGCGAGATAATAATAATGATAATATAATTACGGCCTACAAACATTGTGATAATACCTAGGTACAATGGAAATATAAGGTTGGTGTCTTTTTCACTTAAGCGAAAGAGTTGGTCTTTGACTAGAATCCTACTTTCTATGTAAGAGAAGTTATTTAACCATTATGTGCATTGGACATACATGGTTTCCATACATCATTTAGCAATGTTATATATGTCGGCCACAGAGTAATAACATTGTTAATCCTCTACATACAATTTCAGTTATAACTTTGAGATCACGTTATGTCAGAAGGTTAGCTAGATATTTTATACTTTTACGTAGGGTGGTATTTGAAGAGGGTGAAAGTGAATACCCCCCTCACCCTCTGGTTGTATTTTCTACACTGGTTATTTTTATAGCTTAGGGTGGAGAACTACATATACAGCGTGTAACAAAAGTCCGGGAACACTTTAAAAAATTTATTGTAGCCAAACGAGTAACATTACAAAGTAACAAAGTACATAATTTCAAAGAGTAAATTTGCAAGTTTCTTTCTCATTGCAGGTGTTACGTGTAGTTCCATGCATCGTCGCTAGGTGGTGTCATAATCAAGATGGCGCTTTCTGGAGCTGAGAAGACTTTCTGCGTGCTAGAATTTGACAAAACAAAGAGTGCAACGGATGCCCAATGAAAATTTAGGATGAAGTACGGGAAAGCAGCATCAACCAGGAAGGGAATCTACAATTGACATGTAAAGTTTGTTGAAACTGGGTGTTCGTGCGTCAAGAAGAGAAGTGGTCGGCCAGGTGTGAGTGAAAATGACATTGAGCGATTGAGAGAAGCTTTCACAAGGAGTCCGAGAAAATCTATAGGCTGAGCTTCACGTGAGTTGGAAATGTCAACAATGACTGTGTGGTGGGTTTTGCGTAAAAAATTAAACATGAAACCGTACAGACTACAGTTAGTGCAAACGTTATATCCTAAAGACAAAGACCAGCTCCAGAAAGCGCCATCTTGATTATGATACCACCTAGCGACGATATATGGAACTACACGTAACACCTGCAATGAGAAAAAAAACTTGCAACTTTACTCTTTGAAACGATGTACTTTGTTACTTTGTAATGTTACTCGTTTGGCTACAATATTTTTTTTAAAGTGTTCCCGGACTTTTGTTACACGCTGTACAATTTATATAATATGATGCTACAAGAGGAGTTATTGAAATTTACCCCATTGGAAATTTTTCAAATACCACACTGTTTTCCCCACATTTGTAGAATCTCGTTTGTTTCATTTTGAGGCCGTTTTCAAAGAAATTTTTCTCAAGTAGAAGCCTCTTTGCAGATACTTTCTCGGAAATGTATCCTCTCCTTAAATCTAGGCCTCATTGAATACATTTTTAGAATTGTGACAAGTTATTTTATTGGCCGAAACCTTTAATATTCCCCAAGGAAATAGAAACCATTTGATCAACGAAATATTTCTTGATGTGCAATGAAAATAATTTTCCAAATTAACTATTGCTCTTTGCCAGCGTGCGATATCCTGGGGGGGGGGATTTCCCCTCACCAACAATCTTGGCTTCAAAAATACCCCCACCAAACATTTTCGAGGGGGAGAGTTTTTGTTACAACAATGGAAAGATAAGCAATTGCTCTTAATTTCAAATATAGTGTACTAAGTATCGAATACATACACAAATTAGTGTAGTTGTGAGTGTTCAATGCTTTTTCTCTCAAGAGATCATTAACAAATCTACATCAATACGCACAATTTAAGTAAAACAAGAATGCAAAGTAATAATAACTATGAAATCTAATTGATTTATATTATCATATAGCAAAAACTTAATAAAAACTTACACATAATAAAACCACTTCAACCATTTCATAATTTATGAGTATCTTTAACCAGTTAGTAATGGACGTAGTTTGCTACTTTATAATATCTGATATATTTAAAAGTAACAAATTTATTTATTTTTGGGTAATTAATAATAATAATATATTTTTAATTTAGTAATTTTATATAGTAATTTATTTTTACTTTTAATAACATTATAAATATGCAGCTATATTGTATAATGTATATGAATGTTTGTGGGGAGGGGGGTTTGTAGATTAAGATCTCCCCCCCCCCACCAGTCTTAAATGATTTCGCACCCTGCTCTTTGTTAAGAAACAACAACATCCATGCACGCCTAATGTGAAAACATTGCTCTTGGTAGATATCCACGTCACACTCTTCAACTTTATCTTTTGAAGAATTGATGCCAGTCTGCGCAAGAATTTCACGGCAGAATTTACAAAATTCGGACCAGATTTTTCTAATATTACTACAGGACTACGGCTGCCATTAGTATTGTTAATACAGTACCGTAGAAGTTCAAATTAGAAATTAACAGTTTCATACATCGGATACACATTTCTTCAATTTTACACAAGAAACTACTTACGGAAATGAGTTTGTCCAAGGTTTACAACGTTCGTCGAGGTATTTTCTTTCATCGTGGGATATATTTGACAGGGAAATCATGTATTTTTGAAGAGAAATATCTCACCGACGCGCAATTGCCATTGCTTTCATTTGCTTGCCCTACGACAACTGGATGCTGCGTACGTTTGATGACTTAAGTCAGTGTTTCAACCCCCCTTTTTTTACTATGCTTGCCTAACGTAACCAAACCTAACCTAACCTGATCGGAAATGGTTCGTGGGGCTATCGGCTATCGGTCAGCTACCGTGCATAATGGTTCGTGGGGCTATCCGTGAATGGTTCGTGAGGCTAACCGTGAATGGTTTGTGGGGTTATCCGTGAATGGTTTGTGGGGCTATCCGTGTATGGTTCGTGGTGCTATCCGTCAGCTACCCGTGCATAATGTACAATTTGCACAAGTGACGAACAGGATAGTAGGTATTTTTCGGTGAAGGATGTTGGAAACACTGCATGCCCACTACGGTAGTAAAGATTTGCCCGCCATATTCTGTGTTATGGAAGCGAAAAAAGCAGTCAAAGAAATTACTCTCTATGTGAAAAATTCTGTTCGTTTTCGTGTAAAAAGCATAATGGCACCTTGAACTATGTTCCGCAATACACAATTGGTAAGTATGAACCATGCGAAACACAAAATATCCGATTTTAATGTGTCTCCGATCTATGAAACTGGTACCATTAATTCTTACCTCGAGGCTCTGATGCGCCATCTGAGGGTGAATGTGTTGAGACTTCGTTCTCCTGCGCAATCTCATTCTCACAATTTGTTCCTGGAAATGAGAGAGGCAATGTTACGAATAGCAGTCTACTTTTCTTGTCTTACTTTCAAAGAACACATCAAAAGGTTAGCATATAAGGAAAACACGCGTCTTGGCGTGTACCAGTTCTTTAAAAATGGCACATTCACAACTAGAAACATTAATTGATTGATTTGCTTTATTTTACTTCGCTTCTTGTGCCACTAAAAGGCTAATTTGCGAAGATGGGGGTGAGTGATGATATGATGATCACTAGAGCTGCGATTTTCATGACTTAGCATATTTTTTTTGGTTAAAAGTGATGTGTTCCCCAAACATATAGACATTCATATTATGAAGAAACTAATGGAGGTAAGGCACTTTTTAAGGTCATATTTTGGCATATTTGGCCATTTTTGCGTGATATAGCATATTTTGATGGATTCTCAGTCATATTCAGAATATTTTTGCATTTTCAAGAAATATAGTCATTTTCGAAGTGGATTCGTTGTTACTTCATGTTCACTCCAGTTTTTTTTTTTTTTGGACTGTAGCAAAATCTTTTTCATTTTTATTTGAAAATTTAGAGAAAGTATTCATTGTGGATTGCAACTCAGGGCCCATAAAGTGAACTAAAAATAGTAAATATCTGAAAATATCTCAGCATTTAGATATCGATGTTTGAAACAGTCCAGTTATAAGGGCATATTTTTCAAATTACAGTCCATATTTTGTAAAATTTTAGGTCATAAGAGCATATTTTATTTTGCATATTTTGGTTATTTTTAGGTTATAAAAATCCTAACCCTAATGATCACAATCATTCATGTCCAGTACGGGATTCGAACCCGGGACCCCTGTCGTCGTAGCGTGAAACAACCAAAGTGCGTTCGTTAGATAGCGCGTGAACAACTTTGAACAACTCTTATAACACCAGTTAGTACTCGTTATGCAATATAAATATAATTGTCTACATGCTGAGGATATGTGCGTAAATAAGGGAAACGTTACGGGACGAAAATGCCGGCATGTGCGCCATGCCACGCGCTATCTCTGCCCAGAGCCAGAAGGAAAGCACGGTACAAACAGAACGACGCTTTTCAATGTGCTAATCAGAACAATGCTGGCTTATGCAAGCGTGGTCTGGCAGCATAGCACGCCTTCATTCCAAAGATCTGTGAAAACTGTGCAAAATAAAGCGCTAAGAATAATATATGGTGCTGATCGATTTGTTGTTCGACTACATGCAAAGCGAGAGGATAAAATGTTGGGCGAAACAGCACATCAAATCAACCCATCAGTAAGATTGGTCAAAGGGAGCGTGGAAAGCTGATTTATAAAATGCCAGACTAGATTAAGTTAAAAATAACGAATACACAAAGCAGCATTTTGCATAAGATAATATTTGGTACTGATTAATGCCGTGAAAAAGGGAAATAAAGTGACAGAGCGATGAAACTTACGGATATGTAGGCCAGGATGGGGTACGCCACATGTCTGCGAGACATGTTCCAGACCCCGTCTTTAGGTGGCAGCACTGGCAGAGAAGGGGGGTTGTGTATATGTAATTTGCCTGCAAGGAGCCATACCGCAGCTGGCTTAATGGAACGCATCGTCTTCGCCGGACAACATTCGGATGGGTGATCGTTGTAATACCGGGTTCAATATACAGGGTGGCTCAAAAAGTCACTTAACACCCCCGATACAAGGCCACTGCAGTGCGCAACATGGAAATCATGATGACCAATCGTTATCAGGCGAAGGGGGAACCACATTGACGCCACCCGCGTGGTCGGCCGCCATCTTGATGTCCGCCATCTTGAATTCAACTTCAGAATTTTAAATGGGAAGGGGGTGATATGATATATCAAATCAGGCTATAATTTCAAGAAAAATGCAATGGTGAAGGTTTTTGCTATGTATATTTAACCAGTAAAAAGTTATGACTAAATTCTTGTGTCAATTTGCTCCTTTTCGAGGTGTTAGAAAAATGCCTTAAAATTTGTTTAGCGCATCGGTAATGCATCGAGATCAAAGTGACGTCTAGAGAGAGAAGTTCGTATGCCATTGCACAAGATTTTAATCGGATACATCCACGAACAGCTGTGCATTATGAATGGTTGTCGCGAACAATTTACAGTGTAACGCTTCCATTGCATTAAACGTACTTCACATTCACAAGGCTAATGTTTATGTTCATAAGGAAGTTCATAAACAGAATATTCGATGCTTTGTATCTGATAACCCATTTTCGACAGATCAAAGCTGAATGGTTAGTGCTGGTAAGTTAATGGTGTGGCTTGCTGTGTGGAACATGATTGGTTAGTCAATTTTCCATCAATGGAACCTTAAATGCTTAGGGCTACTTGGATTTGTTAAATAAACAGGCTTTTTCATCCTTGCTTATGGAAGAAGGTACTTTTTACAGAGATTTTTTCAATAGGGAGGAACACCAGAACACGATGGGAACGTTGTGAAGCAGTTTCTGTCCAAAGTTAGTTGTCAGATGACAAGGGTCGCATATTCTGTTTATGAACTTCCTTATGAACATAAACATTAGCCTTGTCACTGTGAATGACTTTTAATTCAATGGAAGCGTCACACTGTAAATTGTTCGCGACAACCATTCATAATGCGCAGCTCTTCGTGGATGTATCCGATTAAAATCTTGTGCAATGGCATGCGAACTTCGCTCCCTAGACATCACTTTCATCTCGATGCATTACCGATGCGCTAAACAATGCGCGTTGCAGTGACCTTGTACCGAGGGTATTAAGTAACTTTTTGAGCCACCCTGTACAACAAATATTGAGTAAACCATTTAGGGCAAGGGCAGAAGAAAGACAAAAGCAAGTATATGTGATAGAATAGAAGCGATCAGGTCTAGCTACTTAGCCTATTTCTAGTATAATACAGAGTAACTAAAATGAATGGTGCAACTTTACAACAGTTCTTATCAATGGTGCAAAGACATTTCCGCATGTTTTTCGGTAGTAATACATATGTTTCAACCTTCCGAAAGATTTACCAAAGTAACAATTGCGAATTGTTAATGCCTTCGAAACCGTTGACATCGACTTGCTGTCTCGTGCATAGCAAGTACTTGACCTTTTCTCCGTTGTTGAATCTTTATAATGTGAGTCATGTGAGTAAAACTTTCATAGTTCTTCTTTACATATATTGATGCCTTGTCTGATTTTCTATCATAAAGAGTAACGTCATAATAACTGTGTAAATTTGCACCATTCATTTTGAATTACCCTGTATAACTCCTACAATGTAATACAATGTTAAATCCCCTATTAGCAGGACAGTGGTGCGAAAGGGGAATATATCAAAACAAAGCAAGCCAACACAGGAAAAAAAGGTCACAAATAATAAAACTAGAAGGCAGGGCAACTAATATTGCCGAATCTCAATAAAAACTGGCTTGATCACTCCTGTCCTGTCCTGTCCAAAGCGAAGTAGCGAATATTCATAGCTGGTCGAGGCATCAGCAGACGACTGTACTCAATACGGTGTGCGATAAGTGAGCCCTCGCGGCACAACCGAGATTTATGCTTCGCTTAGAATGAAACATCCAAACGAGGGCGTGGCAAGTATCTGAGCGCTCAGCGAGCAACGTGATTGCTCAGCTACTTGACGCCAAAGAAGCGCTGCTCTCTTGATCGCTGAGCGCACTTGAATCTTGCTCGCCACAGCGATTTTGCGTCGATCTCGGGAAGCAAAGAGTAAGCGGAGGAGAACTGTGTGAGAGTGGCCAATGAGGAAATATTTAAGATTAAGGACTTGGGATATCGTAATTAAGGAGGAAGTTCAAGTAACAGTAACAGTAACAATAATATGGTAATTGTAACAACACTAATTGGTAAACAGGAAATACGTGAACAAACGAAGATGATGATTTACAAAACAATCTACATTCCCACATCGCTGTATGGAACAGAGAGCTTAACATTATTACCAAAACAGAATAGCAGATTTCAAGCAGCGGAGATGAGATAACTACGAAAAGTAGTAGGAAAGACAAGAAGAGATAGGATTAGAAATACCACCATTCGAGACCAGTTGCAGCAAAAACCACTATTGGAAACAATAGAGACAAAGGCACTGCAATGGTTTGGACATGTTACAAGAATGGAGGAGGATCGCAAGTGCTGGAGGCCAGACCAGAAGGCAAGAGGGGAAGAGGACGACCAAGAGTTCAATGGGAAGAGTATGTGGGAAAGATAGGAAAGAAGAAAGGGAAAACAATGCCGGAAGTCCGAAAACTAGCCTTGGACCGAAAAGTGTACAGGAAGTGGATGATGGAACCCGACGCTTAATGGCAGAAGGGGATGGAAAAGAAGAAGTATTAACATGAAAGTGTTGTGTATTCCAAATATGCACCATAGTTTTGGAAAGTTGTGAACGTTTGCGAAAATGAAAATTTCGTCAGTTTCGTACACATCAACTACATCCAATGGATTTTCCACAACTAACAGCTTTTCAAACACTGAAATGTTGTCCGTTCGACGCAGCCACATTTATCATAGATTATTCAAAGGCACTGATATTTTGATCAATGAGCACGGAGCGTCAAGTAAATGATCTGTCTGCTCAACGAGCGAAGATCTTGCTCACGCCCCAGAGCGCACCTTGCGAAACCAGACATAACGCAAAAAATGATCTAGCGAGGACATTCGAACAAAATTTCAAATCCACTTCGTTCTCCTCACCTTCGTCGCGAGAGCTGGATTTAACCACTGGAAACATTGTCGGCCGAGAAAATGTTCATGTTTCCCGTCGTTTCAAGTTATTCCAAAGCTTCTGAATCTCAGTCAGCGGTAGATCTGTTGCCGAGGAACAGCCAGTAACAATGTAACAACGACGAACTGTTTCCATCCAGATGAACACCTGGGTCATTTCCAAACACAAGAACATTCACCAAAACCTTGTATCTCTAAAGAACATTTTTGACAATCAATTCATCAATGTTTTTTTATTATTATTGGCTGCATTGCACTCTTCGTAATGACTCGGTTCTTAGGACTATCTACCGAATAAGAGCCTTATATATAAATCGGTCTTGATTGATTGATTGCCGGCCCCCGTGACGGAGTGGTTAGCACATCGCGCAACAACGCCTGGGGTCCCGGGTTCGAATTCTGGCCTGGGCATGGACAGAGGCGCCGACTTGTCAAAATTATTGGGGGCGCTCTGATTACTGAAATAAATTAATGAATGACTCACTCCCTCCCTTTTTTAAGTTTTGGCCTCAGTGTTCGGAATCTCATAAAAGCCAATGAATTCCTCAAAAATATGAAAATTTTCATTCACAGTTCGAATGCAGAATGTCAATTGCTCACGGATGGATATGTCACAAGTTACGTCAACCATAATAGCAAAATGTTCCCAACTTTTAATATCTGCTACCACGGAGCGTAAAACAGATCTCCCTAATATATCAATGAACTCGTTCTGAATGTCATGTGAGAGCCATTTGTAGCCCGAACTCCTATCCACTCTCCTAGTTCATGCACATCGTCTTTTGAAACTCTTTTTAGTAAAAATATTAACAATACTCATAATTATATACTTAGTATATAGCAAAAAGTCATGTTTTGCTGTCTCTGGTCATAGCCCCCCAAAGTTGATGGTTTAGCGGTCTCAGCCACTCAAAGTTGATGGTCCAGAACATTTCAAATGTGTATTTAAAGTTAAGTTCATGTGGCACAATTCAAAGTAAACTTTAGAAGAGAATCAAAATAATACATTAGATCCTCTTAAGCAAAATTAATTGGAGGCTCTGGTCTTACGTAGTTAACATTGGGGGGTTCGAGCCCCCTCAAGCCCCATGGAGTCGGCGCCTATGGGCATGGATGTTTGTGAGTGTCCATTCATCAATTTCATCATTTCATCACTCATCCCCATCTTGGCAAATTAGCCAAAAGTGGCACAAGAGTGAAGTAAAATAAAGCAAATCAATCAATCAATCTACGTCACAAGTGCAGATGTAATGGCTGCCGAGTGAGTTGCAAACAATGTATCACCTCAAATTTTTAAGTAATTATTCAGCCTGCATGGCCAGCTATCAATCAATTGATCGATCGATCGATGTGGTTTGTTTTTCTTCGCTTTTTGTGCCACTTTTGGCTAATTTGCGAAGATGTGGATGAGTGATGATATGATGAAATTGATGAAGAAACGCTCACAAAGAACACCCATGCCTAGGTAGGGATTCGAACCCGAAACCTCTGGCGTCGAGGGCGCTGTGATAACCCTTCGTCGCAGAGGCCGGCTTATATAAATCTGGTTTCGGTGTGTAAGGGCTGACCCATTCCGAAAACACCCAATTTTAGCCTCTCTTCTACGTAGTAGATCGTGGACTGCGAGGCTATGGCGTTTTGACCTACAGCCAGGATGATCCGACGTTGGATTTATGTTGTGTCGTTCGGGTGTGTTCGTCATTATCCCTTCATCCATCTAATTTTATCCACATACATTTCCATCGTCGCGATGAGCGAAGCGTGGCAGAGAAGCGAAGAAAACTTAAATCAATCAGCAATAAATCGAGTTTCATAATGTGCTAATCAGAGCAATGCTGACTTATGCAAGAATTGTTCTGATTAGCACATTGAAAAACGTCGTTCTGTTTCTACAGTGCGTTTGTTTTGTCTCTGGGCCGAGATAGCGCGTTACTACATTATTAAAAAGATTGATATCCGTAAAACATACTGGGTGGCCAGAATTAAAGTTAACCAACTCAGAGCCCTCTGTAGCCTGTTCGAGGCATCGTAGAACTCTGAAATTTGGTGAATCCACTATGCAGACCATGGGGAAGAGGTTGGTTCAATTTTCCGCCACCAGGTTGAAATGTGGGGCTGTAGTATTGAATATGGAAAAACATAAGTCAGGTGTACAGGAACAAGAGGCTCTATCCGGCACTGCAACAGCCACTTCGGTGACAACTTCTACTGCAATTGGCCGACGGCCCCTTCCTGCTGCAACACCCAGATCTCCAGTCTCTTCAAATTTCTTCATCATCTTTCTTAATCCATGCGTCGTCATGGGCCCCTTTCGAAGTCCTTTCGCATTACGATAACCTCGCAGGGCAGCTGCACTATTACTACCGTTCTGATAAAACAACTTCACCAACAATGCACGTTCTTTCTTATTTAATGGCATGGTGATCACTTCCCAACTTTTGTTCAGCACTCACGTTAAGTGATTTAGCTGAGTTATTAATTAGAAAGACATTTGTTAGTGGCTGGAAGTTTCTGGCCACCTGTACAACATTGCAAATTAGAATAAATAGCATTAGAGTAAATGATATTCTTCGCTTTTCTGCCACTTTTGTGTAATCCCGAAGATAAGGATGAGTGATGATATGATGAAATTGATGAATGGATACTCACAAAGAGCATGATATGTCTACGCCTGGTATCAAAGCCGAGCCCCTTGCTTGCAAGGCGATCCCGTTATTAGTAAGCCATTGGGGAGTTCCTGTATGCGGATGTGTTTATAGTTATGGAAGTTTCTGAGACAGGTGATGCTGGATAGACGGACGGACGGGAGCGACCGTCACAGAGGTTTACTTTTTCAGCTCATGCTAATCACTATACTATACCACAGGGGGTTTCCAAACTATTTTGTTCCACGGCGCCCTTCGTGTTTAAAAATTTTTCTCCGGGGCGCAAGTCAGAATGCTGGCCTATCTAACACTTCCAGCGCTCAGTAGTGTGATTCATTGATAGAGTTGCTGTTTTTAAGTCCATTTTGTGCACAGTAAGGCTAATCGGGACTGGACCTACAGTTTAAAGTGGGATCCAAACCACTATGTACCTCCACCGGGTATCGAACCCGGGACCCCTTGATTACAAGGCGACGACGCTACCACTGCGCCATCGGGGAGAGCTGCTGAAGTCACAGCGGAGAACTGTCTTTCCCAGCGTTTACCATCTGCACCAAATCATTGCTATATAGCGCTGCAGAAAGAGAGATTTTCGCTAGAGCGCCAAATAGTTCGCACGGACAACGCTAGATAGCGCACGAAAGCTGCTTCGTTCGAGCGAATAACGCTCAAACAGGCACACTCGAATCCCAGTAGTTCACGTATAACCGTAATTTGTCTGTGGTAGTGGGACCTAAAATATCGATCGTCAGTGAACGACGCAGTGAAATTCAAACTTAACCGAACATAGTCATTATCTCTATGCTAAAATGTTATTTAGTGTATCTTACCAATACAGTGATATATGAAAATGAAACAGATGATTGTGGGCTGAAACTGCGAAGACGGATATTTTACATATCGGGTGGCCAGAATTAAAGTTACCCAACTCAGAGCCCTCTGTAGGCTGTTTGAGGCACCGTAGAACTCTGAAATTTGGTGAATCCACTATGCAGACCATGGGGAAGAGGATGGCGATAAAAAAAAAAATAGTTCGATTTTCCGCCACCAGGTTGAAATGTGGCATTGTACTTTTATGATGGGTTGTAATAATGACCTAAACTGCTCCAGTTGATTATGGATTTGCCTTTACCTTGCAATAAACGAGAGATTATTTTCTCGCAACTTCCAGCCACTAACAAATGTCTTTCTAATTAATAATTCAGCTAAATCAGTTAACGTGATTATTTGTACAACCCATCATGCAAGTACAGCTCCACATTTCAACCTGGTGGCGAAAAATTGAACTATTTTTATCGCCATCCTCTTTCCCATGGTCTGCATAGTGGATTCACCAAATTTCAGAGTTCTACGATGCCTCAAACAGGCTACAGAGGGCTCTGAGTTTGGTAGCTTTTATTCTGGAGTCCGTGTCGCTTGCGTCGACTCATTTGCGCCGAGGATTCTTATAGGTTCATTTCCGCCGCGACATATGTCAAGACCTTCCTTGGTGGGTTTTCCCACAATCCGGAGTGTCATTACCGCCGCGCGCACCTGTGTTTATGACGTTTATCTTCGATTGAAAAGGAAGGTGATTGGTAAATGAATGTAAGATGAAAGTATATATAAGGGATCTACATTGGGAAATAAGTATTTATGTAAAACTGAGACTTGTAAGAGACGACAAGATGGCTGAGAATATAAAAATATCAATACATCGAAATGGACAAATGTGTTGAGTGTTTTCTTTCGAAGTACAGAAGCTCAGGCGATCTTCGAGGATGCCTTCGAGCATTTGCATACCTACAAGAATTAAAATAACGTTTGTACTGTTCTTGTGCAAGTGTATCGAAATATTGTGTTTATATATACGTAGCTATTACTTATATAATGTTTGCCAGAATTAACATAACAAGTGTACATTTACGTAGTACTTGTAGAATGCTTGCAATATTTTAACAATACTGTATTTACAATGCTTTTTGACGATTAACGACAAATTATTAATAGTTAATATTCTGATGCTGATTTATGTATTTTGTGTTGTGGAATAAAATTGATACAAGTAATCCTGTGTAACGTCTTTTGAAATAAATAAATGTGTTATATTTGACTCTGTGGATAGGTTTAACATTTCAGTGTAAACACAGCTGTGCAACGTTATAAACACACGTTTGATTTTATGTTTTAAGTCCACTTTATGCACTATGCACCATGTGCCCATAAACACACGTGCGCGCGGCGGTGATGACACTCTGGATTGTGGGAAAACCAGCCAAGGAAGGTCTTGACATATGTCACGACGGAAATGAACCGATAAGAAGCGTCGGCGTAAATGACTCGGCGCAAACGACACGACACATTTATTCTGGCCACCCGGTATGTATCTGTATGATTATTGTCACATTAAAATGATATTCCATTGTAAAGTTATATTTTAGTTGGACCCCGTAGTCTAAGTGCTGACGCACCCAAGATTTTTAGTTCAACCAATCAATCATTGTAAATGCTCGAGAGTGGGACACTCCAACCAGTACGAGCGAGCGATGCAGTAGGCGTACCCTATTGCCTATTATGACGAAGCAGAATTGCCGAGGGCTTCATTGAACAAAATAAGACTTGTAATTGGCAACACGAAAGAGATAATGGACATGTTAAAATGGAAATAAGCGTCATAGGCTTTTTAATCAGGTCTCTTGTGACGCAATATGAATAATAGAAAAAACCTCGCCGCTTGTAAACAATGTTAGGGTCACGGTGCAAAGGGCACGAGCGAAAACTCTAAAAATCTTTGCATCCTGCGACAACCAGACACTTCGCTATCTCCAGGCTAGGCAATGCCTTCATCAGCCATGAAGCTCCTCTTCTTGTCTCTGGCTCTCTGCGTAGCCCTGTGCCAAGGGCAGCCCCGCGTCACCATCAAACAGGGGGTGCTGGAGGGTAGCATTATGACGTCACGCAAGAACAGGGAATTTCTGGCTTTCAGAGGAATCCCGTATGCTAAACCTCCGACGGGAGACAGGCGGTTCAAGGTGAGATACACACAGAAAACTAAATGCATTATATCGATTGGTGCACCAGAATGCGTCAATTGATGCACTAAAGTGTGTTTTATGGCTTCTTCAAAGAATCAGACTAACATTTGAGTGCATTTTTGTATGTCGTGAAAGAAACACCAAAGTGCATCATTTAATTCAAGTGAAATTTCTTTTCAATCGAGATGCACTTCAATGCATCAGTTGATGTTCCTTGATGCACCTTCCTGCATCTTTTTGGATGACGCACTTAAACGTTTGGTCTGAGCTACAGAGTTTATGTAGCCATAAAACACACTTCAGTGCATCAACCGATGCATTCTGGTGCATCAATCGATATGATGCATTTAGTTCTCTGAGTGTAGATTTAGGATTAGGGACAGTGGCGGATCTTGAAGATGGTGGTGGAGGATCTTGAAATAGAGAATGTCTCAAGCAGATATTTTCGTAGCCCAATTAATAAGGCAACTGTACCTTACACCGAATAATTAGTGCATACAGTGCGCGACGGATGAGCAGACTTTTACACAATTTAAAAATTGAATTTCGCCGGCTATGACGCTAGGGGTCCCGGGTTCGAATCCCGGCCTGGGCATGGATTTTTGTGAGTGCCCATTCATCAATTTCATCATATCATCACTCATCGAAATTAGCCAAAGTGGCACGAAAAGCGAAGTAAAATAAAGCAAATTTCATGTATGAATATGCATACCCAAGTTTATTAAAAAGCGTATCAGTACTCACTGATTACCATATGTTCATTGAAGCCAATTTTTACTCCATACTTTTCTTTTTATTTTAATTTTTAGTAACAGCAGCAATTCTCCTACAACGTCCTTCAAATCACTCGTCCATCTTTTTAGATTGTCTGCTTTGCGCAATGTCTTGTGGGAACAAAAGTATACCGACAAGTTTGGCCAGGGCCGGCGGAAGGGGGGGGGGGGGGACGAACCATGCTACCGCCCAGAGCGGCAAATTTTCAGGGCGGCAACATTTGAAGAGTGGAAAAAAATAAGCGTATTGAAGAAATGAAAGTTACAATATTATATTATATAACTTGCAAGTTGCCAACCCACCGTTTTGAAGGAACATATCAGTAGTCTGTTACCCTGCCCTGGTGTCAGGGCAACAGTGTTATTTTTTCCTTATTGAAATATTTATTAATATGTTAATCAATTAGGTAATTACGTGTATAAAAATACTAATAAGTGTATATCAATTTATTATGCATTTTTAGGTTCGTATATATTCCATGTATAAAAACCATGTAGCTCTGTTCTTTCTTCGTGTTTTCGAACGTTCAAAAGAAAGGCGGGCAGTTTAGCTGTTAAAGATTAAAAATTTTGAAAGAAGGGCCGTTGGCAACAGACCCCAACAAAACATATATCAACTTCCAGATGAGAGTGGGGGAGGTCGGCTGTTGGAACTGAGACTTGGAAGGGAGAGGCTGTTTTTGCTTCGGTCAGCTAGGACCGGAGGACAGGTCTCCCGAAACGGATGCTGTAAGAGATTTGATTGCGGGCAAGCTAGTGCCTTGGTGTCCACTTTACAGGTATAAAGGTAGTTTGTACTGGATGTTATTTTGAAGTAATTACGGTGCGCCGGGCAGCCTAGTGCCTTGTCACCGTGGAGGTTGAGAAATGTACACGTCGGGCGACCTAGCGCCTGTTAAGACGTTTCTTGGAGTAACGCGAATCTGCCGTGTGACAAGCGTACTCCCGATGTAATTCATGAAATGTAAAGCATCCAGTTACAAACAATAGAGATTTCCAACATCCAAATTAGAGTTTTGGCCCGACAAATAAAGAAATGAACGTTCGGGTACGACATGTATATACTTCAAATTTTACGTTAATTAAACTTTAGAAAATATCCAAAATTTCAGTTTTTAATTTCACAGATGCTGGACAAGGTAATTTAGCCCCCTATAGCAATAAGGTTTCGTAAAGGTTATCCGTTGTCTCTTGTAGTTAATTATATAATTATGTTGACTTGTAGCAACCCACGTGCATTGTCGTACAAAGAAAGATACCCCTAGACAATCTGAGCCGAGTGCGAAGTGCACCGAACCTCGAGTGCGGAGGTAAAGTGTGTGTATGGGTGTGTGTGTGTGGTGGGGGGGGGGGGGCAGGCAAGTAACAAGTCTCAATTTAAAACCTCTGAGTGCCACAAGGGGGAAAGCAGATTCGATGCCTTAACTCCGTTGAGATATCAAGTGGGAGAGGTCTATGATGCGCTCCTTCAAATAAGTGGCGACAATAAAACTGTCCAAAGGGTCGCACATGAGGCTCAGTGTATTGCAAACCAGTTGTGTGGCTTTACATTACTTTCCTCACTAGTTATCTGGTATGACTTTTTACTCCACGTAATGTAATGAGCAAATGTCTTCAAAACATTAATCTACGATGTGTCAGATGCTGTTAGATGATTTCTTACAAAAATATGAGCGCTTTGAAATAAGCAGGAGTGATGGAAAATTGCAAAGTTTATTAGATGCCACTTCCTCCCTCCCCCCACTCGTGGAGGCGTCGGGGGACGGCGACCTGTGACTCCCGGTTGATAAGAAAGAATTGGCATCGAATTTAGATATACTAGATGATCCAAAGATAGGCAACACTGTACAGGGCCGGAAACGAAAGAAGAAGCAGTTTCAGTATGATCAGACTGTTGAAGATTCACAAAAACGATAGAAAGCTGATATTTATTGCCAGGCCCTAGACGATTATTTTAGCTCTAAGATTTGAGCAGCTTAAACATCATAGTGAATTCAATTTATTTTATGATATTACTAAGCATAAAGACATGCCATCTTTGTTTGAAAAGTGTAGAAAACTCCCGGAATGTTAACACATGAAGGCTACTGAATTAAAAGATGAACTAAAAGTGTTTTCGGCTATGATAAAACAATTACACCAAAGGAGACCTTAAACTGATAAACGATCATGATTTTGCACCTAATCTGAGTGTACAACTTCGAATTTATTAACTTTGTCGGTAACCGTGGCAAGTGGGAACGAAGTTTTTTTGGCTATTAAGTTTAATGAAAATACTAACTTCGGCCAATCATGTATGAAACACGCTTGTTTCTATTTTATGTAAGATAGCATTACACGAAAAATAATATTTCATGCAAAGGTAAAGTTCCCTGTGCATGTAGCACCATGTCATGAAGGCACATTTACGGGATGTGGAAGTAGGGCCACACACATTCTCGATCTTGGCCATTTTGGAGGTGATGCGATCAGCACCACTTTCCGGCTGCCTTTACTTCCCAGGATTGCCCCCAGGTACCCATTAATTTGAGGCTAGTGCCGCTTTATGCGGTGACAACGCAGGAAAGAATTCAAACCTTATATCACCCACGCGGGAGATCCGTGAATATTACATGTTTAAATCTTTTAAAAATCCAATCATATATCACAGACCTACAACGGTAAACATATGAAGTCAAGCCTTCATTTCTTTCCTAATACCTGTTACATTTATGATACGTTTAAGAGAGAGATGGAGTTTCCATAAAATATAATAATATAAAATTAAGGTCGCATTTTTTAAAGTTGAACTGTGGTCGAGCGAGATATCCTTTTGTGCTCAATAGTATTGAAATAGAGCCGGCCCCTGTGGCGGAGTGGTTAGCACATTGCGCTACGACGCCAGGGGTCCCAGGTTCGAATCCTGGCCTGGGCATGGATATTTGTGAGTGTCCATTCATCAATTTCATCATATCATCACTCATTCCCATCTTCGCAAATTAGCCAAAAGTGGCACAAGAAGCGAAGTAAAATAAAGCAAATCAGATCAGAGTATGCCAACAAGTATTGTGTGAGGCGAGAACTAGCAGCTGAGCCTGTACCACGCAACTAGCCCAAGTCCAACTGGAAAATCAAGCAGGAGATCCAGCCTCGTGTGATCCAGACACTAATTTCAGAAAATATCCAGACGGGTCTAAATAACCCATCCCCGTCATTACAAGGTTAACTGAACTTCCACTCGATATTTAAAGGAACGCGACCTGTAAATCTTGATCCAGCGAGTGATTATCTTCTTTCCAGGCCCCGGAGCCTCCGGCGAGATGGAGCGGCGTCCTGAACGCTACGAGGGACGGCCCCCTGTGCATCCAGAAGGACCTGCTTATGAGGAAGCCGGTCATGGTGGGCCAGGAGGACTGCCTCGTCATCAACGTCTTCACGCACAAGGTAGGCCCCGGTTTATCTAAGAAGCATACTCTGTGTATATTGTTTATACTGTACATTTCGAGAATACAGACAAGATTGATTTTGCCCTTACAGACAGATACGAGAACCAGGCAGTCATTACAACTAGAGGCGAGAACGAGACAGGCATCAAATCAATATTTACAATTATCGGAACAGGCAGTCTCTTAAAACATATTAACATCAATGAATGCGAAATAATTCTTAACACACAGCGTATTAAAGTTTATGAAACAGTAAAAAACCTAGGACTGATCATGAACCAGCGGCTCGATTGGTCTGAGCAGGTGATACAACAATGTGGCAAGGCGTATTCGATATTAAAAAGCCTCTATCTTCTGGTAGACTTTCTCTCTCCTAAGATAAAATTAAACCTAGTGCAGTCTCTTATCTTCCCCCTATTTGACTATTGTGATGTCGTTTACGGGCTAAGAATAACAAAAAAGCTTGCAATAAAAATACAGAAAGTTCAAAACGCATTCATTAGATATGTATATAGAACAAAAAAGTGTGAACATATTCTCCCTGTGCTTAATGAGCACGGAATCCTTTACATGGCACGACGGAGAAAACTGCACTTGTTTTGTACACTGCAGAACATAATTAATAGCAAGAGCCCAAACTACCTCTTTTCGAAATTAAACTTCAGAAGCAAAATTCACTCGCATTCAACCAGAAACGCTGCCAGTTTCAGCTTACCTCGTTGCAGAACTTCAGCTTATGAGGCCACTTTCAGCTACGCAGCACCCAAAGCCTGGAATGCACTACCAAATCTAACCAAAAATCAAAACTTCAGACGTTTTCGCGATATGCTCCGTGAATCACTGATGAACGATCAGAAGCAGGGTAAATCAACGTATGAATAATGATAAATACTGTGAGTTGCCAGAATTTATTTTTTTCTTACTATCAACTTTCTCGACTTCAGTTACTTTATTATCCAATTCACTGCTAATATTGTTCCAATGTATATGATTTTATTCATATTGTATTTTATTGTACTTTCTTGATCAATTTCTTTGTAATCTGAATTTCATTTTAATTTTTATTTTTTATCTGTTCTATTGTATGAGATTTTATTTCATTTGTATTTTATTGTACTTTCTTGTTCATTTTCTTTGTAATCTTGAATTTTATTTTATTTTAATTTTTAATTTGTACTTTTTGGGGTTAGGTGGTAGACCAGCAACAGCTGAACCTCGCCCAGCAATAAAGTCAATTCAATTCAATTCAATTCAATTCAATCTGCAAC
Source organism: Lepisma saccharinum (assembly GCF_977018435.1). Classification (NCBI taxonomy): domain Eukaryota; kingdom Metazoa; phylum Arthropoda; class Insecta; order Zygentoma; family Lepismatidae; genus Lepisma; species Lepisma saccharinum. The sequence goes on from NC_139257.1 coordinate 14,653,748, forward strand.
CCGAGACGAGACGTATACTGTCAAATCTCGTTTAGTCTTGATGTAATTCCTAAACTCACGGCCATGAAAATAGGCGGCTGTGCAGAATTGCGCTGGTGTCGCGTATGGGAAAAGCAAAGCGAGAGCAGGACAAAGGTCGCTGGTTCCCGCGCAATGTGTGGCAATGTCAACCGGGCTGCGTTGCCTAGTTCGAGCGTCAGACCAACCTCTCTCAGGGGTACTTTTGCGTCATCCCTGACCTTTCGAGCAAATACTGTCAGTTTGTATCACATGGATTACAAACACCAACTCTACAATGAGATCTCTCATTCTCTTAAACCTCCGAATACAAGGGGTTGTGCTCCGACGTGGCAACAGCGCGAACTTCTGCCACCCGCCTAATTTCATGGCCGTGCGTATAGTTACATACATTGGTCTTAGTCTCGTCCCGAATTCAAGAGCGTCATGTATCGTTTCCGCCCATACTTACACGTCAGAAGGTTCATCCTGGCACCGCTCCCCCCACTCGGCGGTCTGTCGTCTGCTGCAAAATCTCGGCAGCCATCACATGACTGCTTCCACCCACTGATACGATCGCTGGAGACTGCATATACTTATTATCTCCGAGTCAGAGCTCGCCTTTTGTTTTTTGAAAGGAATTTTGAGAGCTTAAAGGAACCGGCGCTGAGACCGCTTTTATGGCAGTGACCCTCTGTTGCCGCGTTTACTTGTAAAGGAACTCGCGGTCAAACAATCAATTAGGCCTAGTGCTTGGGCATGAGCCGATAACGTTAAAATTCCCCCTCCCCAAAGCAGCCAGTAGGGAAACAGGATTTTGTCAAAATGACCGTTCTTCGCTGTTAATACACCGTCTCAACTGTAGTTGACACATTCACAGAGGAGGGGAGAATAAGGTAACCAATACACAGGGAACAGATATTTCAAATGGCGAGAGGAAAAGAATTTGCTCCAAAGGCTTGGTATTATTTTCTTGCCCTTTCGAAGGGCTCGTGAACCAGCATAGTCAGTCGCCATGTTAGGTAACAACGGTCTGCACATCATTTTTTGGTGGTAACTGAACCAGGATAAAACTTATGGTTTTAGTTTGTTTGGGCTCTTGTATTAAGCACGAATAGACTATTCCCGGGATGGCGTAGCAACCGATGTGCAATAACAGCGCAGAACGATTATGTTGACAAAGTCCTGTTTCCCTGTTTGGGGAGTTTTTTTTTTTTAAGTTGTCGCTTCTTGCCCAAGCAGGTAAACGCAGCAACAGAGGATCACTGCCGTAAAGGCGGTATCGGGTATCGGACCCGAAACGATATTATCACTACGTCATCGGGAAGGCTCCTATAAACCTGACTAGCGGCAAGTGTCAACCAGGTGTCAACAGACTCTCTTCCTCTTTCAGCTGAAGGGTCCTCTCCGGCCAGTGATGGTGTGGATCCACGGAGGGGCATGGTTCGCAGGAGGCACCCTCCTCTCCATTCTCGGCCCTGGGTTCTTCATGGACGAAGACATCGTCCTGGTTACCTTCAACTACCGGCTGGCAGCCATGGGTGAGTCCTCGAGTATAATGCCACCAAGATATGTGTAGCCCTGAATGCAGGGGAACTCTCTCTTCTCTTTTAATACCTGGCTGTGTATGGAGCTTTCGGTTCGAAGTGTTGGCGTACGTAGGATTTTTTTCTAAGGGGCTGTGTATATATAAAGGTATACATTACATAGCTGTCCTCCTCCGTGGCCGTGCGCTTTAAGACGCTGTGCTTTGGGCTCAGACTGTGGGACGGCACGGGTTCGAGTCCGCCTGCACTCAGAGAACTAAATGCATCATATCGATTGATGCACCAGAATGCATCGGTTGATGCACTAAAGTGTGTTTTATGGCTTCTTCAAAGATTCAGCTTCACAATTGATGCATTTGGGTGCATTTTTGTATGTCGTGAATGAAACACCAAAGTGCATCATTTGAAGTAAGAATTCCTTTCAGTGGAGATGCACTTCAATGCATCAGTTGATGAGTTTTGATGCACCTTGATGCTTTTTGATGCTACATAAACTCCGTAACACAGACCAAACGTTTAAGTGCATCAACCAAAAAGATGCGAGAAGGTGCATCAAGGAACATCAACTGATGCATTCAAGTGCATCTCGACTGAAAGGAATCCTCACTTGAATCAAATGATGCACTTTGGTGTTTCTTTCACGGCATACAAAAATGCACTCAAATGCATCAAATGTTAATCTGATTCTTTGAAGAAGCCATAAAACACACTTTAGTGCATCAGCCGATGCATTCTGGTGCATCAATCGATATGATGCATTTAGTTCTCTGAGTGTGGGTAGTCTTCGGTGGGTTGCAACCCACCATCGTGAGGCAATTGGGGAGCTACGAGTGAGTAGCGTAATCCGGTGTCGGATATCTCCTATAACGGCTGAGTGTTCGACGTGCTGACCCCACGTCACCCCATTACCGGTTGAAGATCTCCACACCTCGAGGTAAGGTAAGACTGGCAGTCGGGAGATAGGCCAAGGCCCTTCAAGGGCTGTCGAGCCATGGGTTATTGTTGAACCTCAGCGAAGATATTTCAGAAGTTGGTTTTCAAAAGAGTAACAACACGTGCTAACAGTTAATTAACACTTAATTAGTATCCAACGCGACCGACCAAGACGCTGTGTTTTTGTACAGCGTTCAACAGTTATGTTATGATATTACATATCTCCTATCTAGGAGGAAGGAGATACACTACGTATAAAATAGTTCATAATTGCTATTAGTAACAATTAACACTTAGGTTTCTCTCCAATTCTTTGCTCCTTTCATTTGAAAATTTTTATTTTCTAAAAAATTGTGGAGGAGCTGTAGTCCCATCTGCCCCCGTCTACGTACGCCAGTGGTTGGAAGTTACAAGCGACACTACATCAAGTACCAGAACAGAGATTTTCCATCCAGTTTGCACAGAGAACCCAAAATGTGTCAATTGACACAAATATGTTGACTGACAGCAGAGGCGCAACACGGAATTCTTGTCTGGGGGAGCAAGTACCAGCATAAACGTACCAATGCTTCTACTAATAATTATTATTATTATCAGGGCTCGAAAAATCCCGATCGCCAGGTCGCCATGGCGACTAAAATTTTCAGCCCGGTGACTGTGATCTTTTGCTGTAATATGTACGAAATTTTGAAGATTCTTTATTTGCGTGGGCGAGGTTCAGCCTGAGGCTGTTCTGCCACCTAACCCGTGACATGGAGTATGGTTATTATTTAAGGACATATTGCGTGCGTCTGTTGACAAAATTTTGACCTGCTAGTATTGCCATTTACGGAGGATATGCCCCATAAATGGCACTTTTTCATTCAACCCATAAAATCGCCAGTCAAAAATTAATCAAATGCTGTACATTATCAATATTGGCCGCAAATGACAGATTGACCCTTTGATAATTTCTTGCATATTTTTCTCACTCAAAAATGCATTTCTGGAAAAAAATTAACACTGCCTTTCGCCAGTTATTAATTTATCTAATTTTCTGTGTGGCGTAAACTGATAATTTTTTAGCATTGAAAAATATCTCAATGGATGTTGCTTTATAATGCAGAAAACTCTTACGGATTTCAAGATATATATATATTTTTAAAGTTTGGGTTGAGCGATTTTTGAAACACCGTAGTATGCACAATTGCTAGTAGGTGGTTTCCTGGTTCCTGATAATCAGAGCTGGCGCCTAGCTCTGAAGACGATTTTTCGAGCACTGATTATTATTATTGTTATTATTATTATTATTATTATTATTATTATTATTATTATTATTATTATTATTATTATTATAGTGGTGATGTTGGTGGTAGTAGTAGTATGAAAGACGTGATTATCCTCGTAAATCACGCAAAAAGGGGGTACAAGCCGGTGCTAAAGTATTTGTGTTGGAGCAAACGCACACCACTTTTGTAACTTGCAAAATACATCCCTGATGAACAGATTCCTGCAGTGAAGTACCACAGAAAGTGTCGCAGTCAGTGGCGTGCCCAAGGAGGGGTGGTCGGTGGGAGTCATAAACCCCCTTTGGCCCAGTATTCCTAAAAACATGAACGTCAAAGGTAGGAAAAGCTGGCAAGATTAGGGCTGACTACCAGAAAAAGTGTACGTAACCCCTCCCTTTCGAAAATTCTGGGCACGCCACTGGTCGTAGTATTTCTACCATGAAGAAACTTCTGTCTTGCCTTGGAAAATAGCAATCTAATACCAGTGATCCACCTTTTGATAAGTGATCAGAAAAATCAGCTTGACAATGTGTAGGTGGTTCTAGGACTTAGGCTTCAGAGTACATCTTTTGAATTAAGTACTTTCTAGAAAGTTTCATCAGTGTCCAAAAAGCCTTTCACAAAAGTGGTTATAACTCACAATAAGCTACCACTCTGCTGAGATTACCATATCAGAAAATTTCCCTCACACATGGAGCATTACAAAAATCATCACTAGAAGTTTCCACTGCAGTGAAATTTTGAACCCAAGCTCATGGACTAATAGTGAACATTTTCTTCCCCTTAGGATTCTTGAGCACGGAGGACTCGTCGATGCCGGGCAACTACGGGATGAAGGACCAGGTGCTGGCCCTGCGCTGGGTGCAGGAAAATATCGCAGCCTTTGGAGGGGACAGGGGGGCAGTCACCATCGCTGGGCAGAGCGCAGGAGCTGCCAGTGTCCACTATCTCATGGTGTCCCCTATGGCCAAAGGTACCTATTCTTTAATATTATCTCTATACAATGTTTCACTCTCTCTCTCTCTCCCTCTCTCTCTCTCTCTCTCTCTCTCTCTGTTCCTCCCTTTCTTTCCTCTCTTCCATTATCCCCCATTCTCACTCTTTCTCTCTCTTTGTGTGTGTGTGTGTGTGTGATGGTGTGTGTATGTGTGTGTGTGTGTTCATTTCACCTAATTTCATCTTTATTCTAAGGCTCTCCATTAATTTGTTATTTCCCTGTTTATCTAATTGTATCTAAAATTTAAAAATTATACAAGTAGGCGTTTATCACTCACTTTCCCATCAACGCAATTTTGTCTATATACAGGGTGTTTCCGGGGTCATGATACAAACTTTCAGGGATGATGGAGATGGGCACATTTATCAATTTGAGATAAGGATCCCTGGTTCGGAAAAGACTTAGTCGAAAGTTATAAGCAAGAATCGATGTATGAAGATGTAATACTCGTATTACCTGCACAAGTTTCAGAAGCTGCTACATTCACAAAAGTTGTTCAAAGTAGCGTTACCTAGCTTCTCTGTAGGCATGACATTGTCGCACAAATTTCTGGCGTACCCGTTGCAACAACCCCAGGGTCATTCGAACAATGTTACAGGCAGCTAAAATCCTCCAGGATCCTCTTCAGTCTCGACAGTTGTATCGTACAAAAGACTGTCTCGTACACAATCATGACGTGTTTGAACAGAAAACTCCACTACTGAACTGCAGATGGCGTGATGTGTACGTCTCAGACATGGCTGGTCGACTGCAGTCTGTGTATACAAGTTGAAATGAAGAATAGCAAGAAGAAGTCCTGTTCCGTGGCCAGCTCGGTCACCTGATCTGTCACCACTTGATTTCTTCTTGTGGGGCCATGTTTACGAGACACCTGTCGAGAGTGAAGACGATCTCTTGGCAAGAATTCTGCTGCCTGTGACATTTTTCGATCGAGCCCGGGGTTGTTCCAACAGGTACGCCAGAACTTTGTGCGACGATGTCAAGCCTGGAGCGAAGCTGTGGATGCAACTTTGAACAACTGTTGTGAATGTAGCAGCTTCTGAAACTTGTGAAAGTAATAAAAGTATTACATCTTCATCCACCGATTTTCGCTTATAACTTTCGAGTAAGTATTTTCCGGACAAGGGTTCCTTATCTCAAATTGATACGTGTGTCCTTCTCCATCATCCTGAAAGTTTGTATTATCAGCCCGGAAACACCCTGTATAAGTCTTGTCCTCTGCTCGTCTTTTTCTCTACCACCTATTTTTTCTATTTCTTTCTCTGCCTTCTGAGCTTTTTGCTTTGCCTCTCCTATCCTTTATCCTCCCCAGATCTCTATTGATCTTTCTCTCTGCTTCTCTTTCTCAACTTTTTTTCTATCCTCAGGACAAATAAATCAATCACGTCAACCATAATTCTACACTCTGTCCCGCGTATCTCTGTAGCGAGCGAGCGAACGAAAGCAAACGTAGTTGTTAAAAGTCCAGGAATTTAAAATCCATTCAATTCCGGTCCAGGATACAAGATCAGCAAGTGTAAATGGGTTCTAGGTCGTAAAGAGCCTTCCTATGTTTAAAGTACTTCAATTCGGTACAGAATCCTTTTTTCCGGCTTAATTTAAATACGGTCCAGGATCCTTTTTTTTTTCAGGTTCAATTCAAATTCGGTCCAAGATCCTTTGTTCAGGATCAATTTAAATACCGTCCAGGAACTTTGTTTCCCTGATCATTTTAAATTCGGTACAGGAATGTTTTTTTAAAAATGAAACAATACGATTTTAAACTTTGGTAGAAAAAAAGACTCCGGTCCTACAGCGGAACGAAAACAACCCATTAGAGTTTTTGGGTTCCTGAAACTTTAACAACCCTGAAAGCAAGTCCTAGAGGGCTTGACCAATGAACCCGTGAGAGTGGAAGTGAGTGTAGCTACCAACCGTTTGTACCAGCGCGCACTTCTTTCTACCCTTCTCATCCGTTATACGTGGCCTTACTCTACATGTTCCAGAGACAGAATATACTTGACTTCCTCCTCTATATTTGACCAATGGTGTTCCTGCTTCCTGCACAAACACTGAAGGCTTCATGTGTTCTGTTCTAGGCCTCTTCCACAGAGCCGTCTCTCAGAGTGGGACGGCGCTGGACATTTGGGCGTTCCCCATCCCCGCCAGGTCAACGGCCTTCAAGCTGGGCGCCGCCGTCGGATGTCGTCCCAACGCCTCGGAGGAGCTGCTCGCCTGCCTCAGGACGGTGGACGCCACCGCCATCGTGGAAGCCCACCAGGAGGTCTTCGTAAGTTTCAACCATGTTCAGCTTCTCTGTACTTGGAGACTTCATTCGCCAATACATAAAAAAATATTCGTGTACGACAGGCCCGTAGCCAGGCAGTGGCCAGGTGGGGCTCAGCCCCCCCCCTATCACAGCCGGCAGCCAATTGACATTAGGTAAAACTACGTATTTTGTATAATTTGTTTGCAGTGAAGAATGAAAATGTAGACAGCATATATTATTTTGCTCACAACTTGGTGAAGAATGAATTCGAAGAGCATAAACAGCTGCTATTACATTCGTTCATGTTGTTTAGCGGCAAGTATTTAGAACATCCTCTTGTCTAGACTTGAGAAAGTTCCTTCGCTGCCCCGTTTAGACAGAAATCTGCAATTTTGACGTCATCATGCAAATTCCCTCCCCATCTGCGTCAAAATCTCATAATGGTTCGGATCCCACCTTAAACTGTAGGTCCAGTCCCAATTAGTTTTATTGTGCATAAGACACCAACTCAATTACTCAATCAAAGGTCGACAGTTCCCAAGTATGGGGTGTGTAGTAAGGGATTTTTTTTTAAAGATATAGAAAAATTGTAGTATTTGTGTGACATATCTACATTTTATATAACTTATTATAGTATAGCTTATATAACACACAAAATTTACCTTAATTTAATAATGCTAAATTTTTTAAAAATGGACTTGTTTTACAAAGCCCCCCATGAGATCAATTCTATCTACGGGCCTGGTGTTGGATATTGCTTCAAATAGAATTCGGGATCCAAACGATCCGATATGCCATCTAGTGAGATTTTCAGGAACTACTGTATGTAGGACACTATGCTGTGTTGGAGTGCCGGTGATTGGCTTCGAAAACTGGGCAAGGACACTTTGCTTTCCTTGGTAGATAAAGTTTAGCATAGTGCGGGGGAAAAGGGGCAAAAAGTGAGGGGTTGCCTCCCTCCTTCCCCTAATTGCCTCAACTGCTGTGTTGAAGCCATACAAAGCATGGGGAATATGCGAAAGAGTAACGTCTACTATTCAGTTTTTGGCTCCACATCGTCTATGCGTCAGAACAAGTGAAAAGTTTTCATGTTTTTGCACTCCGTGGAATCAACAAAATGAAATTTGTTAATAAATCAGGGAAATGAGAATTGATTGACAGAAGATACGTAAGACTGTAGTGCGGCAAGGAAATTACGAAGAATGCACGAGTCTGTTCATTTTATTTCTCGAAAGATGGTCATAAAAGTAAAGATATAATTGATTGAATGAGTTGACGTTTTTAAGTCCACTTTAGACATAGAAAGGCTAATCGGGCCTGGACCGACAGTTTAAAGTGGGATCTGAACCACTGTGCCTCCATCGGGTATCGAACCCGGGCACCCTTTTTTAAAAGGGGACGACGCTACCACTGCGCCATCGGGGACACACGTAAAGTTTTAAATTGTAGCTACTTTATAAAAAAAAACTTTTTTTTCGAGAATTCATGCATCCAGATAAACAATGTATTATGTATGAAATCTGGAACAGGTGCAAGTCGATTAAGTGCAAAGATGAAAATGTCTCAAATGTATTATTGCTGTTTCATTCAGTACTTTTTGATGTCCTTTTGCAGTGAAGATAGCCTGGTCATGAAATTGTGAATTCTATTATTATTATTATTGTTATTATTATTATTAAACATGTTGACATGGAAAATGGACGATATGTTTCAAATGTGATAAAATAAAGAGTTGTGGCCGGGTGCGCTTCGTTGTGTAATAACTTATGACACCCTTAAAATACTGATTCGTGCACTGACTAAATTACGAACATTATCACCATTTCACAGAGTTTTTGCCACCTTAGTGAATGAAAGCGTTGAGTGTAGACTCACGGTCTTGCCCTGGTGTCCCTGAATCAGCTTTACCCAATCATAATTCATCTCTTGTTTCCATTCCAGGAGTGGCACCTGGACCCTCTTCTGCCGTTCCGGCCGGTGATCGAACCGGAGGACTCCGAGGATCCCTTCCTCCCGGACTGTCCCCTGCGGCTGCTACAGTCCGGGAGGTTCCACAAGGTCCCCTGGATGCTGGGGATTACGTCACAGGAGGGGGCCATCAGAGCAGCGCGTGAGTCCGTAGCAACTAGGTTATTTATCCTATTTTTTACCCAACTCTGGTCCGTAAAGAACTTCTTTATCTGCAAAGTATTTTAATTCGGTCCAGGAACTTTTTGAACGGATCAGTGTAACAATACACAACTTGGACCGAGTTTAAATTGTGCGAGAGAAAAGGTGCCGGTCATGCACTGGGGTTCATGGTCCTCTAACAACGCTGTTTTCAAGTGCATTTTAAGCATATGGAAATGACCTCCTTATATACAGGCAAGTAAAGGCTGAACACAGCGAATATAACTACAGTCGCCAGCGGCAGGCACGTATCTAGAAATATGTTTCAGGGGGAAAGGTTCTGATCCAAGTGTCTGAAAAGCATAATAATAATAATGATGTTTTTCTCCGAATCAGTTTAAATAGGGTCCAAGTTCCGTATTGAAATGAAACAATACGCAACTTGGATCGAATACGGACCTGACGATAAACAATTATCCACTTGTGAGCATGAAAGACTAATCCAGGTGCTGGCTGTCTCGAGAAAGGTAGAAATGGGCGAAACGAAAACGCTGCAGTTACGTTACCCCTCTCCATGTAGCCCCATTCTGTCGCGCGTGTTCATTCACTTGGTTGTAGCAACACCTCTGGCAACGCTACCTGTCCCTGTTGTGATATCTGCTGGGCGGCTCCTATTGGCTGCTGTTCCTGGATCGGATGCTGGAGCAACACGTAACGGGTTTGTTTGAACTCAATGTGACGTCACGCTAATATAGTCCATTGCGTGTACAGTAACTCTTCGACAAGGGAGTTTTTGAACGTGGCCCACGAGAGAACAACAGCGCTATTATTTATTCCCTGTGCTACGCTTTCTACAACCGCAGCGTGACATTCCAATATAAAACGTACTCGCGGACATTTCTAGAAAGCAACCTTTAATCGGTCAACCCTGGTCCAGGAATTGTAAATAAATTCAATCCCGGACTGGGAGAGAAAATCAGCAAACGTAGTTCTAGACAGTGTATAACCTTTTCATATTTAAAGCATTTCAATTAGGTCCAGGAACCTTTTTCCGGATTAATATAAGTATGGTCCGGGAACTTTTTTCCGGATGAATTTAAATTCGGTCCAGGAACCTTTTTTCAATGTAACAATACGGAACTTGGACCGAATTTAAATTGTGCGAGAAAGAAGGTTCCGGTTCTGCAGCGAAACCCAATAGAACCCATTAGAATTTATGAGTTTCTGGAACTTTAACAACCCTGGTATAAACAAAATAAATTATATTAAGTTATTTAAAATAGTATTATTTAAAATATTCAAATTAATTAATATAATATTTTTATTACATGAATAGGTAATTGGACGGTATAAGAATCGTGATATAACAGCACATATTCATTATCTAGCTTATGTGTACTTAAGGTCGGCAAAATTTGTACCAAAAACAACTTCGCTGGCAAGGAAATTAATGTGTAATTAGTAAGTCTTTCGGGTGGGGGAGGGGTCCGGACTCCTAGTCCTTGTGTTACAGGTAATTTGTTGAGAAAATAACGGAGTTACAGTTACTTTTTTTTTTTTAAAGCTCTTTGCAGTTATTATATATCTCATGCCATGGGTCTCCGTTCTAGGTAGTGTTCGAGCAGCGTGGTCTGTTCCCGGAATTGAACAGGGACTTCGACCACCTCGGGCCTCTCACCCTTCACTACCACCGCAGCGCCAGGAACGCCACTGACGTCACCAGGAAGGTGAAGGAGTTCTACTACGGCGAGCAGCCAATCACCGTCGACAACGCTCATGTCATTGTGGAGGTAAGCAGGTGCAAAATGCAGATCAGTTACTCGTTGGGTGCGTTCCGAAAGTCTTAACGAAACATTGATTGATTGATTTAGTTTATTTTACTTCGCGTTTTGTGCCTCTTGGCTAATTTGCGAAGATGAGGATGAGTGATGAATGGATGAAATTGATGAATGGACATTCACAAACAACCAAGCCCGACCGGGATTCGAACCCGGGACCCTTGGCGTCGCAGTCTTAACGAAACGAACGCATTCAACGAAAATAACTGGGCTCGTGAATCTGATGAAACCAGTTATTTTACAGACTTATGGGCCACTCTGGCCGAAAGCGCAGGCGCACCGTATTGTTTAGAGAAAGTTTCCACATGGCGTCAAGCGGAAGGAATGTCCCTACGGTAAAAATAAACTCTACTGCTGACACTCTTAATCATTTTCATCACATTCTAAGAACGGTTAAGGCATACTCATCTTGTGCATGTTGCTTCATATCGTTATCTGTTAAAATTATAATACATTTTCCGAACTAGTGCAGTTTGAATCCATCAGTACGTGCGTTTGTCTGTAGGCAGCAGACGATTCTCACCGAACAAAGCAGCCTCCTGGCCAGTGCGTTTGGTGAATCTCGTTCTTTCACGAGACGCACGGAATGCGACTTTTGGGACAGCATAATGAAACTCACGAAACGCACGGAAGCACTTACCATAACTCGTTTAACGTGTTAAACTCGTGCGACTTTCAAAACGCGCCCATAGTTGTCTAAGCATTTATACTCTCTCCCAAGAATATTTTGAGCAAGCAAAGAAAAACAAGTGTCTGCGCAAGTAATGACTCGACAGGGCTCCCATCGTATAAGTGATCAAAATTTGGGTTGCGCGACATTTCGTTTCACCGAAATTAGTGACATCTCAGCCCTCACCTTGTACTTCAAATCATTCATTTCCCCAATAATAGAATACTGCTCTTCCGTCTGGTCCATGGCATGTCCCACTCAGCTCTCCAGAATCGATTCTGTTCTTAACTTTTTCCTTGCTATAGTTCGTTAGAGGGTTCCCTCATTACGCAATTTTTCAACACCACATCTCCTGTCCTTTCTAAACTTACAGACTCCCTATCAGCGCTGAATGATTTTAGGTATCTTTACAAAATTTTCAATGGCAAAATCCGTTGCAACACGTTTCTCCAGGAATTCCACTTTCGAGTGCCTATGCACACAACACGCAACACAAATCTATTTTACACAAAAAAAAGCCTAGACTGTAAATTCAAAGGAGATCGCTCTTCCACAGACTTCCCACTAAATATATCGACCTCCCATCAAGTATTGATATATTTTCCACAGAGTACGCCTTTTGGTCAACCATCAGAACATGTGTTGCTAAATAATATTTAATTGTTACCGATTTCAGTGTATGATATTCAGTTGAATTGATATTCAACCTATATCTGAACCTTTGGGCTTGGTGCGGTGAATTTCGTTTGTTTTTTTTGAAGGGCGCAATAAAGTGAAGTTCACTCTCCATACTTCCTCGCTGGGGCCCCCTGGGACCTTAGATCTTTCTAAGATGCGGAAGAGAGAGTTGGATGAGGAAAGTAACGGGAAACACCCTAGAAAACTTGCAACTAAACAAGGTCATGAAGAATCTCTCCAGGGCAAAGATAATCTATCTCCCCATTCGGATGTCCAGGAGGGGCACATAATGATCGAAGGAAACAAAAGGCGACATAATCGACAGGAACAGAAGAAACTAAGAATTGGTATATGGAACGTAAGAACACTTCTACATGTGGGAAAATTAGAAAACTTGAAGTCAGAATTGAGAAGAAAGAAAATATACATAATTTGAATATCGGAAGTGAGATGGGAAGGAAGTGAGGAACTTGTGAGTGACGAATTCTGAATGTTTCAATCGGGAGAAGACTCACAAGGAGTTCATGGCGTTGGCATTGTACTTGGACCACTTGTAAAAGATAAAGTAATATCAGTACGTTATGTGGACGATGGCATAATTATGTTAGGACTGAAAGGAAAGAAGAAGGACCTAGTGCTTACACAAGTATAAATGCTACATAGCAAATTGACAGACGAGAATGCAGAAGAAACCTACGTCAAGATAGAACACATTATGGAAAAAAAAAGGAAGAGAGCATACATTATCGTAATAGGAGATCGGAATGCAGTAGTAGAAGAAGGCCAGGAGGGAATCGCAGTAGCAAGATATGGATTAGAGGAATGAAACGAGAGAGGTGAATTGCTGATCAACCTCTGCAAGAGGAACTCACTCGTTGTTGGAAACACTCTCTTCCAACAGCATAGAGCCCGACCCTGTGGCCGAGCGGTTAGCACATCGCGCTGCGACGCCAAGGGTCCCGGGTTCGAATCCTGGTCGGGCTTGGTTGTTTGTGAATGTCCATTCATCAATTTCATCCTTTCATCACTCATCCTCATCTTCGCAAATTAGCCAAGAGGCACAAAACGCGAAGTAAAATAAACTAAATCAATCAATCAATCAACCAACAGCATAGAAGAAGAAGATACATATGGACATGCCCAAAGGACATGTACATCATGGTACAAGAGAGATTTAGACACTGCCTCAAAAATTCAAAAAAACTTACCAGGAGCTGACATAAATTCAGACAATGTACTAGTAGTGGGAGAGATAAATTTACGTTTAATGAAGACGAAAAGAGGCCAGAAAATAAAGAAACCTAACATCGAAGAACGTAGGGATGAAAGAGAAAGGAAAAATGTTTGAATAAAAATAGTGACACGATCTGGGAAGGAATAAAAGTTTGCCTTAACAAAGCCGTTGAAGAACCCATAGGGTACAGAGAAAGAAAGAAATGCAAGAAACCATGGATCACAGAAAGTATGCTCGAATAGATGGAAGAAAGGAGAAGATAAAAAATATTAATACACAAGAATGAAGAAGAAAATACAGAGAACACAATAAGTATCTAAGAAGGGAAACAGATATGGCAAAAGAGAAATGGATGAAACAAAAATGCGAAGAAATAGAACTAGACTTCTAACTAGAAGAAGGAGATAAGACCTGATGTACCGTGACATTTAATGCCTGGACTTTACAAAATGAAGTGGAAAGCAATGTGGATGATAGAAGATGAGAACGGAAACGAAATTACGGACAAACAAGAAATATTAAGATTGGGAAGAGTATGTAAAAGATCTGTACGGGAAAGAGAGACGACCAGATACTTTATGCATAGAAAAATAAGACGTATCTGAGGACGAAAAAGGGCTAACCATCATGATGAAAGATTTTCAATTGGCACTCAAAGAAATGAAGAACGGAAAGGTAACAGGAAGTAACCAAATTCCTATAAAAGTAATAAAAAATCTGGGTAAAGAAAAGAAGGAAATGTTACACTTGCGCAATGAAATCTATGAAGAAGGTGTATGGCCAGAAGATTTTGTGGAAACAATCTTAGTATCTCTAAAGAAGAGAAGTAACGCCAAGAAATGTTCTGAGTATAGGACAATCAGTTTGATATCACAATCAACAAAAGTTCTTTTCAGAATTTTAAATAGAAACCTATACTCTGAAATAAACAGAAAAAAAATAGATGAAGAACACTTTGGTTTTGGAAAGGGAAGGGTACGAGAGATGCCATAGGACTACTGAGAACACTTGCAGAAAGATACCTTGAAAAAGGTACAGAAATGTTTGTAGCATTTGTCGACTTGGACAAAGCCTTTGATAGAGTGAACTGGACCAGGTTTTCAGGGATCCTGGAGAATATTGGTGTAGATTGGAAGGAAAGGAAGCTTATCTGCAACCTATATATGAAACAGCGTGTAAAAGTGAAAATAGGATAAGAAATGAGCCAGGGAAGTGAAATTGGAAGACGGGTACAACAAGGCTGATGTCCTTCCCCTACATTATTCAACATCTACAAGTAATAGTAAAAAACTGGTCCCAGAGCAAGGGAGTAGTAGCAGTAGGAGGAAGGAAAAAAACTTGTATAAGATTTGCAGACACATGGCCCTGTTGTCAGAAAGTGAAAGGACCATAACGGCCATGCTAGCAAAAGTGAATACCCACTGTGAACAGTTCGGGATGAGAATGAATTTGAAGAAGACGAAAGCAATGGTGATTCGGAAGAAAGCAGAGGAAGGCAAAAGTGAGTATCAAAGGTAAGAGAATCAAAGAAGTAGACAGCTTTAAATATTTTGGATGCATCATAAGCAGTGATATGAAATGCAGACAAGAAATGAAAGTAGAAAAAGCAATGGGGAAGGAAGCCTTGAATAGAAAGAAAAATATTTTTTGTGGATCTATGAACAAAGAACTGAGGAAAAGACTAATGAAATGCTTTGTGTGGAGCGTAGCTCTATATGGTGCGGAGACATGGACACTGAGGACAAGTGAGAAAAAGTGACTGGAAGCTCTAGAATTTTGGCTGTGAAGACGAATGGAACGGGTGAAATGGACAGAAAAAGTGAGAAATGAAACAGTGCTAGAAAGAGTTGGGGGAAAGAGATCAATGCTGGAGATAATCATGAAGAGAAAAAGAAATTGGTTGCGCAGCTGGATGAGAAGAAAATGTATCCTAAGGGACGCTATATAAGGAGTGCATTCAATAAATAACCGGAAAAGTAGTATAAAAAATCTAAAATACGACCGTCATTGTTATATGTTCGTTAATTGGTTAAGGCATATGTAAGCTATTCATAGCTGGGGTTGGCACGCCTGCCTCGTGCACGGGACGCTGGGAAACAGTTACATAAGATGGCGGCACCCTTACAGGAGTGTTCCAAGCAGGAGCAGAGAAGTGTCGTGAGACTTTTGTTGAGTGAAGGCGTGAAACCGATAGAAATTAATCGCCGCATGACAGTTCAGTACGGTGACAACTGTATAAATCGATCACAAGTGTGCGAGTGGGCTGAGAAGTTCGAACAGGTCATAACCAGTGTTGAAGATTCTCCGCGTCCAGGTCGCTGTGTCACTGCAGTCACGGAAAGCAACATTGCTCAAGTGGAGGACTTGATACGGGAGAACCGGTGTATTACTGTCAGTAAAATTGCTTCCCAGATGGAAATAAGTGTAGGATCAGCTCACCATATCAATCTTTGCGCGAGAAACTGAAACCAGCCATTCTGCAGAGACGACGTGGTCTGGTGGTCACTGGTTTGCTCTTGCTCCATGACAATGCGAAACCACACACTGCCAATGTCACATTGTCTACCATCGACGACCTAAAGTTTGAATGCTTCTCTACCCTCCATATTTGCCTGATCTCACACCTTCCGAATTCCATACCTTTGGTCCACTGAAAGATACACTAAGTGGATCGAGGTTCTAGAATGACGACGAAGTCCAGTCAGCGGTGCATGAGTGGTTACGCACGCGTCCAAAAGATTTTTTTTTCCTGTGGAATCAGTGCCCTTATCAAGCGCTGGCGTAGGTGCGTTGAACTATGGGGGGGACTATGTTAAAACATAGTACTGTAGTTATTTTGCTGCTTGTAATAAATATTTGTTTGCAACATATTTCCGGTTATATATTGAATGAGCCTTGTGTATATATACTGTATATATAAAATAAGAAATGTTTAAATGTTTTATATTGTCTTGCAGATGTTTACAGATCGTATGTTCCTTTTGGGAGCGGACAAGTCTGCGAAGCTGCATTCAGCCGTGAGCGATGAACCGGTGTACTTCTATGTTTTCTCTTACAAAGGGCCCTTCACCATGAGCATGCTCTACGGGAACCCCACAAGGAACTACGGTGAGTTGTTTTGGTTCCCTACCACGCTTCTTGAGTAATTTGTTAACAAATTAATCTCGTAGTTATCTAATTTGCATATTACCATATGTGCGTTACACGGATCGAGTCATATTTATCCTAAACAATACAGTGCATTAAATTATGTGAAAATTCTATTTTTGGTTCATTTGGGCATTTATAGGCTATTCGGATCCGAAGCACCATGGTGGACCAAACCCGGGCACTCTTTATTACAAGGCGACAACACATGTCTTTATTGTTTGTTGTGATAAAGTAATGCTGCCATAGCAAGAAATTTTGGGTAAGTTTAAGTTAAAAGTGCAAATCAGATTGAGCGTGCTGCTCGCTTTCAGGTCCGATGGTTGTATAGTTCAGGTGAATATTGTAATATATTTCCTTATCCCAAGATGCAGAGGCAACAAAAGTGAGTCAATAACTTTTTCCTGTTCCAGGTGCGTGTCACTCGGACGACCGCCTCTATCAGTTCAAGAACTCGTGGTCTCCTCCATTTCAGAGAGCGGAGTACAAAATGGTGGACGTCATGATTTCGCTATGGAGCAACTTTGTGAAAACAGGGTGAGTTGGTATCATTTGGAATTTGGTTTCTTGCTTTGAAATTTCGGTTATGTTTGGAAGGACGAGTCGATCAAGGGATGAACCAACAACCACTTCTCAGTCAATCAGATCGGGCTCCCACTCATTCTAGGCACACACACACACTCATCGCCCCTCCCAACTAGGGTGACCACCAGTCATGTGCGTCTACGCGTAAACAACGATAGTCTACATTCTACACGTAGACTATTTTCTACACATAGATTACGTAATCTATGTAAACAACATGGCGAAAGGTGATAACTTAGCAAAGGGCGCCGTGGAACTAAAAGAAAATTATATTGCGTATCAGTTGCTGATGTGTGAAGAAAACTTTTCATACTCTTTCTTCCAAATTCGAAGAATTTCTCACCTAGGAAGAAACCTAATATAGGTAATATTCTAGTGTTTTATGGGGAAAAGACCACTCTTGCCTCACGACTGCCATCTGTTGTTGTTTTTTGCATACTATTTATCTTCTTCCATAGTTGATAATAGAAGAGACGAGAAATTTTGTTGTAAATAGGGTTCTTTTCATTTCGTTAGGAACCAATATAGTTGAATATGTCACTTTCCTTTCATGAAACCCTTGAAAATTAATTTAATGCACTTTAGATTGTCTACGTAGTCTATGTAAACTACAACCCAAAGTAATCTACGCGTAGATTACGTGTAGACAACGCATGTAGACGTAAACGTATAGTCTACGGCACATCACTGGTGACCGCACGTCCCGTTTCATAGGCGTGTCCCGGCCATCCCTTTGTCATTATTTCGAAAACACCATTTGTCCCGTTCTTCTTTTAATTTAGAGCTGAAAACAAATCTAATGCCTGGTTTTCATTTATCCTCGTGCAAACAACTGGGAAGAGTACTTGGCTGTCCAAGGAGGACAGCGACTCGACCGACATATTCATTAAATATCACCAGGAACTTTACTTCTCGTCAACTGTATCTAACATCCTTTTTTATATTCAATAAATATTCAATTCTTTATCTATTTGACATTAATTTCCTTGACAGGGCAGGTTTTTTTTTTTACAAATTTTGCTGTCCTTAACTATACGTAACCTAGATAATGAATACGTGCTGTTATACCACTATTCTTATACCGTCCTTTTACCTATTCATGTAATAAAAATATATTAATTAATTTGAATATTTTAATTAACACTATTTTAATTAATTTAATATAATAATGATTTTTGTTTAAACATTATTATTATTATTAATTTGAGGCACTCGGTTCGGATTGGACCTCTCCCCCGAAACATATACGTGCCTGGTTAATAATATCAATAATTTTACGATTAGGCCTGATTTTTCAGGAAGGGGATAAACTCACTCCCGTTTTGGGATAAAAATATAACGGTCACAGTACCCCCAACACACACAGTAAACAAGCAGAACGTTATATATAAACATGAAACAATTTGCATTGTTACCAAAACAGCACATTCTCATACATGTAATACTCAGAGGTAAAGTAAGCGTACCAGGCAAAATATCACTCATACAACACAATACAAAATGTTAGAATTAGGAAATAGAAGTGAATAATGCCTAATTAAGATAGCGTCATTACTACCTGGATACTACCTAGAACACGAGTTGTGACTGTTAAAGCACAATTTATTTCCTAGGAGAATTAGAAAAGAGGGAAGTGCACGTCTTGCGGTCTGATGGTCATGCAATCAATTTTATCCCCGTATACATGCGTAATTCTTCTTGTATGTTCGCCTTGTATTTATTTAAAAAGTACGGTTTTACAAGCACAAAGACCATCTGTTTTGTTTGCGTCTTAAGAAATCACAGGCAGTAATTTTGGTTTAGAAATAAAAGCCTGAACAGGGTAGGAAATAATGGGATGCGCGGGGGGGGGGGGGGGGGGAGAGGGATTGATGTTGATTTTCCGCCAAAAAATATTTTTGTCCCTTCCAGCCATGTTTTTATCCCCTTCAAAGGAAATGGAATGTAAAGCATAGAGGAAAAGGACTAAATATGGGCCCCCTTTTTATTTTGTCATTTTCGGAGGAAAAAAATTAATATATCAAGCACCTGCCTTTAAAATGCATATCTATGAAATATGTACTAAAATGTAATAGCATGCTAAAGTATAGAAGGTCTCCATTTTTTTAAGAGCAATGCAATTGCCAAAAAATGGTAAAATGATGTATTTCAAAAATGTGGTCTAAATATGGGCTACTAGTGGCAATATCACAAAAAGCAATTAAAATTTTAAAAAACAGTCATTTATCGCTAAAACATTATAAAATTCATATTTATGAATAATCTCTTGTTTTGAAAATCACGCGGAATTGGAAAAATCGAAATTAAGAAAAACATCAAAATATTTGTTGAAAATGTGATCTCAACAATAGACCTCATGTCATAGCCCATATTTAGACCATCACGCTATTTTCTTCTTCAATTTATTTTCGCTCTCCGTGGTACGTATTTCACAAACAAATCATGGCATTATAAAAGCCCACATTTGTCTATGTACCGCTAATATCATAACCTATACAAAGCAGATAAGAATTCAGAAAACGCCAATTAAAAATATACCCGCAAACAGTTTTCGGATGTCGCAATTCTATAACAGCGTCTAAGGCCGAAACTAACCACCACTTTTTTGCAAATTGCCGCCGCAACCTTTGTCCTTGACAGATAACCATTTTCAATAGCCTCTGCCATGCTGCAGCACCCGGGAGTGCTGATAACTCCAAAACCCATATTTAAACCTTCGCCCATATTTAGACCTTCTCCTCTACAGAATAACATTTCTTAACAACTTTAAAAAAGCTGGAAAATCATTTGTGCCCATAAATTGTCTAGCCATCACATATTTCCCTACCGAAAAGCATGCAGCCTTGTAGGACACCATTCTGCAACTGAACAACATCACCGATCGAAGACGCAACAGACTGTTTTCCTTGAAAATAAAAAAAATCTTCTTTGACCGGGCTCGTACACACACACATCCTTCACAACGTGAAGCCGTAACACTGACCACTTTTTTTTCTAAGGTAGTGGTATCCCTGTCATTCACACTTTCTCAACTTTTACACTTTTCAATTTTTACAGTATTCTCAATTTATCTAATTTGGACACACACAAATACCCATGCCTTACCCGGGACTCGAACCCGGAACTCCTGGCGTCGTTGCGCGCTGTGCTAACCACTCCGCCACGAAGACCGACGACCACTCACTTACAGCTCTTACTGGTAGCTCGGTGAGTATTTACTTATAATGTAAATTGTTTCGATTGTTTAATCACGGGCGACGTGTATCTCTTCTTGCTCATTTTCTTTCAGATTCAGTTATTTTTTTCAGACCGCTATAATTGTTAACCTTCTGCCACCCAAGTAAATATTTCTGCAATACATTATTTGGACGCGACTCCGATAAAGAGAATATCTTAGTTTCAAAAAACTTGGTGGTACTGATGTCTTCGGTCACACATTTGACATTAAAATGATTAATATTTGAAGTTTTGGTTGCAACAACTAAGCATCAACTTTCTAGACAAATAATACCTACCCTTGATTCACGAGTAGATCTGACAACATGGCACTCGGTTGCCATGACAAATGGTGCTGCCATCTGTTATCGAAAATTTACTGCAAAATTGCCTTTAGTTCCCCCTTAAGTTTTCATGACATATTTTACATGTGTTAAAGTGTTCACAAGAAACTTTTAGTTTAGGGTAGGTTAGACAGACATTAAGTTTGAACTTGGAAATATAAATATGGTCAAGTTTTCGGCATTACAAGTTCGGTAGCCTTTTTTGTGCATACGTTTGGGTTATCTTAGAATGTAAATATAGTGATTTTTAAATTACGTCTAAATGTTATCTTAAGATTTAATGGCCTAGGTTAGAAACAATGTTCTAAGGTATTTAGAACCAAGGGCGCCCGCAGGGAGGGGCCAGGGGGCGAGTTGCTCCTCCTCCTGAGATTTGTAGATAGAGTTAATGTAATGCGAATGGTAAATTTTAACGATATTTTACAACAAAAAATATTGTTTCTTGTGACTTACAGGTCTTAAGATACAGCAACAATTATTATTATTAATGAAGTAGGGTTACATTTAAGCTTTCAGTCTAATTTATAGCTACATAAGACAGCTTTTTGTCCTAAATGAATTAATATGCTAAGTACACAGTTGTGCAAATATGTATGGATATGCAGAATATGAAAAGTATAATTGATTTTTAAAATATAATGAGTAATAATAATAATTGCAATAATAATATCAGTATTACTACTACTACTAATAATATATGTTTATTTGACTCTCTTGTCCCCTGAGAAAAAAATTCTGCGGAGCCTTTGCTTAGAACTATGAGGCAATAGATTAGTTTGCTGACATATACAAATACGCATACTCAAAAAATACCTACTTCCTGAAATATCACAAATACGCCACTGAGTGGGCTCCCCCCCCCCAAAGATAAAGATACTGTGTGCCTGAATAGGGTGGCATGAGATGAGTTAAAACAGAAGTTGTAAAATAGTAGCTAGGATTGTTAAAGGTTCAGGAATTTAAAATAAATTCAATTCCGGTCCTGGAGTGAAAATCAGCAACTCTAAATGGCTTTTGGACCGTAAATATTTTATTTATCTGTAAAGGATTCGGTCCAGGAACTTTTTTTCAGGATCAATTTAGATATGGTCCATGAACCTTTTGTTACGTACCTTTCACTCTAACCTGGAATTTTTCTCTTCGCTCCTCGTGTCGTGTCAATAGACTTGAGAGATCACAAGCCGTGGAAATCAATACTTACAATTTCACCTTCAGGTAAGGTATATTTTTGAAAATGCACTTAACAGCAATCAAATAAACTTTTAACTACATATTACAATTATTTTCGACATTTTCCGTCACTATTCCCCCTTTTCTATCGTGATTTGAGCTTGCTGACGAATCTCTCAGTTTTCTAAATGTTGCCAGGTCCTGGCACATCAATGTCAGTTTATTTTCTATCTGACACTAGTTGTCTATGACATCATATATATTTGCAAACTTAAAAAACGAACAAACACAATATTTTTAACTACATTACAAAGAATTACAATGTAATGTCCAGGCCATTACACTGTTTTCAATGAAACAATACGCAACTTGTACCGAATTTAAAATGTGCGAGAAAAAATGTTCCGGTTCTACAGCGAAACCCAATAGAACCCAGTATAATTTATGGGTTCCTGAACCTGTAACAATCCTCATAGGAGCTAATTTTATTATTCGCATCCAATGAGAGAAACTTTCATGAAACTGTTCTGTTTCCCCTCAGGAACCCAACCCCCGAGAAGTCCGCCCTGATCCCAACCACATGGAGGCCCTTCACAGAGGCGGACCGGCGATACTTCGGCATCGGGTCGGAGCTCCTGAGGAAGAAGAACCACCGCCAGAGCAGGGTGTCCTTCTGGAAGTCCCTCTCGCTGGACGACTACAGAGCCCTCCGCCCGCCAGCCACCAAGGAAGTCAAGGTAGACGTGGTGCTAGACTCGCTTCTCTACGTCTACAAGTTCTTCCTCAAAAGACTCACCACGTACTCCGATTGAAGCAGCCCAGGCCCGTAAAAAGGTTACGCTTCATGTTTTAATGTGCAATGACGTGTTAACGGTAAAGTGAATGCATCGCTTGAATGTGAAGCCACGTGGACGGAACGACAGTGTTGCAATATGTAGATATTAAACACCGGAACAAGAATAATCTCTAGGTAAGAATGTTTACCATAGCCTGTGTAAAAGGAGATGCAGTAGCCACTAGCGCAGTCAAACGGTTGGGCGAGAACACAAAGTTACAAATCGGATCAAAAAACTCAAAGTGATTTACTAAATGATTGATTTCCTTTATTTTACTTCGCTTTTTGTGCCACTTTTGGCTAATTTGCGAAGATGGGAATGAGTGATGATATGATGAAATTGATTAATGGACACTTACAAAAATCCATGCCCAGGCCAGGATTCGAACCCGCGATGTGATAACCACTCCACCACGTGGGCCGGCAGTGATTTACTAAACTTCATCGAATTACATTGTAGCATGTAAAATTTGTATTATATTTTGTGTTTACATTATAACCTATTGAAACAGAAGAATCTTATTGCTCGTTTCAAACAACATCGGGCAATAGTGTTTATTTCACGTTATGTATAATAAATAGTTATCCGTCAGTATATTCATTTTTATCTCAAGAAATAAAATTTACATGGATTTATTGCTTATAAAGGAAAATGCATCGTACGTACATCAGGAAATGCGCATTCGTGTGTTCAGTTTCTGACATTTTTTCCTATCTGCATATTGCAACACTGGCACATGCAATTCGTTTCAATGGTTAAATTCACATTTTACAATCGTTTCGTCATGACGAGGTAAACAAACTATCTTTCCTGGATTAAGTTCCTCTCACCTGAGCCCTGCTAACAAGTTCAACCGTCTTCGAGCGTTCAAAAGACGTCAATGAATACAGCCTTGAGAAGCATTTCCACAAAGCAATTTGCAGTCTTGTGGCTAACTTCTCTTTAGTTTCTCCAAAGTGAGATAATTGACCTCACAGACTTTCTAAGCATCGGCTGAACAAAAGTTACACCTTGTGATGTGCAACGTAAGCTTGTGTTTTTCCCACGACGCTTACATTTTCAAACAACAAGCTTTTCTGCTTTTTACGAACTTTGTATTTTCTTTAGTTAAAAAAATAAAACAAAATTACATGCCACGAAAATGGGAAAATCTGCACCTACGTTACTATTAGCCGATTCGACAAGGAAACACACATTGCCGAATGGCCTGGTGCATGCTGGCCGTTGGCGATGTAGTCACAAACTCATCTGGGTTCTAACAATCAGTGGTGTCGTAAGAAACCAGAAGTGTCCATGACTGTACAATAATAATAATTATTATTATTATTAGTTCTGAGCCGTTATCGATACCGTTGTAATTCTTGAATATTTTAGGGCAAACATATTGTGTACTCATACACTAATATTGCGAACAACTTTTGACTTTTTCGGTTAAAAGTTGTATCGGCTCAGCACCCTTCTCTGTGTTCGGCGTAATATTTCGCCCTTGGTCACTATAGCTTATTCTGTGTTGGGCGTAATATTAAGCCCGCGAACATCTCTGACTGAAGTAACCTGTGTTGATGGAATAATGCGTTTTTTGTTGGTGAAACATATGTTTTGCTATTGAAGAAACAACGACTTTTTATTTAGTCACGATTTTCAGTGCCAACAAAGAAGAAGAAAAGAAGAAGAAGTTCAGAGGAAAGTAAACTGTGTTTGTGTTATGCTGACAAAGTGCAAACGTGAGTTCGTTTGTGTGCCGCGTTTAGTCAGTTGCTTTATGTACATTTTTTTGGTGTTGCGTTATTTGAACTGTTGTTGATTTCTTTTAGCATTTGAGTTTGTGAGTTTCTAATAGTATCTAATAGTATTGTCAAACAGGATTGCGAAATATTTTTCCCTCATCCCTCATACATATTGAAGATATTGCAATCAAACTTAGCGGATGCATTACGTATAGACTATAGTATATTTCAAGGTAGATTATAATGGGATACCTATATCCAGGGCCGGTCCAGAGGGCCCCAAAATTACCAAAAGGGATTTTTCGGAGGGAAATTTTCCGAATTATCCCCGATTTCCCTTTCCTCATACTTGATGTACACATGTGCGTGGCACCATTTGAAAGCCTGTTCTATTCTGAAGAGAGAGACGTATGAACCATGATACTCGGATGAATTGTGCTGAAGCAGTAGCTATTTAAATATATTACTACGCAAACTCAGAAAAAAATGCACAGAACGGGAAACCATTTTGTCAGAAAATTTCACAGAGAAGGGGTTAACCCTCGCATTACCAAGCGGGGTATTCTGACTACCCTAGGTTGATTTTTCCCTATAATAATTTTATCTGAAGAGCTACATACTTCTGATTTCATGACTTTGTCCTAAAATGATTGATATTGTATTTACACTCGTGACTGACCCATTTTTTTTTTTGTTTTTATAGTTATTATTGACGGGATATATTGGTGGGGTTGTGAGACTACCCGCTTGGTATGAGATGTCTTATCTTCTTATTAGTCAAAAATGAAGGTTTTATGAAATATGTCTCTCATTCATCTTCGTAATTTAATTTTTCCATTGTTGAGTTTTACCATACATCCATTGTTTAGCTCAAATAACATATATTGTACTCTATTGTTTCAGGTTACTATTGTTGAGTTCAATTAGAGCGCGCATACATGGCAACGCTGCACTAGTGTCACCATACGGTGTTTATGTTCAATTTAAATACTTTTAATAATTTCAAAAACTGTATTTCAATACTAAGCATTTTATTCATTGAAAATAACAGAATCTAAAAACAAATATTACACTAAATCACAAAATTGTATTGGAGTAGTCAAAATACCCCTCTTGGTAAAATAAAGGTGTCGAAAAGCTTGGCAACGGGAGGGTTAATCTTGCAAAATGCTTCTTGCTGAATGTTACATAAGTAGTGCAAGTGTCGCCGGGAAGAAAGATCTTTTGACCCAAAGTAAATGGGAATTCTACCTGCCAGGTTCTGTGGTGAATACAACAGCATTGAAAATTTTGGTTTGTCGTTGCTTTTTATTATATATCGTCGTTTTTTGCCACTTTTGGCTAATCACGACGATGAGGATTAGTGATGATATGATGAAACTGATGAAGGTACACACACAAAGAATATCTCTGCCCAGGCAGTGATTCCAACTCGGGACCCATGGTGTATTAGCGCTATGTGCTAACCACTTCGGTACAGTAGTCGGTTGCATTGAAAATGATTATCATTTTAATGTTAAGTATACTTTTTCAAAACACGAATTTTGGGGAAAATAACGCGGAAAAAGAAGAAAAATAACAACGATATTTCACAGATAAAGCTTCAAGAAGTTCAGATCCTTTTCCACGTAGAATAACATCATGGCCGTCTGTTGGCACAGTCCTTAGGTGTGAGAGTGAAGTACAACTTCCGGGTTGGTCTGTTCAGCTGTCCTGCTTCTGTGCACCCTGGCCCACCTCTTACGTGAACCTCCCGTTCTTTGCCCACTTTGACTTCCGTGCTGATGCACGTTCACTCGTTTGGTGACTCACGAACAATCCACAAATTCAGCCGTTCATGCCGGCATGACGTGTCCTTTACCGCAATGCATTCTTAAACCTCCACTCCCAGATGTATACTACCGATCAACACGCCACTTCTCACAAGTCCAGCCTAGTTCCCTGTACTTCTTGACACTAGGTGTTAGGCAGTGACGTGCGGTGACGTCGACACTTGGGGTAGTAATCAGTTGCGTGCCCAAGGGGGTTGATGGGGTCAAACCCCCTTTTAGGGCCAAATATTCCTAATAAATGAACGTCAAAGGCGGGAAAAGATTGCAAATTGAGCAATTACTACTAGCAGAAGTACCTGTAACCCCTTGACTTCTAAGCCAGAAACCCCGGGTTCGAACCTCGACCTGTGAATGGTTGTTATCTATGTGTGTCCCTTCATCAATTTTATCGTATAATCTTCACGATTAGCCAAACATGGCAGAAAATCGAAGTAAAATAAACCAAATCAAACAATCAGTCAATGTTTCGATTTGATTTTTGTTACTTAACGTCGCTTTTTGCCACATTTGGTTAATTGCGAAGATGATATGACAAAATTGATGAAAGGACACACACAAAGAACACATTCCCAGGTCGGTGTTCGAACCCGTTCTGTCGTAGCGCGCTGTGATAACCACTCCCCACGGACGTCTGTCGACAGCAAAGACGGGAGAAAAGCGCCAACCGTCGGATACACTACTAACACGAGAGTGAGAGAGAACATGAGCAAATATTTGTTATTTAGTCATTATATAGGGTGGTGCACGAAAAAGTAGCCCAGGTCAGCAGCATATGCTACTAACTAGGGCTACTTTTACGTGCGCCATCCAGCATATTCCATATTTGAAAAAAGCAAAAGAAATCATAACATTTCCAAGTATTTTGCCTACACATAATACGTTCCCATTTCATAAACAATAATACTATATTTTTACATCTCACATTACACATACATATTATGCAATGTGTAAAAAGTTGTGGTGTAACTACAGAGAACGTAAGTACTGCAGAAACTTCTCCCCTGAGTTCTTCAGAGGATTTATAAAGGAATCGAAGGGAACCAATCTCCTATCTGTTCATATAGCAGATAGACCTGGGTCCCATAAATCACGACCTTTCAACCATTGCAGCGGCTGGCGAGCGGACAAAGGAGATAGAGGCAGAAATCTTCCCTTTCCCTTCTCGCGGCCGTTTCTACCTGAAACTGGTGAGGCGGAGGAAAAGCCAGCTAGAGTAGCCCCTTTCAGCCTTCCCGCTGATCTCACCGAGGGACGAGAAGCGCGTGAAAGAAGATGTGTTGTATATAAACTGTCGCTTCAACAAGACAATAAATATTGTGATTTGACAATAATTAGAGATGTGAGATTGATTGATCTATCACTGGAGGCCTAGCGCGTACTATAACTCTCGCCAGGAAAACAGTTCAGGTCGGATCTTTGCCTTGCCTCCTCCACACCTAGGGTTGCCACACTTCTTCTAAGCTGCTCAGTTGACACTTCGCGCGTTTACGTATGCGGTTGCTTTCGCCGGTTGATATTGTTGCTTATTGGCAACATTGTTGGTGGGTGGCGTGACCTTGACTGGACTATTTTCGTGGCGAGAGCTTTAGCGATTAAAAATCACTCTGGTTGAGCAACTGTTTTATCGGCAATACCGGACAATTCTCGATTTCGTTCATATTTAGCATATTCAATAATTTAGGGCTCCTAATCACGAATCTGCAGTTAATATTTGGCGGTCACGTGCAGAATTTCGAAAAAACGGGGGTCCGTGATCGCAACCGACAATGCACGATTGCTCATTACGGTGCCCCACAAACCATTCACGCATAGCCCCAAAAACCATTCACGAATAGTCCCACAAACCATTCACGGTAAAGTTAGGTTAGGTTAGGTCAGGTTAGGAAAACATAGTTAAAATTTGGGGTCGTAGTAATATCAGGAATGTATATTTCGTTTTTTAAATATTGGAAACAGAAAATCTTCCGGCAAATAATGAGCAATCGTGCATAGTCGGTTGCGATCACGGACCCCCCTTTTTTTCGAAATTCTACACGTGACCGCCAAATATTAACGGAAGATTCGTGATTAGGAGCCCTAAATTATTGAGTATGCGAAATATGAACGAAATCGGGGAATTGTCCGGTATTGTAAAAACGCTCCTTTACGTCATCGGAATCGAAAATTTTGCGTTGGTGTGGAAATGCGCGCAGTGGCATCTTTTAAATCACGGCGATAAAAATACCGAATGCTCCACTTTCAAGGTGAGGCTTAGCGCCAACTAGCGGTTAAAAAGGTGAGTGAGTGATTTTTTAATCAAGGAGATAAAAAGCTGCTCGTGCACATTTATCGAGAGCCCACTAGCGATAAAATAGTTGGGTGATTTGAAGGACATCACGCTAATACTACTAAATGCCTATGTTCCTTATCGCTTTTCTTTTCAAACTCAAATAGTTGTGGAGGAAGCGTTTCATTTGAATAACAGTGCCTTAGGACTAATTGAAACTAAAATATCTGGATAAAGTCCGAGCTGGAATAGTCTTGGTTCTGTCAATGTCCTTCGTACAGGGCAAACGTATGGGCAGAGTCGGATTTGCTAATGAGCATTTACACAAGGATCAGAAGTTTTGGGACAACTTGATCTTGTCCAATTAAACCAAAATAATCCTGTACGGATCAGATGGTGTGACAAGGCTGTGGAGGAAGGCAAATACGCAGGGCAATGTTACCAATACAACGCCTACGGTAATACATGGTGGAGGATCCATTATGATCTGGAAAAGGAGTTGGAAAAACGCAAATCATTAGTGGAATCGTGGACAAACATGTCTGTAATAACATCCTGAAGAATAACCTGAAAAAAGTGCCCAGCAAATGGGGTTGTCACGTGTGTTTACATTTAACTCTTTCGCTGCGGTTGTCGCATTTATGCACAGCACGCCAGGTGCCTTGCTCTGCGGAAGTCGCATTATTGCGACTTCGTACTTCCACTCGCTGCGGGTGTCGCATTTCTGCAGTACGTCGCTTTTAGTAGCCTTCTGACATCTGTTGATAGTATTTGGAACTATTTGAACTTGTAGTTTTGTTTTTATCCGTATGATGTCACTAATTACGCCTCTGTTTAGAATTCTTTGACATACGAGCGTTGAGTTTCTCTGACATGTCAGTTTCAAATGCATGTTCGAATGTAAACAACATGTCAAGTCGTCAACACTTGTCTGATAATGATGTTACTCAACTGTTATTTGCCGACTCAGAATCAGAAGGTGAATTAAGTTGTGACGATAATAGAGACAGTTTTTTATGAGACTTCAAGTGGTGACAGTGATTGTGTAGTGTCTGATGAAGAATTTGTACCTCCGTCCGTAACATGATGGAACAGATGTTGTTTTTTTTTCAAAATTTCAAAATTTTTCAAAATATCATACCACCAGGGTATACGTACAGAATGGTTTGCCAGTGCAAGGAATGACTTTTGTAAGTTCTCTATAACATATTTTGCAATGTAATTGTGTAAAATTATTGTTTCTAAAAAAAATGTTTGTAAAATTGTTGTTTCTAAAACAAATGTTGTTGTTTTTTCAAAATTTCAAAATATCATACCACCAGGGACTACAGAATGGTTTTCAAGTGCAAGGAATGACTTTTGTAAGTTCTCTCTCATATATAATGCAATGTAATTGTGAAAATTATTTGTTTATATAAAAAATATATTTTCAAATTTAATTACGCAGCCAAGGGATATTGTGTGCCAGAGAATTCCGCAGTGAAAGAGTTAAGCAGGATAACGACAGCAAACATACTGTGCAACGTCCCCCGGTTGTACACCAGTCGTCAGAAAGTTAGTCCGCTGCTCCTTGCGTCGGGAACATGAGACTCTTTATCACTCATCAGGGCTGGCTGGGTAGAAAAGAAACACAACACAGTATTCAAAGTTAAACGCAGTTTTATAATCACTTATATTTCCTATCGTATGTGGACTTACAAGCAAGGTACAGATTTGCTTACGTTTATGCCTGAAGAGGAACAATTCTATAGCATATTAAATCACATCACAATCACTAAACACACTTGCATACAGAATTGACGTTGGACAAGACAAACGTAAATACACGAAAGTTTCTGTACTTAATTATTATTTCCGAGTATAGCCAGAATGAAACGAAAATAATTACCAATTACACTATTCGTGCATTCCATTAACCGTTACCACGTTTCTGTTGATTTCTCACCTTCACCTGTTTTCTAACTGAGTCTGTCGTCAGGTGAAAAACATTCAGGCGGGTTCACTTCCTCTGCTGAGATGAGAAAGTGACGTCAACACGAACAGATTATGACGTATTTCTAAACATATACACAGGTTCCAACCACAACTGTATCAATCTAACTATAGTTGTCTGTGACAGCTTGCACATTATTTGAAGTAACAAACATTTTAAAAAATCTTAACTTCTTACAAATATAAAACCTTAAACTCTCAGGTTCGTTACAACTGTTCAACTTAATAGGGACTGGTTGATTTTGAATGTACCAAAGCACTTGAAAACACTATTTCAAAGTTCAGATCTGAATCCAATTCAGCATTTATGAACATTTTTAAAGAAACGTTTCCTTAAACATGAGTGCAAGTCAAAAGAAGATCTGAAGAGGGCCGTTGCTTTGGAGACAGCCCAGACATCTGCAAGACCTTGGTCGCTTCTATGCACAGGAGATGCCAAGCACTTATTAAGGCCAAGGGTTATGCATCTGGCTATTAAACTGTCTCATTTTGTAACATTATTATGTTTGTTTTTCTATTTTCATTGCAACTGTAAGAACAGAAATGTGGCATCAAAGTAGCATGTTTGTGCAAAAAGGTATGTTTTTTCGTTATTAATATAGTTTATGGGGAAACAAACGGTTGTAAATAAATCACCATATGTTATAACTGCATGTAGGGAGAATATATAATGTATTAAGGCTTATTGTAACTTTTACTTTCGTTAACTTCTCACACTTCATCTGTACGAACAACATTCTGAGTAATTGTACACTTCGCAACATCTGATTTGACCGCGCGAAAGAATTCTAAGTCCCGAATTCGTAAACTTAGCAACATTGCACTTCAGCTCCAGATGAGAGTAGCCAACTTTGAGTAGGTTCTTCCACTAGACGAAAAACGCTGCATGTAAGAGGTTTTCAATTTTGCACTTTCCATGAACTTCGAAACTATAAATGAGCCTCCACCTGACATTAAAACGGGGACGCCTTTATTACAACATGCTGTTTAAGAACATGTATTTATGATATATTAATTCTTAATGTGTGTTAACATAGCTTTTGACAGCTGAATGAAAAGAAAGGTATTGCCAAAAATCCTGCCAATCACTGAAAAATCAAGATGAGCAAAAACATTCCCGAGGTATGCATCGCATAAATATTTACAGTGATTTAATATAATCTTATATTACATTATTACAACACTTCGTACTCGGTAAATAACAATAAAAAAGAATTAGGAGTGGGTATGAGATTTGAACCTACCATATTTCGTTCTTGATGAAAAAGTCAAACGAGACGACCGTCTGACCAACTGCTCCAGGAGATGGCTAACGTGAAACTCTGTAAAACAAGTTGATCTCAGTTGAAATAACATTTTGCCGGAGTTCCGAACCATGTTTCGCCACAGATCAGGGAAAAGACGCACTTTGTAGAATCGTCCGGTATTGTGCAATTTATCTTTACTGTAATTTTGCCTAAAATCGAGAGAAATTTGCTTCATTGCATTGAAATGTGCTTTCAATTCTCTCCAGATGGTGGAGAACGAGTTCAGTGTTTCCAACTGCACATAAATTCCCCTATTTTCCATTTCAGAACTAATACTCTTAAAGAAAAATCAACATTTGTATCTCCAATTTACGATTTTTGTTTAACTGTGTATTATATTACTGGTTTAGGGTTTTTACTTCATGGAATGTGAAAGAAAGAAATTCACAAGAGAGTTTCCGTTTAGAAAGAAAAGCTGCTGCTGAGTTGGGTACTATTTGTGGACTCTGAAGCGCTATGTTGCCAAATTTACGAATTCACGACTTGGATTTTTTTTCAGGGCGGTCAAATAAGATGTTGCGAAGAGTAAATGCATATATTTTTTTCCACAAAGTTTCAGGTGCTCACGTGACACTTCTGCCTGCCTTGAGACTGAAATATAAAACGAAAGTGTTAAAAATATAATTTTATATTGTCATGCTACAGGAGAAATACAGGAAGAGGAAAGGAGGGAGAATGAAAAGAGACGGAAATAAACATATATGAGTGGTAGAAGGAGATAGAACATGATGGAGAGGAGAAAATAAAGGACAGAGAAACAGAGAGAGAACCGTGATGGACATAAGGAGAGGAAGCAAGATCGAAAGTGAAAAAGAGAAATACGAACAAGGAGAGAAATGAATAGAGAGAAAAAGAGAAAGAAGATCAAAAAATAAAAGAAACAGAGTTAGAAAGTAGAGTGAAATAGGAGAGAAAAAGAGGAAGAAGGTCAAAAGGAAAAGCCGGACAGTATGGCCGAGTGGTTAGCACATCGAGCTGCGGCGCCAAGGGTCCCGGGTTCGAATCCCGCTCGGGCTTGGTTGTTTGTGAATGTCCATTCATCATTTCATCACTCATCTCCATCTTCGAAAATTAGCCAAGAGGCACAAAACGCGAAGTAAAATAAAATAAATCCATCCATCCATCCATCCGTCAAAAGGAAAAGAAACAGAGTTAGAAAGAGAGAGTGAAATAGGAGTGAAAAAGAGAAAGAAGGTCAAAAAATAAAAGAAACAGAGTTAGAAAGAGAGAGTGAAATAGGAGAGAAAGAAGGTCAAAAAATAAAAGAAACAGAGTTAGAAAGAGAGAGTGAAATAGAGAAAAAGAGAAAGAAGGTCAAAATGTAAGAAACAGAGTTAGAAAGAGAGAGTGAAATAGAAGAGAAAGAAGGTCAAAAAATAAAAGAAACAGAGTTAGAAAGAGAGAGTGGAATAGGAGAGAAAAAGAGAAAGAAGGTCAAAATGTAAGAAACAGAGTTAGAAAGAGAGAGTGAAATAGGAGAGAAAAAGAGAAAGAAGGTCAAAAAATAAAAGAAACAGAGTTACAAAGAGAGAGTGGAATAGGAGAGAAAAAGAGAAAGAAGGTCAAAATGTAAGAAACAGAGTTAGAAAGAGAGAGTGAAATAGGAGAGAAAAAGAGAAAGAAGGTCAAAAAATAAAAGAAACAGAGTTAGAAAGAGAGAGTGGAATAGGAGAGAAAAAGAGAAAGAAGGTCAAAATGTAAGAAACAGAGTTAGAAAGAGAGAGTGAAATAGGAGAGAAAAAGAGAAAGAAGGTCAAAAATAAAAGAAACAGAGTTAGAAAGAGAGAGTGGAATAGGAGAGAAATAGAGAAAGAAGGTCAAAATGTAAGAAACAGAGTTAGAAAGAGAGAGTGAAATAGGAGGGAAAAAGAGAAAGAAGGTCAAAAAATAAAAGAAACAGAGTTAGAAAGAGAGAGTGAAATAGGAGAGAAAGAAGGTCAAAAAATAAAAGAAACAGAGTTAGAAAGAGAGAGTGAAATAGAGAAAAAGAGAAAGAAGGTCAAAATGTAAGAAACAGAGTTAGAAAGAGAGAGTGAAATAGAAGAGAAAGAAGGTCAAAAAATAAAAGAAACAGAGTTAGAAAGAGAGAGTGGAATAGGAGAGAAAAAGAGAAAGAAGGTCAAAATGTAAGAAACAGAGTTAGAAAGAGAGAGTGAAATAGGAGAGAAAAAGAGAAAGAAGGTCAAAAAATAAAAGAAACAGAGTTACAAAGAGAGAGTGGAATAGGAGAGAAAAAGAGAAAGAAGGTCAAAATGTAAGAAACAGAGTTAGAAAGAGAGAGTGAAATAGGAGAGAAAAAGAGAAAGAAGGTCAAAAAATAAAAGAAACAGAGTTAGAAAGAGAGAGTGGAATAGGAGAGAAAAAGAGAAAGAAGGTCAAAATGTAAGAAACAGAGTTAGAAAGAGAGAGTGAAATAGGAGAGAAAAAGAGAAAGAAGGTCAAAAATAAAAGAAACAGAGTTAGAAAGAGAGAGTGGAATAGGAGAGAAATAGAGAAAGAAGGTCAAAATGTAAGAAACAGAGTTAGAAAGAGAGAGTGAAATAGGAGGGAAAAAGAGAAAGAAGGTCAAAAAATAAAAGAAACAGAGTTAGAAAGAGAGAGTGAAATAGAGAAAATGAGAAAGAAGGTCAAAATGTAAGAAACAGAGTTAGAAAGAGAGAGTGAAATAGGAGAGAAAAAGAGAAAGAATGTCAAAAAATAAAAGAAACAGAGTTAGAAAGAGAGAGTGAAATAGGAGAGAAAGAAGGTCAAAAAATAAAAGAAACAGAGTTAGAAAGAGAGAGTGAAATAGAGAAAAAGAGAAAGAAGGTCAAAAAATAAAAGAAACAGAGTTAGAAAGAGAGAGTGGAATAGGAGAGAAATAGAGAAAGAAGGTCAAAATGTAAGAAACAGAGTTAGAAAGAGAGAGTGAAATAGGAGAGAAAAAGAGAAAGAAGGTCAAAAAATAAAAGAAACAGAGTTAGAAAGAGAGAGTGAAATAGAGAAAAAGAGAAAGAAGGTCAAAATGTAAGAAACAGAGTTAGAAAGAGAGAGTGAAATAGGAGAGAAAAAGAGAAAGAATATCAAAAAATAAAAGAAACAGAGTTAGAAAGAGAGAGTGAAATAGGAGAGAAAGAAGGTCAAAAAATGTAAGAAACAGAGTTAGAAAGAGAGAGTGAAATAGGAGAGAAAAAGAGAAAGAAGGTCAAAAAATAAAGAAACAGAGTTACAAAGAGAGAGTGGAATAATAGAGAAAAAGAGAAAGAAGGTGAAAAAATAAAAGAAACAGAGTTAGAAAGAGAGAGTGAAATAGAGAAAAAGAGAAAGAAGGTCAAAATGTAAGAAACAGAGTTAGAAAGAGAGTGAAATAGGAGAGAAAAAGAGAAAGAAGGTCAAAAATAAAAGAAACAGAGTTAGAAAGAGAGAGTGGAATACGAGAGAAATAGAGAAAGAAGGTCAAAATGTAAGAAACAGAGTTAGAAAAAGAGAGTGAAATAGGAGAGAAAAAGAGAAAGAAGGTCAAAAAATAAAAGAAACAGAGTTAGAAAGAGAGAGTGAAATAGAGAAGAAGAGAAAGAAGGTCAAAATGTAAGAAACAGAGTTAGAAAGAGAGAGTGAAATAGGAGAGAAAAAGAGAAAGAAGGTCAAAAATAAAAGAAACAGAGTTAGAAAAAGAGAGTGGAATAGGAGAGAAATAGAGAAAGAAGGTCAAAATGTAAGAAACAGAGTTAGAAAAAGAGAGTGAAATAGGAGAG
The DNA here is from genome assembly GCF_977018435.1 of Lepisma saccharinum. Lineage (NCBI taxonomy): Eukaryota > Metazoa > Arthropoda > Insecta > Zygentoma > Lepismatidae > Lepisma > Lepisma saccharinum. The sequence continues at coordinate 14,689,423 of NC_139257.1, forward strand.
AAAAAGAGAAAGAAGGTCGAAAAATAAAAGAAACAGAGTTAGAAAGAGAGAGTGAAATAGGAGAGAAAAAGAGAAAGAAGGTCGAAAAATAAAAAAAAACAGAGAAAGAGAGAGTGAAATAGGAGAGAAAAAGAGAAAGAAGGTCAAAATGTAAGAAACAGAGTTAGAAAGAGAGAGTGAAATAGGAAAGATAAAGAGAAAGAAGGTCAAAAAATAAAAGAAACAGAGTTACAAAGAGAGAGTGGAATAATAGTGAAAATGAGAAAGAAGGTCAAAAAATAAAAGAAACAGAGTTAGAAAGAGAGAGTGAAATAGAGAAAAAGAGAAAGAAGGTCAAAATGTAAGAAACAGAGTTAGAAAGAGAGAGTGAAATAGGAGAGAAAAAGAGAAAGAAGGTCAAAAATAAAAGAAACAGAGTTAGAAAGAGAGAGTGGAATAGGAGAGAAATAGAGAAAGAAGGTCAAAATGTAAGAAACAGAGTTAGAAAAAGAGAGTGAAATAGGAGAGAAAAAGAGAAAGAAGGTCAAAAAATAAAAGAAACAGAGTTAGAAAGAGAGAGTGAAATAGGAGAGAAAAAGAGAAAGAAGGTCAAAAAATAAAAGAAACAGAGTTACAAAGAGAGAGTGGAATAGGAGAGAGAAAGAGAAAGAAGATCAAAAATAAAAGAAACAGAGTTAGAAAGAGAGTGAAATAGGAGAGAAAAAGGTTCAGAAACAGGTGAAGAGGGAGAGGATGAAAGGAAGAAAAGGACTGATAAGGAAAGGAGAAAAGAAAGGTAAAAAGCGAGAGAGAGAGAGGATGTAGAAATAATCTTGCCAGCCATGACCTGCGAACCGGAGTCCACCTGAAAATATTCCGCCAATGAGTACGCAGTGTGATTATCACGAAATACAATACCAGGTCCAATACAATAAATTCGAATATACTCTATAGGGCGGGAAAATCTTCGATACAGCAGAATTTCTTAGTTTTCATTCCTCTCCCATAAGATCTTTGCACAAGAAAAATCAAGCTGATGCACTGTGTTGTACATCATTGTATATTTTTGTAAGTGTTTTGTTTATAAACAGTAGAGTTGTCGAGTTCCAGCTGTGTAAGGAAAGAGGCGTCGGCGTAGAATTGTCTTCGGATGGGCTCAACGGTTGGTTCTAAGATTCTCCTTTCCTTATAGATCTCATGTCTCTATTCCATCCTGTGTTTATCTACCTCTCTCTCTTTCACTTCACCTATTTCTAGTGCTTTCTTCCTAACTTGCCTGCTCTGTTTCTTTCATTCTCACCTCTCTTTCTGTCTTTGGCTTCTTAGTTCCTTTATATTTTTCTTTCATTTCGCCTCTGTTTCTTTCATTCTCACCTCTCTTTCTCTCTTTCGTTTCTTGGTTTATTTATATTTTCTTTCTTTTCGCCTCTGTTTCTTTCATTCTCACTTCTCTTTCTCTTTCGTTTCTTGGTTTCTTTATATTTTTCTTTCTTCTCGCCTCTGTTTCTTTCATTCTCACCTCTCTTTCTCTCTTTCGTTTCTTGGTTTCTTTATACTTTTCTTTCTTTTCGCCTCTGTTTCTTTCATTCTCACACCTCTTTCTCTCTTTCGTTTCTAGGTTTCTTTATATTTTTCTTTCTTTTCGCCTCTGTTTCTTTCATTCTCACACCTCTTTCTCTCTTTCGTTTCTTGGTTTCTTTATATTTTTCTTTCTTTTCGCCTCTGTTTCGTTCTTTCTCACCTCTCTTTCTGTCTTTCGTTTATTGGTTTCTTTATATTTTTCTTTCTTTTCGCCTCTGTTTCGTTCTTTCTCACCTCTCTTTCTGTCTTTCGTTTATTGGTTTCTTTATATTTTTCTTTCTTTTTGCCTGTTTCTTTCATTCTCACCTCTCTTTCTCTCTTTCGTTTCTTGGCTTCTTTATATTTTTCTTTCTTTTCGCCTCTGTTTCGTTCTTTCTCACCTCTCTTTCTGTCTTTCGTTTATTGGTTTCTTTATATTTTTCTTTCTTTTTGCCTGTTTCTTTCATTCTCACACCTCTTTCTCTCTTTCGTTTCTTGGCTTCTTTATATTTTCTTTCTTTTCGCCTCTGTTTCTTTCTTTCTCACCTCTCTTTCTGTCTTTCGTTTATTGGTTTCTTTATAGTTTTCTTTCTTTTCGCCTCTGTTTCTTTCATTCTCACCTCTCTTTCTCTCTTTCGTTTCTTGGTTTCTTTATATTTTTCTTTCTTTTCGCCTCTGTTTTTTCATTCTCACCTCTCTTTCTGTCTTTCGTTTATTGGTTTCTTTATATTTTTCTTTCTTTTCGCCTCTGTTTCGTTCTTTCTCACCTCTCTTTCTCTCTTTCGTTTATTGGTTTCTTTATATTTTTCTTTCTTTTTGCCTGTTTCTTTCATTCTCACCTCTCTTTCTCTCTTTCGTTTCTTGGCTTCTTTATATTTTTCTTTCTTTTCGCCTCTGTTTCGTTCTTTCTCACCTCTCTTTCTGTCTTTCGTTTATTGGTTTCTTTATATTTTTCTTTCTTTTTGCCTGTTTCTTTCATTCTCACACCTCTTTCTCTCTTTCGTTTCTTGGCTTCTTTATATTTTCTTTCTTTTCGCCTCTGTTTCTTTCTTTCTCACCTCTCTTTCTGTCTTTCGTTTATTGGTTTCTTTATAGTTTTCTTTCTTTTCGCCTCTGTTTCTTTCATTCTCACCTCTCTTTCTCTCTTTCGTTTCTTGGTTTCTTTATATTTTTCTTTCTTTTCGCCTCTGTTTTTTTCATTCTCACCTCTCTTTCTGTCTTTCGTTTATTGGTTTCTTTATTGTTTTCTTTCTTTTCGCCTCTGTTTCGTTCTTTCTCACCTCTCTTTCTGTCTTTCGTTTATTGGTTTCTTTATATTTTTCTTTCTTTTTGCCTGTTTCTTTCATTCTCACCTCTCTTTCTCTCTTTCGTTTCTTGGCTTCTTTATAGTTTCTTTCTTTTCGCCTCTGTTTCTTTCTTTCTCACCTCTCTTTCTGTCTTTCGTTTATTGGTTTCTTTATAGTTTTCTTTCTTTTCGCCTCTGTTTCTTTCATTCTCACCTCTCTTTCTCTCTTTCGTTTCTTGGTTTCTTTATATTTTTCTTTCTTTTCGCCTCTGTTTTTTTCATTCTCACCTCTCTTTCTGTCTTTCGTTTATTGGTTTCTTTATATTTTTCTTTCTTTTCGCCTCTGTTTCGTTCTTTCTCACCTCTCTTTCTCTCTTTCGTTTATTGGTTTCTTTATATTTTTCTTTCTTTTTGCCTGTTTCTTTCATTCTCACCTCTCTTTCTCTCTTTCGTTTCTTGGCTTCTTTATATTTTTCTTTCTTTTCGCCTCTGTTTCTTTCTTTCTCACTTCTCTTATTGTCTTTCGTTTCTTGGTTTCTTTATATTTTTCTTTATTTTCGCCTCTGTTTCTTTCATTCACACCTCTCTTTCTGTCTTTCGTTTCTTGGTTTCTTTATATTATATATCCTCTTTCTATACATTCTCTCTCTCTTATTTCCTATCTTTCTTCAACCGTTTCTTGATTCCTTTATTTCTTTCTTCTATGTTTATTTCTCTCGTCTTCTCTCTATCACATTGTCGCTCTCGTTCTTTTTATCTTTACGAGTGTGTATGCTCAACTGTAAATGATTCCGAATATTTCTTGTGAGTATGCAGAAGGATGAGCTAATACTTACTACTTGGCTACAGAACACCCTTACCACCCAGTGACAACCCACCTACATAAGAAATGGCAGTTGTTAGCAAGGTAGGATTATAAAACAAATTCTGTATGGTTTATCTGATGTTTTGTTTACCAAGCCCATTTTGCCAGGTAAGCTCCTTGCTACCGGGCCAATTTTAAGCAAAATGCAGAGTTTCATTTAGATGACTGTAGATCTGAGGCTAATTGCCCTAGACAGACGACTGAAGTACCGTTACACGCGGAATGGACCATACATTCGGACTACATACAATTTATGTACAGTGTCTCTCAAAAGTTTTAGGACAACGACATTTTAAACTAGGCAACCCAATTTACATAAGGCGTTGGTGGGTTGCATGTAGAGTTAGGCTCAATTTCAGGGTTGCCACATGCACATTAGGTATTTATAAAATACGCGAAAGAAAGATATCCAAATATTATTGCATACAACTAGAAAAAAATCAGTATTACATTTGTTGCAACACTCTCAGAAAGAAACAACGTCGATTTTCTAGTATTTCATTGTTGATGAGTCTACACAAAGGAAAAGTGGAGAGAGGAAACGAAAGGGAACAGAGGAGAGGAGAAAAGAGAAAGCAATAGGAGAAGAGGAAAAGTGAAGAAGGGAAGAAAAAAGGACGGAGGAAGTGGATAGGAGAAGTAATAAGGAGAAAGGAAAAATATGCGAGGAGAGATGAGGAAAATGGAGCAAAGAGGAGAGAAGAGAGGAAGGAAAGCGAGGTGATAGAAGAGGAGGAAAGGAGTTTGGAGAGGAGAGGAGGAGACGAGAAGAGGGGAGTGGAGAGTAGAGTAAAAGAGAGAAAGAGAGAAGAACGAAAAGATGAGGAGAACAGTGCCGTGGAGTCGGAAATATAACACAGGAGAGGAGATAAGAGGAGTGGAGAAGAGTGGGATGGAGACAAGAGGCGAGAAAAGTAGGGAAGGCGGTATGAGATAAAAATAGAGGAGAAGAACGGGAGAGAAGAAGGAGAAGGAGAAGTTAAGAACAGAAGGGACTGGAGACGAGAGGAGAGAAGGGGTAGTTGCAGAAAATACGTCTCGGCGTCAAGAACTGATGCATTGATAAAATTATCGACATGAAACATTCATTAACATTTTATAATGTATTGGAGAATGTATTAGATCGGTGCGAAATTCCTTTTGGCCGAGTTCAGAGCAAGATAAAATTTTCCACGTAAGATCTTTGATTTTACCTGCGATTATACCACTAAAAACATGAATGTAATTTTCATATTTATAAGAATTATCCAATTTTTCTCCTCTTCTCGGTTCGTTGAAATTGAGATTTTGTTATTTAACATTTCCCCTCCCCCCATCGTTAATTCCAAACTGAATCTTTCCGTTTCATACGGCGTGGACATGAACGCAATGGGATATGTCTAAAACGTACGAAAAGTTTCTGCCGCCGGAGGGGTTTGAACCTACGACCATCAAATTATCAATCCTTAACGGTAACCACTACCCCACAAGCTTTCGCTCCTGAACACAGCTAGAAGGAGCTGACCAATGTGAAATGCACATGCAACCCCCTTCCTACATGTCATGTGCAAAGAATACTTGTTTGTAACAAAGAAAACGAAGGCAATACGACTCGGCGAAAACATTTAATGGAGAATTGCACATGATGGTAACTTTTCAGTAGATGTTTGTGAAGGTATCTTTGCATTGAACTCGAGTGGAAAAAGGGGTAATATTAGTGTGTCCTGAATTGCCACAAATATAAATGGTTATTTCATTAATATTTGTCAATGTCCTTGAAGCAGAACACAATTATCGTTAGAGTATCATAAGTCAAGATCTGATATGTGAAAATATCCCTTTGATCGTGTGTCAATTCATTTATTTGTTTATTTTTTTTTTAGTAAATTCCAGTTTTAGAACAATCTAGCCACTATACACTATTATTACAAACAATGTTGCCATGCTCTTGTTTAATAGAAGGAGAAATATTTTTAAAAAGAAAAAGAAAGAACACCTCGTATGGAGGATCGAACCTAGGAAGGCTTACAATGCTCTCAAGAACTCTAACCAATACACTACTTTCTTAATTATTCTGTCGCCTCAATATTGTAAACGTTATCCTGAAAAAAAAAAAAAAAAGTTCAATACTCTCATATTGCTCTGTACTTGTATAATTACTTTATACACATGGATTTGAAATCTTACTCTGAATTTCTTTCTTCGTATTAGTATATCTAAGGTTGTGAATATATTTTATTTGTAATTTTATAACGGTTACATGAACATCTACGAAATAGTTCCTTATAACTTGGTATCTGTAAAGAGATACATTCAAGTTTTCAAATGATTTTAGACCACTAGATTTTGGCAAGGGATTATGTGTGATCCGTGTCCAGTCATCAATGGTGAAACAAACGTTTGAAAACTCTATGGAATTTTCATTCTGAGATAAGTTGCCTTACTTGCTACATGTATGCGAACTCACTCTGTCCCACTTATCTCTGGAGCAGGTGAACGAAACAAATATCTGAGCAGCGATGAACACGTGAAAGGAACGGAATTGCGTGGAGGGAGGAGATCCACTGCAGTTACCAGCCTTTCCAGCAGCGTGTACTGCCTCGCTCTGTCCACTCGATCCCCCTTCCCCTCTTTCCCCTTTTCTTCCGTTATGCGCGGCTTTGCTCCAGACATGCTGGGACAGGGCACAGTTAATTGTTTTCGCAAGAAGTATCTATGTGTGCCACACATTTAATTCTTTCTCACATGAAAAAAGAAATGTTGTCAATTTGCATTCAGGGGGTAGTTTCACAGTTACAAACTATTTTAGCCTTGATAAGAAGTTTAGTGTAAATAGTAATTTCTCCTTCTCCTTCTTCTCTCCCGTCCTTCTCCTCTATTTTTATCTCATACCGCCTTCCCTACTTTTCTCGCCTCTTGTCTCCATCCTACTCTTCTCCACTCCTCTTATCTCCTCTCCTGTCTTATATTTCCGACTCCACGGCACTGTTCTCCTCATCTTTTCGTTCTTCTCTCTTTCTCTCTTTTACTCTACTCTCCACTCCCCTCTTCTCGTCTCCTCCTCTCCTCTCCAAACTCCTTTCCTCCTCTTCTATCACCTCGCTTTCCTTCCTCTCTTCTCTCCTCTTTGCTCCATTTTCCTCATCTCTCCTCGCATATTTTTCCTTTCTCCTTATTACTTCTCCTATCCACTTCCTCCGTCCTTTTTTTCTTCCCTTCTTTACTTTTCCTCTTCTACTATTGCTTTCTCTTTTCTCCTCTCCTCTGTTCCCTTTCGTTTCCTCTCTCCACTTTTCCTTTGTGTAGACTCATCAACAATGAAATACTAGAAAATCGACGTTGTTTCTTTCTGAGAGTGTTGCAACAAATGTAGTACTGATTTTTTTCTAGTTGTATGCAATAATATTTGGATATCTTTCTTTCGCGTATTTTATAAATACCTAATGTGCATGTGGCAACCCTGAAATTGAGCCTAACTCTACATGCAACCCACCAACGCCTTGTGTAAATTGGGTTGCCTAGTTTAAAATGTCGTTGTCCTAAAACTTTTGAGAGACACTGTACATTGAGTGTATACATGGATGGGGGGGGAGGGGAGGAACCGGAAACTTTCAAAATCTCAGAAAAAATGCCCCTCCGCCCCTGGACAACAAAGTACAGGACATTGTCAAAATACACATGGAAATGATCGCAGGCACGTTTGGAACAAGAAAAAAATTGCACTATTATCATATGAGCAATAGAACACGACTTGTAGCCTCCCCAAACGACATGTCTGTGCGCCACTGACTCAAGCCTCGGATTGCCGAGTTACCTTGAAACGCCTGTATATTGGAGGCTAATTACCCTAGAAGGATGAATCAAATACCGTTATACGCGGAATAAACCATAGATTCGACTTACATACAATTTATGCACATTGAGCGTAAACATGGATGGGGGGAGGGGAGAAACCGGAAAATTCCAAAATTTCTGAAGAAAAATGCCCCCTCCGCTCCTGGACAACAAAGTACAGGACATTGTCATAATACACATAGAAATGATCGCAGGCATATTTGGAACAAGAAAATAATTGCATTATTATCATACGAGTAATAGAACACAACTTGTACCCCCCAAAAGACATGTCAAAGGAAGCCGCCATTTTCCCGGCATTTTCCTCTCCTTTTTATGGGGGAAAGAGTCTTTACGGTGCAGTATATGTGTTAACAATAATATAAAAGAATAAAATCACAATTCCAGCGAAAAATAGCGACATTATGACGTAAACACTACTACTTTGTCGAGCTGTCTATACATAGATAGCTGGTAAACAAGGGGTATACTTAGAGGTATCTATTTATAGATAGCTAGTAAACAAAAGGTTAATGGTTGTTGTAGCCATTCTTCCTATCTACTAAACTATACGGCGTACGGTTTTAGAAGCGATATCGGGCGAAGCCAAGCAGAGCGTGTCAGTCTCCAGCTCTCTACCAGCCAATGGCAGGAGTTCAACGTTGTACAGTTAGAAAATGCGGCGCGCAAGTTAAACGCCGTGTCCTGTATTTTTCATGCGCGCAAGAAGTTTTCATAAAACTCGCCACTTTAAGGTTCATCATTAGATGGGGCAAAACATTTTGAACCTGACTGTCCAAGTCCCATAAATTTCCTCAACCGGAGTTATTGTTTCTAGAAGAAACACTGGGAAACAACACGTCTCAACACACGCACAGAATTACCATTTCATTCTTTCATTTTCCTTCAGTTTCCTTTTTCGTTGCCACCGCTTTGACACAGCTGAGTTGTTGCGTCTTGAAAACAATGGGGGTTAAATTCGTCTCAACATACACAATGACCCTTCATTGTCTTTGGCGTTCTCCAACGTTTCGAGTCTGAGTTCTTATATGCTGCAGTGATATATTATAATCATAGGCGCCGACTCCATGGGGCTTGGGAGGGGGGGGGCTCGAGCCCCCCCCCCCAATGTTAACGATGTGGGGGCAGAGCCCCCCAAATAATTTTGTTTAATAGGATCTAATGTATTATGTTGCTTCTCTTGTAAAGTTTACTCTGAATACTTTAACTTAACTTTAAATACACATTTGAAATGTTCTAGACTAGACCGTCACCTTTGGGGGGGGGGGGCTACAAATGGCTCTCACATGGTATTCAGAACGAGATGATTGATATATTAGGGAGATCTTTTTTGCGCCCGTGGTAGTAGTCGGGAATATTTTGCTATTATGGTTGACGAAACTTGTGACATATCCATCCCTGGACAATTAATATTCTGCATTCGAATTTTGAATACAAATGTTGATATTTTTGAGGAATTCATGGGCTTTTATGAGATTCCGAACACTGAGGCCGAAACTTAAAAAAGGGAGAGAAAGAATAATTCATTAATTTATTTCAGTGATCAGAGCCCCCTCAATAATTTTGACAAGTCGACGCCCCTGATTATAATCCTATGTAGAAATATTCACTTTATTATTTCATTGTACTCATATGTACTGTGTATGCATTACAAAAAAAATAGTTGAATATTGGAAACAGCGACTTTACTGCCTTTTTCTTCCGCTACCAGTTAGTTTGGCAAAAGCGCAATAGCACTTTCTGCGTATTGGCTGAACTCATGTTCCTTCTAAAAGCGTACACCGTATAGGTTAAACGCTGTTGATTGATTGATTTATTTGGTGTTTAAGTCCACTTAAAGCACAGTAAGGCTAATCGGGACTGGACCTACAGTTTTAAGCGGGATCCGAACCACTATGTACCTCCACCGGGTATCGAACCGGGAACCTTTGATTACAAGGCGACGAGGATACCACTGCGCCATCGGGGAGGCCCTGCTAAATGTTTTTGTCAGTCATTCTACACTCATGAAGTGGTTCGCGCTGTTCTCACGATGCTGGGTTTGAGCTTCCTACGGAGGAATACTCATTGGAAATGCAAGAACTCTAACCATTCTGCTACGTATGTGAATCCTGTTCATACTATCTTCATCTGAATTCGTTTGATTTATACACTGTTTTCCACAAGTCAACCATGTTCTGTGAGGGATTGTAAGTGCATCATTCAGCAACACAATCATCATTCCTGGTAAGTCTTGAACCTTTCCTGGCAACGAATGATGAAAACATTCTATCGGGCTATTGACCAGGTGAGATGTGGAAAAGATACCAAGCTTTTGAGAGCTAAAGTCACTCTCATCTTCACTTCTACCCAGAAGATGAGAGTGACGTTAGCTCTCGAAAGCTTGGAATCTTTTCCACAACTCACCTGGTCGATTGCCCGAGATAATATTTTCATAATTCCTGGTACTTTAGCGTCAGAAGAATGCAGTGGCATTGCCAGAGATTTCGATTTGGGGGTTCCATTTCTGCTACATTTCCATATCTGGTTCGAATCCCTATTTGACCCCCCCCCCCTGGTTCGAATCCCGGCTTGGGTGTTCTTCGTGAGTATCCCATTATATCATCACTCGCCCTACACATCACTCATCTCCTCGATCATCCAAAAGTGGTACGGATGTTCCATTTACAACGCAACCATGCGATGCATCAGGAATGGAACACGACTGGACTTTCCTCTGTTTCTTTCCAAGCAGGAGAAAATGTAATCTCATCGCATGGTTGCCAGGTGCAAGTAAGTAACACTATTTTCATGAAAATTTCCAAGTTTCTTCTATATTGTTTTCAGTAATTGCATGATGTATACAGTTTCGAAACACACCTTTTGTGGCACTGAAACACCAGCAGTGTTGCCAATGCACAGTCTTAATTTCTAAAAACAACGATTTTTGCTAGTTCCCCCTTAAAGTCGCCTCATCCGATTGGCTATCGGTAGAAATGAACATTTCATTTTTTCACTGCCATAGATGCCGAGCTAATCCCCCTAACCAAACTGAAAATTACCGACGGCATGTCCGTACATGTGTTTTATGTGCCATTTTTCATGCTCTGTAAAAAATTTCATTTACATTTCCTGTTACATCTGGCAACACTGCGTTGACACTAATGAAATCCAATCATTGTCCCCCGGTTTAAAAATATATGCATGAACAAGGCTTCAATTTGGTATAAGGATTATATGTGTACCACTTCCGGTCCAAAAGTTGTACTATCCCCAACTTCGGGTTGCGTTGTAAATGGAACACCCTGTAGAAAGCGAAATCAATCAATTAACGATAGGAGTAGCAAAGTAAGAAGCCGTTTTAATACTGTAGAGATTTACAAGGGTGCACAGGCCCTCACTTCTTGGAGGAGTGCGTCGAGGGGATGACGCTGGTGGATGGCCTCACCTTTCTGGGATTCTGCAGCATGATGGCCATTCGATTCCGTATCGGGTGTTCCTCCAAGGGCTGCAATGTCTTCAACTCCTCCATCCCCACCCTCTTCGCGGCCCTGCTCGACGCTCGATTGGTGCAGAGCGTCGCGAAGACCGAGCACCCGTGCACGGTCGCGGATTCGATGCCCGTTCTCAGCAGGGACCTGGCTATGCCCTTCTTCCTGAACTCGCCGTCGACGCCGAACCAAGGGAACAGGTAGACCTCCTTAACCATGAGTTCCTGGGGATTGAGGGAGGACACGACTTGGTCGTGGAGGGCCTCAGCCTCCTCCGAGATTCGAGGCATGTTCTCGTTGCCCTTGGCGAGGATCTTGGTCACCAGCAGAGCGACGATCCTGCCCGTTCCTTCTTGGACGGCAATCAGAGACCTTCAAGACAAGCAAACGCTGCAGGAGACACTGAAGAATTTACTTTTCCGACTGCACCCGTGTATTTTGCATTGGATCGCGATCCATCTACTAGCCAAATTCTTTCTAGGTTTCTGAACAGTTGCAGCGGGTATATAGAAGGGCTGGGGCATACGTAGTGGTAACTATATTTTTCCTCAAAGTTAAACGGTGGTGGTACCGTAATATGATCTTATATCCTAGGGAGCGTGGCACCCGTAGTATGTGGGCACGTCACTAGATGGGAGTGTGATGAACGGTTATTGTACGGACAACGAAGTTAGTATAGCCTGACAAGTTAAGTCCCGATATGAGCAGATCGCTGCGGAGCACTTCCTATTACGTCATCCTCCCCACCACTCTTCTATGTACTAGTCTGGCCTTGAGAGTACGAGTGGTGCCAACTCAGCAAAATTAAGCTAAAACAAATATGACAAACGATTTTTACAGTGTAGATTGACGATGCCTGCTCATATCAGTTTATCAGTGGTTCATTTGATTTAATCCGGTCTTTGAAAATGCGTGCGGTGCGCGGATCAAAAACTGTAGTATTACGCACGCGCGTTAAGGTTTATAACGAAGAGAAACTACTGGGCGAATGACTTCATTTTCTGAATGCGACATCGAGCAGTGGCCTGGTTTTTTTTAAAGTCGAGTGGGGTGGGGGTTCTTTTGTTTATCGTACAACAATCACTACGAGAAGGCAATCTGATAACACGCTTGCCTGTGTTATTTTTTAAAGCATTGAAATGTTCTTGCTCTTTACTCTTGGCTGCATATTTTTGAAATGCAAAAATCAAATCATGCCGGGTCCAATCCACAATCTGCTCTGGAAAGCCCCTCAGAGGACAGGCCAGATAAATTGTTCACAATGTTGCAACATATTTGCGAAATCAGGAGGAGTTACATAAACTTTAGTATAATGTTGTCGAGTCCACAAGCGCCGCCACGGGAGAATCTAAATGGATGGTTTCTCATGTTTTTAAAAGGATTGGATTGGATTGATTTGTTGTTTTAAGTCCACTTTATGCACAGTAAGGCTAATCGGGACTGGACCTACAGTTTAAAATGGGATCCGAACCACTATGTGCCTCACCCGGGAATCGAACCCGGGACCCCTTGATTGCAAGGCGACGACGCTACCACTGCGCCATCGGGGAGGCCAAGTTTTAAAAGAAGGAAAAGAGTCGTTGCCGAAAGGTGAATTGAATTTCTGTACTCCGACAGGTTGAAAACAGCCCAGGAAAAAACTAATAAAAATTTCGTTGAAAATCCTCAGACCATTCCACTCCCTCCAGGTTGTAACACTGCGAAGCAACGTTGCTGCTGAGAACGGAGTGGGGAAATGTGGTGTGAGATGTGCAACAGCTATTTGCAGCGTCTTGTTTTTAAACTTGTCAAGTTATAGTAAGGTGTGTTTTATACAGCGTAGGTTTAATTATATTTCGGGGGTAGCCACAAGGACCTGATTGAAGCTGTAGGGAATAGTGCCTTGCCTCTTTTGTTCCTGTAAGGCTCATATGCTTACAGAGTTGTACAGTGTCTCTCAAAAGTTTTAGGACAACGACATTTTAAACTAGGCAACCCAATTTACACAAGGCGTTGGTGGGTTGCGTGTAGAGTTAGGCTCAATTTCAGGGTTGCCACATGCACAATAAATATTTATAAAATACGCGAAAGAAATAAAAACAAGTATTAGTGTATAAAAGTATTAAAAATATCACTATTATATGGCAAGTGACAAAATTCTTTCTCAAAGAAAAAGAATAGGTTTTCTAGTATTTCATCGCTGATGAGTCTACAGAAAGGGAAAGAGGTAAGAGAAAACGAGAGGTGACAAAGGACTGGAGAAAGAGAAAGCGAAAGGAGAAGAGGAAAAGTAAAGGAGAGAAGAGAAAAGAGAAGGAAAACGAGATGAGAGAAGAGTGGAGAGTAGAGTAAAAGAGAGAAAAAGAGAAGAACGAAAAGAAGAGGAGAAAAGTGCGTCTAGTCGGAAATCTAAGACAGGAAAGGAGATACGAGGAGTGGAGATGAGTGGGGTGGAGATAAGATGCGAGAAAAGTAGGGAAGGCGATATGAGATAAAAGCAGAGGAGAAGGAGGGAAGAGAAGAAGGAGAAGAGAAGAACAGAAGGGACTGAAGAGAAGAGGTAGTTGCAGAAAATATCGTCTCAGCGTCAAGAAATCGTGCATTGGTCAAATTATCGACATGAAACATTCAATAACATTTTGAAATGTATTGGAGAATGTATTAGATCGGTGCGAAATGCCTTTTGGCTTAGTTCAGAGCAAGGTAAAATCTTCCATGTAAGATCTTTCATTTTACCTGCGATTATACCACTAAAAACATGAATGTAATTTTAATATTTATAAGAATTATCCAATTTATGTCCACTTCTCGGTTCGTTGAAATGGAGATTTTGTAATTTAATATTTCTCCTCCTCCCATCGTTAATTCCAAACAGAATCATTCCGTTTCACACGGCGTGGACAATGAACGCAATGCGATAGGTCCTAAACTTACGAAAATTTTCTACCACCGGAAGGGTTTGAACCTACGACCATCAGACTGCCAGTCCTGAACGGTAATCACTACCCTACAAGCTTTCGCTCCTGAAAGTAAGTAGAAGGAGCTGACCAATGTGAAATGTAGATGCAACTCTCCTCCTACATCTAATGTGCAAACAATACTTGTTTGTAACGATCTTCCTTAAGAGGTGTTCTTTTTTTAATTCTCCTTTTATTATAAACAAGAGCATGTTAACATTATTTGTAATAGCGGTGTATAGTGGCTACATTGTTCTGCAAATGGAATTTATAAAAAAATAAACAAATAAATGAATTGACACACGTTCAAAGGGACATTTTAATGTATAAGATCGTGAATTATGATACTCTAATGATAATTGTGTACTGCTTCAAAGACATTGACAAATATTACTGAAATAACTATTTATATTTGTGACAATTCAGGACATACTAATTTTACCCCTTTTCCCACTCGAGTTCAATGCAAGGATACCTCCGCAAATATCGAATGAAAAGTTCTCATCATGTGCAATTCTCCATTAAATGTTTTCGCCGAGTCGTACTACCTTCGTTTTCTTTGTTACAAACAAGTATTGTTTGCACATTACATGTAGGAGGAGAGTTGCATCTACATTTCACATTGGTCAGCTCCTTCTACTTACTTTCAGGAGCGAAAGCTTGTAGGGTAGTGTTTACCGTTCAGGACTGGCAGTCTGATGGTCGTAGGTTCAAACACTTCCGGTGGCAGAAAATTTTCGTAAGTTTTAGACCTATCCCATTGTGTTCATTGTCCACGCCGTGTGAAATGGAATGATTCGGTTTGGAATTAACGATGGGAGGAGGGGAAATATTAAATTACAAAATCTCCATTTCAACGAACCGAGAAGTGAACAAAAATTGGATAATTCTTATAAATATTAATATTACATTCATGTTTTTAGTGGTATAATCGCAGGTAAAATGAAAGATCTTACATGGAAGATTTTACCTTGCTCTGAACTAAGCCAAAAGGCATTTCGCACCGATCTAATACATTCTCCTGTAACGAGTGCACTCACGATCCCCGAAATGACGTGTCAATCATACCCCGGCACGGGGCCAAACGTCGTTATGTGTACGGGAGACCGGTCGTGACTCTCGGTCCAGGTTTTCAAGTTCGGTACTGAGACGGTCGTTTATTGTCATACTATTGCGAGGCGGAGATTAATACCTTGAAAAGTTACACTGTTTTGTTTACCTTTGATATGTAGATTCGAACAATCATAAAAACACTAATAGCATAATATCTGGTACCTGAAAAACGTCAAATAACAACACTGACGGACGGTAAAAAGTGAATATATATTGTAACAACAAAAAAAATATTGCAATAAACAACTGTTTACAAAGCCTCCTCAAACTCTCACATCATTCACTCTATCTCTCTTTCACACACATGAGGTATTTTTACATGTGAAGTATGGATACAAATCATGGATCTCATTAACATATCATTCCTTTTAATTTTTAAACCTTTATGTGAATTTAGGGCATTTGTCTGCCAGCTCCTGTGCTCTTTTAAATTAACTTAAGTGCCAGCCCTCGGAAAGCGGTTAACTAAGACAATGGGTCGGCGTGGTTAAATCTTTCGTTCGAATGAACGTGTGCATCGAGTCGTAAGCTCGACATTATACAAGTTTCCCGGACGGGGGCATTACACACAAGCCTCTCTCGTCCCATGAGAAAAACTACTTAATTACATAATGATGCAAAAAACTTAATTGGCTCCAGCTGCCGGAATACACTAATCAATCGTCGGCGCGAGCAAAAATTACCTTAAAAACCACTATGCAACAAATAATACTATTTCACGCACACGACCTTGCAATAAAATTTACGCTTTCCACAATTAAAAGGGACTCATCAGTCAACTATTGACAAGTTAAATGGCGCGACGGGGCGGTCGGTTACACAAGAAATGGAGCACACTTTGACAATTTACACTAAATATTAAAGAAATGAAATGGAGCTTCTAACGCTGAATGCAGACAATTAAATTAGAACATCTGAACATGAAATAACCCTTTTTTTTACAATAATACCAAAAATTATCAGACGCGGAAATTAGGTTTGGGTTTTTCTGAGTAACTTTGCGAATAAGTGAGACTTCGGCGTTAACTGTACGGTGTTGATACTAACGACGCACGTTTACATGAACATAGACCCTCTGAAGTATACTGTACCAGACTCTGCTACATGGCGCGGTCATTCATCTCTCCTGGACGCGGGACTTGCACACGGTTCCTTTGTGGCGAAATTGTCCTCCGAGGTCGATCGCGACGAAGAATAATTGCGACGATCTGGTGTACTTGCACCTCCTTAGAACTTCGGGCGTTCCTCTTGCCACTAGCGTCGGATGTACGTGGTCACGCGCCGGTTCGGAATCTCTCTGGTGACGGGCTTCGATTTCGGCGTCGTTCTGGAAGCGTCGTTCTGGAGTCGTCCTTCAATCTCTCCCTCTGGCTTCGATCGGCGTCGTTCTGCAATCATCTCTCTCTCTGGAAACGTCCTTCGGGCTTTGGTTGGGACGTCGGTCTGAAAGCGTCCTTCGGGCTTTGGTTGGGACGTCGGTCTGAAAGCGTCCTTCGGGCTTTGGGCAGTGTTTGGTTTTGGTGTCGTCTTTGGCGTTGGCTGACTGGCTTCATCGGAAGATGGCGATGCATCGTTGCGGGGTCAGGGAAGTCGACAGACTCCCTTCTCTATCTTCTTTAGCCCTCCATCCTTATGTAGTCCACGCTTGGCAAAAACAAATCACCGCGTAATCTTCACCAAAATAAGGCGCACACTGGTAACTCTCTATCTGCAAGTCGCTCACAGTACGTAAGGAAACAAAGTTCACGGACACAAAGCAATGATCACGCGAGAGTGTAGCGCGGAGATGCTCTCTCTATGAAATCCGGGTAAAAACTGTCTCTGGGATGGTAGCACCGCGTATTTAAGAGAGATTCAAAATCGTCCGTTGAAACCCACGCTCAGGTAGCTTGGCTTCGCTTTTGGAGGAGATGCGAATGACCTGTGTCCATTGTCTTGAAACTCGGTCACCGAGGCGTCTTCGATCCTTGCAGGCTTGGGGTCTAGCTGATATCTCTGGTCATCCGTGAACATGGGTTAGAACGCCTGCTGCGACTCAAGCTCGGTAGCGGCGAAAACAATCTTTCCTTATCTCCGCGTTGGTGCAAATATGTCATGTCCTAAGCCGAAAAGACAGTTCCGCTGTCACTCAAGAAAAACCTGTCCCCAGCTCCCGACGTGTGGCTCGGATACAAGTTTATTCACAAAATAAGATCAAACCTCACACTTTCATGTTTGTGCATAAAATGAATCAATAAACAAAAAATAATTTTTATCGAACTGCGTTTTACATGTCACTAGATACCGTGACATCTCGCCCTCCTTCCGATCAAAAAATTCTGTAGGCGTATAAAATTTTTTACTACTCAGGGGCATGAAATTTTGACTACAAATTTTTTAACACCCTGTACAAGAAAAGTCAACCAGTTCGATAACACAACACACATGATATAAATGATACCTCCAATTTACATGATAAATATGCATATTATACACTCAATAATTTACACAAAAATAGGATAAATGTACCTCACATCCTTATCAGAATTCAAACCAAAGACACGCTTGTGCTTTTATATCGCGCTAACCACTCTTGGCGCTTTTCGTCGGAGCAGTTCCACCTTTTGCAGTTCTCTGCAAAAATACGGCCCGTCGTACATGAAAAACGGCTTCTTGATCTTTCCCTTCACTTGCATAGAGCGTGGAAAGTGCGTTAGGAAGGCTTCCCTAAACGCCGAGTACGAATGAAAGTGTCTTTCATTCTGATCCAGCCAGTTCTTTGCTCGACCTTGCATCCAGCCTTTCAGTACAAGCAATCGCTCTCCATCCGTCAGTCCTAACTCCCGGGCTGTTGCTACGAATTCCTCGACGAGGGCAGACGGCGATATCCGGTCGTCCCCGGAGAACTTCTTGAAGTTTTTCTTACATTCGGACGGGTACAAAGCTCTCGCCGACGGTGGTTTAGACCATATGTCGTCCCGGCTTGAAGTTTGGGCTTCGAACGGTCGCGACGATGGAAGATGTAGTCTCGATTCCACTTCGCTTCCTCGGTTGACACCTGTAGTCGGCCTTGCGTCACTCGCGCTTCTTGAAGGCGAAGGAACTTCAGCTGGCTGCGATGACGTCATAGCTGCCGGCTCTCGCGGTGATCCCGGAACGTCGGCTACGTTCAATTGTTGCAGTTTTTCCTCGATTCCCTTTATCTTCTCGGAATTCCCTTCCGCTGGGTTCGCTGCTCGCCGCACTTGTCGCTCGGGGGCATCGTTGCTCCGATTGCAGGCAGACTCCAGCTGTGCACATTGCTGGCCGATGTGTTGCAAAGCTCCTTCCTGCTCACTTACGCTCTGCGCCAGTGTTGCCACCTTGGCTTCTTGGTCCTTGATGCGAGCGTCGGTCTCGGCGGTCCTGGATTTGATTCGAGCCTCGGATTCTAGGATCGTTGGGGGGAGTTGTCGCGTCATTTCCTCTCCGGAGGCGCGAACTGTTCCTTGGAGGCGTTCTTCCATCCCTCGTACGTTGGTCTGCATCCTGGTTTCCAACCCCTGGATATTGGTCTGCGCCTCGGTCTGCAACTTCTGGCTGGTGGTTTGTACCTTGGTTCCCATTTCTTGGATGTTGATCCGCATTCTTTGCATGCTGGCTAGCATCCTGGTTTCCATTCCTTGGAGCATCTGGAGGATTAGCCGGAATTGGTTGTCAACACTGCCACTTCCTACGTCATCTTGTTGTTCCTTGCTGTGGTCATCGTCCGCACGTGATGTACCCCCTTGGGCACTTGGTATCTCCCTTTCCATTTCTAAAGGGCTCTTGCACTGGAGACAAACCGGTTCGGCTCCCTCGCTGTCGATTTCGAAATCAGCAAATTCTTTTCCACAAGCCTCGCAAACCATCATGACGTCACTCTTGTTCAAACAGTCTATACGACGATTTCTTAATCTCATGGAGGCCTTTCCCTAATTATCTGCTCAATCTTCTGTCGCACTTAGGAACAGTTACGCAAACTTACGCGAGCTCACACAAAATGTGAATTACAAATCGATACATAAAAAGAAAAAGGAGGTCCGTCGGGAATCCCTTATCCCGCAACTCAACCTGATGCCATAACTTATGCCAACAACCAAAAAAAGTACACAAAAAGTACATAAAAAATGCCCTATGCAGCTGCCCTTGCTGCTTTCGCCGAAAAAAATATTTGCCCTATTGTTACCAATTACGCCCAAAAACGTGTCCTTACACGTGAACATACGACAAATACATGAAAATAACCCTCGAAATACAAAACGAAAAACACACAAATAACCCGGAACCTAACACAAGAATTTTATGCATGACGTATACAAAAATGAAATTTCTACCGCTCTCGCAACCTGGTTTTCCTGGAAAGACATGACAAAAGTTGCCGTCCCTGTTCGGGCGCCAAATGTAACGAGTGCACTCACGATCCCCGAAATGACGTGTCAATCATACCCCGGCACGGGGCCAAACGTCGTTATGTGTACGGGAGACCGGTCGTGACTCTCGGTCCAGGTTTTCAAGTTCGGTACTGAGACGGTCGTTTATTGTCATACTATTGCGAGGCGGAGATTAATACCTTGAAAAGTTACACTGTTTTGTTTACCTTTGATATGTAGATTCGAACAATCATAAAAACACTAATAGCATAATATCTGGTACCTGAAAAACGTCAAATAACAACACTGACGGACGGTAAAAAGTGAATATATATTGTAACAACAAAAAAAATATTGCAATAAACAACTGTTTACAAAGCCTCCTCAAACTCTCACATCATTCACTCTATCTCTCTTTCACACACATGAGGTATTTTTACATGTGAAGTATGGATACAAATCATGGATCTCATTAACATATCATTCCTTTTAATTTTTAAACCTTTATGTGAATTTAGGGCATTTGTCTGCCAGCTCCTGTGCTCTTTTAAATTAACTTAAGTGCCAGCCCTCGGAAAGCGGTTAACTAAGACAATGGGTCGGCGTGGTTAAATCTTTCGTTCGAATGAACGTGTGCATCGAGTCGTAAGCTCGACATTATACAAGTTTCCCGGACGGGGGCATTACACACAAGCCTCTCTCGTCCCATGAGAAAAACTACTTAATTACATAATGATGCAAAAAACTTAATTGGCTCCAGCTGCCGGAATACACTAATCAATCGTCGGCGCGAGCAAAAATTACCTTAAAAACCACTATGCAACAAATAATACTATTTCACGCACACGACCTTGCAATAAAATTTACGCTTTCCACAATTAAAAGGGACTCATCAGTCAACTATTGACAAGTTAAATGGCGCGACGGGGCGGTCGGTTACACAAGAAATGGAGCACACTTTGACAATTTACACTAAATATTAAAGAAATGAAATGGAGCTTCTAACGCTGAATGCAGACAATTAAATTAGAACATCTGAACATGAAATAACCCTTTTTTTTACAATAATACCAAAAATTATCAGACGCGGAAATTAGGTTTGGGTTTTTCTGAGTAACTTTGCGAATAAGTGAGACTTCGGCGTTAACTGTACGGTGTTGATACTAACGACGCACGTTTACATGAACATAGACCCTCTGAAGTATACTGTACCAGACTCTGCTACATGGCGCGGTCATTCATCTCTCCTGGACGCGGGACTTGCACACGGTTCCTTTGTGGCGAAATTGTCCTCCGAGGTCGATCGCGACGAAGAATAATTGCGACGATCTGGTGTACTTGCACCTCCTTAGAACTTCGGGCGTTCCTCTTGCCACTAGCGTCGGATGTACGTGGTCACGCGCCGGTTCGGAATCTCTCTGGTGACGGGCTTCGATTTCGGCGTCGTTCTGGAAGCGTCGTTCTGGAGTCGTCCTTCAATCTCTCCCTCTGGCTTCGATCGGCGTCGTTCTGCAATCATCTCTCTCTCTGGAAACGTCCTTCGGGCTTTGGTTGGGACGTCGGTCTGAAAGCGTCCTTCGGGCTTTGGTTGGGACGTCGGTCTGAAAGCGTCCTTCGGGCTTTGGGCAGTGTTTGGTTTTGGTGTCGTCTTTGGCGTTGGCTGACTGGCTTCATCGGAAGATGGCGATGCATCGTTGCGGGGTCAGGGAAGTCGACAGACTCCCTTCTCTATCTTCTTTAGCCCTCCATCCTTATGTAGTCCACGCTTGGCAAAAACAAATCACCGCGTAATCTTCACCAAAATAAGGCGCACACTGGTAACTCTCTATCTGCAAGTCGCTCACAGTACGTAAGGAAACAAAGTTCACGGACACAAAGCAATGATCACGCGAGAGTGTAGCGCGGAGATGCTCTCTCTATGAAATCCGGGTAAAAACTGTCTCTGGGATGGTAGCACCGCGTATTTAAGAGAGATTCAAAATCGTCCGTTGAAACCCACGCTCAGGTAGCTTGGCTTCGCTTTTGGAGGAGATGCGAATGACCTGTGTCCATTGTCTTGAAACTCGGTCACCGAGGCGTCTTCGATCCTTGCAGGCTTGGGGTCTAGCTGATATCTCTGGTCATCCGTGAACATGGGTTAGAACGCCTGCTGCGACTCAAGCTCGGTAGCGGCGAAAACAATCTTTCCTTATCTCCGCGTTGGTGCAAATATGTCATGTCCTAAGCCGAAAAGACAGTTCCGCTGTCACTCAAGAAAAACCTGTCCCCAGCTCCCGACGTGTGGCTCGGATACAAGTTTATTCACAAAATAAGATCAAACCTCACACTTTCATGTTTGTGCATAAAATGAATCAATAAACAAAAAATAATTTTTATCGAACTGCGTTTTACATGTCACTAGATACCGTGACACTCCAATACATTTCAAAATGTTATTGAATGTTTCATGTCGATAATTTGACCAATGCACGATTTCTTGACGCTGAGACGATATTTTCTGCAACTACCTCTTCTCTTCAGTCCCTTCTGTTCTTCTCTTCTCCTTCTTCTCTTCCCTCCTTCTCCTCTGCTTTTATCTCATATCGCCTTCCCTACTTTTCTCGCATCTTATCTCCACCCCACTCATCTCCACTCCTCGTATCTCCTTTCCTGTCTTAGATTTCCGACTAGACGCACTTTTCTCCTCTTCTTTTCGTTCTTCTCTTTTTCTCTCCTTTACTCTGCTCTCCACTCTTCTCTCATCTCGTTTTCCTTCTCTTTTCTCTTCTCTCCTTTACTTTTCCTCTTCTCCTTTCGCTTTCTTTTTCTCCTGTCCTTTGTCACCTCTCGTTTTCTCTCACCTCTTTTCCTTTCTGTAGACTCATCAGCGATGAAATACTAGAAAACCTATTCTTTTTCTTTCAGAAAGAATTTTGTCACTTGCGATATAATAGTGATATTTTTAATACTTTTATACACTAATACTTGTTTTTATTTCTTTCGCGTATTTTATAAATATTTATTGTGCATATAGCAACCCTGAAATTGAGCCTAACTCTACACGCAACCCACCAACGCCTTATGTAAATTGGGTTGCCTAGTTTAAAATGTCGTTGTCCTAAAACTTTTGAGAGACACTGTACACACATTTGCACGACGCTAACTTTAAGGATGTATTGGTCACCTATCATTATGGGAGACCAGGGTTGCGTGATCCCCCTAAGCTTCGACCCTTCCTACAGAACACTATGGCGAGGCATACATTGAAACTTAACACAATTGATACCACAACATTTGTTTTTACATTGATATATGTTTGAGGTTATTTCATTGTGTATTTAAGAAGTAATTTGGCCAAAAGTAAAGTAATGCAAAAGGATCACTTTGCCCCGGGTTCGGGACAAAGTGATCCCTTTTCAAATTGTTATTATCAAATACGATTTTAAGTATAGAATTAATTAATTTTATTAATAAAAAGTAAGTAACTCACAAACACGTTGAAGAAAACAGGTCTCATTCAGAGAAGAAAATATGAAACAGGTTAGGTAGAGGCTACACGATATTCTAAACTGCTTACTTTGGTTCAGACGTGCCAAAATACAACACTCATCGGCTACAACACACTCAAGATGGCTGCTCTGCAGTTGACATGTTTCCCGCTTGGAAGCAGCACCGTAAAGTGCATATTTTTCGGGAATTACTTTGCTGCAGGGGATCGCTATGCCCCGGTCTCCCCTATCCTATACCTGGTACACATGATCTTCATTGCTCATACATTCCACAATACCATACACTGCGCGCTTTGATTTGTATATTTTGGATTTTGGTGCTGGTCCAAACTACTCGCGAAAGAAAGTAGTTGCCATAACTTATGCCTCATCCCTCGTGGAACCAACCAAGGGTGTCCGCATATTTTTCTCAGGGGGGCAGCAGTGTTCAAACTTGCAAAAAAGACCATGTCAGGAAATTTCAATATGTAAGTTATGGTAACAAATGCATTTAAAATTCATGAAACAGGGAGGAGAAAAACAAACCTCAGAAATGAAGGAAAGACGGGAAAGAATACTGAAAAGGACCAAAAACCAGAAAAAATCGAAAATGCAAAAGAAAAAAATACAAAATAAAAACAATGTTTTCCGGTTGTAACTGAAGGGTTTAAGATTGTTTTCAAGGCTCAGGAAGAAAGATGACCATTCATGCCACACACATACCTCCACTCGCTCATCCAGAGGCGGACGACATTCTCCCACTTGTCGACCATCTCCTCGTCCAGGTCCTCCTCCAGCGGGCTCCAGCGCTCGCTCCCTTCCAGCAGGTGCCTCCGGAAGAAGGCCAGCGCCGCTTCCAGGGTCCTCCCCACGACGCCCTCTATGCGGACGCTGCACAGCACCCGGCGCCACACCCTGGCCACCACGGGGCCCTTCTCGGCGGGTTCCCTCAAAGAGCGCCTCTCTTTCGTAGCGACGGCTTTGTCTTTCCTGAGGAAGAGGCACTAATCAGCGATGCCAACCCTATCATAATTATGCTATACCTAGTGGAATTTGGGCTTCGTTGGCACTTACCGATTTGCAGACAAACTCAAGCTAAGCTCACGAGGTACATCGATGGTCGCGCATGGTCTCAGAGACCTGGTTTTCAATTATTAAGATCAGATCTTTTCTATCAACAATTGAGATTCTATAAAATTATAAAATGACACTCTTCGTTGGTCGGGCACGAAGCAGCAGGCCAGATTTTCAGTAAAAACTAGGTAAGCCTTTAGTCACATATGGACTCAGCAGCAAGGAGCTTCAACGATCCTCCCAGCGGCTCGAAGGTCTTACTAAGGCCCGCTGTTTCAGATAGATTAGTGTATCTATTATTATTTGTGTTTTTAATGTGTGAGAATTTGTATATTTTAAGTGTTCACTTAACATGTCGTCACCAGATGGCAGGACTGTGTAGACTCTCTTCTTTGGAGACTGTTCAGGGCGTTGTATATACTTATCGGGAAAGACCCGTACTGAACGAGAGAACAGCAAGACACATATTTACACAGTGATCGACTCCACTTCAATGTACTCCAGTGTTGTTAGTGTTAATTAAATAGCGTACATAGTCAGTCCAGTGTTTAATTACGAAACGCAACACCCGCCTTAGACGAAAGCATTTTCCTTAGCATATTTCTTAAAAATTTGTGCCATGACCTAGATGATACCGTGAAAAGTGAAAAATCTTATGGGATATCTCAAGGATAGAACCCGTCCTGTTTCCGTAGCATTTTTCGTAGCATAACCAATCAGAAGCGACCTCTAGGTCACGAGTGCAGTTGTAATGGCGGCCGCGTGAGAAGTAAACAATGTATCACTTCACACTTTTAAAAGCCGATAACTATTCAACCGAGAGGAATAACGTTTCGTGTAAAACATTATTAGGTACAAAACAATGGCGCAGCTTAAATACATACTTTACAACGTTTACTGTACACGTATGAAATAATACTTTAGTTGTTTCAAATGTAAACACCGTGCACTCACCATAGATGATGTAACTCTACGTGCCTTTCGTGCAGTATGTATTATACATTGTAATCGCAAAAACTAACCGAAATGTTCCATGAAATGCTTTCATGGAACATTTCAATCATCCATGTTGTATCTAAAAGACAAGTACATAAATAGACTAAATTTGGAGCCGAATCTCCGCTTGAAAGTTTTAAGTGTACAACCAGACATCAAGAAACTGTGTCAGGCTATGCAGGCACATCCTTCTCGCTAGAGACTCTAAGGATTTACAATAAAAACTCCAAAATTGTGCTTGACATTTTGTTTACAAACTTATTTTTGTTCTTTACGTTTTTTCAATAACTCTGGAAAAAGTACATGAAAATTAAAGTTATTTATGTACCTCTTAGCATACATGTGTTTCACATTTTATTTTTGTTACTAATCATAAAGATTGTAAACATAGGAACACCCAATAAAATAAAAAACGTAGGATTCTAATGTTTATTTATTTACCATATTTCCACATACAGCCCGAATGCCATTTCGGTCTATTGCAGATACACGCCTCCAACATTTCAAAAGGTCAGCATATCAATCAGGCAGCTCCCTCAAAAGAAAAAAAAGAAAAGTCCCCAAAACCCACTAGTCTATTAGGAGAAAACCTATGGGGGTACATTAGACGTTTAGTTACGACTAAAGGGTACAATGAGAAAAAAGTTTGAGAACCACTGCACTAAATTATTGTCAAGATTTCTCTTAAGTTTGGGTAGGCTGAGAATACTTCACGGTGAGCTAGTGCCCACCCTCGCCCATCCAGTGGCAACGCCCCTACAAGAAAATTAAATAAATTACAAAATTCAATCATAAATAACTTACCCTTGAGGTTGTTCAGCCCCTGACATCGTTCACGTGATAGCAAACGTTGAGGGTCGACAAACTATATTGTTTCACGAGAACACAACGGGACAGGTACCAGGATACAGTCTGTCCATTGTTGGTAGTTCGCAAGGTGATTGTTGCAAACCTTTACCGCAGAATGTTCTGCTACGCATACAACAATACAATGCTCGATACAAATAAATGATAATAAAATAAAATTACAGGCCCAATGCACCCAAAAATATATCATGAAATAATACGTGTACATGTGATTATTAAGCAAGCAGACATGTAACAAATAAGCATAACAAACATGTAAGCATTTATGAAAAGAAAATTAGAAAGTCAGAACATATAACTCCAAGAATATTAACATAACCAGATATAGGCTACTTCCGAAAGTTAGGAAACTTAACAGAAATATGGAACGATTGTGTAGACATACATTAAGGAAAACGCATACTTGCAGGTGTACTCCAAAAAGAGGAAATAAATATCAAGGCGCTATATCCAGGGCGATAACTAGAGACCGGATATTAAAGGAAAGTCCTTTTTTTATTTTTCAACACGGGTCATAGAATAAATAACAACAGTGTTGAAAATTTATCTTCCAACAAGATTCCATGGATTTGATTTCCTTTTCTTTTTTCATCTTTCAGCCCCTTTTTTTAAATACATTTTCCTTTCTGGTCCATTTATTGACTAGCTTTTCAGCCTACATTACTTTTCCCCCTTTAAAGAAACTTCTTTCTTGATCCCCTTATTGACAAGATATCAAATTGTTTGTAAGACTGTTTTTTCTTCACATGACCTAATTTCACACCAACAGGGAAAAAGAAGAATTCCACTTCATATAACGAATACATAAAAATTTGCCTCCGATAAGATTGTGTAGAAAAATCATATTGAAATAGTTCGAAACGTTGGAGATTTGGAAAAGACTACGACTATTATACAGGTCAGTTGAATAAATTCTACAGGGTGGCTCAATAAGTCACTTAACACCCCCAGTACAAGGCCACTGCAGCGCGCAACATGGAAATGGTGATGACCAATCGTTATCAGGCCAAAGGGGAACCACATTGACGCCACCCACACGGTCGGCGACCATCTTAATGTCCGCCATCTTGAATTCAACTTCAGAATTTTAAATGGGAAGGGGGTCGTGTGACATATCAAAATGGGCTAGAATTTCACGAGAAATGCAATGGTGAAGGGTTTTTCGACGTATATTTCACCAGTAAAAAGTTATGACTGAATTCTTGTACCAATTAGCTCCTTTTCGAGGTGTTAGAAAAATGCCTTAAAATTTGTTTAGCGCATCGGTAATGCATCGAGATCAAAGTGACGTCTAGGGAGAGAAGTTCGCATGCCATTGCACACGATTTTAATCGGATACATCCATGAAGAGCTGCGCATTATGAATGGTTGTCGCGAACAATTTACAGTGTGACGCTTCCATTGAATTAAAAGTCCTTCACAATGACAAGGCTAACGTTTATGTTCATAAGGAAGTTTATAAACAGAATATGTGACCCTTGTCATCTGATAACTAACTTTGGACAAAAACTGGTTCATAACGTTCTCATAAGTGTTCTGGTGTTCTTCCCTATTAAAAAAACTCTGTAAAAAGTACCTTCTTCCATAAGCAAGAATGAAAAAACCTGTTTATTTAACAAATCCAAGTAGCCCTAAGCATTTAAGGTTCCGTTGATGGAAAATTGACTAACCAATTGTGTTCCACACAGCACGCCACACCATTAACTTACCAACACTAACCATTCAGCTTTGATCTGTCGAAAATGGGTTATCAGATAAAAAGCATCGAATATTCTGTTTATAAACTTCCTTCTGAACATGAACATTAGCCTTGTCACTGTGAAGGACTTTTAATTCAATGGAAGCGTCACACTGTAAATTGTTCGCGACAACCATTCATAATGCGCAGCTCTTCATGGATGTATCCGATTAAAATCGTGTGCAATGGCATGCGAACTTCTCTCCCTAGACGTCACTTTGATCTCGATGCATTACCGATGCGCTAAACAAATTTTAAGGCATTTTTCTAACACCTCGAAAAGGAGCTAATTGGTACAAGAATTCAGTCATAACTTTTTACTGGTGAAATATACGTCGAAAACACCTTCACAATTGCATTTCTCGTGAAATTCTAGCCCATTTTGATATGTCGCACGACCCCCTTCCCATTTAAAATTCTGAAGTTGAATTCAAGATGGCGGACATCAAGATGGTCGCCGACCGTGTGGGTGGCGTCAATGTGGTTCCCCCTTGGCCAGGCAATGATTGGTCATCGATATTTTCACATTCCATGCCGCAGTGGCCTTGTACTGAGGGTGTTAAGTGACTTATTGAGCCACCCTGTACAGTCTTGGACAGTTCTGCGTTGTAACGACCCTATTGAAGAAGCACTCAAGCAAGCCATCCATGTCTGGCCACCAAGCGCCTTGTGACTAGACAACCCAAACAACATTGTAATTCTGCGGCTTGTATACCAGTCACGGGTATACATTTCTGTAAATTGAGTAGTGACGCTAAAGAGAAATACGAGATGAAGATTGTCGGAAGTAATGTCTCGTGTTCTCGACATGGAATAATACTCGGTCCACGTTATGTTCCATTAATTAATGTTGTTTGGGAACGAACCTGACGGACTGGGTTTATATTTTCACTCCTTGCATTACAGTAAATGCTATATTTTACAATTATATTCATGCTTTGAACGAAAATAATACCTAGAGTAACATCAAACACACGTGCACACCACTCTTCTCACTCACATGCACGTGAAAACAAACACACAAAGCTAAGTTTTAACTTCCAAGTGAATGTCCAAATAACAGTAAACGGAGAAGCACGATGTACGAAACATGGGATATTTCACAGAAAGAATGTGTCTATTTGAGACATACGTTGTTTCTATTAATAGACAATGAAACAATTATCAGAGAAATTAGATGCATTTGCTTGTTCAGGTGTTGAGGAAGGAAACAGACTGACTGAGAAAAAGAAAGCGTAGTGTTATTGATAGTGTGTTGGTTAGCGT
Source organism: Lepisma saccharinum (assembly GCF_977018435.1). Taxonomy (NCBI): domain Eukaryota; kingdom Metazoa; phylum Arthropoda; class Insecta; order Zygentoma; family Lepismatidae; genus Lepisma; species Lepisma saccharinum. The sequence continues at coordinate 14,718,243 of NC_139257.1, forward strand.
GCAGAGCTTTCATCAACGAGGCCTGGGTTCGATCCCCACATTGGGCAAAACATTTTATTATTTTCTATCAGAGAACAAGTATATTATATTGTTTTCTAGGCATTTTGACTAAAGGATACAAATCAAATTTAATATTTTAATCTGTCCCATGCATCCACTTGTCTTATTTATCTACATTCTTCATATCTACTCACGAAATACCATGAATGTAACGAAAACACACAGATATAGTTAGAACAAGAAACACACCTCGCATCGAAGGTTCCAAGCTCGAGTTCTGGATTTTTTGCGAGGGTGATTACTCCTGTGTGTCTATTTATCATCTTCGTCTAAAAAAAACATTCCTCACTATTCCCGTGATTAACCTAGGGAGAGTCCGAAACTACTCAAATAAAAAAAATACACTGACTGGAAACTAGGCAGTGCAGTGTTATTGTTAATGTTGGTTAGCGTACCGGGCTCTCACCAGAGGGATCTATGTTCGATCCCAACCAAGGACAATTTTTTTCCATCAACGAAGAAATGTGTAATATTGATTTCCAGGCATTTTGACGAAAAGACACACATGAAATTTGATCTATTAATGTATCAATTTGTTCTAATAAATCCTCTGTCACAAGAGGTCATAGAGATTCTCTAGCGAAGACAAATATATGTAATATTTTCTCGAAAAATTCCACAGCTACGATTTTTTACTGCCCTTCACCTGTTGGCTTTATTTACATCGTTTGTTCAAACTAACTCGCGATATATCTTACAAAAATACACACAACAATGGGAACATTATCCCTCTGATAGTGAGAACCATAGAACCCCGAAAATTACCAATATAAACAAAATACTCCAGAATAGAAAATATTTCAAAGTAGCACGTTTTACAGTAATATCCGAATTATTATCAAAATAGTTTTATTCAGTCCACTACTTGACTACACACGTCACCGTGTCTCTTTTCGAGTGTTGGTTATCATGTCAGGCTACCATCCGGACAACCTGTGTTCGATTCCAAGAATAAGAATGAATTTGTTTCCTAATTATCTCGCTTGTAATACTTTTAAAAGTGTGTATTTTAGTTGTTTTTTTTAACTTTTAATTTATGTTGCACTTCGCATGTTGGCTATCTAAAACCTGTAAAGATGAAACTTTGCAAACATGTGCATCGTTCCGATGAAGTGAATGAAAAGTTGCAGTGTATTCATGTAAGTGCTGGAACAAGATAATGTTTTATTAGCGCAAAGGATGCAAACACAATTGAGATTCTCTCCTGGATGTGGGTGGTAACATCAAAGCGAAAACGTCATCTCTAGTGACGATACTTCACTTAGCACCGACAGTAGCTTTCTTCTTTCAACCTATCAATTTCCACTTCACAACGAAACCGTTAGGGGTTGTGAGGAGTGGTCGTGCCTGCTACGGCATCGAACTTCCATGCTCACGATCGCAGGTTCGAGTCCAACTCTGCGCGAGTGCTCTTTTTCTTTCTTAGAAAATCACGTGGGAACTATTAACGATTTCTGCTTTTTTAATATTTTTTTTTATTTAACCAAACGATGCGCACCTCTACCCGCATACATTCCGTGGTAAGCGCGTATTGCCCTAGCTGGTAATGTGGTACGCTAGGATGTCAGTTTTACATCGTGTTTTGTTATATTTTCCCCTTTTTTGTTTTATTTCTTTTACATACAAGATTCAAGACAGATTTACATACTGGTTTGTATAATGTCGCATTTTTACAACTTTTAGCTAATCACGACGAGGAACCATTAACTTCTTGCAATGTGTTTTTGATATAGTTTGAAAGATTAAAAGCAGAACTTCGAATAAGGTTTCTTGGAGTTTCATTCTGTGAGAACTCATGAGAGAATGTCGTGTCTCATGTAGAATGAGTAGAAAAACAGTAGAAGGTTATAATATAATTGTTGTTGTGTTGCACAATCGTATGCTTACCGGTTCGACCTTATAATTTTCAAACTTGAATGTCAATAGTTATAGAAGAAAAAAAATCATGTATCTGCTGCACTTTTGCACTCACAATATGACAGTCGATATTTGATACACGGAAAACATAACTTTGCTTAACATAAGTATTTTTCATTTTATTAGAAGCAACTCATCCTACCAGGGTTTGAATTCAACTCTTGCAAGCTACTAATTTACCCAAGCAAAACGTCAGTACCACTAGACGCATGCGCTTTATCCGTACTGCGAAGGAAACCGGCAAACTTAGTAGCTTCTTCCTGCCTGCTGGTAGACAGGTTCTCTACGTTAGACGGTGAGTCACGTGGTCGGTTCTTATCGTTGGAACACGACCTTGGGCATGCAAAAACACACTCCCACCAAAAGAGAGAAATCTAAGGAAGTTCTTTCGATTCGTGTGGAGAAACAGAACACTGCACGGGATATAACCGATCGAGGTTTGTCTTCAGCGTACTTTATAAAGGCAGAACGACGATACGGGACATAGCAAATATAATGTGAGGCAATTATTTGTCCATTTTCCTATACGGGCAACTTTATTGCCTTTTCGGGAGTTACTCGTCATAGTAGCTGTTGCATTATTATTGAATTTCTTCAGTATACTGACAACATTTTGAGACAGGAAAAGCAATTCATCATATTTATACTACCGCTTTAATCTGCTTCCTTCCCCCACTTCATTTCAAATACATACGAGCGCGCGCGCACAAAGACACACACACTCACATAATACAGTTATGACATTGGTTTTATTAACAGCTGTAATAAAAGATTTCATTACTAAATAATTAAGTAATAATTGGAAGGTATAGTTCGCAGTTCAAAATGAAGTCATAAAATTCAGACCACGTGCAAGTAAAAATACCTCCTCCTGTCCATCTAACTTCCTGAACAGTTGCGATTTCTAATTTAGGCGTAGTAGCTACCACAGTAACACGCAGTAGTAGTCCACTTACATCGTCATCTCTGCCATTTGTGAGGCATTCGTAGAGGCATAGCAGACATGTCCTACACACGTATCGTAACGAACCGTGAAGTTCGTGGGATCTTACCAAGAACATTAACCAATTAATCAATGGGTGATGTAACTTATTCATCCTTCATCCTCGATGATGAGAGTATGACGAGTTAAACGCTTGGCAGTGCGAAAGGCACAACTAAAACTAAACCCCTAGCAACTCAAACTAACAACTAGAAAAGACAATGGTCACTCATTGGGTTTTATGAACCTTTGAACCTGAATCATGGCTGGGTTAGGATAATTACCTGTCTATCTGAAGAATGAAGATAATTTCGAAGAATAAAATTAACTAAGTCCTCTCTAGGCTGCGTTGCAGGTTGACCAGGCCTCGCCTCACTTTCCCTCAACTTCTTTCTCAACTCTTCTCTCTCCTCAATCCAAATCAAAAGTCAGTCCCCTCTCAGCCTCTCTCACCTCTATATCACCCAGGCCATGGGGACCTCCCTCCATGCCGAATTGTGACTTTTACTGCCTCTATTGCAAACAGCTGACTCCATAGGCTGATGGAACTTCCTATATCCTGAATACATCAGGAAGTTTGCAAAGCACAACACTGTGCATTATTTACATACCACAGAGGTTGAGACAACTGAGATAAACTAGTGAATGCCCTGGTCAACATCAAGCATCAGAGAGGCTTTTAATAAAATATAATCTTATGGATTGATACGTTCTACCGCCGCGGAAAAAAATGTTCCATTTTGAAAATTTATAATTCAAATCTCAAAGCTTGACATGGCCCAGGTTCTCCAGTTTGATATATTTTCTTAAAAAAAGACAAACAAAAAATATAAAAACAACAGGATAAAATTAATTGAATAACAAAGTATAACTTTCTCTTTGCTTCCTTACCCATAGGAGATGGGTTAGCTGTTGAATTTGTTTGTTTTTAAGGCCACCTCAAGCACAGATAGCCTAATCAGGACTGGACTTAAAGATTATAATAGGATCCAGAGATGGGTTCGCTCCACTCAACTAAATATCTGCTCTTAGGTGCAATAAAAATTAAACTGTGGTTTTAATGCCAAATATGGAACTTAAGTTGAGCAATACTACTACTCAATCAATAAAATCCAAAATATGTCACACACCATCTAAGAAATTGAAACACTGCACGCAACTTTATGATTTCTCAAAACCATGTCCCCTATCTTATCCATCTTATCCATAAAACTAGAATGAAAATGTGATATTTAAGGACTAAGAAAGAAGATATGGCACAATCGATTATTCTGGTTGTAGTTATGAAAAACACTGTCACTATGTAAATAAACGATAATATTGTTGCTTTTTCCTTCTTGTTCGAGAAGAAAAAAAAGTTTTAAATTAGTGACCATTAAAAAGAATATGATTTTCATTTGATTCTGTTGCATGTGATCCATGGGCGTTTCCTCTATTTTTTTTAAATTTTAACACTACATAAAACATAACCTTCTTCTTGAATTTTAAACTATCTATTGCCATCCAATTCTTGGATCATTGTTTATTTTGGTTATTTTGTTATTAAGGAGAAAAAGAACAATCTTACCGATATTTGGGTAACTTGAAATAAAGGATCCTAATTGTTAAGAGAGGTCGGCGTTTTAACTGAAAATACATATCTTGATGACATCACTTTCTTTTGTGAAGCAACTCTCATATATACGGTATTATCCGCGATATTAATAACTTAAATAAATCAGCCAATCCTGGATGAAAACATGATATATATTGTGTCCGTAAAACTATTTTCTGGCAATCCCTTTGACATAATTCAATTGTCACAGATATTATAACACAAAACAAATGTATGTCAACATAAATGCATATCCCCTTGCGACAGAATCCATGTGAAAACTCAGAATATACTATACTAATCCAATTCTTGAGATCAGAATTTACAAGACAGTACTGTTGCTATTTTTAAAGTTGGCAACTTGTCACACAATTGTAATTCCAATTGCACGCGCCCAAAAAGGAAATTCAGAGCAAAATAATTAAAATATAAACACCTAAATGGAAAGAAAATAACCTGAGGAAGTGTTTAATAATGGGTCCACCATCCTTCATTTTCGATTACTTCCTGCAGACGTTGTGGCATGTTAGACATCATACTCGAACATAGTTGAGGACGCCGACGCATACTGTCCCAAACTTCGTTCACGTGTTGTTTCAAATTTTCCAAAGAATGGTATTGCCTTGGATCCCAATCCCTGCTGATTATTCCCCATATGTTCTCGATGGGATTAAGATCCGGTGACTTGGCTGGCCATTTCAAAAGTTCAATTTCAGGATCTTCCTGGAACCAATTTATCGTGCCTCGTGATGTATGCACGCTACTGTTATCTTGCATGAAGGTTATAGTTGGCATTTCCTCTGCTGGAAAGAGTGCTCGAACACTAGGAATCATAGAGTCATCTAGTAAACTGGTGTATTCATCTGTGTTCATGGTAGAACATACATCGACAAGTTCTCCAACACCAGAGGCAGAAATCCATCCCCAGCAACACAGTGATATCCTTCCCTGTCTGTAGGTGGGCACTACGTGTTCGGCCTCGTATCTTGTATTGTCTGGCCGCCAGAGTGTTAGCTGTCCAGATGAATCGGAACGGAAAACTTTCTCATCTGTCCATATTACCTTTTTCCAGAATTCTAGAGGTTTATTAATATATTCTCTAGCAAACTGAAGACGAGCCTCTCTGTGTCTTTGTGTGAGATTGACCTGTAAGCAAAGAGGAACAGTACTTTTAATATCATACCCACCAATCTCATTACGCGAGAGTGTGTTGTTATGAGACTAAAATACGGGTGCACCGTGTCTTCTCAGAATTTTGAATATTTGTCTTGAAACCAAGCTTTGTCGAACCATATTATCATTACAACATATAACTTTACAACAATCCCCATGCAATAGTCTTCCATGTCTCTTCTGAACACTAAGTCTTGGAGTATTTCTCTAATGTGGTAAAAAGAAAAGTGTATTATTGTCAAGCATTGTTTTTCGATCTATCATGGCAAAATTCTAATTTATTGTTTGTGTCTAAAGTATTAAATAATATATATATATGAAATTTATATTAAATGCAAACTGTGTAATCTCTGAGAATAATAAAACCGTTGTCCCATTCGGCATCAGATCTCGGAACCGCAAGCAATTGGCGGCGCAGCCGCTGTGGTCACGTGAAGCTGCTGTGCTCCCAGCAGCCTCCACGGAAGCGGGCAACTAGGTGGAATGCAGCTACGGGATCCGGTGGATGGCTGGTGAGCCAGCATATTGAAATTAACTCGACAAATTGTAAATAGCTACATGTCACGAGACAACGATATAATTCGAATGGAACTTGCCCCATTTTAAAGACAAAATTTCCTTATCTTTCCACTCCATGTAATAAATATTCAACACAACTCCAATAATGATGAACTCAAAAATAACAGTAATAATAACATGTATTACTAAGAAAAGTGATGTTAGGATATTTTGGGTCTGAAATTCGATTCAATGAAATATTCTGTATCGGATTTTGATGACTGGAAAATGAGAATATAAGCATTATTAGTATTAATTGGGGAATTCAGGATTATATACTCTTGAGTGTATTCTAATTAGATATGACAGAGCATTCAATTTAAGGGGTAATATCCAGCTCTTGCGCATTAATATTAATTGGAGCGTAATATATGTAGAGGGTGGTTTATAGTTCAATTGTTGTTCAGTACTATTTACGTATTGCTCTTTTGTGTAAATAACATAGCAATCTCTACAGAAGCAGACAAAGATTTAGAACGAAACTGAAGGGAGATACGTAATATCAAGCATTGCATTCAAAAAATAATATACTCCAAGAATAATTTCTAATTTGCGGAAGTTAGTGAGAGATTTACTACACGTAGAGAAGATTAATATTATTTTCATATGTTGATTACAGAGTTTCTAGCAGATACAGTAGACCATTTCAAAATGGAGGTCTTTGGAATTGGCAACGAGTAAAAGATAACAAATAAAAAAAAAATATTCTATTAGTGAAATATACTGGGAATTAATATGTTTACACCTGGTTATGTAATAGTTACCTACGATTTTCGTTTGTCTAATAACTGTATGATTATCTGAAAAGAAGGAACGGCAAAATACCAGGAGGTTAGAGAGAGATGTCATGAAACACTGGAGACTAACTACAGCACTAAAACTAAATTTCACAAATACTTCTTATACTGTACTTTGAGTTCAGTATATTTTGAGAATTCAATTTCACATCTAATGATGAAATGAACCACAATGGTCGTTAGAAATTCTTATTTCTCTACGAAACACCAGATATCCTACACATGACGTCTCTTTCTCATTTGCTGACGTTGGTATATCAAGCGAATCAAAACTAAATTACATTTATTGTAATGTCCTGTGGTGAAACATGTTTCATGAAAATGTATCTCCCCTCGGAATTTATTAGACTAAAATAACTCTATCTTCCATCTATCGTACCGATTAAAGACCAATCAGAGTGCTTCAATAGTTACCTAAACCTTGAAAGTACACAACTAGTGTGACGATTTTTATGTTGTTTTTTTTTTTCATTTATTTTTCCATTTTAGTATGTCACACTTCAAGACTTCCTAGAGCTTATTATTGGCAGGTCTACTGAATGGTAATACCTTGTATTTGCAGAATGATACGGCAAATATTGGCACAGAGAATTATAAGGGAACAAAACGTGAATTTGCAAGAATTTTGCTCACGAATGGTGCACATTTATCTGCAAAATGTAAACAGTTGCAAAAAAACTTTCGTAAACTTAAATATTTGTAACAAAGAGGAAATTCAAATTCTATGCATAACATTTTATCCTTTACGATCTGATCATTTAAAGGTAAAACATACAAATTAGTAACTTTGTTTGTATGGGTGTAAAACGTAATCCGTTATACTATAAGACGGCCTGGCCATAGCTTAGCTTACATTCAAAGTTTTTAGAATAAAATCTTAATAAACAAATGTAGACATGGGAGAGATTAAACAAGACGTGAGTAGAGAAAGAGACATAATGCTGCACTAAGTAATCTGTTTGCACGCCCCCCACCAAATTAGAATATTAAAATTCAATACACCTTGATGTATGTCCTAAAAATATATAGCAGCTAGGTTGATCTTCCAGAGTGTTTGGGAGTATTTTCGCTTTGGTTTTATGTTTTTTTTCTTCATGAGATTGGAACAAAAATATAATTGTTCATTGCTACGGAAAATCTAAACTGTTACTAACATCTGATTTTTATTAACTTTTTTTTAAAAAATATATTGTTATGATTTCTATTTTTTTCCCTGATACTGGATTATTGACCTGATGTTGCGAAATAATATTACTTTGAAAATCTCATTCGTGAAACATGCCCAAATATTCAGTCCATTTTTATTTACGATTTAGTTATAGCGTACTTGCATATATACACATGCATTGCTTATGCCAGAATTTTATTTCGGGAGAGGGATCATCCCTTATCACCAGCCGCCAACTGAAGGCGAGAAAGTGGGGTAGAACCACTGTAGCTGATTTTCTCCGTGCATTACAACTTATTATACTACAATATGTTTAATCAAGGGGTTGCGAGTTCGTTACCTGGTGGAGGAACATTGCACAGTGGTTCGGATCCCACTTTAAACTGCAGATCGAGTCCCGATTAGCTTATCTGTGCATATAATGGACTTGAAACATAATTTCTATTCAAACAAGATGTTTAATCCTGCAAATGAAGTAAAATTAATTACCACTATACACTATTTAAAGTAGATATTTTATAAGATATTAAGAGGGGGCTTGAGCTCCACAAGCCCTCCCCTTCGCTACGTGCAAGATTACTTACCTTCCTTGCAGCAATGCGTTTCCGAAGCCCGTTCTCCCTTAGTCTTCGTCGGACAGTCCGTTCCGAGCAATCCAGTTGCAAAGACCGCAAAATAGCTGTTGCGGGCTTAAAAGGATCTCGCCTACTTTCCTCAACAATTGCATCTATTTCCTGTTGAGTGTTTGACTTTTGTCTGAAACGCCTCTGTTTGGTTTTCAATCCACCTTCTCCTTCTTCTTCATATCTCCGTACCCACTTACACACAGTGTTTAAAGATATCCCCATTTCTTCCGAGATACTCTTTTTGCTTCGGCCTGCTTCCCATTGCCCAATTATTCTTCCCCGAGTCACCAACGATATGTTAGCCATTGCTGTGTATCACGAACTGATTGCGATTCACTTTCCTTTGCTGCATTCGTGTCATTGCCCTTCTCATCACGTGGCTTCCGAATTCACCAATGAATTATTTTCTGTGGTTCATAAATTAGAATTCAATAAGTAAAAAAGTACGCACATTGTGAACCAGACTCGAACGTACGACCATTGACACCCAATGCAGGTGCGCTAACCCTCACGGCTACTTTTACCACTACCCAGAAGTATCCACAAAATCGAATGAAAGCAATACTGCATTACAGACAGCGTAGTAATGGAAAACGAAATTCCTGATGCGTTCTCTATCATTCGTGTGTATTAGACAGAGTAAAGAAGAAATGTGGACATTAATAAATTAACATTTGTGCTAGGTATCTTATATGTATGTCCTCCTCCGTAGTCGAGCGGGTTAAGGCGTTCACTCGTCTTGAGATCGTTCGCTGCGGGACGGCGTAGGTTCGAATCCGGCTCTGGTCGGAATTTATTCGGCCTACGTATAGGGCCGGTGGCAACCCACCATCGTGAGGAAATTGGGAAGCTCCGAGTGAGTGAGCGTAACCTGGTCAAGAAGACCTACAATAACGGCTGGGGGTTCGTCGGGCTGATCACCCGTCACCCCAACACTGGTCTGAGACCTCCACGCTATAACAGGTGACGGCGGAACAGTGTGGGAGGGAGACCAGCAGTCGGTAGGTAAGCCAAGGCCCGCCATGGTGCTGTAGAGCTGTAGGGTTATGTTATCTTATATGTATAACACATTGCAAGAAGTTAATGGTTCCTCGTCGTGATTAGCTAAAAGTTGTAAAAATGCGACATTAAACAAACTATACAAACCAGTATGTAAATCTGTCTTGAATCTTGTATGTAAAAGAAATAAAACAAAAAAGGGGAAAATATAACAAAACACGATGTAAAACTGACATCCTAGCGTACCACATTACCAGCTAGGGCAATACGCGCTTACCACGGAATGTATGCGGGTAGAGGTGCGCATCGTTTGGTTAAATAAAAAAAAATATTAAAAAAGCAGAAATCGTTAATAGTTCCCACGTGATTTTCTAAGAAAGAAAAAGAGCACTCGCGCAGAGTTGGACTCGAACCTGCGATCGTGAGCATGGAAGTTCGATGCCGTAGCAGGCACGACCACTCCTCACAACCCCTAACGGTTTCGTTGTGAAGTGGAAATTGATAGGTTGAAAGAAGAAAGCTACTGTCAGTGCTAAGTGAAGTATCGTCACTAGAGATGACGTTTTCGCTTTGATGTTACCACCCACATCCAGGAGAGAATCTCAATTGTGTTTGCATCCTTTGCGCTAATAAAACATTATCTTGTTCCAGCACTTACATGAATACACTGCAACTTTTCATTCACTTCATCGGAACGATGCACATGTTTGCAAAGTTTCATCTTTACAGGTTTTAGATAGCCAACATGCGAAGTGCAACATAAATTAAAAGTTAAAAAAAACAACTAAAATACACACTTTTAAAAGTATTACAAGCGAGATAATTAGGAAACAAATTCATTCTTATTCTTGGAATCGAACACAGGTTGTCCGGATGGTAGCCTGACATGATAACCAACACTCGAAAAGAGACACGGTGACGTGTGTAGTCAAGTAGTGGACTGAATAAAACTATTTTGATAATAATTCGGATATTACTGTAAAACGATATTATATAACAGATTCTTTTTGTTTAAAAATTACTAACCATTGTTAAAACTGTATCTTTAGTCAAAATGAAAATAAATGTCTGATGAAAGGAGCGTGTGTTCTCCTGAAACGTCACAAAGAAAAACTGTTTTCTTATGCTTGTAATAACCGTAAACTACAGGAAAATAAAACGTGCTACTTTGAAATATTTTCTATTCTGGAGTATTTTGTTTATATTGGTAATTTTCGGGGTTCTATGGTTCTCACTATCAGAGGGATAATGTTCCCATTGTTGTGTGTATTTTTGTAAGATATATCGTGAGTTAGTTTGAACAAACGATGTAAATAAAGCCAACAGGTGAAGGGCAGTAAAAAATCGTAGCTGTGGAATTTTTCGAGAAAATATTACATATATTTGTCTTCGCTAGAGAATCTCTATGACCTCTTGTGACAGAGGATTTATTAGAACAAATTGATACATTAATAGATCAAATTTCATGTGTGTCTTTTCGTCAAAATGCCTGGAAATCAATATTACACATTTCTTCGTTGATGGAAAAAAAAATGTCCTTGGTTGGGATCGAACATAGATCCCTCTGGTGAGAGCCCGGTACGCTAACCAACACTAACAATAACACTGCACTGCCTAGTTTCCAGTCAGTGTATTTTTTTTTATTTGAGTAGTTTTGGTCTCTCCCTAGGTTAATCACGGGAATAGTGAGGAATGTTTTTTTTAGACGAAGATGATAAATAGACACACAGGAGTAATCACCCTCGCAAAAAATCCAGAACTCGAGCTTGGAACCTTCGATGCGAGGTGTGTTTCTTGTTCTAACTATATCTGTGTGTTTTCGTTACATTCATGGTATTTCGTGAGTAGATATGAAGAATGTAGATAAATAAGACAAGTGGATGCATGGGACAGATTAAAATATTAAATTTGATTTGTATCCTTTAGTCAAAATGCCTAGAAAACAATATAATATACTTGTTCTCTGATAGAAAATAATAAAATGTTTTGCCCAATGTGGGGATCGAACCCAGGCCTCGTTGATGAAAGCTCTGCACGCTAACCAACACACTATCAATAACACTACGCTTTCTTTTTCTCAGTCAGTCTGTTTCCTTCCTCAACACCTGAACAAGCAAATGCATCTAATTTCTCTGATAATTGTTTCATTGTCTATTAATAGAAACAACGTATGTCTCAAATAGACACATTCTTTCTGTGAAATATCCCATGTTTCGTACATCGTGCTTCTCCGTTTACTGTTATTTGGACATTCACTTGGAAGTTAAAACTTAGCTTTGTGTGTTTGTTTTCACGTGCATGTGTGTGAGAAGAGTGGTGTGCACGTGTGTTTGATGTTACTCTAGGTATTATTTTCGTTCAAAGCATGAATATAATTGTAAAATATAGCATTTACTGTAATGCAAGGAGTGAAAATATAAACCCAGTCCGTCAGGTTCGTTCCCAAACAACATTAATTAATGGAACATAACGTGGACCGAGTATTATTCCATGTCGAGAACACGAGACATTACTTCCGACAATCTTCATCTCGTATTTCTCTTTAGCATCACTACTCAATTTACAGAAATGTATACCCGTGACTGGTATACAAGCCGCAGAATTACAATGTTGTTTGGGTTGTCTAGTCACAAGGCGCTTGGTGGCCAGACATGGATGGCTTGCTTCAGTGCTTCTTCAATAGGGTCGTTACAACGCAGAACTGTCCAAGACTGTACATTGGAATATACCAAAACACCTGAAAGAGTGAATACTGTGGTGTTTGTTGTGTGCGTGTGTGTTTACGTCAGAATTAGAGGCGATACTATTGAACAAGTTGACTCTTGAGGTACTTGGGATACATGAGCACCGCAGGCGGGCGAGGGGCAGAGGGGCCCTGAGATTTCTGGAAGGGGTCAATGTAATTCGAATAGTGAAATTGTAGCGATATTTTATATAAAAAAAGGTTTGTTTTCCCTGACTTACAGGCCGTAAATTACAGCAAATATTATTATTATTACTATTATTATTATTATTATTATTATTATTTGAACTGGGGTTACATATAAGTTTAGAGTCTACTTTACACTGATCTGATTATCTGACTATAAACAACAGTTTCTTGTCTTACATGAATTAATGTTAAGTATACAGTTATGCAACTTGTATTAGGTATATAGATATACAGAATATGGAAATTAGAATGTATGTACGTAATTTAAAAAACATAAGTAATAAAAAAGGTAAAAATAAAGGGTAAAGTGCTCCCCTGTGCTTAGCACCACGCCATGAAGGCGTATAGGGGTGTGGGGGTAACGCCCCACTCTTAAGTAATAGTAATAGTAATGTAATAATAATAATCACAACAACAAAAATATAAAAATAATAGCAGTAATAATAGCAATAAAAATATTAATAATAGTAATAATAATAAAAAAGTTCCTCTGACTGCCCCCCTGAGAAAAAATCCTGCATGGATATTTGTGAGTGTCCATCATCAATTTCATCATATCATCACTCATCCCCATCTTCGGAAATTAGCCGAAAGTGGCAGAAAAGCGAAGTAAAATGAAGCAAATTAATCAATCAATAAAGCAGGTTTTACACAGATTTGTAAAAGAAAGTTAATTCAATTTATAAATAAAAAGGGGGAAATACGATCCAATAAATAAGAAATAATTATCGTGGCGAAAATTGACTATAAAAATACATGTCTAATAATTTTCATTTTTGATATTTCTTATTTAGCGCTTTTCTGTCACTAATCGCAACGATGAGGATGAGGGATATGATGAAATTGCTGAAGAGACACTTCACATAGACTCACATGTCTAGCCTAACCACGTAGCCCATTGTGCAACCCACTAGACCATGGATGTTGCCACATGTCGAATGAGTGCACCGATAGTAAACCATCATCATCATAACTAATTTCATATCAGGAGAGAAACATGCACCGAAGAAAACCACCAACAACCAGCATTCTTTCACTTCGAAGCTTTATTGCCAGTGACATATAGGGTGACTCAAAACTCACTCCCCCTAAAATGTAAAGGAGTTAGGCTGGGTACAAATGGACATGATAGAAACAGGTTAGGTCTATGGGGGATCATATTGCTGTGTTCCAAGCGGACGTCCGCCATATTGGTGACGGCCATATTGAATTCAACTCAATGTTTTTGAATGAGAAGGGTTTTGATATGATATATCAAATCAATCTTGAATTTTACGAGAAATGCTATGGTCAAGGTTTTTCAAACGTACCTATAACTGATAAAAAGTTGTGACCACATGTGACACAATGCCTGATCAATATGTTGTCCATGTTCCTGAATGCACACTCATAGGTGTCTCTCCCAAGCACACAGGACATTTTGCAACGTAGCAGATGTTATATCATTGAAGATCTGAATGATTGATGGTTGATTAACAACACATTCTTGTGATAATCGGCCTGTGCTATGGTTTGGGGACTTTGCAAATGAAGCCAGGACTGCTGTGACCGTTTCTTTGTCAGTAGAAGTTCTGGGACGTTCTCATCGTCGCCTGTCGTTGACTGATCCTGTCTCCTGGAACATTTGGAGTAATTGTGGAAGTGTCATATGAAACACTGTATTCCGTTTGGGGAATTGTTGAATAACAGCATTTGCAATAGCATGTGAACTTTTCTAACCAGACAGCCATATGATCTCTATGCGTTTTTCACACGTTAGGAGCATACTGACACTGCTTTCTCACACCTGGAAAATGAGACATTTGTTATAATCATGCAGTCATAACGTTTATTATACTAAGGATACACAAGTCATGGCGATCAGCTGCATCTGCGCCTGTTGCCGTTCTCCATCAAGCAGAGGGAGCTCCAGAAGGCTACCCTCTGGTCGTAGAGTCCTCCGCACCTCACCCTCCTCTTCGCCCCGATGTCAAGGTGGCAGCCACCCTCCGCCGAGTACTCGGGCCATTCTGCTCCTCCCTCGGGAAGAAGCGCTTTCCTGAGGAACAGACAACCACAAGAAGTAAAAGTGCTTGCTGGCGTTAATGTCACATGGGCAATGAGAGTGAGAAACTTAACTCTTAAATGCAGCGAAAAACTTCGTTACTATATGATCCATAAAATTAAACTAAATGGCACAATTAATGCTCTAGCCTTCTTAAACCTTATGGCTGCAGCAACACAAGCCTTCCATGTGCTCCTATCCTGGGCAAGATCAATCCAATCTTGTACATCATTACCGATTTCCTTTAGGTCCATCTCAACGTTGTTTCTTGGCCATCCTACAGGTTTCCCAACAAGAATCCTGTAAACTCTTCTTTCCTCTCCCATTCGTGCCACATGGCCTGCCCACCTGGGTGAGTGGAAAAGGTTACATAATTTGTATTCATGTCCAGATATTATTAGAATTAATGCCTCTTCCATCATTATTGTAACAATGCAGCAATGAAATTGCAACACTGTGTTCGGTGATATCGGACAATATTTGCTTATACGAGTAATTAGTTGCAACGCTTCTCCGATGGCGCTGTGCTAACATCGTCGCCTTGTAATTAAGGAGTCAGTGGTTCGATACTCAGTGGAGACACATAGTGATTCGCTTTCCACTTTAAACTGTAGGTCTAGATATATGCATAAAGTGCATTTAAAGGGAATCTCAAACAAAGGTAACCCTGAATGACACGGAACTGGATATCCAGTAAGAATGCTCTAGTTGACGCTGGACTGGCTACCCATTTGCTAGTTTTCTCCTCACCCGATACTTGATACACCGTACCTGTCGATAGTCTTTTGTTCCCATAATGGCGGCCGCGTGAGATGTAAACAACGTATCACTTCACACATTTAAAATACGATAACTATTCAACCGAGAGGAATATCGCTTCGTATTAAATGGTTTTAAGTAGAGAAGAATGGCGCTGATAAATACATACTTTACAACGTTTACTGTACACGTATGGAAGAATATTTTAGCTTTTTCAATTGTAAACACCGTGCACTCACCATAGACGGTGTAACTCGACGTGTCTTTCGTGCTGTATGTATTATACATTGTAATTGGAACAACTAACCGAAATGATCCATGAAATGCTTTGGTGTAAAACTGTAAAGTGCTATCTGTTATAAGATTTTTGGAGGCATTTACGTAGCATTTATGCTAGCAAAAATGTTAATGGAAATGCTTCCGTCTAAAGCCGGCTTATAGGTGGACGAGCAATTTGAAGAATGTTGTAGGAGAATTACTGCTTGTGCTTTTATTAAAAAAAGGAAAAGTATCAACTAGAAATTAGCTCGAAAAAAATGGTAATGAATGCGTACCGAACAAGCTTTTTAACTCTTGTTTGCATTATTCATACATAAGATTCGCAGGATTCGTTCACAAAAAAAGTCAAACATTTATTAATACACTTGTATTGTAATAATAAGGATCTTCATTTTCGGCTAATCATATTTGTCTCATCGCTTTGCATAAATACCTAAATATTAATGAACTCAACACGAACATCTCTTTACTCTTTTATCGAGAAACGGAGAAACTATAACATACACAGCCAGCATTCGAACCACAGACAAAAAACACTCCTTTGCAAACTCATAGATTATCTTCACATGGCCAAACTTTGCTCTGATTGGCTGTTCCATAGAATCCAGTCGAGGAAAGCTAGTAGCAATTAGAACATGTCTATTCCTCAAAACCAATCAAGCAGTCAGCCAGGCGGCCATGATTTCTACCTAGAAAGTCAGTTCAGCGCCAACTAGGGCATTCCTACTAGAAACCAGTTCCGTGTGATAGGGGCTTTAGTTGAAACGCGTCTCGATTAGAATAACACGACATTCTACGAAATAATGTTCAGTAAACATTTCTTTACGAGCTAAGGTTCTGTCCCAGGGCTGGTCCCTGGAGACACAATTGGGGGCGTTGCAATCCTAGTTGTACCGGATTTCACCCTCTGTAAAGTGAAGGATTAGCGGAAGGATTAGCACCATAAAGGTGTAGATACTTATCTCCGGATCGCCTGGACATGGAACGGTCGGTTGGGCGCTGGTCCGCTGGTTGGCCTGAGGCGTCTAGCCTCTGGACGGGCCCCGGCTTGGGCCCCACGGCTTCTGGCCGGCCCTGTAGACGATAACAACTAATGCATAGATCGGAACCCGATCTCTTACCGAGATATGCCGCTAGGTGTGCACTGTAGACGGATCACGCCATCTGCAACCGTTGGCGGGCTATTAAAAAAGTTCGATCTTTTTTTGAACAAACCTCGTACATTTAGATTTGCTTTACCTATGCTATTTTTATCTTCATAACTAACGTACAAGTGATATGGTGTATTCGATAGTGAAGTGGTTATCACTTTCGCCTTGTAATCAAATTGTCTCGGTTGAGGTACCTAGTGGTTAGAATACCACTTCAAATTATAAATTATGTGTGTTATCGGATAACCGAGGGTGCAGATGTGGTGCATACCTTATTGACACATTGACATTCTTCCCACGGGGTGTAAGGGGTTACCTTCCACGTAGTACACCCAATTGTGACTGGCCCTATGACCAGTATAATTCTGTGTGTTGTCCTGTTTTTAGTCCTTGTGTGTGCTGAGTGCCCCATAACAGCCTCAGCTTTTAACTTAAGTCAGAATGTCTTAAGATTTTAACGTTACAGTTATGTTGATTGATTGGTTGATTTGGTGATATAAGTACACTTTATGCACAGCAAGGCTAATCAGGACTGGGCCTACAGTTTAAAGTGGGATCCGAACCACTATGTGCCTCCATCGGGTATCGAACCCGGAACCCCTTCATTACAAGCCGACGACGATACCCCGCACCATCGGGGAGGCCATGTTACAGTTATGTTGTTTGTTATGGTAAGGGACTGGACCTCGTATAACGTGACGGGTGCAAAAAGCCTTAGTGCTGACGCACCCAAAATTTTATATTCTAATTCAAATTCAAAATTCATTTTTCTTACACCTGAAACATACAAATAGGGACGTGAAGTATTTGTTTTAATGATAATACCGAAAAGTTGAGGAAATCAAAGTGTTTGGATAGGTTAACGTGAATTACGCCATTTCGCAGAAAAACACCGAATTTGCACTTTAACGCGAAAAACGCTGCGAAATATACAATATAAACTGGGGAATAACACTTCTTCTGTTAAAAAGGAAGTACCTAAAGCCCTATTAGATCTGTCACGTCTATTTTCTAGTCTAGCTGGTAAAAGTTCGATTCAAAAGAGATTGCCACGCTTCATTTATTGCAGTTTGGCGCAGATATGACTGATAATGGCCCCGTTTGGCAAGCCAGACAACTGCAAGAGGTTAGGTTAGGTTAGGTTAGGTTAGGTTAGCTGAATCGCCGGACGACAAAAAAAGTCACACGCGGTCTGTGGATGAAACTAGTCAGTGCAACAACTAGCATACAAGCTGCAAAGGGGAAAATTATGGAGAATAAATATATTTAGGAAAGAATGAAACAAGTAGCTACTGTTCTCGGAAAGGGGGTAAATAGGTTATATTTTCTTTGGTCATACGATTAATTCTATTTAAGTAATTAAAATCAATTTTGAGTTAATTTTCATATCCAGCGTCATAATATTCCAAGTTCAATCAAAATAATTGTTCTGAACTGAAAAAAATGTTACCACGTTAGGTCTCATTATGGATATATCCTTAGCATTCATTAAAGTAGATTGTATTGTTCAAATTCTGTCGAAGTCGCGCTTCTTCGTTTTTTGAAGCAGACGAGATACTCAGTGAACGTGGTCTTGATATAAAACAATGAACTTCTCTCACTTCAAACCAATATTTCAACATTTTCAAAGTATCATTTATTTATCTTGAGTACAAAGAATGTTGTCAGATATCGCCAAGTATAACTATAGTCATCCACGCAATAACATTATCCCAAATCGCATATATCTCCACGGACGCCGCCATCTTGCCAGATCTTGTGCAGACGAAACGAGTCAACGTTTCCTTTACTTCCTCCTGCTGCAAGATGGCTGAAAGCTGTCTGAATGGCCGCACGCTTTCACTGGTAAGACGTGACGTCAATTTATGCCCGCCGAACGCTAAACGTGCAAGATCTTCAAGCCGACTTGAAGTTGTCTGGCCCGCCGAACTGTTTAACCGCAGATATATATTTACATATATGTGTGTGTGTGTGTACACAAAACAGTATTTTGAAGTCGCAGAGAGATTTTTTGGCATTGTTAGGGAAATGTGATGTGTATGACTGTGTTCAAAGATTTGGGTGATATCATTCAATAAACATTTCATATGTAGTGGCTGATGAGTTGAAATAGTTTTCAAAATTGAAGAAATATCGTCATTTCCCGCAAAGATAAGTCATACATTTATTATTTTTGTTATTAAAACTAAAATTTGTCTCAATTTTCCAGAATTAAAACAATCTGAAAATTTTAAGTACAGAAGGAACATTAAAAATGCATGTAAAAATAAAAAATAACACTGATTTAAAATAAATAACTCCGAATTTTGCACTAATCCGCGACAAATAAACATCGAAATTTATGGAAAAATGAAACGAAAACTTCACGTCCCTACATATATGTGGTATGATGCTGTAAGTCTATTCGGTAATAGAGAATGAATGTCAGATGAAAGGATATTACCCGGTTCGTCCGAAAGTTGTGAAGATGTCCAGCATGACGTCGATCATCCGATCGTCCTCTGATCCTCGCTCTATGGGTGGGAACAGTGAAGGCGCTCGGAACAGGTACAGGTTGTCGTCACTATGACACACGCCTGTAAAAATCGAAAGGAATATCCTCACTTCAAATATACATGCTAACATAGAAAGTGTGTGTGGAAAGAACATCTCACTTGCGTATTTATATATGAGGGTCGTTCAATAAATAAGTTTCCCTGTGCCATAAAATATTTTACAAAAGTAATTGAGTAACACTATGCACATGGTCGACGAGCCCTATCTGTCGCCTTCAAAGAACGATAGGAATTTCTCTCACAGACGTGAAGGCGCATGCGCAGAGGAGAAGGAAACGACGGAACATCGTGGCTCGAGCCATTAGAGAGGTGGGCAGCATGGCAGGTGAACGTGTATTCGACAGTTGGTGTCAGAAAGAAGTGCGTACGTGATTCGGTACGAATGGGCAAATGGCTTGAAATCCACAGGAAGCTGGTTGCTATGTACGGTCTGGGGGATATGGCAAGTACCCGGATAAACGTACCAATAATAATAATAATAATAACAATAATGATGACATTATTATTATTATATTATTATTATATATATATTATTATTAGTGGTAGTAGTGGCATCGAAGACGTTATTATCCTCATAAATTACGCAAAAATGGGGTAGAAGTTGGTGCTAAAGCATTTGTTTGGTCAAACGATTTGAAATATTTTTCAACACCCTTAATTTCACATTAGCTAATGATGGAAAACAAGCACACAAACTGTATTTTTGAATTGCAGAAAATGAATGAGAAATGCATTCCGAAGATAATTATTTGTGTACATAACATGTATAACGTTCACGTTCAAGATATGTTTTACACATATGCAATATGGAGCGACACAAAATGAGAAAATACACATGCTAACACTAAATTGTGTACGTATTCAAAGTTTATTGAATGCAAATATACAACACATATTATTTAAATAACTTACAGAAAACAACCAAATTGCGAGTGAAGCGAGCAAGAAAATTTTTAGATCCAATTTTTGAAACTGAAAACAATATTGATTTAATAGAGCGCAAATAGTTTCACGGGGCGCCATGGCATTCTTTGTTTTACATTTTCTTTTCATTTAGATCGCTCGGCGTCCATGGCCAACTCCCGCCGCCCCCTAGTTATGCTCTGAACTTGACACTAATAAAAGGAGGGATTGCGAGCGAAGCGAGCAAGAAAATTTTACGAATATGTATTTCTATTTGTATAAAATTTGAAATCGAGGGGGTAATTGCTCCTCTGTGCCTCCCCAGCAGGTGCCCTTGGCCATCAATGTTTGCCCCCCCCCCATATTTGCCCCTAATAGGATGCAAATAATATCATGGAGCGCAAAGGCATTCTTATTTAGATTATATGGCCCCATTGCCGACTCCCGCCATCCCCTAGCTACAGCTCTGAACTTGACGTCACTGAGAAAAGGAGGCATTGCCAGCGAAGCGAGCAAGAAAATTTAACGAAATGTATTTTTATTTGCATAAAATTTGAAATCGAGGGGAGTAATCGATCCTCTGTGCCTCCCATGCAGGTGCCCTTGGCCGTCCACGTTTGTCCCCCCTTGCCACCCTAGAATTGACTTCCGTCGAAGGTTGGGGGGGCAATGTCCCCCTGCCCACCCTGTGGTTGCGCCACTGTGTACGGTGACACTGTATACCGCGTTTGTTACAACATGTCCCGCTTCCCGCGCTTGCTGATCGCTGGCTTCTCTAGCAGAAACCACGTGGCATTGCCGCTGCAGACCACATGAACTCCCTGTTGGGGGAAACCGAAGCCAGGCTGCGAATAAAATACGCGGAAATGCACAAATGTACACAATTCCCCTTCGTGAATGTTCCAGCTAAGATGACATCAAACACAAAAATGACACAAGCAAATATCATCAGAATAATTTCCCTCCTGGATACTTTGAAACTCATACTAATCAGCACCATGCTTACAAAACAAGCTTCTTCAACAAGACACAAACAAAACACGTGAGTTAGACCGTAAAGTGGCAACGGCGTCTACGTAAGCGCGTCTCTTCTGCCTTCCATTCGCTCCTCGCTGCCCAGCAGACGACTTTTTCCTCGTTCCTTATTGGCACCGAACTGCTGCGCCATCGCTAGCGCGGGAAATGGGACAGGTTCGAACAAACGCGGTTTTTTTAAAATGTCTGTGCAGATGGTCAGAAGGTGGTGCAACATGTTCACCGAAGGCAGAGTAGGGATTCTTGATGAAGTTCGATCCAGTAGTCCCTCAACTGGCTCCACTGGTGAGAACATCGCGAAGGTGGATGAACTGATCCGGGGGAACAGAAGAATCAATGTTCGTGAGGTGGCCAGCTGATGCCAAAGTCCAGGCCGCAGTGAGACGAGAGTTGCAAGGCCGGAACCTGGACTTTTTTGCACAGGGCTTCGATAAGCTGGTGCAGCGTTGGGTCAAATGCCTCAATGTGAAAGGCGATTATGTTGAAAAGTAGTACAGGTTTGTGCTTACCTAGACATGTAGAGTTTGCATGTATATTACCAAATAAAAATATTACAACATAGGGAAACTTATTTTTTGAACGACCCTCGTACTTACGAATTTAATTGAGGGCTCATATGTATATCCTTTCGGAAGTTATGTCGTTTTCTCTGTAGCCATCATTACACGTGTCTGACACTTCATAAGCATAAGTAAAGACAAGAGTGACACTCATTCATCTTCACTGTAACACCGCTGCGTTTTGGGGTTCTGCTTCGATAGTCATGTCATAGTCATAGGATGTCACTATGAACATTACAAAAGTTGTTCAGAAAAGAATAATCACGTGAATACAGAAAGAAAATTGCGTCCGAGCAGATCATATCAGAAAAAAATGAATAATTATCTGAATGTTAGTGACAATGATAATACAATTACGTGCAATAGATGCGGCTCTGTAACAAGTATGACTGACACTGGGAAGTTCTGTGGTGTTGGTATATTACGTAATTGGTGTTTCGAAATTCTCATGTGTTCCACGAATCAGCGTTAAATTGTAAGGAAATAACTAACCTGAATGTAAATGGCTGCAAATAATAAATTAAAATGTATTTTCTCTAAAATAAACTAAAAGATAGAAATTTACAATACGAGGGCTACTATTTATATTTTGAGCCTTGGCAACACTGATTGAAGTTAGACGCGATTTGACGTTTGCACGGAATCGTCTGGCATTATTGACCATAACGTACTTCAAATGTTTTGTCAATAGCTTGATTTGTGTTGTTTATGTTGCCTTGGAGATTGCGCGACAACAATAAAATGGAATTAACTCGTTAACATTTTCGTGCGATGATATTTTACGATTTTCGACGTGGATTATCAAGACAAGAGTGCATCGATCAACTTACTTCCACATTTGGCGATGAAGCCCCATCCTTTGCCACTGTGAAACGCTGGTATTACGAATTTAATCGTGGCCGCCATTCGCTCACCGACGAGATTCGCGAAGGTCGTCCAAAAACAGTTGTTGTTCAAGAAAACATTGATGCTGGGCAAAACCTAATACTGCTGACATACTGTGAGATTGAGGCAACCATAGGCATTAGTTCCACCAGCATATATAAAATATTACATGAGAAAGGTATGTTCTCGTTGGATCCCACACAATTTGACAAAAACTCAAAAAGACGCTCGCGTCAATTGGTGCAAACAAGTGCTCAATAAATACAATCGTGGTGCTTCAAAAGACGTATATAAGATTGTAACAGGTGACGAATCATGGATATATGCAGATGAGCCGGAACGTAAACAGCAGTCGACTGTATGGGTGTTTCAAGATGAACCCAATCCAACAAAAGTAGTTCGCGCTCGAAGCACATCGAAACAAATGGTCGCCTGTTTTTTCGGGAAAACTGGTCATGTGGCAACTGTGCCTTTAGAGGAACGTAGAACGGTCAACTCTGAATGGTACACAACGATTTGTTTGCCAGAAGTCTTCGATCAAATACGGAAAACAAACAAACGCCGTCGGATCATTCTTCATCAAGACAATACCAGCTGTCACACATCTCGTCTAACAACCGACTTTATGAACAGTCAAAAAATCGAATTGATGGCTCATCCGCCGTACAGTCCTGATTTAGCACCCAATGACTTCTTCTTGTTCCCGAATGTCAAGAATAAATTGCGTGGACAACGATTTTCGTCGGCGGAAGACGCCGTTGATGCGTTCAAAAACCATATTATGGAGGTGTCTCAAGAAGATTGGAAAAACTGCTTTGACAAATGGTTCGAACGAATGCAAAAGTGTATTGACCATAAAGGAGAATACTTCGAAAAACAATAAAGCAGTTTTCAATGCCAAATTCGTGTTTTTTTCATTGTTAGACTCAAAATATAAATAGTGACCCTCGTACAAGGCCGCCCGCACGATTTTGTCTCAAATAGGGGCACAGTCACAGAAACTATTATCATCATCATTAATATTATTAGTGCTATTATTGTTGCTATTATTTTTGAGGTTATTATTATTACCACTACTACTACTTATGTTCTTCAAATTACATACATTTGTAATTTCCATATTCTGTATCTATATACATATCTATACATACTTAACATATTAATTCATTAAGAACTAAAAGCTGTTTTTTATAGTTAGTTAATGAGTGTAAAATAGAATGTAAGCTTAAATTTTACCCTACTTCAAATAATAATAATATCTGCTGTAACCTACTTGCAGGAAATCACAGAAAACAATATTTAAAAAAAAAAAATTATCGCTGGAATTTTACCATTCGAATTATATTAACTCTCTCTAGAAATCTCAGGGATAAATAATTTAAACTGGACAAGTTGTCAAAAGACGTATTCAAAATTCACTAATAACCCCATTCAGTTAAACCTAACGATGACTAAATTGTCTCGTCCGTGATCCTGAGTTCTACTCCCACTCCTAAAGTGAGTGTACGATTCTTCCTACAATAAATTGATTGAAATGGTGCTTCAGTGTTTGTGATTCCATGATCCTAAAATGGCTTCATTGTAGACCTAAAAGAGTTAGTGATGCCAACAGAAAGAGCAATATTTGCTTGAATTCTACACTTGGATGAATCATAGGGTGTTGGGCCATTTGTATGAAGACTGCTCTCATTTGGTTGTTTGTGTAGTAATATTATGTTGTTCTATTGAACTCTACACCGAGCCATTATATTATGACCAGCCTGATCCGGGAACATTTAGCGGGCCTGGAGCGCGGAGAGTTACACGTAGCAAGCTGGCAGCATGGTATACATTGGGCAGGTCTACACGCTCGCTGTTAGTAGTGCCTCCGGCGTCAGAATGGGAAAAGCGACCTATCTCTCCCAGCTTGATAGAGGTCAAATTGTGATGACACCGCACCTTGGTACCAGCATCTCTGAAACGGCACGGCACCTTGGTACCAGCATCTATGAAACGGAGTGGCTTGTTGGCTGCTCACGTATCGAAAGTGGTGCAAACGACACGTCGTCCAACCGTGTGTCGACAGCGGCTCATTGATTCCAGAGGCCAGCGGAGGCTGTCGCGCATTTTTCGGAGGCCACAGTGCAACAAAACGCCCACAGCTACAACAGTGGTGACCAGGACAATGTTTCAGAGCACGCGGTTCATCGAACACTGCTGCGCATGGAACTGCGGACATAATATGATAGCTCATTAGGTAGGTGGTCATAATGTAATGGCTCATCGGTGTATGTGATTCATTGTGTGCATGTTCGACTATTGTCGACATATCTATCACCTTTGAACAGTGTGCGAATTAAGCTTCTTTCTTTGGGGGGATATCCAGTCTATGGCGTATTTGTGATTTCATTTCTGGACATAGGGTTTTTTGGGGTTTATGCAAATTTGTATATGTTCAGTCAGTTATTGCCTGGCGGTTGGTTCCAACCTAGGCTATTAAATTTTCTGATAGAAACACTCAGTACATACATTTACATTCTAGGAAAACCAAAACTCACACACAAAATTAGATATCGAACTAGTAACATCGAAAACATGACCAAATGTATGTTGCCAACCTACCTACAAATTTCTTGTGAACTTTAATATATTTAAAAGATCAGAACTTTGCCATGAAACTTTAGTGAAAACAGCCTGCTGTTGGCTTGGTGAGTTGTTCAGTTGTAAAATGGTGTTCATTTATAATCTACAAGGACATTTTTCATGTTAATGGACACAAACGATTTTTCAATCGTGTTTCTTACATAGTTAAAAAATGGTATACTACATTCTTTCAATTTCATTTTCTTCGAGGGCGATAGAAACATCCTTGAGAAATAATTGTTTTTGCCAGAGATAAAATTCTTTGGGGGGCCATCGCTGGCTCTCCCCCTGTTAACACGCACGCTGCCTTTGCGTATGTGCTTCTTGTGTTCATCTGTCATGTTTAGAGGGCATCCAGATTCTCCTATGTAAGCTCTCTTGCATTCACATGCTATGTGCTATGTACAGTATTTGCTACCTGGTATGGTGTTTTATTGTTTGGTGTATGCTTCTAGTGTCTTCTTACTGCTAAATGATACACTAAGTAGAACAGAAGAGCTTTTACTAAGCGAGATTCAAGGGCTGCTCTATAACCTAACTCAGGACAAGATGTTACAAAGTAGGATTACACGTGAAAATCATTTAAAAAAATGGCTTAGAACAGTGGTTCTCAAACGTTATTCTCATTGTGCTCTTTAGTCGTAACTAAACGTCTAATGTACCCCACCATAGGTTTTCTCCAAATAGTGGGTTTTGGGGATTTTTTTTATACGTTCGAAGCGTGTATCTGCAATACAGCAAAATGGCATTCGAGCTGAATGCGGAGAGATGGAAAATAAACATTAGAATCCTACTTTTATTTTTTATTTGGTGTTTCTACATTTACAATCTTTATGATTAGTTACAAAAAAATGTGAAACACATGTATGCTAAGAAGTATGTAAAAACTTTAATTCTCACATATTTTTCCAGAGTTACTGAAAAAAAACTAAAGAACAAAAATAAGTTTGCAAACAAACTGTCAAGCACAATTTTGAAGTTTTTATTGTAAATCCTCAGAGTTTCTAGAGAAAAGGATGTGCCTGCGTAGCATGACACAGTTCCTTGATATCTGGTTGTGCACTTGAAACTTTCAAGCAGAGATTCGCTCCCAATTTAGTCTAATATAGATTTCGAACGAGTATTTCATTTCAAAACATATGAATGAGAGTGTTCGTGACAAAGTCAGCCTTATTTTCCTGTTGAGTGTTTTGAAGTCTGAATCAATGAATCCTGTTCTTCATACCTCAGCAAAAATGATGACGTGTGGGTATTCTAGATATTTCTCTTCCGAGCTGATCGCGTACGTACCCCCTTCAAGTCGTTTATGTACCCCTGTGGATACAAGTACCACAGTTGGAGAATCACTGGTTTAGAATATATGAAATACATGAAAACAAATAGAAGTACTCATACCGGTTCACACACACACACTCACTCACTTATACATAATACAAAATTGTCTAAAAAGAATTAAAGAAATTTGTGCACAATGCGTATTATTCGTGATGTCAGGCGACTGTATGGATATTTTGGAGAGAATGCTGATAATTTGTAAGTTGGTTTATATTAGCCATATGTGGAGTGACTTAATCGTTGTTGTTTCAGTAAATATGGTATAATCTTTTCTTTGAAGTGTTTGATTGAGGTAAGTTGGAATTTTGAACAAACTATAAGACAACCGTTTAAAGTAAACGCTTTCATAAACTTACCGAAGTTGTAGTCACTCTTGGAGAAGGGTTGTGAGTAGGAGTACCTCCCTCTGTACGAGAATCTGTACAAGTACAGGGGTGCCAGGTTGTGGGCAGACATTATGTTGAGAGACTCTATGGGATCAGTGTAGTAGCCACGGTCCCCATACATCTGGAACAGAAGAATCGTATCTTAGATTCATTGCAGAGAACAAAGTGCATTTATGAGAGTGACTACGGACATCAGATCATCGACAACTTCTTTTTTAGATATACAGGCACTAACTCAAACTTGAAAATATATGTGGATCAGCAATGGGTTTATCCTAAATTGCAGCAAACTTGTGCAACCCTACATGCAGAAACCTACTAGTTAAAAAAAATAAAAATAAGGTTTTTATTTGACTCATGTGATATATGAGTCAGTTGCGAAGAAAGGTCGCAGAATCAAAAGAACTAGAAAATGCAGCAACATTTCGCGGATTAATTTTGCTACAACTGATGCAAATTCTCAAATTAAGTTAGTAATATTTTTCGAAGCTTTCAACATTTTTTGAAAGAACAGGTAGCTAGCTAGCTACAAGTATCTCCTAAGTAGGCTATAAAGCAACGTTGTAGAACATTAGCTATTGATATTTTAAATTTATTTCATATAACTCGTGACTCTACAGCCTTGGAAGGGTCTTGGCCTATGTCCCGACTGCCAGTCTCCCTCCAACAATCCTACCTAGAGGTGTGGAGATCTTCAACCGGCAATGATGTCTCGTGGGGTCAGCACGTCGAATCCTCAGCCGTTATAGGAGATATCCGTGACCGGGTTACGCTACTCACTCGTAGCTCCCAAAGTTCCTCACGATGATGGGTTACCACAAGTCCTATACACAGGCCGGTATATGCCAGTGTTGCCACATCTAATTGGCAGAAAGGAGCTAAATCCCACCTAAAATGGGGATACTGTTTCTCTGAAGCAACGAGAGCTACATTACAAAACCAAGACTGGATGGAACTACAACTGATGAAATCAGGTAATAGGCGAAAATATAGTTCCTGGGTGTGATTCGTGATTTGAACAAACCTTGCTCCAAAATACTAAGTTGGCAACAGTAGTGCGTGCAGCTGGAGTTCCCTTATACAATTTGATTGTCTCTGGAGGAGCTGAATTCTGTCGTCTGCTCACCGCACAAACGTCAAACTGGCCCGAGAAATGTGTCGTTCTTCTTCACCCCCTTTCCACCTCATTTACAAAGAAACAAATGAATTGACAAGGCTCGATTTTCCTGGTAACTGTCCCATGAGTGGTAGTTTTTACTACAAGTATTTGTGGCTAAATCACTGAGCGGATTGAAAAAAGAAAAAAAAAGAAAGAGAATGAAATGAACGAAAATCTAGGATGTAGATGATAACATAAAGCAGAATAATTGTTGTACTGATGGCCGGTAACACCTTTGAAAGAGTCACGCCACGCCACTGCTGTAACTGTAGCAATTATTCCATGTATAACACCGAATATAGTTTTCTGTTGGGTGTGTCGCCCCAGTCGAATATGTTCATGTTACCATTTGTAAAGCAGGAAACAACATCTTCGCGTGCTTGCATTATCTATGACTCGCACAAGTTTATGATTTTCGAGAACTAATTTGAATTTCTTTAAGATAACAAAATTAACAATTATGTAAACGTTTTTGGCATTTGAAAAATATATTGGAAAGGTATGTAATTTACAACTTTAACTGTTTTATGTAAATATTGAAAAAATCTATTTTAAATGTCATAATTATGTAAATCCATAGAAACCTGTAAATATCCCTCAAGTTTCCTTGGTTCTTTGTAAATAACTGTGTAGTATGAAAAGGAAGCCGGTTTTCTGTATATTTCGGTTTTCTTACTCGATTGCTGGTATCACAACTACAAGTTTACCTTTTAGGGATAACTACCACGTCCTTGGACGCTGCAATTTGATTGGACTAGTTTCTCATAACCTGCTGCTTCGGCTGTAGTTGCTTGCGATACAAAAGCAATTGTGAATAATCTTGGAAGGGGTACCCGTTTCAGATTTGCCATCAAATCTGCGTCAGTTAACCTAAATCTAAGATTGCAAGGGAATAAGTATCATTGTACATTGTGCATTAATGATAATAAACCAAGACTTTATTGGAAGGAAGTTCCGTACCTTTTCATTACTAAAAACTTAAGAAAGGTATAATATCCGACACCAGTGACCAAGTCAGGGTACATAATTTAGTTACTCTATCAGACAACTGAGAAGTCCGATCAAGGGTAACTTAGTAACTAACACTAGGCCCTAGAGGACCAGTGTAGGTTCGTGTCATGGGTAATATTTTGGAAAACTTGCGCGTTATACAGATACATGCATGAATATGGCACATTTTGTTTTTAAGCATAAACACAAGGACATTGGATTTTCGCGGTGATTTCGCCTGTTTAGTCCAGGATATGTTGAAATTCGCGGCAAAGGACAACATTCGCATTTTACGTCAAATTGTCGTTTTTTCTGTTTCGAATGGGTTAAAAATGTATTCAGAACATGTCACTGCACATTCGGAAACCCCTTTTGCAGCAATTAATATATTTCGGGGATATCGCGTTTTCTAAAAATCAAAGTCCGTAGGAGCCAACACTTGTGCTAGTCTTCCAGCGACTCTTGATTTGATTTGATTTGATTTTGAAATTTTTGGGTGTGTCAGCACTAAGGCTATTTTGCACCCGTCACACTATACGGGGTCCAGCCCCTTACCGTTACACGTAACAACTCTAACGTTGCTTAATTAAAATCATAAAAGATTAAAATGTTCTGACTGTTGTTAAAAGCCGAGGCTGCATAGAACACTCAGCACAAATAAGGACAAAACACAGGACAACACAAACAAAATTATACTGGCCATGGGGCCAGTCGCCAGAGCCTCGTTAGTCTTTAGTCCAGGGTGCACTATGTGGAAGTGAGGTTGACATTTGGGTGTACTACCTGAAAGGTCACCCCTCCAGCGACTCTAACTTACCTTCGTGAGACTTCGTTCGGTCTCCGTTCCGATCGAACGATCGCCGAAGTAGAACTCTCTCACCCTCCTATTGACCGAGGGCTCGTCGCGGGTGATTCCCTGGTAGCGAAGAGTGAGCGGGGCCAGATGATCCCAGTGCCTGTCCAGTTCCTCGATGCGTTCCGGTGATCGCCACAAGACTGGAAAGATTCAAAGACCTACGTAAGGGTTCTGTAGATCACAATGTGAAACCGAACATGCACATTACGATAGTATTCGAGTACTTCTATACAAAATCACAAGTTATAAAACAGGCGGTAAATGCACCAGCAGGCAAAGGGACCGTCCTGATTTCGTGGTCTTATCTCTTGCACCCTTTGTGTAGCGTTATTAAAAGTCCAGGATCCCATAGATTCTAATGGGTTCTATTGGGTTCCTCTGCAGGACCGGAACCTTTTTTCTCACACAATTTAAATTCGGTACACGTTGCGTTTTGTTTAATTGAAAAAAGGTTCCTGGACCGAATTGAAATACTTTACAGATAAATTGGATCTTTACGGTCCAGAACCCATTTAGGCTTGCTTATTTTCTATCCTGGACCGGAATTGAATTTATTTAAAATTCCTGGGCCTTTAACAACCCTGATTTTGTGTCCCTTCGTTTCTGACCATTTATGTTAAGTTTCTGGAACATACGCTAGATTGTATAGTTAGATATGCGTGTTTGCACGAACGACTCATAAAAGCGCCACACGATTGATTCCCTGCTAGGTGGAAATCATACACGGTGATCTGATCACTGAATTGTAGCTCGCAAAAGGGTATCGCCAATTACTCTTATGTACTTTTATGGTGCTTAGTGCTTAAGACACCTTGAGAAATGGTCGATCGGTATACTTTAGATGCCAAAGAGGTTAGCCATGTATTCTTGTTTATTGGCGACTTATTGTTAGTTGCATGTGTCTCTGTTGGGCAGGCTCCCACACAAGTCAGAAATAATACTACTAGCGAGGAAGATCATAACACATGATGACCTGAACTCACTTGCTGTCCTGAAGCACCCTTCCTGCGCGACCACCCCTGCCATGAGGGGGACCCTGCTGTAATTTCCCTGGCGCAGAATCTCGTAGGGTTCCTCCGGAAGGAAGGCCTCCTCCCCTGGACTCTCAGTGACCACCACGAAGATCGTTTCCGGGTCTATATCCCACACCTGTAACAGAATCGGCTATGCATGAACATTTAGACTTGGCTTATGAGGCAGCACGCAGTCTCTTCAATTTTCTTGTTACTAAGACTAACTTTCATGATTACTAGAGCGCGGATAGTTTTGAACTTAAAATACTTAAAATATGCATGCAAATATACACTAAAAAGGCGGAATATATGCAAATAAATATGCATTTTAGAAAACACATTGCTTTTTTAAATGTTTTCTTTCAGTTACTGCAAAAAACCCACATGCAAACAGATATGTGTTCATTTTCCAGCTCCTACGATTTAGCATGTAAAAGTAGTTTTTACGAATTATTCCACACAGTCTTGTTTACTGTACATTGCTGTATTATACGTGGGTTGGAAATTTCATAGTGGCAACTATTTATCCTTAAATGATGCAAAAGAGATACCTCTGTGAGACTTTTAGTCACCAGCATTGTGTACAACCCAGTTGCGTAGCGTGATTCTATGAAAGGTGTAAGGCTTCCTTAGATAAACCTGACTTGAATATTGGATAAAGAAAACCCAAAGATATTTTAACTAAATATAATCTATTTGAATGTAAGTCATGTATGGACATACTCAATTTCAAACACTGTATGTTAACAATAATAGCATATGTATTACTTACTGAAAATTCTCATTTATACTATAACTCGATCCTTTAGTCTGAACACCTCAATAGCGTCGTGTAGAATCGGGAGTTTCTTGTCAATATCTTTAGCAGCTCCTTTTCAATGGATATCAGTCCCAAGTCAGATTTCCTTGCCTGAGTCTGTGTGCTGCGTTGAAATGTATGAATCCTCTTCAGTGCAGAAAACGACTTTTCCACCGACGAGCTCGAGACAGGAATAGTGAGGAACAATTCTGTTAGTTTGTACACTTGTTCAACAGCAAGTACTCATGAAGTTCAAACACACTGTTTACTCGATATTCGTCTTCAGAATAAATTTACCTGTAGCTCAACTTTCAACTGGTAGCAATTGAAAAATTTCGCATGCAGCTTAGTTAAGGACACAAACTCTTCTTCTAGAAAGGTTTCTACATAATCGGGAAATTTATCAAAATCCAACGAAGCCAGACACTTTAACTCCTTCATGCTTCCAAATCTCTCGATCGTTTTTACCATCAGTGTGTCCAATATTTCATAAAATAACACACGAAACTATATTTTAGCATCAAACTCGAGCTTCGACCTCTTGACCTTGGAATTGCACTGTTTGTGTTCATTTGTTTATGACCAAAAGACCTCAAACTGTCCACGTAGTTCTTGCAAATCGGTTTTGAATTGCTCAACCTTTTTTAGACAAAATCCAATGTCAGAAATGTTCTTTTGCACTATATTAAAAAGCACTTCGGTCTTAGGAAACACTGTAGAAAAAGTACCGAGGAGAAAACAAAATTCAAACTCTTGGATAGTGCGATAAAATCCCCTAGCAGACATTCTTGATTCCACGTCCCACTGTTCATCATCTTCCATCATATTCTTCGATAGTTCCTCCAGCTCATCTTTAACGGAAGAAATTACAGTACGAGCCTCGTGCTGTAAATCCATCTTGTGGGTGAAACTGTGGGAAACCGCTTATTAATTTTTTTTTCAAGAGCATTCATTCTTTTTGTTCATCTGGAAAAAAATGAAGAAAAGCCAGAACATGCCTGAAAGAAAATCTTGAACTCTTTATACTGTCTGTTGCCTGTTGTAAAACTAGGTTGAATGTATGGGCGTAACAGTGAACAAATATCGCCTGTTGGAACTTTTTCCTAAAACTCCGTTGTAAACCATTGCTTGCTCCTGCCATAGCACTTGCCCCATCATACGACTGATTGATTGATTTGGTGTTTTAAGTCCACTTTATGCACAGTAAAGATAATCGGGACTGAGCCTACAGTTTAATGTGGAATCCGAACCAGTATGTACCTCCACCGGGTATTGAACCCGGGACCCCTTGATTACAAGGCGAAGACGCTACCACTGCGCCATGGGGAAGGCCCCATCATATGTTTGACAAACTAATTTATCACTGCACTCGAATTCAATCAAATAACTAAACAAGTGTCCTGCTAAGTTGCTGGCACTGCTTATGTCATCAAATCGCAGAAACCTCTCTTGAACCTCACCGCCTGAAGAAACGAATCTAAATACAGTTGAAAGTTGGGATTTGTGAGAGATGTCTGTGGTCTCGTCCATTATTACGGCAATGTACGTAATTGGATTTTTTAATTTCCTTTTTTATTTCACTGATCATCATCACTTGAGCCACTGACTGTATGAGGTCATTTTGTATCTCTGGAGAAGTACCAGAAAACACAGTAGCTGTACGCAAATGATGGGCTAATATTTCATCAGTTTTTGCCATGAAATTCAATATCTCTAAGTAGTCTCCTCTATTCTGTGACTGACTCGATTCATCATGTCCTCTAAATGCTTGTTCCTGCCTCCACAGACAACAAACGATATCGATAAGGCGATGCATAATGTAGCGATTGTTTGTCACTCTTTCATTATGTTGTTTCACTGATTGTTTGAGGGCTTCACCCCGTAAAGTTTCTATTCTCGTTTGGCTAAATTTAATAATACTTGACAATGCATAAATATGAGATTTCGATTCAACGTGCCGCTTTTTCAATAAAGAAAAATTGCAGGTATCCGTAATACCAAAATTGCTCCACGCATTCTTTTCCTTTGAAAATAAAAGGTACGGGAAACAATATAACGTATTCGTTCCTGCGCAACCACAAGGCCATTTGTTCCGATCATACCACATATCTTTTCCTTTTCTCTCCATTTTTAAGTCTTTCAGTTCTGGTGTCGGCCTACTTCTGTTAAGGATGTCTTGTTTACACGCGAATGTCAAAGACGAAAAGGGTTATTTTAAAACTGATTCAACTACGAACTCACACTTGTTCACAACAGCAACCACACACTCATTTTCACTTACTCTTGAACTTGTGCAATTATTGTTCATGTTGCACAAAATACTGTAATGGCTGGCTAATAAAAACAATGAATCCTCATAAACGTCTGCTTTGCTAAATGCGTCACAAACAGTGAGTAAGGCGCCTTACATGTGCCTGAGAATCGGGACGCCCTGTCATTGGTTGAGACGATACTACGTAAGCAAACACATCCGCATGGGCGAGTCCAAATCATTTCCTCCATTCACCCACACGTAAGTCCTCTCAAGAAGCCTTACAGAGAAACAACTCGAATCAAAACAAGTCGTCAATTGTTTCGTTAAAAGTTCTACTTGCAGTCTGATATTGTTATGTGTGTTCAAGCGATAAATGCGGGAATGAAATACGTTTTCTTCAATAATTTGAACTTGTAAGGAGGACTTACAAGCACTACGCCGCTGGTACAACCCGATGCCAGCGATGTGAAAGTCGTAGTATTTCTGTACCAGTGTCTGTTGTTGTTGTTGAGTTGTTGTTTTAAGTCCACTTTATGCGCAGTAAGGCTAATTTGGACTGAACCTACAGTTTAAAGTGGGATCCGAACTAGTATGTGGCAGTGCCTGTTCTGTTGATGGTTTGAATATAGCGGTCTATTGCCTGAAGAATCTCTGGAAGAGTTCGGAGTTTCATCTTAGGGATCGAATCTAAGCCACAGGGGCTGGTAGAGCACATGCCAGCCCCATCGAGCTAACAAATCAACCACAGGTTGTGCTACTTGCCCTGAGCATTGTCATTCAAAATGATGGGAGGATACAACAGGAAGTGTCCCCTCTTCTTTCGCAATACAAGTGGCAGGTTATGTTCCAAAAATGAACAGTAATTGATGTTCTGTTCTAGAGGTACGGTGAGAATCACCAGAAAGTTCCCATTAGTGGGGTTCTGACTACACAACATTAGACCTCCAACTCCAACGATACTCTATTCCTCTTGTCCAGTGTTGAAAAGAAGAGTCCATTTACTGGGAGCTTAGGCATCAAACTAACATGTGGTATATAGTAAGTGAGAAGCACTTGTTCCGTTTTATGGAGTATATACAGCAGTGTTGCCAATACTAAATTTCCAACCTACATAAATAAAAGAAAATTTAAATCCTTACAGATGACTGAACTTCATTGCAACATCATACCTCAAATTTTTCACCTTAAAACTCTTTCCGTTTTCGGCAAGAATGATTTTATATTCAGAAAAAGACTCGTTCTACTTCACAAGGTACAATTAGACAATATTTTAAGGCAACACTATCTGATGCTTCAAGTTCATCTATATACTGTCTTTGGCTAAGTAGAATCTTATCGACTGTCACCATAGCTGCGTAGTGGCTATTCTTTCCCAAAAGTTCGGAATTCGCACCCGGGACCCCTCCAGCCGTAGGGCTGTGATCATGGGCGTAAATTGGGACCTAATTTTGAGGGTGTAGAATTAAACAGCCTAATATTGAGGGCAAAATCAAAATGGGCATAATTTTGAGGAGGCAGAATCAAACTGGATCTAATTTTGAGGGGACGGAATCAGACTTGGGGCCTAATTTTGAGGGGGCAAATTGAAGCTTGGCCTAATTTTGGGGTACAGAATCAAACTAGGCCTAATTTTGAGGGGGCAGAATCAGATTTGGGGCCTAATTTTGAAGGGGCAGAATCAACCTAGGCCTAATTTTAAGGAGGCAGAATCA
Organism: Lepisma saccharinum; assembly: GCF_977018435.1. Classification (NCBI taxonomy): domain Eukaryota; kingdom Metazoa; phylum Arthropoda; class Insecta; order Zygentoma; family Lepismatidae; genus Lepisma; species Lepisma saccharinum. The sequence continues at coordinate 14,754,346 of NC_139257.1, forward strand.
AACTGGGCCTAATTTTGAGGGGACGGAATCAGACTTGGGGCCTAATTTTGAGGGGGCAAATTCAAACTCGGCCTAATTTTGAGGTGCAGAATGAACCTAGGCCTAATTTTAAGGAGGCAGAATCAAACTGGGCCTAATTTTGAGGGGACGGAATCAGACTTGGGGCCTAATTTTGAAGGGGCAGAATCAAACTGGGCCTAATTTTAAGGAGGCAGAATCAAACTGGGCCTAATTTTCAGGGGGCAGAATCAGATTTGGGGCCTAATTTTGAAGGGGCAGAATCAACCTAGGCCTAATTTTAAGGAGGCAGAATCAAACTGGGCCTAATTTTGAGGGGACGGAATCAGACTTGGGGCCTAATTTTGAGGGGGCAAATTCAAACTCGGCCTAATTTTGAGGTGCAGAATCAACCTAGGCCTAATTTTAAGGAGGCAGAATCAAACTGGGCCTAATTTTGAGGGAGCAGAATCAGACTTGGGGTCTAATTTTGAAGGGGCAGAATCAAACTGGGCCAAATTTTCAGGGGATAGAATTAAACTTGGGCCTAATTTTCAGGGGGCAGAATCAGATTTGGGGCCTAATTTTGAAGGGGCAGAATCAACCTAGGCCTAATTTTAAGGAGGCAGAATCAAACTGGGCCTAATTTTGAGGGGACGGAATCAGACTTGGGGCCTAATTTTGAGGGGGCAAATTCAAACTCGGCCTAATTTTGAGGTGCAGAATCAACCTAGGCCTAATTTTAAGGAGGCAGAATCAAACTGGGCCTAATTTTGAGGGGACGGAATCAGACTTGGGGCCTAATTTTGAAGGGGCAGAATCAAACTGGGCCTAATTTTAAGGAGGCAGAATCAAACTGGGCCTAATTTTCAGGGGGCAGAATCAGATTTGGGGCCTAATTTTGAAGGGGCAGAATCAACCTAGGCCTAATTTTAAGGAGGCAGAATCAAACTGGGCCTAATTTTGAGGGGACGGAATCAGACTTGGGGCCTAATTTTGAGGGGGCAAATTCAAACTCGGCCTAATTTTGAGGTGCAGAATCAACCTAGGCCTAATTTTAAGGAGGCAGAATCAAACTGGGCCTAATTTTGAGGGAGCAGAATCAGACTTGGGGTCTAATTTTGAAGGGGCAGAATCAAACTGGGCCAAATTTTCAGGGGATAGAATTAAACTTGGGCCTAATTTTCAGGGGGCAGAATCAGATTTGGGGCCTAATTTTGAAGGGGCAGAATCAACCTAGGCCTAATTTTAAGGAGGCAGAATCAAACTGGGCCTAATTTTGAGGGGACGGAATCAGACTTGGGGCCTAATTTTGAGGGGGCAAATTCAAACTCGGCCTAATTTTGAGGTGCAGAATGAACCTAGGCCTAATTTTAAGGAGGCAGAATCAAACTGGGCCTAATTTTGAGGGGACGGAATCAGACTTGGGGCCTAATTTTGAAGGGGCAGAATCAAACTGGGCCTAATTTTAAGGAGGCAGAATCAAACTGGGCCTAATTTTCAGGGGGCAGAATCAGATTTGGGGCCTAATTTTGAAGGGGCAGAATCAACCTAGGCCTAATTTTAAGGAGGCAGAATCAAACTGGGCCTAATTTTGAGGGGACGGAATCAGACTTGGGGCCTAATTTTGAGGGGGCAAATTCAAACTCGGCCTAATTTTGAGGTGCAGAATCAACCTAGGCCTAATTTTAAGGAGGCAGAATCAAACTGGGCCTAATTTTGAGGGAGCAGAATCAGACTTGGGGTCTAATTTTGAAGGGGCAGAATCAAACTGGGCCAAATTTTCAGGGGATAGAATTAAACTTGGGCCTAATTTTCAGGGGGCAGAATCAGATTTGGGGCCTAATTTTGAAGGGGCAGAATCAACCTAGGCCTAATTTTAAGGAGGCAGAATCAAACTGGGCCTAATTTTGAGGGGACGGAATCAGACTTGGGGCCTAATTTTGAAGGGGCAGAATCAAACTGGGCCTAATTTTGAGGGGACGGAATCAGACTTGGGGCCTAATTTTGAGGGGGCAAATTGAAGCTTGGCCTAATTTTAAGGAGGCAGAATCAAACTAGGCCTAATTTTGAGAGAGCAGAATCAGACTTAGGGTCTAATTCTGAAGGGGCAGAATCAAACTGGGCCAAATTTTCAGGGGATAGAATTAAACTTGGGCCTAATTTTCAGGGGGCAGAATCAGATTTGGGGCCTAATTTTGAAGGGGCAGAATCAACCTAGGCCTAATTTTAAGGAGGCAGAATCAAACTGGGCCTAATTTTGAGGGAGCAGAATCAGACTTGGGGTCTAATTTTGAAGGGGCAGAATCAAACTGGGCCAAATTTTCAGGGGATAGAATTAAACTTGGGCCTAATTTTCAGGGGGCAGAATCAGATTTGGGGCCTAATTTTGAAGGGGCAGAATCAACCTAGGCCTAATTTTAAGGAGGCAGAATCAAACTGGGCCTAATTTTGAGGGGACGGAATCAGACTTGGGGCCTAATTTTGAGGGGGCAAATTCAAACTCGGCCTAATTTTGAGGTGCAGAATCAACCTAGGCCTAATTTTAAGGAGGCAGAATCAGACTGGGCCTAATTTTGAGGGGACGGAATCAGACTTGGGGCCTAATTTTGAAGGGACAGAATCAACCTAGGCCTAATTTTAAGGAGGCAGAATCAAACTGGGCCTAATTTTGAGGGGACGGAATCAGACTTGGGGCCTAATTTTGAGGGGGCAAATTGAAGCTTGGCCTAATTTTAAGGAGGCAGAATCAAACTAGGCCTAATTTTGAGGGAGCAGAATCAGACTTGGGGTCTAATTTTGAAGGGGCAGAATCAAACTGGGCCAAATTTTCAGGGGATAGAATTAAACTTGGGCCTAATTTTCAGGGGGCAGAATCAGATTTGGGGCCTAATTTTGAAGGGGCAGAATCAACCTAGGCCTAATTTTAAGGAGGCAGAATCAAACTGGGCCTAATTTTGAGGGGACGGAATCAGACTTGGGGCCTAATTTTGAGGGGGCAAATTCAAACTCGGCCTAATTTTGAGGTGCAGAATCAACCTAGGCCTAATTTTAAGGAGGCAGAATCAGACTGGGCCTAATTTTGAGGGGACGGAATCAGACTTGGGGCCTAATTTTGAAGGGACAGAATCAACCTAGGCCTAATTTTAAGGAGGCAGAATCAAACTGGGCCTAATTTTGAGGGAGCAGAATCAGACTTGGGGTCTAATTTTGAAGGGGCAGAATCAAACTGGGCCAAATTTTCAGGGGATAGAATTAAACTTGGGCCTAATTTTCAGGGGGCAGAATCAGATTTGGGGCCTAATTTTGAAGGGGCAGAATCAACCTAGGCCTAATTTTAAGGAGGCAGAATCAAACTGGGCCTAATTTTGAGGGGACGGAATCAGACTTGGGGCCTAATTTTGAAGGGGCAGAATCAAACTGGGCCTAATTTTGAGGGGACGGAATCAGACTTGGGGCCTAATTTTGAGGGGGCAAATTGAAGCTTGGCCTAATTTTAAGGAGGCAGAATCAAACTAGGCCTAATTTTGAGAGAGCAGAATCAGACTTAGGGTCTAATTCTGAAGGGGCAGAATCAAACTGGGCCAAATTTTCAGGGGATAGAATTAAACTTGGGCCTAATTTTCAGGGGGCAGAATCAGATTTGGGGCCTAATTTTGAAGGGGCAGAATCAACCTAGGCCTAATTTTAAGGAGGCAGAATCAAACTGGGCCTAATTTTGAGGGAGCAGAATCAGACTTGGGGTCTAATTTTGAAGGGGCAGAATCAAACTGGGCCAAATTTTCAGGGGATAGAATTAAACTTGGGCCTAATTTTCAGGGGGCAGAATCAGATTTGGGGCCTAATTTTGAAGGGGCAGAATCAACCTAGGCCTAATTTTAAGGAGGCAGAATCAAACTGGGCCTAATTTTGAGGGGACGGAATCAGACTTGGGGCCTAATTTTGAGGGGGCAAATTCAAACTCGGCCTAATTTTGAGGTGCAGAATCAACCTAGGCCTAATTTTAAGGAGGCAGAATCAGACTGGGCCTAATTTTGAGGGGACGGAATCAGACTTGGGGCCTAATTTTGAAGGGACAGAATCAACCTAGGCCTAATTTTAAGGAGGCAGAATCAAACTGGGCCTAATTTTGAGGGGACGGAATCAGACTTGGGGCCTAATTTTGAGGGGGCAAATTGAAGCTTGGCCTAATTTTAAGGAGGCAGAATCAAACTAGGCCTAATTTTGAGGGAGCAGAATCAGACTTGGGGTCTAATTTTGAAGGGGCAGAATCAAACTGGGCCAAATTTTCAGGGGATAGAATTAAACTTGGGCCTAATTTTCAGGGGGCAGAATCAGATTTGGGGCCTAATTTTGAAGGGGCAGAATCAACCTAGGCCTAATTTTAAGGAGGCAGAATCAAACTGGGCCTAATTTTGAGGGGACGGAATCAGACTTGGGGCCTAATTTTGAGGGGGCAAATTCAAACTCGGCCTAATTTTGAGGTGCAGAATCAACCTAGGCCTAATTTTAAGGAGGCAGAATCAGACTGGGCCTAATTTTGAGGGGACGGAATCAGACTTGGGGCCTAATTTTGAAGGGACAGAATCAACCTAGGCCTAATTTTAAGGAGGCAGAATCAAACTGGGCCTAATTTTGAGGGGACGGAATCAGACTTGGGGCCTAATTTTGAGGGGGCAAATTGAAGCTTGGCCTAATTTTAAGGAGGCAGAATCAAACTAGGCCTAATTTTGAGGGAGCAGAATCAGACTTGGGGTCTAATTTTGAAGGGGCAGAATCAAACTGGGCCAAATTTTCAGGGGATAGAATTAAACTTGGGCCTAATTTTCAGGGGGCAGAATCAGATTTGGGGCCTAATTTTGAAGGGGCAGAATCAACCTAGGCCTAATTTTAAGGAGGCAGAATCAAACTGGGCCTAATTTTGAGGGAGCAGAATCAGACTTGGGGTCTAATTTTGAAGGGGCAGAATCAAACTGGGCCAAATTTTCAGGGGATAGAATTAAACTTGGGCCTAATTTTCAGGGGGCAGAATCAGACTTGGGGCCTAATTTTGAAGGGGCAGAATCAACCTAGGCCTAATTTTAAGGAGGCAGAATCAAACTGGGCCTAATTTTGAGGGGACGGAATCAGACTTGGGGCCTAATTTTGAAGGGGCAGAATCAAACTGGGCCTAATTTTGAGGGGACGGAATCAGACTTGGGGCCTAATTTTGAGGGGGCAAATTGAAGCTTGGCCTAATTTTAAGGAGGCAGAATCAAACTAGGCCTAATTTTGAGAGAGCAGAATCAGACTTAGGGTCTAATTCTGAAGGGGCAGAATCAAACTGGGCCAAATTTTCAGGGGATAGAATTAAACTTGGGCCTAATTTTCAGGGGGCAGAATCAGATTTGGGGCCTAATTTTGAAGGGGCAGAATCAACCTAGGCCTAATTTTAAGGAGGCAGAATCAAACTGGGCCTAATTTTGAGGGAGCAGAATCAGACTTGGGGTCTAATTTTGAAGGGGCAGAATCAAACTGGGCCAAATTTTCAGGGGATAGAATTAAACTTGGACCTAATTTTCAGGGGGCAGAATCAGATTTGGGGCCTAATTTTGAAGGGGCAGAATCAACCTAGGCCTAATTTTAAGGAGGCAGAATCAAACTGGGCCTAATTTTGAGGGGACGGAATCAGACTTGGGGCCTAATTTTGAGGGGGCAAATTCAAACTCGGCCTAATTTTGAGGTGCAGAATGAACCTAGGCCTAATTTTAAGGAGGCAGAATCAAACTGGGCCTAATTTTGAGGGGACGGAATCAGACTTGGGGCCTAATTTTGAGGGGACAAATTCAAACTCGGCCTAATTTTGAGGTGCAGAATCAACCTAGGCCTAATTTTAAGGAGGCAGAATTAAACTGGGCCTAATTTTGAGGGAGCAGAATCAGACTTGGGGTCTAATTTTGAAGGGGCAGAATCAAACTGGGCCAAATTTTCAGGGGATAGAATTAAACTTGGGCCTAATTTTCAGGGGGCAGAATCAGATTTGGGGCCTAATTTTGAAGGGGCAGAATCAACCTAGGCCTAATTTTAAGGAGGCAGAATCAAACTGGGCCTAATTTTGAGGGGACGGAATCAGACTTGGGGCCTAATTTTGAGGGGGCAAATTCAAACTCGGCCTAATTTTGAGGTGCAGAATCAACCTAGGCCTAATTTTAAGGAGGCAGAATCAGACTGGGCCTAATTTTGAGGGGACGGAATCAGACTTGGGGCCTAATTTTGAAGGGACAGAATCAACCTAGGCCTAATTTTAAGGAGGCAGAATCAAACTGGGCCTAATTTTGAGGGGACGGAATCAGACTTGGGGCCTAATTTTGAGGGGGCAAATTGAAGCTTGGCCTAATTTTAAGGAGGCAGAATCAAACTAGGCCTAATTTTGAGGGAGCAGAATCAGACTTGGGGTCTAATTTTGAAGGGGCAGAATCAAACTGGGCCAAATTTTCAGGGGATAGAATTAAACTTGGGCCTAATTTTCAGGGGGCAGAATCAGATTTGGGGCCTAATTTTGAAGGGGCAGAATCAACCTAGGCCTAATTTTAAGGAGGCAGAATCAAACTGGGCCTAATTTTGAGGGGACGGAATCAGACTTGGGGCCTAATTTTGAGGGGGCAAATTCAAACTCGGCCTAATTTTGAGGTGCAGAATCAACCTAGGCCTAATTTTAAGGAGGCAGAATCAGACTGGGCCTAATTTTGAGGGGACGGAATCAGACTTGGGGCCTAATTTTGAAGGGACAGAATCAACCTAGGCCTAATTTTAAGGAGGCAGAATCAAACTGGGCCTAATTTTGAGGGGACGGAATCAGACTTGGGGCCTAATTTTGAGGGGGCAAATTGAAGCTTGGCCTAATTTTAAGGAGGCAGAATCAAACTAGGCCTAATTTTGAGGGAGCAGAATCAGACTTGGGGTCTAATTTTGAAGGGGCAGAATCAAACTGGGCCAAATTTTCAGGGGATAGAATTAAACTTGGGCCTAATTTTCAGGGGGCAGAATCAGATTTGGGGCCTAATTTTGAAGGGGCAGAATCAACCTAGGCCTAATTTTAAGGAGGCAGAATCAAACTGGGCCTAATTTTGAGGGGACGGAATCAGACTTGGGGCCTAATTTTGAGGGGGCAAATTCAAACTCGGCCTAATTTTGAGGTGCAGAATCAACCTAGGCCTAATTTTAAGGAGGCAGAATCAGACTGGGCCTAATTTTGAGGGGACGGAATCAGACTTGGGGCCTAATTTTGAAGGGACAGAATCAACCTAGGCCTAATTTTAAGGAGGCAGAATCAAACTGGGCCTAATTTTGAGGGGACGGAATCAGACTTGGGGCCTAATTTTGAGGGGGCAAATTGAAGCTTGGCCTAATTTTAAGGAGGCAGAATCAAACTAGGCCTAATTTTGAGGGAGCAGAATCAGACTTGGGGTCTAATTTTGAAGGGGCAGAATCAAACTGGGCCAAATTTTCAGGGGATAGAATTAAACTTGGGCCTAATTTTCAGGGGGCAGAATCAGATTTGGGGCCTAATTTTGAAGGGGCAGAATCAACCTAGGCCTAATTTTAAGGAGGCAGAATCAAACTGGGCCTAATTTTGAGGGGACGGAATCAGACTTGGGGCCTAATTTTGAGGGGGCAAATTCAAACTCGGCCTAATTTTGAGGTGCAGAATCAACCTAGGCCTAATTTTAAGGAGGCAGAATCAGACTGGGCCTAATTTTGAGGGGACGGAATCAGACTTGGGGCCTAATTTTGAGGGGGCAAATTGAAGCTTGGCCTAATTTTAAGGAGGCAGAATCAAACTAGGCCTAATTTTGAGGGAGCAGAATCAGACTTGGGGTCTAATTTTGAAGGGGCAGAATCAAACTGGGCCAAATTTTCAGGGGATAGAATTAAACTTGGGCCTAATTTTCAGGGGGCAGAATCAGATTTGGGGCCTAATTTTGAAGGGGCAGAATCAACCTAGGCCTAATTTTAAGGAGGCAGAATCAAACTGGGCCTAATTTTGAGGGGACGGAATCAGACTTGGGGCCTAATTTTGAGGGGGCAAATTCAAACTCGGCCTAATTTTGAGGTGCAGAATCAACCTAGGCCTAATTTTAAGGAGGCAGAATCAGACTGGGCCTAATTTTGAGGGGACGGAATCAGACTTGGGGCCTAATTTTGAAGGGACAGAATCAACCTAGGCCTAATTTTAAGGAGGCAGAATCAAACTGGGCCTAATTTTGAGGGGACGGAATCAGACTTGGGGCCTAATTTTGAGGGGGCAAATTGAAGCTTGGCCTAATTTTAAGGAGGCAGAATCAAACTAGGCCTAATTTTGAGGGAGCAGAATCAGACTTGGGGTCTAATTTTGAAGGGGCAGAATCAAACTGGGCCAAATTTTCAGGGGATAGAATTAAACTTGGGCCTAATTTTCAGGGGGCAGAATCAGATTTGGGGCCTAATTTTGAAGGGGCAGAATCAACCTAGGCCTAATTTTAAGGAGGCAGAATCAAACTGGGCCTAATTTTGAGGGGACGGAATCAGACTTGGGGCCTAATTTTGAGGGGGCAAATTCAAACTCGGCCTAATTTTGAGGTGCAGAATCAACCTAGGCCTAATTTTAAGGAGGCAGAATCAGACTGGGCCTAATTTTGAGGGGACGGAATCAGACTTGGGGCCTAATTTTGAAGGGACAGAATCAACCTAGGCCTAATTTTAAGGAGGCAGAATCAAACTGGGCCTAATTTTGAGGGGACGGAATCAGACTTGGGGCCTAATTTTGAGGGGGCAAATTGAAGCTTGGCCTAATTTTAAGGAGGCAGAATCAAACTAGGCCTAATTTTGAGGGAGCAGAATCAGACTTGGGGTCTAATTTTGAAGGGGCAGAATCAAACTGGGCCAAATTTTCAGGGGATAGAATTAAACTTGGGCCTAATTTTCAGGGGGCAGAATCAGATTTGGGGCCTAATTTTGAAGGGGCAGAATCAACCTAGGCCTAATTTTAAGGAGGCAGAATCAAACTGGGCCTAATTTTGAGGGGACGGAATCAGACTTGGGGCCTAATTTTGAGGGGGCAAATTCAAACTCGGCCTAATTTTGAGGTGCAGAATCAACCTAGGCCTAATTTTAAGGAGGCAGAATCAGACTGGGCCTAATTTTGAGGGGACGGAATCAGACTTGGGGCCTAATTTTGAAGGGACAGAATCAACCTAGGCCTAATTTTAAGGAGGCAGAATCAAACTGGGCCTAATTTTGAGGGGACGGAATCAGACTTGGGGCCTAATTTTGAAGGGACAGAATCAACCTAGGCCTAATTTTAAGGAGGCAGAATCAGACTGGGCCTAATTTTGAGGGGACGGAATCAGACTTGGGGCCTAATTTTGAAGGGACAGAATCAACCTAGGCCTAATTTTAAGGAGGCAGAATCAGACTGGGCCTAATTTTGAGGGGACGGAATCAGACTTGGGGCCTAATTTTGAAGGGACAGAATCAACCTAGGCCTAATTTTAAGGAGGCAGAATCAAACTGGGCCTAATTTTGAGGGGACGGAATCAGACTTGGGGCCTAATTTTGAGGGGGCAAATTGAAGCTTGGCCTAATTTTAAGGAGGCAGAATCAAACTAGGCCTAATTTTGAGGGAGCAGAATCAGACTTGGGGTCTAATTTTGAAGGGGCAGAATCAAACTGGGCCAAATTTTCAGGGGATAGAATTAAACTTGGGCCTAATTTTCAGGGGGCAGAATCAGATTTGGGGCCTAATTTTGAAGGGGCAGAATCAACCTAGGCCTAATTTTAAGGAGGCAGAATCAAACTGGGCCTAATTTTGAGGGGACGGAATCAGACTTGGGGCCTAATTTTGAGGGGGCAAATTCAAACTCGGCCTAATTTTGAGGTGCAGAATCAACCTAGGCCTAATTTTAAGGAGGCAGAATCAGACTGGGCCTAATTTTGAGGGGACGGAATCAGACTTGGGGCCTAATTTTGAGGGGGCAAATTGAAGCTTGGCCTAATTTTAAGGAGGCAGAATCAAACTAGGCCTAATTTTGAGGGAGCAGAATCAGACTTGGGGTCTAATTTTGAAGGGGCAGAATCAAACTGGGCCAAATTTTCAGGGGATAGAATTAAACTTGGGCCTAATTTTCAGGGGGCAGAATCAGATTTGGGGCCTAATTTTGAAGGGGCAGAATCAACCTAGGCCTAATTTTAAGGAGGCAGAATCAAACTGGGCCTAATTTTGAGGGGACGGAATCAGACTTGGGGCCTAATTTTGAGGGGGCAAATTCAAACTCGGCCTAATTTTGAGGTGCAGAATCAACCTAGGCCTAATTTTAAGGAGGCAGAATCAGACTGGGCCTAATTTTGAGGGGACGGAATCAGACTTGGGGCCTAATTTTGAAGGGACAGAATCAACCTAGGCCTAATTTTAAGGAGGCAGAATCAAACTGGGCCTAATTTTGAGGGGACGGAATCAGACTTGGGGCCTAATTTTGAGGGGGCAAATTGAAGCTTGGCCTAATTTTAAGGAGGCAGAATCAAACTAGGCCTAATTTTGAGGGAGCAGAATCAGACTTGGGGTCTAATTTTGAAGGGGCAGAATCAAACTGGGCCAAATTTTCAGGGGATAGAATTAAACTTGGGCCTAATTTTCAGGGGGCAGAATCAGATTTGGGGCCTAATTTTGAAGGGGCAGAATCAACCTAGGCCTAATTTTAAGGAGGCAGAATCAAACTGGGCCTAATTTTGAGGGGACGGAATCAGACTTGGGGCCTAATTTTGAGGGGGCAAATTCAAACTCGGCCTAATTTTGAGGTGCAGAATCAACCTAGGCCTAATTTTAAGGAGGCAGAATCAGACTGGGCCTAATTTTGAGGGGACGGAATCAGACTTGGGGCCTAATTTTGAAGGGACAGAATCAACCTAGGCCTAATTTTAAGGAGGCAGAATCAAACTGGGCCTAATTTTGAGGGGACGGAATCAGACTTGGGGCCTAATTTTGAGGGGGCAAATTGAAGCTTGGCCTAATTTTAAGGAGGCAGAATCAAACTAGGCCTAATTTTGAGGGAGCAGAATCAGACTTGGGGTCTAATTTTGAAGGGGCAGAATCAAACTGGGCCAAATTTTCAGGGGATAGAATTAAACTTGGGCCTAATTTTCAGGGGGCAGAATCAGATTTGGGGCCTAATTTTGAAGGGGCAGAATCAACCTAGGCCTAATTTTAAGGAGGCAGAATCAAACTGGGCCTAATTTTGAGGGGACGGAATCAGACTTGGGGCCTAATTTTGAGGGGGCAAATTCAAACTCGGCCTAATTTTGAGGTGCAGAATCAACCTAGGCCTAATTTTAAGGAGGCAGAATCAGACTGGGCCTAATTTTGAGGGGACGGAATCAGACTTGGGGCCTAATTTTGAAGGGACAGAATCAACCTAGGCCTAATTTTAAGGAGGCAGAATCAAACTGGGCCTAATTTTGAGGGGACGGAATCAGACTTGGGGCCTAATTTTGAGGGGGCAAATTGAAGCTTGGCCTAATTTTAAGGAGGCAGAATCAAACTAGGCCTAATTTTGAGGGAGCAGAATCAGACTTGGGGTCTAATTTTGAAGGGGCAGAATCAAACTGGGCCAAATTTTCAGGGGATAGAATTAAACTTGGGCCTAATTTTCAGGGGGCAGAATCAGATTTGGGGCCTAATTTTGAAGGGGCAGAATCAACCTAGGCCTAATTTTAAGGAGGCAGAATCAAACTGGGCCTAATTTTGAGGGGACGGAATCAGACTTGGGGCCTAATTTTGAGGGGGCAAATTCAAACTCGGCCTAATTTTGAGGTGCAGAATCAACCTAGGCCTAATTTTAAGGAGGCAGAATCAGACTGGGCCTAATTTTGAGGGGACGGAATCAGACTTGGGGCCTAATTTTGAGGGGGCAAATTGAAGCTTGGCCTAATTTTAAGGAGGCAGAATCAAACTAGGCCTAATTTTGAGGGAGCAGAATCAGACTTGGGGTCTAATTTTGAAGGGGCAGAATCAAACTGGGCCAAATTTTCAGGGGATAGAATTAAACTTGGGCCTAATTTTCAGGGGGCAGAATCAGATTTGGGGCCTAATTTTGAAGGGGCAGAATCAACCTAGGCCTAATTTTAAGGAGGCAGAATCAGACTGGGCCTAATTTTGAGGGGACGGAATCAGACTTGGGGCCTAATTTTGAAGGGACAGAATCAACCTAGGCCTAATTTTAAGGAGGCAGAATCAAACTGGGCCTAATTTTGAGGGGACGGAATCAGACTTGGGGCCTAATTTTGAGGGGGCAAATTGAAGCTTGGCCTAATTTTAAGGAGGCAGAATCAAACTAGGCCTAATTTTGAGGGAGCAGAATCAGACTTGGGGTCTAATTTTGAAGGGGCAGAATCAAACTGGGCCAAATTTTCAGGGGATAGAATTAAACTTGGGCCTAATTTTCAGGGGGCAGAATCAGATTTGGGGCCTAATTTTGAAGGGGCAGAATCAACCTAGGCCTAATTTTAAGGAGGCAGAATCAAACTGGGCCTAATTTTGAGGGGACGGAATCAGACTTGGGGCCTAATTTTGAGGGGGCAAATTCAAACTCGGCCTAATTTTGAGGTGCAGAATCAACCTAGGCCTAATTTTAAGGAGGCAGAATCAGACTGGGCCTAATTTTGAGGGGACGGAATCAGACTTGGGGCCTAATTTTGAAGGGACAGAATCAACCTAGGCCTAATTTTAAGGAGGCAGAATCAAACTGGGCCTAATTTTGAGGGGACGGAATCAGACTTGGGGCCTAATTTTGAGGGGGCAAATTGAAGCTTGGCCTAATTTTAAGGAGGCAGAATCAAACTAGGCCTAATTTTGAGGGAGCAGAATCAGACTTGGGGTCTAATTTTGAAGGGGCAGAATCAAACTGGGCCAAATTTTCAGGGGATAGAATTAAACTTGGGCCTAATTTTCAGGGGGCAGAATCAGATTTGGGGCCTAATTTTGAAGGGGCAGAATCAACCTAGGCCTAATTTTAAGGAGGCAGAATCAAACTGGGCCTAATTTTGAGGGGACGGAATCAGACTTGGGGCCTAATTTTGAGGGGGCAAATTCAAACTCGGCCTAATTTTGAGGTGCAGAATCAACCTAGGCCTAATTTTAAGGAGGCAGAATCAGACTGGGCCTAATTTTGAGGGGACGGAATCAGACTTGGGGCCTAATTTTGAAGGGACAGAATCAACCTAGGCCTAATTTTAAGGAGGCAGAATCAAACTGGGCCTAATTTTGAGGGGACGGAATCAGACTTGGGGCCTAATTTTGAGGGGGCAAATTGAAGCTTGGCCTAATTTTAAGGAGGCAGAATCAAACTAGGCCTAATTTTGAGGGAGCAGAATCAGACTTGGGGTCTAATTTTGAAGGGGCAGAATCAAACTGGGCCAAATTTTCAGGGGATAGAATTAAACTTGGGCCTAATTTTCAGGGGGCAGAATCAGATTTGGGGCCTAATTTTGAAGGGGCAGAATCAACCTAGGCCTAATTTTAAGGAGGCAGAATCAAACTGGGCCTAATTTTGAGGGGACGGAATCAGACTTGGGGCCTAATTTTGAGGGGGCAAATTCAAACTCGGCCTAATTTTGAGGTGCAGAATCAACCTAGGCCTAATTTTAAGGAGGCAGAATCAAACTGGGCCTAATTTTAAGGAGGCAGAATCAAACTAGGCCTAATTTTAAGGAGGCAGAATCAAACTGGGCCTAATTTTGAGGGGACGGATTCAGTCTTGGGGCCTAATTTTGAGGGGACAAATTCAAACTCGGCCTAATTTTGAGGTGCAGAATCAACCTAGGCCTAATTTTAAGGAGGCAGAATCAAACTGGGCCTAATTTTGAGGGGACGGAATCAGACTTGGGGCCTAATTTTGAGGGGGCAAATTCAAACTCGGCCTAATTTTGAGGTGCAGAATCAACCTAGGCCTAATTTTAAGGAGGCAGAATCAAACTGGGCCTAATTTTGAGGGGACGGAATCAGACTTGGGGCCTAATTTTGAAGGGGCAAATTCAAACTCGGCCTAATTTTGAGGTGCAGAATCAACCTAGGCCTAATTTTAAGGAGGCAGAATCAAACTGGGCCTAATTTTAAGGAGGCAGAATCAAACTAGGCCTAATTTTGAGGGAGCAGAATCAGACTTGGGGTCTAATTTTGAAGGGGCAGAATCAAACTGGGCCTAATTTTCATGGGATAGAATTAAACTTGGGCCTAATTTTCAGGGGGCAGAATCAGATTTGGGGCCTAATTTTGAAGGGGCAGAATCAACCTAGGCCTAATTTTAAGGAGGCAGAATCATACTGGGCCTAATTTTGAGGGGACGGAATCATACTTGGGGCCTAATTTTGAGGGGGCAAATTCAAACTCGGCCTAATTTTGAGGTGCAGAATCAACCTAGGCCTAATTTTAAGGAGGCAGAATCAAACTGGGCCTAATTTTGAGGGGATAGAATTAAACTTGGGCCTAATTTTCAGGGGGCAGAATCAGATTTGGGGCCTAATTTTGAAGGGGCAGAATCAACCTAGGCCTAATTTTCAGGAGTCAGAATCAAACTGGGCCTAATTTTGAGGGAGCAGAATCAGACTTGGGGCCTAATTTTGAAGGGGCAGAATCAAACTGGGCCTAATTTTCAGGGGATAGAATTAAACTTGGGCATAATTTTCAGGGGGCAGAATCAGATTTGGGGCCTAATTTTGAAGGGGCAGAATCAACCTAGGCCTAATTTTAAGGAGGCAGAATCAAACTGGGCCTAATTTTGAGGGAGCAGAATCAGACTTGGGGTCTAATTTTGAAGGGGCAGAATCAAACTGGGCCTAATTTTCATGGGATAGAATTAAACTTGGGCCTAATTTTCAGGGGGCAGAATCAGATTTGGGGCCTAATTTTGAAGGGGCAGAATCAACCTAGGCCTAATTTTAAGGAGGCAGAATCAAACTGGGCCTAATTTTGAGGGGACGGAATCAGACTTGGGGCCTAATTTTGAAGGGGCAGAATCAAACTGGGCCTAATTTTCAGGGGATAGAGTTAAACTTGGGCCTAATTTTCAGGGGGCAGAATCAGATTTGGGGCCTAATTTTAAGGAGGCAGAATCAACCTAGGCCTAATTTTAAGGAGGCAGAATCAAACTAGGCCTAATTTTGAGGGAGCAGAATCAGACTTGGATTCTAATTTTGAAGGGGCAGAATCAAACTGGGCCTAATTTTCAGGGGATAGAATTAAACTTGGGCCTAATTTTCAGGGGGCAGAATCAGATTTGGGGCCTAATTTTGAAGGGGCAGAATCAACCTAGGCCTAATTTTAAGGAGGCAGAATCAAACTGGGCCTAATTTTGAGGGGACGGAATCATACTTGGGGCCTAATTTTGAGGGGGCAAATTCAAACTCAGCCTAATTTTGAGGTGCAGAATCAACCTAGGCCTAATTTTAAGGAGGCAGAATCAAACTGGGCCTAATTTTGAGGGGACGGAATCAGACTTGGGGCCTAATTTTGAGGGGACAAATTCAAACTCGGCCTAATTTTGAGGTGCAGAATCAACCTAGGCCTAATTTTAAGGAGGCAGAATCAGACTTGGGGCCTAATTTTGAGAGGTGACAATCAAACATGGGGCTTAAGTTTGGGGGAAGAGATTCGAAAAGTTTTCCGTCCAATAAAAACATCATCCAGGATTATTTGCTAAATAACTGTGACGTTTGCAAAATCACAAAGATCGCTTTTTATTACTTTGCTCCTCAGGTCGCCTAACTTGTAAATTTCAATAAACCTGACAATTTTGGGGGACAAGCTCCCCCAATTGTGTGTTCATCCGGGTGGTTCGAATACGCAATCCATCAGGACATTCAGCGTATTTGTTGATCTAGTGCGGTGGTTCTCAAACTGTGGTACGTGTACCCCCAGGGGTACATGAACGACTTGAAGGAGGAATGCCATCAGATCGGAAGAGAAATGTAGAGAATACCCACACGACAACATTTTTGCTGCAGAGCAGGTGTGTAGAGCAGACTTCATTGTTTCAGACTTTATAACTTTAACACTTAACAGGAAAATAAGGCTGACTTTTTCACTGACACTCTCATCTTCGTTTCATTATGTTTTGAAATAAAATACTCGTTCGAAATCTATAATATACTAAATTTGGAGCCGAATCTCGGCCAGAAAGTTTCAAGTTCACAACTAGACATCAAAAAACTGTCAGGCTATGCAGCAGCGGCGTAGTGCCCACGTAAGGCTGGTAAGTCCACGTTACAAGTTCAAATTATTGAAGAAAACGTATTTCATTCCCGTCTTTATCGCTTGAACACACACAGAAATATCAGACTGCAAGTAGAACTTTTAACGAAACAATTGACGACTTGTTTTAATTCGAGTAGTTCTCTGTAAGGCTTCTTCAGAGAACTTACGTGTAGGTGAATGGAAAAATGATTTGAACTCGCCCATGATGGGTGTGTTTGCTTACGTAGTATCTTCTCAACCAATGACAGGGCACCCCGATTATGAGCCAGATGTAAGGCGCATTACAAGTAGGTGCTAACTGGCGAGAATTTCTGTCCCCAGGCAGGCGAAGCTTACGCTGGCATGGTTGCCGCTGCGTATGACTCATATGCTTGGCACGGTGGGAAGAGGACAAAGAAATTCGACTCCCGTGTTGTTTCAACAATGCTTGACGGGAGGTGTAACAAAACGGGTGTCATTTTAAATGTGTAAACTAACTATTAAGTTCACAAAGAGATGGTTTAATGTTGGATATTACCTTCATTAGAAGCAGCGAAGTTAACGATAAAAGAGGAATGTCTGGCAATTTTAGATCCGGCAGCGCCCGCAAAGTTTGGCGCGTGCATCCCAGTTGCCCGTAATGTTAAAGCATGCGCGTAATACTTAGCGTTATGATTAACAGAATTTTTTTGACCTTTTCCTTTCACTAAGTTGCTTGATATGTTTTTCAAAATGTGCGCAAATATCGTAACCATGATAATGAGTAATATTCTCGAATGCATTTGCATTTGCAAATTGTATTCTACGCATTTCCCACAAATGCCTTTAGTAGTGCAGGTGCACCGATTCACAGCCCGAAAATGGGGCTCCGTGGGGCTCGCAGTGTTGCCAACTCCTTACCCGAAAAAATCACCAAGGTTTTGGGTCTAACCTAACCTAAGGCAAAGAGTTGACAACACTGCAAAGCAAGCCTCAAGCAGTGTTGCCAACTTGTTCTTGACCTATTTTTTATTTTACGATGTTTTATGCACTAAACTAACCTACAATGAGAGTAGAGCAGGTGCACGGGTTCAAGAACCGAAAATGGCGCTCGGTGGCGCTCGCAGTGTTACCAACTCCTTACTTGAAAAAATCACCAAGGTTTTTGTTTTTGGGTATAACCTAACCTCAAGCAAGGAGCTGGCAACACTGCTTGAGGCTTTTCTCGCAGTGTGGCCAACTCCTCACTTGAAAAAAATCACCAAGGTTTGTTTTTGGGTCTAACCTAACCTCAAACAAGGAGCTGGCAATACTGCTTGAGGCTTGTCTTGCTGTATTGCCAACTCGGGCAAGGCGTAGCCTTTTGGGTGTATGTTAACCTCACAGTGTTGCCAACTCGGCGTAGCTTTTTACGCTGTATAATTTTTTAGCTTTTTTGTGTGTGAGTGTATATGTGTTACCAACTCGGCGTAGCCTTTTGGGTGTATGTTAACCTCACAGTGTTGCCAACTCGGCGTAGCTTTTTGGGTGTATGTTAACCTCACAGTGTTGCCAACTCGGCGTAGCTTTTTACGCTGTATAATTTTTTAGCTTTTTTGTGTGTGAGTGTATATGTGTTGCCAACTCGGCGTAGCCTTTTGGGTGTATGTTAACCTTGCAGTGTTGCCAACTTGGCCTAGCCTTTTGGGTGTATGTTAACCTCGCAGTGTTACCAACTTGACGCAACCTTTTGGATGTATGTTAACCTCACAAACAGTGTTACCAACTCCTCACTCGAAAAAATCACCAAGGTTTTTGGGTCTAATCTAACCTAAAACAGCTGGCAATTTTGCTGAGGCTTGCCTTGTAGTGTTGCCAACTTACTCGAAAAGTTACCAAGATTTTTGGGTCTAACCTAACCTAAAGCAAGGAGCTGGCAATGCTTGAGGCTTGGCTTATAGTGTATAAAGCAATTTGTCAACCTACTGGTATTGTCATAGCTTTTTACGAGAGAGAGGAGAGAGGGGGAAGAGTTAAAACAACTGGCAGTTGCCAACACCTACCTACAGCTTTTTTTTTTTGTTTGGTGTAACCTCTAAAGCAACTGGCAAGTTTGCTTGAGGCTTGCCACAGTACATAAAACAATTTTTTGCCAACCTACACACACTGGGCAAGGAGAGCCGGCAACAAATATATACTGCTGTAAAAGAGATGGATGGCAGCATAGTATGTGTGTGCGTGTGTGTGTAGCATTATTAACTAGTGTTGGCAACCCACTTACAACTAAAAAAATAGAGATGCCAACGTTGCTGTAAAAGAGAGAGAGACCTATCGTGACCTTTGTAAACCTCTCTCGGGGGAACGATGTGCCACACGCGCGCGCGCTGGCGCCTTTATTATTTTCGTATTGCATACAATATTTATTGTGTTTTTTTTTTAGGATGCCTGGCCCCTAACCTCGCCAGGGTGCGTGGTGCCCAACCCAAAAAGGTTCTAATGGCTGCGGCTCTAGATAACCACACCTCTGTAGAGTTTCACGTGTTTTTTTTTTTTCCCCCAAACTTCCATGAAACTCTACAGAGGACCTCCGTAATGCATGCAACGTGTACTAACGACTCTAGTGTTATTTGATGTTGTAATATTTTTGGATATAGAATTTTGTGAGATATAGATAATAATAATTATGTTTATTATAATATTTTTTGATGAAGATGGAGAATGTATGTGTGTGTTACAAATAAAGTTGCATGTTTTTTTTTTCTAGTGTGTGTGTATGTGTATGTGTTTTTTGATGTTCGACAGCATCTGAAACGATAAAAAAAGAATTTTATTGTTAATTTTCTCATGTAAAAACAACAACAACAAAATTTTTGTGCAAAAATTCTGATTGTTTTGTGCTATAGTGCAAAAACTGATGATATTGTAATTCATAACTGATGAAATTAATATTGTAACTGATTTTGAACTAGTGAAATTTTCGTATTGTGCTATTGAAACTGATTGTGCTAGTACAGAAATTTCTTATTGTGCGAGAAAAGAGGTTAAAAAACTTGTTAAAACTGCTCTGTGACCCTCTCGTTCTTCACGTCGTGGACGAAGGACTTCTCGGCGACCAGGATGACACTGCATACGGTATCCTCGGGCAACGGACTGTTGAACTCGCAGACGATCTTGATGTTGGTTCGATCGTTGACCACCACCTGCTTTCTCTTAGATGTGTTGATGACGAACATGGGTCTGCGGGTTTTGAATTCGCTGGGCGTGTAGTACATGTCCATGCTTCCCTCGGTCACGCGTTTGAAAGAGGTGTAAGCTTCGTAAAGTTTGAGGTAATCGTCTTTGGTCATGTCGAGGTTGTAATTCTCGCGCGGGAAAACTTCGTTGCGTCCATTCTTCAGATAAACATTCTTGATCTTGCAGTTGTCGAACTTGCTGGAATCTTTTTCCTGGTTGTTATCGCGTCCGGTCTGAAAAAGCACTACGACGAAATCTGGCATGTCGAACTGTATGTTGTTGAACTGTGTCGTCACGTCGAATTCCATGTGACTTCCCGACGCCATCTTCTGCACACACTGGTAACCGTGAAAGTGAATCGGTACCTGCGGACTTTTCAAGATCTCCGCTTTGTACTTGAGGGCGTAGTTTGTTTCGTATTCCACGATCGGCATTCTCAATTCCATGCTCCGGATGACGCACTTGGCTGCTTCAGGTAATGTGTTGGCTATCGGCGTGCCGTCGGCGTTCAAGTTGGTGTATCGCATCAGTGCGTTGTTGTCGTTGGCTGCTCTTCGAAAAGTGACGCGCAATCCTCCCTTCCACATGATCTCCTTGTAGTCCGAGAAGAATCCCGGCAGCAGACGCATGGGAAAGAGCGCCGTGTGACTTGTCGTCGATATTTTGGTCCCTACTTCGAATCCTCCCGCCTGGTAGTATGCTGCGTCTGTTTTGGATAATTTCAAAGTTCCCACTGCCGTCGACGTGATGCCTGGATAATCGATTCTGTCTATGACGGTGTTGTGTTTCCTCACCTCCACCTGCGAGAACAGGTGAGGCACGAAGTTGTCAACAAGTATCAAATTTGCATTGGGCGGAAACGCGTCTCCGCTTTCCTTATTCACCACGTCGAATTGAAGGTAGAGGTCCGCTCTGTGAGGATGAACGAACCCATCCCCTACGTCCACGTCGTATTCGATCTCCCTGTTCGCTTCGTTCAAATTGGCGAACGTGCGACGGTTGGGAGGAAAAGATTGCAATTCGTAACTTTCGATTTGCTCCATTTTCACTATGTGTGTTATTTATTATACGTTGATCTCCAGGATGGCAGTGGTCTTTGCACCTGCGAAATCCACCACGTCTCCTTTCTCGTTTGTCACCACCAACTCTATGTCGTCTATGCGGTTGCGGCATACTGGAAAATAGATCGGCGAAGAGGGTGTGTAGATGATCGGTTCCATGAATTCGGAACTGGGTTTGAACGTGGCTATGATTCCTGTCTGTTTGTGACTTCCCAGTAACCCTCCGTCCGAGGATTTCGTGATCATGCCTTCTGCCACGTTGCAGTGTACGTTCAGAGTTTCTATGGCTAGAAATTTGGGAATGTTGGTTGCCGTGTGTTTGATGCCAGCTTCGAGTTTGGTGTCGTTCTCGAAACCTAAAAGTTCTCCCATGGTACCCAGGTTTATGGTTTCCGTCGCCGATAGGATTTCCACTCTGTGCGTGACCGAATTTTGAGAAAGGTACGTGCCTTTGGGTAATTGAGCTTGCAAAGTGGAAAGATTGTATTGGCCTGGCGTGACGACAATGTGTTCGCTTCCGACGCTAATTTTGTTGTTGTGCTGCGTGACATTAGGTATGAGGTACATGCTGTAGAATGCACGCAGAGCTACGGATTTAGGATAGACGATGTCATCGTGCAGCGTGAGTTTCAAGATTGAAGATTCGCTCGTGAGATGGAACACGCCCATCGTGTTTTAGGTTCCACAATGCTTTCTGAAAATGTTCCACCGAGGGGTTATTTATTTTAGACATGTATGCGAGAACGGAAAGGCATAGGTGGCCGCAGTTAACATCGGTGAAACCCTGGATGCGTTTGTCATTGTAGTAGAGGTTGGCAACACTGAGATACTTCACCAACCTGGCAGGTGGTGTGCCACCGAACGAATCGAAAACAAATACATTGTTATCGTCAATTTTGAGGTAGCATATCCAATGTGTACCAGGATTTTTGTAACTGTCCAGGTTGACCACGCCATACTCCCTTTTCTTCACAGCAGAGGGTAGAGAATCGGACATGAAAACACCCCTGAAGTTTTTTATTCCCAACAGTTCGATCAGAGATTCAATATCGAAGTTGGACAGGGCTTCTTCTTTTTTTTATATTTTTTCAAAGCATCGAGGTTGCTTTTTTGTTTTTTGGTTATACCTTTCCCCTTCTTCTCCATAGCCAGGTTGTGACGTTTCTGTTCTTCCAATTCTGCCTTGTTCTTCTTCGAGTCGATGACGGTTTTTGCGATGGCGGCGCTACCGCCGGCCAAACTTCCAACGGCCCCTAATGCTGCCAGGATGGCTGGGATGCTGAATATGAAACCTCCGATCTTTTGCTGTTTTCGCGAACGCTGCAAGCGTCTCAATTGAGGTGTGCTGAGAAGTAATTTCATTCCGTGTCCTTTCGTCAAGCAAGAACGTTTCTTCTCGCGTTGTTTCTTGGTGAGTAACCCATCGAGGGCACCTAGATTTTTCAGATTGGAGTATGGTATCTGGTACACGACACCCTTGGGCTTCATGATGATGCTCTATATGCTATCTTCACGGTATGTTATTTATATATATGTTCTGAGATTTTTTTTGTTTTGTGTAATTTTTTTTCGGTATGTTATTTATATATAAATGTTCTGAGATTTTTTTTTCCGTGTAATTTTTTTTCAAGGATATACTCCGTGCAGAGCCGTTACACAAATTCTATTACATGCTTTGTTTTCTTACCAAGAAGTTCCTTTGTACCCTTGTACACGATTTGAGTTTTGTTCTCGATTAAAATAGCTAGCTTCTCGTCGGATAACATGTTAGCGTATCGATCTGGTAAAAATAGACTGTATTGTGCGTTGAGCAACAGACGCGCCTTGGGGCCATACTGGGTAGAAACAATTGAACCGGAAGTTATCGTGTAAGGTTTGTCCACTTCTAATTCCTGAATTTTTACATATTCGACTGATGAATTTAGCATTTGTTTTAATGCTTGGGCGTCTAGTGATTGTTTACTCATTTTATAAATGGTAAACACAATTGGAGTTTTTTTTTTTTACGTAGTGTTATTTATATACCGAAGAAATTTTTTTCACGGTTCGAGAATTTTTTTATTTCTACACACCCCATCCAAGTTTTTGTTTCGTGTTCATGACGATGGTGGTGCCCAGTGCTGCAACTCTTTCTCCCAGCGAAGCGTCTCTGCTAACGAATCTTTCGAAAGCTGCGTGCTCTAACTTTCTGTCTGCTTCGTGACGTGCATCCAGATCGGTGCGAGTGGTGTTGTAGGCGATGTCGTGATCTTTGCATGCGGCGTCCAACGGATTCACACCCTTGTCTCCTCTCTCCAATCTTTTCTCGAGTTTGGTACCTGGTCCGCAGTACTGGTAGCCAGGTAAATGCATCTCGAAAGGTAACTTGTTGATGATGTCGTTCACGAGACCCTTTCCTTCGGCCACGTTCCAGAATCTCGGAGGCAGCGTGTTGATGATTTTAATGAGGTACCCTATGCCCTTGTCGTCGTTCACGATGAAGTTGGAAAGTTTCGTGCTGATCATGTCCACGATGCCAACCTTCTCGTTGTAGAAATTACGATTGCCTGCATTCTCCTCTCCTGCAATAACCAACAACCTGTCTATGAGCTTGCGCACGTCGTCCACCCACACAAACTCTTTGGGCATTGTGTTGTAGAGTTTGACGCCGCTGCCTGTTTTCACCTGGTTCCATATCGGCTTGATGAGATTCCTGTACTTCTCGCCGCTGCTTGATTTCACCCTATTCTGCGTAGCGTCGTTGTTTTGGTATAAGGCATCCGTCATGATCAAAATTTCCTTGTAACTCTGGTAATCTTCGTCGGTGTAATCCTTCGGCTGCTTTTTGGCAACGAGTTCCCACAGTCCCACCGTACCCGGATACCTGTTCCAACTATCCTTGTCGCCTAAATTAATTTTAATGTCGTTACCTTCGAAGGTAACTTTCGATTTTCCAATCTTCCAAACCACACCACCACCTTCGTTACTCTCCATGCTCGGATACAATCCGAATACTTCATCCTTGTCGAACTTGCCCGTGCTCAGGTAGTCTCGTGCCAAAGGTCCCAACTCGATTTTATCCAAAGACGACGGCGTGCTGCTTATGGCTCGACGTCGTGCCGGTACGTCCTTCAGTTCGAACGACGTTGAAGGAATGCTCGAAATAGGCGTGGGTACGGTGTAACTTTTAGCTGCAAGTGGTACGAGTTCGTTGATCAAATTTTTATTTTGTTCCGTGACGCCTTTAATTTCTTTACCTAGATCGCTGATGGCGTCGATCACAGGTTGATCTTGACGTTTCTTCTCTTCGTAGAATCCGCGATTCTCGGATTTCCAACCTTTGAAGCGTTTCGCGAGGTAGTTTCGCAACTTGAGATTTTCGTCTTCGATTTTTCGTTTCGCCATAACGTTATTTATACACGTCGTTTCTCACAACGTTGCAACGTTTAGAAAGTCGTTGATTTTGTTTCTGTATTTTCCGTCGTTGGGTTTTCTCGTCATGTCGATCGTCGCGAATCCGAAATCGTCACTGTTCCAACAGTGGGAGCAGCAGCGTTCCGAAAATTGATTGTAGTTCATGTCTCCGCCTACGTAGTCATCGTACGCGTGCTTGAGGTTGGTGTGATCTTGACGAAACAAACATATGAAATTAGCGTTGTCGCGTACTAACTGTTTTGGAATTTTGGAAAACGTTTGAGCTAGGAAGAAGCAATCCATTCCTTTGTGACGACCTTGCGTGAAAAAGTTGCGAATTTCATTTTGATTTTCCAGGATGACATCGTCGAACACAACGACTGAATTTTCACGACAATCGTCGAGTGGTTTTATTTCAGATGCGAAAGTTGCAATGTCCAGACCATCGTACAGTTTTATCAGTTGCTGGTATTTCGCTTGTTCGAGACTTTTCGAAAATACGTAGAGGTGCCTGTTCTTCCAATCTAACCAATTCGGTGCGAGGAGAAAATTGTCCACGAGCAGTGTTGTTTTCCCACACCCTGAAGGGCCTACGATTAGACAACGGATGCTGTCGGGAAGCAACTCCCCGTTCTTTTTTTTCGTTTGATTTTCCGAATCAGGTAGACGTTTCACGACATTCCACGCACTCATAGAATCACTTCGTTCGCGTCGATCCAACTCTTTTCCGGAAGCCCCAGCCATTTCACCAATAGTTTGTCACCTTTTCTACGCAATACTTTCTCGATGAGGTACGTGTTGGGATGTTTTGTTTTAGAGAGTTCCTCTTCGTAAAATCTTCCTTTCAAAATCTCGCCGCTACTATCTTTTATTATATATGTGTGTCGGTTTCCGGGTAAAACTCGAACCACCGTAAAAAGTTCCGTACTCCAATTTTTTGTGAACCCCTTCTCGAAGGTGCGTTTGAATTTGCTGATCCTCACCTGGTCTCCAATTTTGAATTTTGACTTCTTGGTAGTCGCGGGAGTGTACTTTGGACAGTAAACTGTAGAAATTAAACGCTGCTCGTCGGATTTCGTAACGTCAGCTGGCTTCATGCCTATGGTTCTGTGTACCGTATTATTATAAGTGTCGACGAGTTCCGGCAGGATGTCAACCCATTTGTAATTTCCCCGAAGCGTGAATCGTTTCCACATGTGTGTTTTCAAGGTTCGATTAAATCTTTCCACGATGCTGGCTTTGATGTGACTGAAAGTTGAATAATGTCGAATGTCATGTTTTTGAATAAACTTTTGGAATACGGCGTTGTAAAATTCTTTACCGTTGTCTGTTTGCAAAAACCGTGGCCGTCTGCCGCTTTCGCGAAAAATTGTTTTGAATGCTTCCGTGACGCACGTTCCCGTTTTGGCCTTCAAAGGTAGAGCCCATGCGAATTTCGAAAACGTGTCTATGACGGTGAGGAGGTACTTGTTGCACTTGTTCAATTTATGTACGTTTTTCAAATTGCCGCTGCTCATCTCCACGAGGTCACTTTGCCAGAGGTCGTCGATTCCCTTGGTCACCACCGCCAAACGTTCGTAGTTGCGGCGTGCAGGTTTATGCAATTCTTCGACGATGGCTTGCCTAGACATTTTTAGAGATTACGTTTGAAGAGAAGCACCAGCGTGATGGGATTCAAAGAAGGTGGCACCTCGCTCGTGTTTTGAATGATCAGCTTATCGCCGGCACTCACGTCAAAAAGGGTAAGATCTTCGTCTTCGTGTATTTCATATATGTTGCGCGTTTCGTTCCAACGTGCCAGAGGAATGTTTCCTGCTTTCTGGACACCGCGATTCGATATCAGGGTCATGGTGGGAACGCTAGCTTTTCTGCCGTGAGACCAGTACGAAAATTCGTTTATCTGAATCGTACCATCGAGGAGAAACTTGTAGTACGGATGATAAGGATGCAACATGTACAGTTTGTTACCTTCGACGAACGTGGAGATTCTCTGTTGATTGGGTACGCTGTTGATTTCGATGGCTTGCAGAGAATGCAGTTTGGCGAATTTAGTATCGACGCTAACAAGGTTGCTGTGAAGCTGTCCCAGTGTATTTTGTAAGGGCAACAAATGTTCGGCTATGGTATTCGTTACTGTAGAAAACGAGGGTTTGATTTTCACTTCCACGTTCAACTGCTTGTAGTTTTCGTTGAGCTCTTGCAGCTTGCCACCGAAAGAGGCCAGCGTCGATTCCTGCGTGGATTCCAGCACTCCAACTTGATCTCTGATGTTGACGACAATACTCTGAAGGTTCTCGACTTGATTCAATTTGGAACTTTTCTCGGTAAGATCGTTCACGATGCTTCGCATCTCGGTAAACTGCGTGTGAAGGTCGGCGACGCTCTGCGAAGTGGGCAGCGTCGACACCAGCGAAGCAAGTTCGTCTCGAATCTGTTCCACGTTCGCCGTTTCCGTTTCCAGTCGTTTCAGCATACGTGATATGTTCCTTTTCAAAGAGTGCAATTCTTTGGAGGTGGGGAGATTGGCCACCCTACTCTCGAGATCGCTCAACGAACTTTTGATGTCGCTCGATTCGGATAGTGCCGTCACGGCCGTTTTCAATTTTTCCAAATCTTCGCTCGAAGGTACGCTCGTCCGTAACGATTCCAAGTCGGCCTGTATGTTGTCCAGCGCGTGATGAAAATGAGCAAGGTTCGATTCGACGTTCAAATTTTCCAAATATTCCATCTTCTGCTGGACCGTGCTTAACGTGTCTTGAATGCTCGTCAACGCACTAGCTTCAGCATGAATATTTTTAATTTCTTCGTTGATCAACTCCAGAGACGCCTGAAGCGTAGCGATGGTGGTTTGAATGTGTTCGAAATCTTGATAGGCTTCCAATTGAATTTTTATGTTCGCTACGCTTTTACCGATGACCTGCAGTTCGTCCGACGATGGTAGGTTCGTCATGGTATCTTCCAAAGTCTGCAACTTGGATTGAATTTCTTCCAATGTGCCGGCGAATTCTTCTTGTAATTTGGAAACAACAACATGCAAACGTTCTACATCAATATCCTTCACAACGGTTTGAAGTTCAGAAAAATTCTTTTCTATTGCGGAAGTTCGTTCTTCGATTTCGAGTTTTAATTTTTCCAAATCTTCATTTTTCGATTGAAATTGCTGTAATTTGGCCAAATCATTTTGAAGCTTATCCACGCTCAACTGTATATTTTGAACGTTGTCGTAAGAAGGTACGTCCACATAATTTTTTATGAGCGTTTTCAGTTCGGAATCGATTTTCAAAATAGGGTCGAGACATTGCGTTTGGAGCGTAGCGATCTCCGACTCTAAACTTTTGTTTAAGGTCTCCTGCAAAGCGATCAAATCGCTCCTCAACTTTTTAATTCGGACATCCAACATAAGAATCTCTTCTGCATGGTCTACACGCTTAGTGTTGCCGAAAATATCGTTAGGCATTTTGGTTAACGGTTATTTATAATAGGATAGAAGATTCGTAATTCTACGAAGAGAGGAATGAGTTTGTCGTAATCTCCTAGGAGTTCGACGTACAGGTAATCTCCTGCGGAAACATCGTACGTAATGTTAGAAAGCATCTTGTCGTGCTTGATTCGAAAAATGTTCTTGCCGGTAGATATTTTGATTTCGCCTACGTTTTCCGGATTCGCGGTGATTTGAAGTTTTCCATCGATCGGAATTTTGTAAAAATGTAAATTGTTGTTGAAGACGTAAAACATCTTGCCCACATCGTCATCCAATTTCGTCCAAATGCTGTTAAGGTGAACAATCAGTAGACCGTTGAGTTTAGTTAACATGGAAGGTAGAAATTCATGATCTGTCGTCGTGTGGTGTACAGCCTCCATGTTGGCTTGTTTTCGGAAACCAAAGAGATTCATATTATGCTGGTTATTTAAAATACGGTCAAAGTTTTTTGTAATGACTGTCAGTGTTTTTTTTTGTTGTTTTTTTTTGTTTTGTTTTTTTTTTGTTTTGTTTTTATGAATCTTCTGTTGAAGGGCATATGTTGCAGGTTTTGCTTTCTGCTAAGCGATAGTGCCCCCACGGCAGTGTGTGGATTCCACATTGGAGGACGCACCTCTTGTCGTCGTTGGGATCCAGGGCAATCTTCCTCACTTTGTTGGTGGTTAACACATGGTCGACACTCTGGATACGCTGTTCTGCTCTTAGAAGCGACGACCCGGTCTTGAGGCAATCCACGAAGTCCTCGAATGTGAGATGCTCCCGAACCACCTGTCTGCCGACACCCTTGGCCTTCTTGGTAACACTGCCCTCGGCTTTGATGGTATAGGCCTTGGCACGAAGACCTGCAAACTCGAGAATCACGTCTCCGTCCTTCTCGTCTTTGAGTTTGCCAGGCACCTTTTTGTTGTGAGCCAGGATTCCGTACTGGTTCGGCTGGGGATAGCCCGAGGTGTCGAAAAGCTCAATGAAAGATTGAGCTGTGGCTATATCCCCGTATGCGTCGGCTGTGCGAACGTGGTACACCAAGCTGTCCGTGTCCGTGTAGAGAAGCGAGATGTTGTGCTTGTAGTGTGGACGTAATGTGTCGTAGTACGTCTCGAACATGTGGAGCTTGCTCAGATCCAGAACAGTGGCTCCAACGTAGATGGGCTTGTTGAGCTCCACCACACCTTGCTTCATGTGAATCAGAGCCAGCTGCTCATTGTAGATTGTTCGAGACTTGAACAATGGACTTGCAACAAGCTGACGACATCGCTCTTTCCTCGTCACCAATTTTATGTCCACGCGATTCCGTACATTCTCCATGGTCTTGCCAAACACCGCATTATTCATAAGCTTGAAGAAATCCTTATCAAGCTCGGACGTGGCTGCGGTGCGGCGTTCAGTGTTGACTTCAATATATGGACGCAACCATGGAGAATGCTCGAACTTGAGGATGCGGTGAACTGCGTGGACGGTGACCCCTTGCCGCATCAACCACCGGAGATTCTGGTAGTGAAGAACGTATTTCTTCTTGGGTTCGAAATCCATGACGAGCTTCTTCTGGTTGGAATCGGGTGGACACTTGAACTCGGGTGCAGGGGGGAGATCGCAGAACAAATCCTGCAGCTCCTCGGAGAACTCAAGGTCCACCTCGGCGAAGAACCCATGTTCCGAATCGTCGAAGTTTTTGATGTTGAAGTTGGAAGGGTCAGCCCACTCGAACCCTCTAAAGGGGAGTGGCTGCATCATGGAGTGCCCGTATAAGTTATTCACGTCCGTGTACATGATGTAGCTTGACGGTTGGGTGGAGTCGTAGCCAGTAGCCATGTGATGGTTGTTGGCGCGCGCATGCCGTTGCGACACCTGGACCATTCCACCCCGCTTGGCACGTTCCACAAACAGCATCATGTCCACGTCCGAAAGAAGCTCAAGCTCGATTTTCGTCACCAGAAACATGGCTGACCACGCCAGTCCGGGGAGACTATAGAAGTAGGCGGGGTCCAGCTTGTAGATGGTCTTCGCAGTTGTACGAAACGCCTGGAACACGTCGGCGAGGAGCGTCACATCAAGTTTGAGGTACGCGTCATGGTAGTCCCCGAGATTTTGGCAATCCAGTTCGTGCCACATGGACTGGGCGTGGTGGTATTCTTCATCGGTGATGTTCGAGCCTCGTAGCTGACTGTAGAACTTCGCCTGGGGAGGTAGCGACGTCTCCGCGAACTTGGTAGAGTCGGTGACGTATTCGTAGGGGTAGACCCCCTTACGCCTGAAGAGACTGGCGTCCAAGTTTGGAAAATTCGCAGAGGTAATGAGCATTTGCCCGTCGCTGAGCTTTTTCGCCAGGGCATCGAGGCTAGCCGAGAGGAACCTCAGGGAGTCGAGGAAGCGAAGCTCGATGCTCCTGTTTTTTGAGTTGGGGATCGGCACCCACTTGCTGACGCTAATATAACGCTCCTCGTTTTGTGCCAGGACATTGATTCTTGCATTGTCGTATCCAAGATGCTTGATCAGGTGGTGAAAATCGTACCCCGAGCCATTGTGAAAAAACACAGGGATGAAGCGCGGGTCCCGGGCCAAGCGATTGCAGTCGTCGCACCAAGGACCAACGTACCTACCGTTAAAATGATCGTGGTGATGGACTTTACGCTTGTTGATGCTAAACTCACAGGTGCACACTGGACAGGTAGTAGCCTCCTCGTGTCTATGTTGATCGTCGGGGGACAGTGGGAGCATAGACTTGGGGGTCAACAGCACCTTCCCTATCTCGATGGCCTCGACAACCATCCTCTCGAGGAAGTGTTTGGCTGCGTCGGGACCACGGTACACATAGGGCTCGTGGGCGATGTGTTGATCTCGTCGCACCACAACATATGCGAAACTGGATGCCTCGTGGAGTTGGTAAGGGGTGGTGGAAGAAACTTCAGGATCGGGATCGCAAGTGGACAGGGGTTTGAGAAAAGCCTCGAAATCCGCGATGATAATAGCGGGGTGCTCCACCATGGCACCGTGCATGTGGAAACACTCTACGGCGCCAGGTTTGGGCAAGTCTGCCACCCCAGGCTCGTTGGCTTTGCAGTAGAGCTTGTGGTTAGCGAGCTTCTCGGCAGCGATGTTGGGACCTCTGGTGCGGTGATAATTCTGCTGTTTTTGATTACGAAATGTAGACAAGCACCTGGGACAAACTTCTATGTGGTGACTGTCTTTGCTCAGCTGGCTCGAAACAAGCCGAGAGAGGGAATGGATGAGGGTGTAATGGTGGTGGGTCTCATCCTTGATGAGCAGAAGATGAATTTCCTGCACACCGTCGTCGTCCACGTCGCTCACCCGGATAGGGTACACCACATTTTTGTCGGTGAGGCCATAAACGTTGATGGCCAACCGAGGGTTGTGTGTACGGGCCTCGAACTTGCGAATGTCCGAGACCTCCACCGGGTAGTCAATCCCAGCCATCGCATCTTCCAGCTCTGGCTCGTAGGGTAGGTAGTGGTTAACTCGGTGTGGTTGGTTTTTCCAGTGGACTGGGTGTAACGCTGCAAGCACACACCATATGAAGCACTTGGCGTCTCTGTTCTGGATGTTCAGGACGGCCTTTTTATCCTTAATAGCAGATGGTAAGGGGACGTAGCTGGAGGCGGAGAGAGGCATAAACTTGGAAAGTTTGACGCGCAGTTCGTGAGGCTTGCCACACAGCGAACCCCCCGAGCCCTCGGTTTCATGTTCCTCTTGCTTTGCCAGCAGCTCTTCGGCAAACTTGTTGTAGATTACCTCTAGGTTTTCGACATCCGCCAGATGCAGCGTCTTCGCCTTGGTGTTGTGGCAGAAGCTGTAAATTTCATCAGACGGCTTTTTGTACTGACAACGTAGCGATGCGTAGAATTTGACGGAGTGCGTTGCAAGCGCATCGCCGAGGACGGAAATAATTTGTGCTTGCACGTTCTCCAAAAAGCTACGCACGTCGCATGAGCCCTCCGAAATAAAAGGAAAGTCCTCTAACGAACGCTGGAAAGCAGACCGGTCTGCTTTTATCGCAGGCTTGACGCGTTTAGCGGGTGGTGCATTGATGGAGGCTGCTTCTGCCTCCCTCTTGGTGGAGGTCGAAGGCTGGGCCCCAGATGTATTTTTGCTTAGACAAGTAAGCTTATGCTTTTTGGCATACGCAATTGTAATGTATTTATTACATCCGGAACACAGTTCGGTGGCAGCCAAATGCTTGCCTGGCACGCAGGTGCGACAATGTCTTGTAAAATTTTTGCTTGATATAGTTCTTTCGCACACAGGGCAACCAACTTTTCATGGAGCGCATTTTTTTCGGGGTATGTTTATTTATATATGGGTGGTGTTGCCTTCCTCAAATATGTGCTTTAATCAACTCTATAAAAAAATAAAAAAATATATAAGAAAAATATAATTGTAGATAGAAAAAAAAACACGTGAAACTCTACAGAGGTGCGGTTATCTACAACCGCAGCCGTTAGAAAACCTTTTACTTTTTTGGTTGTTCACCACGCACCCTGGCGAGGTTGTAGGGGCCAGGCATCCTAAAAACAACAATTATTTATTTGTTTGTTTGTTTGCCTCACAATACGAAAATAAAAATAAGCACGCACGCGCACGCACATGTGTATAGCACATTGTTCCCGCGAAGAGGTTTGCAAAAATCGCGATATACATTGGCGCCCGGGACTTGGAAATAATGCGTATTCGCTCACCACTGTTGCCAGCTTAGTCTCTCTCTTCATCTTACACCAATATTGGTATCTCTATCTTTTTTAGTTGCAGGTGGGTTGCCAACACACTCTAGTTAATAATGCTACATATTATACACACACACGCACGCACATACTGTGTTGCCATCCATCCATCCCTCTCTTTTACGGCTGTGTGTGTTTGTTGCCGGTTCTCCTTGCCCAGTGTATGTATGTATGTTAAGCCAATATAAAAATTGGCTAAGCCCTTGCCAAGTAAAAAAAGCTGTAGGTAGGTGTTGGTAATACTGTCGGTTGTTTAACTCTTCCCTCTCTCTTTTTTTTCTCTTCTCTCTCTTTTTTTTGTAAAAAGCTATGGCAAAAATACCAGTAGGTTGGCAACACTGCTTTATGCACTGTAAGACCTCAAGCAGTATTGCCAGCTCCTTGCTTTAGGTTAGGTTAGACCAAATAAAAACCTTGGTGACTTTTCGAGTAAGATGTTGGCAATACTCCAAGACAAGCCTCAAGTAGTATTGCCAGTTCCTTGTTTTAGGTTAGGTTAGACCAAATAAAAACCTTGGTGACTTTTTCGAGTAAGAGGTTGGCAACACTGGTGAGGTTAACATACACCGTGAAAGGCTTCAAAATATCTGTTGGTGAAATTTTCGTGGGGTGAGTTGGCAACACTGGTGAGGTTAACATACACCGTAAAAAGCTACGAATCGCCCGAGTTGGCAACGCTGGTGAGGTTAACATACACCATAAAAAGCTACGACGAGTTGGAAACAGTGGTGAGGTTAACATACACCGTAAAAGGCTACGCCTCGCCCGAACACGTACACTCACACACAAAAAAGCTAAAAAATTATACACCGTGAAAAGCTACGACGAGTTGGCAACACTGGTGAGGTTAACATACACCGTAAAAGGCTACGCCTCGCCCGAGTTGACAACGCTGGTGAGGTTAACATACACCGTAAAAAGCTACGCCTCGCCCGAGTTGGCAACACTGCGAGCCCCACCGAGCCCCATTTTCGGTTTCTGAACCGGGCCACCTGACTTTTTCAAGTAAGATGTTGGCAATACTCCAAGACAAGCCTCAAGCAGTGTTGCCAGCTCCTTGCTTGAGGTTAGGTTAGACCCAAAAACAAACCTTGGTGATTTTTTCAAGTGAGGAGCTGGCAACACTGCGAGAAAAGCCTCAAGCAGTGTTGCCAGCTTCTTGCTTGAGGTTAGGTTAGACCCAAAAACAAAAACCTTGGTGATTTTTTCGAGTGAGGAGCTGGCAACACTGCGAGCGCCACCGAGCGCCATTTTCGGTTGGTGAACCCGGCTTATTGATCTACTCTCATTGTAGGTTAGTTTAGTGCATAAAACGTCGTAAAATAAAAAATAGGTCAAAAGACTGTTCCAGAACAAAGCTGGCAACGTTTGAGGCTTGCTTTGCAGTATTGCCAACTCTTTGCCTTAGGTTAGGTTAGACCCAAAAACCTTGATGATTTTTTCGAGTGAGGAGTTGGCAACACTGCGAGAAAATGAGGCTCATGCCTTACGAGAGAAATCTATTAAGGCGAGCCTCACCGAGCCTCATTTTCGGTTGGTGAACCCGGCTTATTGTACTACTGCCTTTTCTAGTGAAAGAAAAATAATAAGAAGAATAAAAATATGACATGAACTTTCCAGAAGAAGAGTTTGTGTCCTTAACTAAGCTGTATGCCAAATTTTTCAATTGCTACCAGTTGAAAGTTGAGCTACAGCTAATTTATTCTGAAGCTGAATATTGAGTAAACAGTGTTTTTGAACTTCATGAGTACTTGCGTACTACCCATTTGAATGAAGCTGTTGAACAAGTGTACAAACTAACAGATTTGTTCCTCACTATTCCTGCCTCAAGCTCGTCGGTGGAAAGGTCGTTTTCTGCACTGAAGAGAATTCATTCATTTCAACGCAGCACACAGACTCAGGCAAGCAAATCTGACTTGCGACTGATATCCATTGAAAAGGAGCTACCAAAGACATTGACAAGAAACTCCCGATTCTACAACGACGTAATTGAGGTGTTCAGTCTAAAGGATCGTCGGATCGAGTTAAAGTATGAATGAGAATTTTCATTATAATACATATTCTATTATTGTTAACATTGTGTTTTGAAATTGAGTATGCCCATACATGACTTAGATTGAAATATATTCTATTTAGTTAAAATGTTTTGGGGTTTTCTTTATCCAATATTCAGGTCAGGTTTATCTAAGGAAGCCTTACACCTTTCATAGAATCACGCTACGCCACTGCTATGCAGGCACATCCTTCTTTCTCACTAGAAACTCTGAGGATTTACAATAAAAATTACAAAATTGTGCTTGACAACTTGTTTATGAATTTATTTTTGTTCTTTACTTCTTTTTTCAACAACTCCGAAAAATATATGAAAACTAAAGTTTTTTTTATATACTTCTTAGAATACACGTGTTTCACATTTTAATTTTTGTTACTAAACATATAGATTGTAAACGTAGGCACACCCAATAAAAATCAAAAAAATCTAATATTTATTTGTTTTCCATCTCTCCGCATTCAGCCCTAACACCATTTTGCTCTATTTCACGCCTCCAACATATCAATCAGGCAGCCAAAAAAATTTCCCAAAGCCCACCATTCGGAGAAAATCTATGGTGGGGTTACAATAGACGTTTAGTTACAACTAAAGGGTACAATGAGAAAAACCTTTGAGAACCACTGATCGAGT
Source organism: Lepisma saccharinum (assembly GCF_977018435.1). Taxonomy (NCBI): domain Eukaryota; kingdom Metazoa; phylum Arthropoda; class Insecta; order Zygentoma; family Lepismatidae; genus Lepisma; species Lepisma saccharinum. The sequence goes on from NC_139257.1 coordinate 14,789,126, forward strand.
GCTTATTTACAAGATATTTTCTTGCTGGTTATTCATGTCACCTGTACATTATCGAGGCTTGTGAATATTTGTGCATCGGATTTGTGTTGGAATAATAGGCGCAAAACAACATCATCGGCAAGGGAGCTCGCAGCATTCTTTCTAAGGTGTAGGGCAGTCACAGAAACTTTAATTATTATTTATATTATAATTATTATTATTATTGCTATTATAACTACTATTATTATTGGTTTGATTTTTCTAATATTATTATTACATTACTATTACTATTAACAGTTATGTTTCTTAGCTGGCTCCCGTCGCGGAGTGGTTATCACATCGCGCTACGATGTCAGGGGTCCCGGGTTCGAATCCTGACCTGTGCATGGGTGTTTGTGAGTGTCCATTCATAAATTTCACCATATCATCACTAGGGAACGGAAATTTAGGTAAATAAATGTTTTGCTGCGATAAGGTAGAGACCCTCGTTTTTGCCAAAATTCTGATCATAGCCTTATATGTCAACGCAGCAAATTTTATTTTACATAAAAACACATATTTTCCAGTTTTCCGTATGTAAATACATATTTTGCGAATTTTCATTTTAAATACATAAAATTGCTCATTGACTTCAGCTTCTTCGAAGAAAAATGTTTATTCTCAGCACCTCTTTGATATCGAGGGTGCTACGTTTGTTTTGTCTTTGAACATTCTCGCTGGTAGACTCTGGCGCCTCGCCTACGATCCTATTGGGGGAAAATATTAACCACACTGGATCTAACGCACAAGTGCTATTGTCTAAATGTACATACATTTTTGGGGAAAACCAAGGTTTTCAAACTTTGTGCCACATTGCACGTGTTTTGGAAGGGGAAATAGATGAAGCTTTGGAAAACTTCAGCGTTAGTGACATTTCGTACTTCAAATATGCAAGAATTGTTTCTTGTGACGTGGAGCGATCTTTCTCACAATATAAGATGCTTTATAGAGATAATCGTCACAGATTTACAATAGAGAATTTGGAAAAAACTAAGGTGATCCAGTGTAACTCTTCCAAAAAACAGCTTGCTAAGAGTTAAGCATTTAGTAACTGATTTCAGATGTTTCAAATGCATGTAATATTTTGTTTTTGTTACCAAATATTTTCTATTTTTGTCACATATTTTCCTGCTTTTATCACATATTTTCAACATTGATGACACATACAAAAATAAATGTTTCTGATTTTTTTTTAGCACATAAAGTTCCGTTCCCTGATCATCATTCATCCCCATCTTCGCAAATCAGCCAATAGTCGCACAAGAAGCGAAGTAAAATAAAGCAAATCAATCAAACAATTGTTTTCTTTAAATTCCATACATTTGTAATTTCCATATTCTGTGTATCTATATAGAATTTGCATAATTGTATACTTAACATTAATTCATGTAGGACAAGAAGGTGTTTTTTATAGTTAGATAATTATAGTAAGTGTAAAATAGACTGTAAGCTTAAATTTAACATTACTTCAAATAAGATTAGTTGTTGTAACTTGCGGCCTGTAAGTGACAGAAAACGATACTTTTTGTTATAGAATATCTCTACAATTTCTACATTAACTCTTTCCAGAAATCTCAGGGGGAGCAAGTGCCCACCCCCCCCCCTTTGTGTCCATGATCATCGGGCATACTCACTTGTAACCGTGAGTATGAAGCAACGATATCTTCCGCGTCCTTTGTCCGTAGGCACTCGACCAATGCGAAAGAGTTGTTGGTGTGGCAGCCAACCAGTGCTCCTTGTGTCATGGCGTACTCTCGGTTCGGCCATGTCTGAGGTGCCCAGGAAGTAAGCGCCGTCCCGCTTTGCATGATAGCTCGGTGAAACAAACCTGAAAAAATGCATGAGTAAGGTGACCATACGTTCCGTTTTGACCGGGACTGTCCCGGTAGTCCCGTCGATATTATTAAAAACCCACTATTTGTCTCGTTTTATAAAAGTCTAGGAATTATCTTGAAAACCAAGCCTAAATTTGAGAGACATTTCATGTATTGATTTGTGGTTATTCCGTTATTTATAGAGCAGTGATTGATTGATTGAGTTGGTGTTTTAAGTCCACTTTATGTACAATATGGCTATTCGGGACTGGACCTACAGTATAAAGTGGGATCCGAACCACTATGTGTCTCCACCGAGTATTAAACCCGGGATCCCTTGATTACAAGGCGACGACGCTATCGGGGAGGCTTATAGGGCAGTGAATGAGCATGACCAAGAAGCCTACATGAAGTTTCAATAAGGAATTACAACAAGAATTCAGTTATAACACCATTAAGCCTTGTTTCCATGATTATGAAAAACTAAATATGCTGGCCAAGGCAATAATTTATTTTTATTAAAAACATAAACTAAACGTAACGTTTCAACCTTCTAGCAAGGTCTTCTTAAGACTCTGCAAATTTCGCATGCATGCATCAGATTTGAACATATTAGCGATGTTTTCTTGTAACTTGCAAAATAACGTTTTGTGTGCAAAAATGTTCATATTTACTAGAAGGCTGCTTTTTTTAGTTTCTATTAAAAAGTGTTAAAACAATTTTGACTATGAAATAAATCAATAAAATGTGTAGAGTGTTCAAAAGTATTCCAGTCTCCCAAACCTGGACTGCGCTTTGCAGCCTAACGATTCTCTTGAACCTGTATCTGCAGCTAGGATAATCCCTCATCCATCTCGTCTCCTTTCATCTTCGCGAATAGCCAAAAGGACAGAAAAGCTAAGTACAACAAAAGAAAGAAATCAATCAATACTTTCTGGGTTCTAATTATACTACAGGGTGGTAAAAGAGTAATTAAATCTTCTCTTATCTCCTCTTCCCAACCACATGTAATACCAACTACAATCTGTCACACTTTTCTGTCCATACGTCTGTTTAGGTTATTATACGTCACTTTTCTATCTCTTATATTAATTGGATTACTGATGTAAATAATGATGGGCCAATCAGGATGAAGCATCTCTGCCATAGCCAAGGTTCGAAGTACTCTGCCACGGAGGGCACGTTCACTTTTCTGAAATCAATGCCAAACCGTCTACAAGCATTTCCTTATGTATACAATCAGCATGAAACCAGCCATGGTTTCTCAAAGGTGCGGATTCGAGTTCTGGTCCAGTCTCAACCTGTTTTACCATTTTGGGGGGTTCTGTGATTTCGGAAAGTTTGACTTGGGGCTTAGGATTAACGATAGTAAAGGATGTGCGTGAGGAAGTCGGCTAATCTTTGTTTTGATGTGATACCTAGTCAGTGTTGCCACAATATGAGGGTACAATTTCCCTTTCCAAGGGGCAAAATTTCCCTTTTGGACCAATCTTTCCCTTCACCTAAGCAAATTATATAATAATTATAATTAGTAGTAATGGTAGTAGCAGCATTATTAGTGATGGTGGTGGAAACAGTAGTAGTACGTAATTAAGTATTCCGTTGAATTCGTTATTCGTTTGACAAAAAATTCACATTTCAGTTTCATCACTTCCTGACCAGATGTCCCAGGTTTGAATCCTGTCAGGAATCCATTTAATCGTTCATCCTCATCGTTACTATTTATCCAAAGATGCATAAAAGTAACGTACAATAAACTTAAAGGAGCAGAAACAAGTAGGAATAGCAAAATAAATAAATAACATAGAAATGTGTATACGAAATTCAAATTCAAAATTAACATAAACTGTAATAATGTAGCCAGAGGACCTTAAAATTTCCCTGCAATTGTGGTATTCTTCATCGAATTTCCCTTTCCCCTTTTGGCTAAAATTTCGGTCCGAATTTCCCTGCAAAAAGAGAAATTTCCCTTCATGTGGCAACACTGTACCTAGTTTCTAGAAATACACGCATCGAACACTACAGATTAGGATCAGGCAGACTCACCGTTTGAGAGCGGCGAGAGGAGGTGCAGGTGGACGCTGGCTCCCCCGGCGCTTCCCCCGAAGATGGTGACCCTTCCGGGGTTCCCTCCGAAGGCCTCGATGTTGTCCCTCACCCACCGCAGTGCTGCCACCTGGTCCTTCATCCCGTAGTTACCTGGAGAAGCTCGGTCTTCGGTGCTCAGGAAACCTGAAAGAAGGAATTGTTCATGTGATAAATAGCCCACAGAGAGAGACGTCGGGAATATATTGGTAACATATGAGACACGTTTAAACAAAGACTACAAGAATGGCGAAAACACTCGAGGATATTATTATTATTATTATTATTATTATTATTATTATTATTATTATTATTATTATTATTACATAGACCCTAGCAGATTCGCTTCTTTCAGCCAACCTCCCTGGTGAAGTGATTAACACAGGCGTTACGACGCTAGGGTCCCGGGTTAGTATCCCGGTCTGGACGTGGGTGATCTTTGTGAGTGTCCCTTCATCAATTTCATCATATCATCACTCATCCAATCAATCAATAGCCTGTTCCACTCAACCATATATACGCCCGACCCTGTGTCCGAGTGGTTAGCACATCGCGCTGCGACGCCAAGGGTCCCGGGTTCGAATCCCGGTCGGGCTTGGTTGTTTGTGAATGTCCATTCATCAATTTCATCATTTCATCACTCATCCCCATCTTCGCAAATTAGCCAAGAGGCACAAAATGCGAAGTAAAATAAACTAAATCAATCAATCAATCAACCAACCATATATACAACATTCCGTTGGAGATGCTACGCAACGTCATGGGCAGATTTACTCTGAGACTCCGACAATGTGTGCAACACCAAGGACGTCATCTTACTGACACCATATTAAAAAACTGAACATTTTTGAAGTACACTAGTAATTTCCAGTCATGTACAGTACATTCATGTTCAAAAAAATAAATAATATTTGCTCTCTCTATTTTTGTCAATTTTTTAAATCTTCCCGTTTGACTGCCTCAACCTGTACGTAATATTATGTATGTGTTTGTTCCACAATTGTATGACAAAACTTGAAGATATACGAGGGTCACTATTTATATTTTGAGCCTTGCAACACTGATTGAAGTTAGGCGCGATTTGAGGTTTGCAGGGAATCGTCTGGCATTATTGACCATAACGTACTTCAAATGTTTTGTCAATATCTTCATTTGTGTTGTTTATGTTGCCTTGGAGATTGCGCGACAACAATAAAATGGAATTAACTCGTGAACATTTTCGTGCGATGATTTTTTACGATTTTCGACGTGGATTATCAAGACAAGAGTGCATCGATCAACTTAATTCCACATTTGGCGATGAAGCCCCATCCTTTGCCACTGTGAAACGCTGGTATAACGAATTTAATCGTGGCCGCCATTCGCTCACCGACGAGATTCGCGAAGGTCGTCCAAAATCAGTTGTTGTTCAAGAAAACATTGATGCTGTGCAAAACCTAATACTGCAAGATCGTCATGTGACATACTGTGAGATTGAGGAAACCATAGGCATTAGTTCCACCAGCATATATAAAATATTACATGATCATTTAGCTGTGAGAAAGGTATGTTCTCGTTGGATCCCACACAATTTGACAAAAACTCAAAAAGACGCTCGCGTCAATTGGTGCAAACAAATGCTCAATAAATACAATCGTGGTGCTTCAAAAGACGTATATAAGATTGTAACAGGTGACGAATCATGGATATATGCGTATGAGCCGGAACGTAAACAGCAGTCGACTGTATGGGTGTTTCAAGATGAACCCAATCCAACAAAAGTTGTTCGCGCTCGAAGCACATCGAAACAAATGGTCGCCTGTTTTTTCGGGAAAACTGGTCATGTGGCAACTGTGCCTTTAGAGGAACGTAGAACGGTCAACTCTGAATGGTACACAACAATTTGTTTGCCAGAGGTCTTCGGTCAAATACGGAAAACAAACAAACGCCGTCGGATCATTCTTCATCAAGACAATGCCAGCTGTCACACATCTCGTATAACAACCGACTTTATGAACAGTCAAAAAATCGAATTGATGGGTCATCCGCTGTACATCCTGATTTGGCACCCAATGACTTCTTCTTGTTCCCGAATGTCAAGAATAAATTTGCTTGACAACGATTTTCGTCGATGGAAGACGCCGTTGATGCGTTCAAAAACCATATTATGGAGGTGTCTCAAGAAGATTGTAAAAACTGCTTTGACAAATGGTTCGAACGAATGCAAAAGTGTATTGACCATAAAGGAGAATACTTCGAAAAACAATAAAGCAGTTTTCAATGCGAAATTCCTGTTTTTTCATTGTTAGGCTCAAAATATAAATAGTGACCCTCGTATAGAGGGCCACGAAGGGAAAAAGGAGTTAGTAACAAGCCTCCGAATCTGATATCACAGCATAAAGGCAGGCTATAGGAAGCCAGTGGTCCCTCCCCGTGGCTGTGTGGTCTAAGGAAGAAGCTTTGGGGTACGGGACGCGCACAGGTTCGACCCTCCTGAGGGAAGCGTAACAACTTTCCTCCTGAGCTTTTCGGTCTGTGTATGGGACTGGTGGAGACCCACCATCGTGAGGAAATTGGAATAAGTTATTTAACCCGGTCATGGAAATGTACAACAACGACTGGGGATTCGTCGTGATGGCCACACGTCACCCCGTAACTGGTTCGATGATCTCTCACCACAGTTGTTACGCACTGGCCATCACAGGCTGTTACGGCACTTGTTACTTTTATTATTATAGGACGAGAGTGACCACAGTTTCACTTGGTTCATTAGTGTCTCGTAAGTCGGCAATTTCGTAGATCAGGAAGATTACTGCGGACATTACTCCGCTTGACTTTTTCTGTTGGGTTTTGCAAAGTCTCAAGTGTACCAAAGGCGAAATGGTGACTTTTCCTGATATACGACGTCACGATTGTGGTGCAATCCGCAATGTGACGCCAGTAACGCTGTACTACAACACATGGGCGGAGCTTGAATATACAGGTTGGACATCTGTCGTGCTACTAATGGTGTACATATCGAGATAAGTTAGGTATGTAAAGATAACGTTTTGAGTTACTCCACAGGTAGAAGAAAACTGTACGGAAATATCTCAATAAACTTACAAGTTATTATTTTATAATACAGTGCTTTTCACTGTCAAGCCTGGCTAGCGTGCCGGGTAGTGAGAGCGCGTCTGCTGGCAAACTGGATGCAACATCCACGTAACTAGAACCTCAAGCTATGTAATGAAAGAAGCTCGTACAATTACATTAACATTTAGAATTAAAATGAACGCTACCTTGGTACAAGAGCTGTTGCAAATGTTGTCCTCCTGCTTCCACACATAGGTGTACGGCATCTTTTAAAGGACATTTTTACTAACACGTATCAGTTCCAATTCTGAAATTGCTTCAATTTCTCTCCTGATATTTTCTTTCAATTCTTCTAATGTATGACTTTAGGTTTAAAAGCTTGGTAGCTCGCTACGCAGACGCCATGAAAATGTCTGGTTCTTGTGCAAAGCGCCGGAGCGATTTTTAGGAGTACATTCCAATCATGCTTCAACGTCGTCTTGTTACTCCTCAGGTAGCACAAGCCGGTTTTATCCTTCGCTTCTTATCAAGAACAGACTCTGTTTCCCTAAATGTGTTCATAAGTTTTCGAATACTGTCTGTATGTGGAACAAGAACATCTTGAAATTCTATACAAAACGCCTTCTAACTTCCCTACAAGAATTCGTAATGACGTAAGAGTCCTACATAGAAATTCGTTGTTTTAAATTGCACTGTAGAGAAGCACCAGTAATACGTAAACTAAAACAAAACAATTGTTGACAACTTAACACTTCACAAACATGTGCAAACTGGCAACCAGTTATCTGAATACTGAAGCACTGACGCATCCTGTGACAAGGTTAGCGTAAGGGTGGATCTAAATGCCGGTAGATGTGCTCTCTATCCCGGCGCTCTAGCCGCCGCTCCACGGACGACTTGACGGTGAAAGGCACTGTACTTTGTTACGGATTAATTTTAAATAAAAAGTTGAGAAATGTAGCGGTGTTATATTACGTATTTATTGTTCCGCGAATCAGCGCTTAAAGTACGGAAGCGACTAACCTGAATGTAATCTGATGCAATTAGCTGATAACTGAATAAAACAATACAGTTACCATTACATTATACAGATATTTTGCCGAGGGTTAAGAAGATTTTTTTTGAAAAATGGAACGGATGGTGTAATAATTCATTAGAAAGTGATGGTGAAAGTTATCGTTCTTATGTTAATTACACTAGGAAAAAACATTGGTTTTATAATTGTAAAGGTTCAAGAAATGCAATTGTTTTAATAAATAGACTAAGAAGTGGTCACGCGAGAACATATCATCATTTATTTAAAATACACATTTAAAAATCTCCGAATTATGACTGTGGTAAGAGGTGATGCTCATCATATTATTTTGGAATGCCCAATTTACTCAGAGAAAGAAAGTCTTTATACAAAACATTATTCAAAATTAATGTTCCTTTTCCCATTAATATAATTTCAATGTTGTATGCACCAGATGTTAGAATTGGATATGTTATACTTGCTTTTTTGAGAAAAGCTGATATAAAATTATAATATATTTCTGTTACTGAATGAGTTAATGTAGTTATATTAAATTTTATTTAAGAGCGTTTTTGAACTTTGTGTGTAAAATGTATATTAAAAATGTATATTACGTACTTATAATGTATGCTAGGCATATACAGCCTCCTGTAAAGCTGTACGTCCAATAAAACTTTGTTGAGTTTGAGTTGCAATTTGTAAATTACAATTCATTTTTCTGAGAAGCAAGATAAAATGAATAAATGTATAATAATTCAACTTTTAAAATGTATTACGTTTACTAAACGTATGTATAAAAAACTTAAATAAATGTATCTTTATTATGATATGAAAATTATGTAACCAACAGCGGGTAGAGAAGGATAGTGAGTTTTTGAACTTCCTGTGTGTAATAGGAAGGAGACCGCCTGTGTGGAACAGGTTTTAAGACATACTTCCAAAATTCATTAATATGCTATTCAGAATCCTTCGAAACTTCGTCGTATAACTTGAAGTTTACTCCCTACTTCTCACCCAAACCAAAGTGACTGTATTAACCTATTCCAATAAACATTTAAACTATTTATCAGTGTTCGTGATTCCTTGATCAAGAGATGACTTGCGTAGGTCTGAAGAGTCCTTCCTGTAGAGAGAAAGAGCAAAGGGTTACAACTATGTAAACGAACGTAACAACTTTTAAGCCGGACATTGTATTACTTCATGTTGTTCATCTCAGCAAGAAACTTTAGAACCTATTTCATTGTCAATTTCTTTTAGAATCTAATGCAGTTGTTCTCTGAATGACTACCAAAATTCACCAACCTAGGGCCCCAAGTCTGTACTGAATGGTTACGAGGACGACGTCTCTGTCCAGGAAGTACTGCGGTCCATAGGAAGTACTTGAGCCAGATCCAACGGACCAGCTTCCTCCGTGGATGTAGAAGAACACGTCCAGAAAACGAACATCGTTTTGAGGGAGCTGGAATGAAATGCATCGTGATTTGAATAAACGGCATGGCACGACAATCATGTTTCAGGAAAACAAGGTATGTCAATAAAGAAATGAGAGTGGCTGTACGCCATCTGACAATACGGATCAAGTTACGTCACAAAAGGGCGCTGATTAGTGGACGAGGTGAGGTGAACGTGCAGGAAGAAAGTGGCCCTTGACTATCGGCAACTGTGAGAGATAGAGAGTCGCCTTGTTTTCAAGCCTAAGTTTTCAGTTAAGTATTAAAATTATTTTTTTCATCTTTATTTTGTGAGCATAACGGTAGATAGGTTGTGAATTGATTACTTGATCATTCAACAAAAGAAATTTGATTTAGCTGAATTTTTAAATTACCACATTCATCAAGAAAAATAACTTCTGTCTTCATGTCAGCGCTCTCACTAAACGTGTACTCATGTAAATTTGGATCTGCAGTAAATGTTGAACCCAGACAATGTATGTAAGCAAATTATATGAATGAATAAATGTATTGTTGGAGTGAATTATGTTGTCCTATTTTGAATACTGAAAATCCAATTACTGTTCGATCGAGTATTAAGGATCTCTTATGGACCCAGATCCTGGTAGGTTTTCAGCCCCGAAGGGCAGGTGAAAAAAGAAACAGGCCTATAGGGAGCGTGATTTGTGAAGGCCAGAAGTGTTCAAGTGGCACTTTCGGGGGGAGGGGCGTTAATCTGTTAAAGATGAACCCCACGCTGGAGGACTTTCAACTTAGAAAACAGACGACAATATGGAAAGAGCTCGAGCTCTTTTGTTGTTTGACCATTGACTTAATGAACTAATGATAGGTGATGAGTTAAATTTGAACCATACCACAGGAATTGGGCATTGCCGACAATGCACCTTGTCAGACTGCAATCTCGTGAATGAATTTTGGCTGAAAAGCGCATTCTGTGATTCCTCAGCATCCCTATTACCCTGATTTGGCCCCTGTTCCCAAATTGAGGATTCGCCTCAAACGGCAGCATTATGGGACAGTGGACAACGTTGATATAGCTGTAAACTATCAACTAATGGCGATTCCAGTTACCGACTTCCAGCGCCGCTGTGAAGAATGGGAGCAACGTTTCCGGAGGTGTGTGGCCTCCTGGGGGAACTGATTTGTAGTTTGAACATACATACAGAGGTAGGTTGAAACAGTCTCATTACTTTATTGACCTTGTATACGTATATACAGCTTTCATTCATTCATTAATTGTATTCTGCCCAGCAACAGCAACCTCCATGCTGTTCGATCTTGATAGCATCCCTTAGGATACAGTTTCTTCTCATCTAGTGGCCCAACCAGTTTCTTTTTCTCTTCATGATTATCTCCAGCATTGATCTCTTTCCCCCAACCCTTTCTAGTACTAGGGCCTCCCAGATGGCGCAGTGGTAGCGTCATCGTCTTGTAATCAAGGGGTCCCGGGTTTGATACCCGGTGGAGGCATATGGTGGTTCGGGTCCCACTTTAAACTGTAGGTCGTCCCGATTAGCCTTACTGTGCATACAGTGAACTTAAAACACCAACTCAATCAAAAGAAAAACCTTTCCAGCACTGTTTCATTTCTCAACTCTTCTGTCGATTTCACCCGTTCCATTCGTCTCCATAGCAACATTTATAGAGCTTCCAGTCGCTTTTTCTCACTTGTTCTCATTGTCTATGTTTCCGCACCATACAAAGCTACACTCACATTAGTATTTTTCTCAGTTCTTTGTCCATAGATCCACAGAAAATATTTTTCATTCTATTCAAGGCTTCCTTCGCCATTGCTACTCTCACTTTTATTTTTTGACTGCATTTCATATCATTGCTTATGATGCATCCAATATATTCTTCTACATCTTCGATTCTCTCACCTCTGTCGCTCACTTTTGCTTCTCTCGGTTTTCTTCCGATCACCAATGCTTTCGTCTTCTTCTTCCTTTGGCATTAAGGCCTTTGTAGCTTAACCTTAGCCTTCTCAACAATACCGGTCCATTCTTGTCTATCTTGCGCCTTTCGTCTCCACCTTCTTATTCCCAGTGTTCTGATGTCTCTCTCCACATCATCTATCCATCGTATCCTGGGTCGCCCTCTTCTTCGTCTGCCTTCAGGTTTTACGGATAATACTTTCTTTACTATACTCTCTCATCATTCATTCTAATAAGATGTCCTGCCAAGCTCAATCTCCTTGCCTTTGTTTCAGCTATTATATAAGGAGATTCATATAATTCCTTCAATTCATGATTATAAAGTATTCTCCATCCTTCACCATCATATCTTGATTCATATATTTTTCGTAGTATTTTCCTTTCCCAGGTCTTCAAAAATAAGGACGTTCTCTCCGTGAGTACCGAGGTTTCACTTCCATACAGTATTGTTGGTCGGATCAGTGTCTTATATAGTCTGTTCTAAAGCCCTCGATAATAGTCTCTTCCGAAATATATCCACAAAGGCATGAAAACATTTGTTGCCTGCTGAAATTTTATCTTGGATATCAAGTTGTATGTTATTTTGTTGAGTCATTAATGATCCCAGATATTTGAAGGTTTCCACCTCTTCATGAGTTTGTTCACCAATCTTTAGCTCTATGACCCGAGTAAGGTTACTTGTCAGTCTCATGTATTTTGTTTTTATTACATTCCCTTCTAATCCGACTTCGTTAGCTGCTTCTTCATTTGCCAACATAACCTCCTCAACAGAGCTTTGACTTCTCCCCAAAACAGCTATGTCATCTGCATATAGGCAAGGCACTGGTTCATTGAATTGAAAAATGTTCTGCGGGTCGGTTTCTTACATTTCGTATGACCTTTTCTAGACATGAAGATTGCTGTTGAAAGGGCTTTCGTCTTATTCACATTTATCTTCATCATAGTCGTTTATTGTACACCATATTAGATCAAAGATATGACGGGTAAGACACAATACAAAACAGAAGTGAATCAAAATAAGGGGTGTTTCAGAAATATTTTCGTTTTTGAATCCCCCTCTGGGACAATTCGCACATTACGGAGAAATTAGATCGCAAACGCTTGGCAACATTGTTAATATCTAGTTGTCATGGAGCTCTTTACGGGGCAGCAACGTGCTTTTTGTGTTCGTGCGTTTTATAAAAATAATGATTCTTATGTGGTTGTGCGTCGTTTGTACCGGCATCATTATAACCTGGCAGGAATGAGAGACGTCCCAAGCGCAAATGTAATTAAATATTGGAAGCACATTGACCTAAAGTTGTCGTCTGGGCTGCCCTGTCAAGCCAAGGAATCATTTGCCCTTATTTGTTTGAAGATGATCATGGTAATGCTCAAACTGTAACTTCTGAGCGCTACTGCCAAATGATTAGGACTTTTTTTAACTCCTGCAATTTCCAGCATTCACTGAATGCTCTTCATCCCTTATTCCCAGCAAGTGTCATCAGTCGCAGAGGGTACATTAACTGGCCACCGAGAAGTCCCGATTTTCCACCAGCAGATTTTTTTCTTATGGGGTTACCTTAAGAGTAAGGTATACACACCATTGCCAAAAAATTGAGAGAATTGAAGCAAATAATTACAGATGAAATCAATGCTATTCCTCGTGCAATGCTTCGGCGAGTGATCGAAAACTTTAGTTTAAGAATAATTGAATGTGCAAACATGAACGACCACAATTTGTCCATTACCCTTTTTCAGAAATATAAATTTAATGTTTAAGCTTTCTTTTGGTAATAAATTTTATCTCTATATAAAAAATTAAGTATTTATTTTAATAGTTTTAAAAACGAAAATATTTCTGAGACACCCTTTAGTTCAAATTTTCACCACCAGGTAGAAATGTATCGCTAAAATAACAACAACAACAATAAGCCGAATATACAAAACTTTATTTTTAGTTTATTTCAGTAGAGCTGTGTTCAATATGCGCGCCGTCAAGGTGCACGACTCTTTTGAGGCGTTTTGTTATTGATTTGCTTTATTTAACTTCGCTTCTTGTGCCACTTTTGGCTAATTTGGGAAGATGGGGATGATGTGATGAAATTGATGAATGGACATTCACAAACATCCATGCCCACGCCGGGATTTGAAACCGGGACTAGCTTACATACATAGCATTGTAGCGCGATGTGCTAACCATTCCGCCACGGGGTGCCGGCCCCTTTTGAGGTGTAAGACAGCATGTCGATAGGTCGCCCGAAGCGTTTCCCACATTGTTGTTCACCATGCCCCAGATTTCAGCGCCACATTTCCACCAAGTGGTGAAAACTTGAACTATCATTCTCGTCAGAATTTGCTTCCACGTAGTCTCTATAGCCTCTATACCTAGTTTTACCGTAAACCAATCCTTCGAATGGGCTCTAGAGGGAAAACTTTATTTATGACAATCTAGTATGTAGAACGACAATGAAAATACGCAAATTGTCATGGTATCTACACTTCTAACGGTCTGTCCTCGGAGAGAACACATTTCAGTCGTTCTGATATCATCTAACTGTATGCCCGGTACCGATTAGCATATCAGTAGACTTGAAACGGATTGAAAACAAACTTTCCAAAATTATATTGACCCTTGTCGACCATTATCTCTGTTTGGCTCATTTCATTGTATCTGCACTGTAAGATAGAGACTGTTTCTATGCAATTATGTTTCGTCAAGCAATAGAAAAAAAAAAAATTAAAAATAATCTCGTTTAAGGGAAACCTTTAAAGTAATGGATTCAATACGGTGGCTGCTAATATATATTTACAGGGTGATTGGTAATTCGACCTATCCCTGGAAAGGGGTAATACTAGAGAACATTTGCAACAAATTTGACAATGTGCACCGGGGGTCGGAAATCAATGGGTTTCGAGTTATTGAAGTTTGTAGATTTTCGTGACATATTCCGACTTGCGACCAAAAAACTACTAATTGTGAAAAAACTTCTACATTCTGGGCACTTAATCGACAAGTGGCTAACAGCTGACGAATGAGTGACTACTGGGAAAAAAAATCATGCCCAAAATTCCCATACCCACAGAAAGAAACAGTCATTGGTGCACACGTCATGAAGAAATTTGGAAATTATCGTTTAAATCGAAGAGGATTACTTAAAAAATTGGTAACTCACTTAGCGTAAAAATTACGGAAAAAACTTCCTCGTTTCATAAGCTCTCCAAAAAGATACAAATGTTGTCAACTGGCACACAGATTGGGGGAAAAATCTGAATAGAAAGCGCAGAAGGCGCGTTGTAGACCTCTTTGTAAAGTGAAAAGAAGTTGTCGGTTGTGAGAAATAAAGGAACGAAAATGAGTGAAATAATAATGTTATTTACCATTCACATGATTCCAGGTTGTCAGAATTAACTGTTACAAAAACTACAAATCCTGTTAAAATTGCCTCCCCCGGTTACGTATGCAAGCACGCAGCCTGCGGCGTATTTCAGACACAGTCACTCGCGTTGACACTCTGTCTCTTATGTCTCAATTCTCTCTCTCAACTCTTCTTGGGAATCCACTGGTGTACTGTAGACTGAAGCCCGCATCACACGGAACTAATTATCCAGTAGGTAATGCCCTAGTTGGCGTTGGACTTGCTATCAATTTGCTAGTTTTCGCCTCACACGATACTTATCAGCGTACTTGTCGATAGACTTTTGTTCCCATAATGGGGAAGTTGTAATGGCGGCCGCGTGAGAAGTAAACAATGTATCACTTCACATTTTTAAAATCCGATAACTATTCAACCGAGAGGAACAACGTTTCGTATAAAACTTTATTAGGTACAAAACAATAGCACTGCTTAAATACATACTTTACAACGTTTACTGTACACGTATGGAAGAATATTTTAGTTGTTTCAAATGTAAACACCGTGCACTCGGCATAGATGTTGTAACTCAACGCGCCTTTCATGCTGTATACGTTAAACATTGCTGGAGTAACACTCGGAAACCACAGACAAAAACGCTCCTTTGCCACTCACAGATTATCTTCACATGGCGAAACTTTGCTCTGATCGGCTGTTCCACAGAATCCAGTCGAGGAAAGCAAGTAGCAATTAGAACATGTCCTATTCCTCCAAACCAGTCAAGCAGTCAGCCAGGCGGCCATGATTGCTACCTAGAAAGTTAGTTCAGCGCCAACTAGGGCATTCCAACTAGAAATTCAGTTCCGTGTGATAGGGGCTTAACTCTTTCATGTGACCCCAGATGAAAAAGTCGCATGGCATCAAATCCGGACTCCTCGCCGGCCAGGGTTTCGGGACGCCACGACCAATTCATTGCATGGGATAATTGTCGTCCAGCCACTGTCGGACACCCCGGAAATAGTGGGCTGGGCAGCCATCATGTTGGTAAATCATACCCCATCTTGTGGCGAGCGGCACATCATCCAGCAGCGTCGTCAATTCTTCCCTTAGGAAGTTTTCGTATGTAATGCCGTTTAGGTTTTGTGGCAGAAAGAATGGCCCGATCACATGATTGGGGATGATTCCAATCCACACATTTAGTGAGAATTTTCTCTGGTGAGCATTTTATTTAGATTTTCTTGGGTTATGACCCTTAGGGGCCCAAAAATGCGCATTATGAAAATTCATAATACCATCGCGGTCGAATTTGGATTCGTCCGTCCACAGAATTCTTGTCAGATGATGGGGGTCTTCAGTATCGGTATTTAGTAAAAATCGACAAAAATCTATCCTTCTGACAGGATATCCCTCCTCAATAGCATGCGACTTTTACATTTGGGGTCACATGAAAGAGTTAGTCTACAGTACACCAGTGGATTCCCAAGAAGAGTTGAGAGAGAGAATTGAGACATAAGAGACAGAGTGTCGAGTGACTGTGTCTGAAATACGCCGCAGGCTGCGTGCTTGCATACGTAACCGGGGGAGGCAATTTTAACAGGATTTGTAGTTTTTGTAACAGTTAATTCTGACAACCTGGAATCATGTGAATGGTAAATAACATTATTATTTCACTCATTTTCGTTCCTTTATTTCTCACAACCGACAACTTCTTTTCACTTTACAAAGAGGTCTACAACGCGCCTTCTGCGCTTTCTATTCAGATTTTTCCCCCAACCTGTGTGCCAGTTGACAACATTTGTATCTTTTTGGAGAGCTTATGAAACGAGGAGTTTTTTCCGTAATTTTTACGCTAAGTGAGTTACCAATTTTTTAAGTAATCCTCTTCGATTTAAACGATAATTTCCAAATTTCTTCATGACGTGTGCACCAATGACTGTTTCTTTCTGTGGGTATGGGAATTTTGGGCATGATTTTTTTCCCAGTAGTCACTCATTCGTCAGCTGTTAGCCACTTGTCGATTAAGTGCCCAGAATGTAGTAGTTTTTTCACAATTAGTAGTTTTTTGGTCGCAAGTCGGAGTATGTCACGAAAATCTACAAACTTCAATCTACTCGAAACCCATTGATTTCCGACCCCCGGTGCACATTGTCAAATTTGTTGCAAATGTTCTCTAGTATTACCCCTTTCCAGGGATAGGTCGAATTACCAATCACCCTGTATATGTGTGTGTGTATGTGTGTATATATATATATATATATAAATAAATGTATGTATGTATGTATATGTATATGTATATATGTATGTATGTATATAAAGTAGTTATTGGTTTTTGACATAATCCATACACCAGTTAACAATTTATAAATTTATATACTGCAGGAGGTCTTAGAAAGAGCGTTTCGCGGGTTAACAGTAGACGACACTCGCACACTATTGCCGAACAAACAGGTCGAGGTAGCAAGAGGCAGAGGTCACTCACCCTTCCAGAAGGGTGAAGCGAGCTAGCTATGGCAACTGGGCTCGCTCATTCGCGGACCTAATTGGTTCTCGCAGACACCCCCCCCCCCCATATTGTCTACTGCTGCAAGCCCGCGAAGCGATCTTTTTAAGGCCTCATGGAGTATAATATATACATGCATGCATATAATATTTACACACACACACACACATTACTTTCATAATAAATAACTAAATCATTTCATTACACACTTTAACATTATTTTTGACATTGTGAAATATTTTGTAAGAGTATTGATTACCGAGGATGAAGGAGAGTCAAGATACAAGGCAGTGTTAGTGCCACTTGGTTTTCACTCTTGTACAAGTCTTATAGAAATTGTTCTCTGCATATTTCATAAAGTTTGCACTGAAATATAATGTGGTTCGGAGTTGCAGTATATTCATCACTAGGGCTCGGAAGCTGAGGAAAAATCCTTTTTTTTTTCCTAGTGTCCGAAGACGAGGCCCAACATAATATGTGTTCATTTTGGGTCATTGTAGGCCAGAGAAAGGTGGGTTTTATTTGCCCTTTTTTACCTTTTTCGGCGTTTTTTGGCTTATTGGTCTTTTTTTAGCCTTTTTTTTAGTTCTTAACTGCTTTTTTTTTTTTTTTTTTTGCAACTTCACCTTCTTTCGACTACGTTTTTACTGCCCATTCTCAATTCGAATCATCATCACTTCATCTCCTCTTAAACATCCTTTCTGTAGTAAAGAAATAAAAAAAAGAGAGAAATAAATATATTTGAACCTTCCCTGAAACGAGAGAAAAACATTCTTGGACGACTGAAGCAGGTACAGTACAAGGTCCTTTAACAGTAACTTGTCTGGAAGGTCGCGCTGTAAGCTTGTTTTGAAGCTTTCAGCACGGTGTATACGACCAGACAGCACGCGCCTGCAAAGATCTCAAGGTGCCGCACAGAGGGAGTGGGTGGGGAGGTGAAAACTGAAGTTATTAATTAATTTGGATCACACTTATACGTCCTTTTTTCAGTTTTTAGGTCCTTTTTTTTTTAAATATATATGTCTTTTTTTTTGGCAATTTATAGGTCTTCAACTTCCAAGCCCTAGTCATTAGACAAACTGGTGAAGGCAAAAGGTGAGTTGCAGAATGCAGCGATAGTGTGATTAACCTGCAGCGCAATATAGTTGTGAGGGAACTAACTAACTAACTAACTAAATAGCCAGGATGATGTTTGAAGGTAGATCAAAATAAATTCGCACCCTCTGATTGCTGCACACTTCACTCCTGTTGCTAATATTTGGTACTTGGGGGTGGGGGACTACTTCTTTCCCCTTTCCTCTGTGAGGTATGCGCAAGATTTCGACGTATTCTCCGAAATCTCATCTTGTGTATATACGATAAACATCACAATTTTATTTCATAACTGCTGTCACAATACTTAAAGCTATCCCTTGCGATGGAAAATCCAATGCTGTAGAGTAGGCCAAAACCAAGTGACAACTTTGTTTCGACTCAATCGTGCTCAGTTGTCTACTCTTGACGTCACCACTATACTGAACGCAACTACAATTGGCGGCTGGTCTTGACGGTTATTTCTGGCCCTTTCTGTCTGCTATTCGTTAAGGAGGTGTGTGGCTCGATGGGTTTCAACTTGCGAAGTAAAAGCTGAAGGGGTCACGTCGCTCTCCCGAAGCAACGTTGCCAAGCGTACCTCTGTTTTTGCCAGTTGTCAATGTGCGTGCTTGCGTGTGAAACTCTCTCGTGTAGGACTACGTGAGCAGTTGTACAGTCAACGGCAAAGATAATGGTAGGCAAATTGTCCACCGCTATTTTCATTACTTCTTTTTTCTACATCCTGTGCTTAAGGAATGAAACTATGTTGGTTCGAAGCAGGCATTGTTCTCTGCTTATTGACGTCTTTATTCATGTTGATTACATTGTGTAATTCAGACCGAATGAAAATGGAGGTGGGCAATTCGCCTACTGTTTCTTTCGCCGTTGGGTGTACCATTAACACCCCGCTAATTTCTGGTGCTGGCAATATCGTTGCCCGAGAAGACTCTGTCGCGCTTTACAGTACGTTTGGCAACATGTGGTGCATCCAACGTTCATTTGTTTCGTCCCGCGAACAACGTTCGGTACCTTGTGACTCGAAAATGCCCGATTTCAGTCGAAGAAAATTCAACTGATCGCTGATTCGCTGTTTCCCAGCCGCCAGATGGAGTTGCTTTCTATAATATGGTCCACTTTGAGCTGTGGTCCGTTACCTTACGTTGGGTTTCCTGGATAAGAAAATAAATTTCTTCGAACACTTACTTTCGGGGTGTAGACGTTGAGGTAGAGACAATCTTCGCTTCCCTGTGGCTGGGGATTCGGCTCGAATATCCAGTCCAGTTGCACACACGAAGGTTTGTCCTTCACGGCTTTCAGTACAGAGTTCCAGGGTCCCACTGGTCGAGGAGACTGCAAAAAGGTGAATGAGAACAGACGGTGACAAGCTTTACGGCGTTTTATGGCCGCACCCATAGAAATTGCCCAGTAGACTGTCCTGCCAAAATATGACTCGACTAGTATTTTTTCTGTGTTAGCTTTCGGGCCAGAGTGACAAGCGACAATTGACACGAGGATTTTGCGCGGAGGTGCTGGAGAAGCGGCATGACAAGAATCTGCGCAGGGGCGAATTTGCCACTAAGCTATCTCATGCTGGTCTAGGATTGATTGATTGATTTGCTTCATTTTACTAACTTCGTTAACTTGCAAAGATGAGGATGAGGGATGATGTGACGAAACTGATGAATGGGCACTCATCAGCCCAGGATTCGAACCCGGGAACCCTGGCTTTCTAGCGCGATGTGCTAACCACTCCGCCACGGCTCTGTAGCCTAGGAGACGCAAGGACCATTATCTATTAAAATTCCTTAATATTGTGATAAGACAGGTGAGTGGAGAAGGTTACATAATTGAGAACTACATAATTTGTATTCATGTCCAGATATTATTAGAATGATGAAATCAAGAAGACTTGGGTGGGTAGGACATGTTGCACGAATGGGAGAGGAAAGAAGAGTTTACAGCAGGGAGGGGTGGCCAACGCGTTGACCGCGGTCTACCAGTCGACCCAAGCAGTCGACCGGCAAGCCGCGAGAGGTAGCCTGTGGTGCTCTGTCATATGATACGGATTTTATTATGCATAGTCACAAAACATGTTATTACATGTTATTACGTGTTATTACATGTTATTACTTTTGTACTTTTGTATTACAACCTTTATATTTTCAACTGTAGTATGAGGAAAAGAGCTTTGTTGCAACAGTTAATTTGTTTCTTTGTTGAATCACATAATAATTAACCAAAAAATGTAAATATTCTTTGCCTTCTCCGTTCGGAGTAAGCAACAATTCGTTATTGAAAGACTGAAGAACAATCGGTGTTCGAAAGCTTTCTTCTCCTACACTACATTGTTGTTTGCTACAAGGCCGGTTTGATTACATTGTTAGACACGATGCACGCCATTGAAAAAACCATCCAGTCCGAGTAACCGTGTCACTTGGTACAACGTACAAAAAGGTTGTATATATTTCTGTAAGTTTGTTTCCAAATGAAAAGGGTAGCTTGTCACTTCTCACTTCGGTCTGAAAGCTCCCTTGCACACGCTTCTTAATACGAACAGCACTGGTTACTGCAGAATTGGCCATATTATTGGACTCATTAGTTGGAAAAAATTGAAACACAGATATTTGACATTTAATGTTTTGTGATATACTTTGCATTGTTATTATATACACACTGCAAGTACCGTCAGTACTTCGTATGACCACCTTTGGTCTTCACCTGTGGCTCTTTTCTAGCCCATTTTGATCATTGTTTGTGTACAATTCCATTTTACTCTTTTTTCTAAACTTGAAACCACGTGGTTTATGAGATTACGCGTTGCTCCGAAGATACAAATAAAGAAGACCCTTACAACAACCAGAGTTAATATTATTTCCTTTGTTATAACCAAAACATAGCATAAATAACGCGGTAAACAATGTACTTATTGTTCCAGGCATATTTGCGAATATGCAAAGAATCGTGCTGCCATCTATATTATTGGGACACAGTAAAAGAGAGGATCGTGGGAAACAAGCTTGTAATCTAGATTATATCGAAGCAGACAGTTTAATCCCATTAAAAGTTATAACAATCGTCAAATATATAATATATTTAGTTAGAACACTTTCAAAACAAGGAAATGTGCTTCTTTTTTTACAATGAGTCCAATAATTTGGCCAATACTACTGTAGATACATACGCATTGCCAGATAAATTGTGCATAAATATCTTGGTTCTTTTTCTCTTAGGTGTCTTTAATTGATTGATTTTGAAGTCCACTTTATGCACAGTAAGGCTAATCGAGACTGGACTACAGTTTAAAGAGGAATACGAACCACTATGTGCCTCCACCGGGTATCGAACCCGGGACCTCTTGATTACAAGGCGACGACGCTACCCCTGCGCCATCTGGGAGGCCTTAAGGTGTCTTTAAGGGAATGCAACTGTATGCTGGTGCACATGTTGTCTGCTGCTTCGTTGGTGTTTTGTTTTAAGTAGGGTGACCAGATATTTGTTGACCAAAAAGAGTATAGTCTATAGGTTGAAGGTGTGCATGCACAAAACATAAAAAGAAAACGAAAATAAGGGTGGCTATTTGTTATTGCTTCTATTATAGCCCCTATAAACTAGGCCTACACTCTACAGATTCAAATTACTTATGGGTCTAAGGTAATCAGATAATTACAAATACTTACTCACCAATGGCACCATCGTTCATACTTCTGGGATGATTTTGCTTTCTCGAGTATGTTTAAATCGTACTTTATTGCCAGTCCAAACTCTTCACAGGTCATGTCTACATTGGATTTCACTTTCATTACTTGTTCGAGTGTTGTCACCAGGAGTACTTTTTTCCTCTCGCCAATAAGTTTTAATAACACTGAAGAGTCTTTCACAACCAACATTTGTACCAGGTAGAGTAAATAAGAATTTTATAAGAGGCACAATCACGTTTAAATTTGACCCAGCCTGTACTAAATCTTTGCACACTGACCTCCACTTACCCATCATTGATTCTTTTCTTTCCCCCCAATCTTCAAGTTGTTTTCAACGGCTTTTGATATTGCACGGTAAGTTTCAAAAATATCATTATTAGGGCTGAGCCGATGCCAATGTATCGGTATCGGAAAGAATTGGTTAGAATTCAGCTACCGATACCAGCCGATACTTTCCGGCATTTTGGTCTTTCACGGGGTCCGCAAAAATCCCGCGTGACTTCTTAACAGTTTAATTATCCTGGAAATTATGCAAAATTAAAACTTCCTTTTTATTTTACACTAATTTTGCACGCAAAACTATATTTTGTGACTACATAATATCTATTTTAATATTGTGATGCAATTCTTGAATATTCTAAAGCAAATTTCTTGGTATGTTGATGCATATAATTGGAGGAGAATATTTACACACCAATATTGATCAATATTTTGAACAAATTTTAATTATTGCAATTTTCAAGTATCGGTCTCGGTATCGGTGAGAATCGGTATGAGTATCGGCATCGGTATCCGTTCAAAGTGGTATCAGCTCAGCTCTAATCATTATCATTAAATTCGAATGAATTTGAAATATGTCTTGCTTGTTGATGGAATATGAAAATGACTCTTGAAATTGTTCATAGGAAATTCTTGAGTTAAGGAGTAAATACTTCCGTTTGTTGACATCTTGACGGTTTCCGTTCTGTGGATTTTAAGGCATTTTTACGCATAAAATAATGAATGAAATTAAATAGCAAGGAAAAGAGTATATTTAGGGATGTTTG
This sequence comes from Lepisma saccharinum, assembly GCF_977018435.1. NCBI lineage: Eukaryota > Metazoa > Arthropoda > Insecta > Zygentoma > Lepismatidae > Lepisma > Lepisma saccharinum. Next base: position 14,812,150 of record NC_139257.1, read on the forward strand.
CAAATTGAAAAGAGTATAGAGTATATGAACCTCTAAAAGAGTATAATACTCTTAAAAAGAGTATGTCTGGTCACCCTATTTTAAGGAATGAAATTTTGTTGATGCTCGTTGGAGGCTTTGGTATAATAGTTGCAATTTTTACCTAAGCACGATGTACCTTACTATGCAATATGTTAACAACTTTAATAATGCTGCTAATTAAACTAAAAATGAAAAGCGTGGGAATACTGAAATACTTACAATACAGTACACCAAGTTTCAGACATATTTCAGAAATATTGCACTCTTTCATTTACGTTTCTAACATTCTGGTTTCGCGTTGACGTTACAGAAAGCATCACACGAAGCCCCAGTTTTGTTTCTGAAACATTGCAATGTTATCGATTCATTGTCTAGTTTCTGGAACGTCTCATTTTTCTTACATCTCAGATGAATATTTCAGAAATATTTTCAAAAGTTGGATTCAGTCATCACGCATGCGTGGCGGCCATCGACGCGGACCTGCACATCTTATGAAGAATAATGTTGGTTATTGAGCGGTAAGTTGTGTTGTGTAACGTCTGTGAAAAAGTGGAAGTGGAACAAGGCAGTTTCAAGCCAGTGTTTAAAGAAGTATTTCGTCTTGGTATAATTTAACAATACAGGGAATTTCTCCAATTTGTTTGAAATTTCGGATACTTACTAATTTGGGCCTCCTAATCACGAATCTGCAGTTAAAATTTGGCGCTCACGTATAGAAATTCCTAAATTATGTGGAATTAACACCGGTATCATTGTCTATACACTACTGTGGTAGCCAGCCATATTTGATGTGGACAAGTGAGGTTCGGTATTCGTTGCGTACTTGTTGCTGTGTCTACAGCGTTGCCGGATTGCTACTTTTTCATTTGGGGTATGAAAAGTTGCCTTGAATTACGAACGGACCGGACTTTGGAATTTTTTAAACTTGCTGGAATTTTGTACAATCCAACAAGCTCGGAGGAGAATGGCGATCATAACGATGACAGTGTGGAGGGAGAAGATGTTGTGGAATGCGGCTTCGAATAGAGGTAAGTTTGGCAATGGCGCGGTTCCTAGAGTGTTGTACGAATAGTTATACCAATTGCATGGAGCGTTCATTTGCATGTGAGAAAATGGCGTCTTCAATAGTGTGGATGAAATGTTTGTTCCGCGAATCATTGACGGTAAGGATAGGTTACGTTAGTTAGAATATCGGAAATATCTGCAATTTGTTTGAAATTCGGTGTACTTACTTACTGGTAACCATGAATGTGTAGTTGAAATTTGGCGCTTATTGGGGGCAGGTGAATCCGGCCAATTTCTAGCATGCCTTTAAAATGGACTCTATAGTAAAAGCCGGGTAGCCGGAGCGGAGGCGGGGCCGCGGTAGTGGTTGGGGGCGGTAGGTTGAGCCCGGAATCGGTGGGAAATTTGGACTCAAAAATTTCAAACGGCAAGATCTGAACTTCAGTCAACTATACATTGGTAAATAGTTCTTTCCGCGCTCCAGATTTGTGTTCTTCACAATTAGCATCACATAATGTTCACAAAAGAAAAGAAAAAAAGATCCGAAATCGAGGGTGTAGAAATAAGCACTTAATTTCGATTATTTTGCTATTTCCAAGTGTGAGCGCCAAATTTTAAGTGCAGATTCGTGATTAGGGGGCCAAAATTAGTGAGTATGCCGAATTTCAAAGAAAATTGAGAAATTCCCGGTATTGTAAAATCGCTCCTTCGTTTTGTTTGTTTAATTAAAATACATGGACCTAAAGAAGCACTGAACTTCTCACACCTCGTGAAACTACAATCGCGAGAAATAAGTTGCCTGCGTTGTGTGTAGTGCAAAAGTGAATGGTCGAGACGTCGGGTGCTAAGATCACCGACGTCTGGTAGCGAGACGCAAAGTACTTCCCTGCATGTTTTCACTGTTAAAAATAGCTATATAGTTTTCGTTTACGGTATATGACTCCCCCTAAATTTTGCACAAAATTTGTCCTCTTCTTTTTAAAAAATGTTGTTTCTCACTTCCCTGTGCGTAGTGAAGAGGTGTAGAATACGATGTAAGTTGTTACCTTCAGAGCCTCTATCTAATACAAGTTACGAATCAACTAATTTATTCTGTGACATCGTTACGAAATGCACCACAGCCACGGTCATGCAATTTTTTGAGTCTTACACACTGTGGCTAGTGGGTAGCAACAGCAAAATTAAGCAGCTTGGATATATATGCTAACAGCACAAAACATAAGCTGCCTAAACTACTCACGTGTGCATACAACGACAGAAATAAACGTGGATAAATTAGGCTTGTTAAGTTTTGTTTATTTCTGCTATTACATGAATAGGTCACTAGGTTAGGTATGTATGGTTTACTCTCAGCATTTATCTCCAAGTTGCTAAGCTGTCGGTAGCCGGTTATGTGGCTAGATTCACAACGCCAGCCCAATACTGGGGATCACAGCATAATGTTGTATGGTGTTTTCATAATTCAAATTCTAATTTTGCGATACAGAATAGAATGTTGCTTCATTAGAATTTCGAGATCTTGAAGTGTATGAAAAAAATAAGTTACTGTTTGGCACAATTATTTTGTTTACAATTGGTTTGCTAACTTAATTTTGTTATTTATAATTGTCAGAATTTGGTTTTAATATGGAATCTACAACATTCACCAAACTCAATACTTGGTAGATCAGCTCTCGTTTGGTTGCACAAGCTATCAAGAATAAATTTAGCCTATGAAAAAAACTTTAATAATATATCAAATGAACATAGCAGTCATAATCAAAATTCTGTTTACATTGAAGTGCAATTGTAAACAAAACAGACATGGTACTGGCTTTAAAAAAAACACAGCCCTCTGAAAGTGACAGTATGCCATGACTACTAGTAGTGTCACAGTGCCCAGGCTATGAAGCTAGTGTTTATATAAGTATTTTGACCTATCTGATTATCCACTATAATGTGAGAAATTCTTGTTAGGAAATACATGCAAAATCAGAAGAGATTTTGTTGTATACTTTCATTTTTTCATGCTGCTTATCAAGTTAGGTAGATAATGTGCAAAGCTAGCTTTTCCTATATTTCCGGCCATCAATCACCACATGGGTAAATACTTTCATTTATTCATGCTGCTTATCAGGTTAGGTAGATAATGTGTAAAGCTAGCTTTTCCAATATTTCCAGCCATCAATCACCACATGGGTATTTTTTTCTTGTGACAAAACTTAATTCCTAATTATATTCCTATCTTAATCACTTATTAGATTACTCATTTACGTTAATCATTTCTCTCTCTCTCTCTCTCTCTCTCTCTCTCTCTCTCTCTCTCTCTCTCTCTCTCTCTCTCTCTCTCTCTCTCTCATGTAGTCTTGTATTTTTGTTTCTTATGAGACTTGTGATGCCCTCCATATACTTTATTCATCATTTCTTCGTAATTAGGTAGGTAGAATTATATATTATTGACAAAAATAAAAGGTTAAAATGTAATTATGATATTGCACAAGTTGCAGATGTTGCATTTAACTTGACATGCTAAAAGAAAGATGAAACATGAAATTTGTTTTGTGGAATGTCGAGGAATTTTCTAAAATAGTAGCTGGCAACACTGATTTTTACTAATTTTAACGATTTGGATGTTACATATCATATTGAGCATTCACTAAAAATCTTTTTGGTTGTTCTGAGCAAATAAGATGAATTAAAAGCAATTTTTTTGCCAAAATTCAATCTGTTTTACAGCATTCTCCGGTGTTACTTTTATAAAAAAACTGAATGGTGCTGACATGAAGAATGTAAATTCTTGATGTTGCTTTGCAATTTTCTTCAAAGCTAATATGTTTATGACTCCAACAATTAGTTTATATGCAGATTTAGCAGTAATTAGGTATTTTATGGCTGATTTAAGATTAGTTTCTTTTGCAAGAATGGTCATTTTTAAACAAAATTTGGATTTCAAGTTACAATAGTTCAAAACTATGAAACAATACAAGTTTAATATACTAGGTTTAGGTCATTTGTGGTTCTATTCTTATTAAGTTTCAAGAGGTAAAAAGTTGGTAATATTTAGTTGTTTTTATGCTAAAAGTTTCAATCATCATTTCTTCGTAATTAGGTACGTAGCATTATAAATTATTGACACATATCAAATAAAAGATTAAAATGTAATTATGATACTGCACCATTGCACAAGTTGCAGATGTTGTATTTAACTTGACATGTTAAAAGAAAGATGGAACATGAAATTTTTTTCTGGGTAATACCGAGGGATTTTCTAAAAAAGTAAATGGCAACTATCGTGCTGACATGAAGAATGTAAATTCTTGATGTTGCTTTGCAATTTTCTTCAAGGATAATATGTATATTTTACTTTAACACAATATTGTTTTTTGAAATGAAAATTCTAACCAGAATTGATATCATATGACAATATTTTCTTTCAGAAAAAAATGATTGTTACTGCACTCCAACATGGGGTTAAGCGGAGAACCTGCAATCAAATACTTCTTACAGAAGCAATTGTATTTTGACAAATTTAGACAAATGAAGAATATATTTTATGAAAAAAATATTATTTTTATAATAATTTTTCTTTGAATTGATGCATGTCCAATTTTTAGAGTTCAATGGTGACATGGATAGTGTCTGATCACTCGATGTTGTAAAGAAATGTATCAAAGTATGCTTATTTATATTTATTCGGTTCTTTGAATTGATGTTTTAAGTCCACTTTATGCACAAATAGGCTAATCGGGACTGGACCTACAATTCAAAATGGGATCCGTATCACTGCAATGTGCCTCTATCAGAGTTTCGAACCAGAAATCCCTTGATTACAAGGAGCTTAATTCAATTTCTCAGTGTATTCTGAAACTGACCAACTCATCCTAACCACCATAACAACGTTGAAAGTCAAAGATGTGTGAAATATAAAAAATAATAGAAATGAGAACATATAATTATATCTTTGAAGTAATAATTCAATGGAAATTGCTGACAAGTAACATTAAGAGAATTAATTTTTCTAACTAGTAACCTCTGATACACACTGCACATTTAATATTATAGAGAATGTCAAAACTTTTCATGGATTTATAAATTTCTAGTTATTATTCAATTATATTATTCGTATTATTACTGCCTAAAAATTTCTAAAGTTTATCTTGTCTCCACTTTGCACTTGTGAATTGATATTTATTTCCTAGTTCTGGTTGCTCGTTCATTTACTGAAGTTATTTTGTGGTCAATGTGTATCTACATTTCTCCAATTATGTAAGTATATAGGATATTATTAGCAACTTAAAGAAAATGCCAATTTAGGTTACTTGTAAGGCCGTCTAATTGATCTCCAAAAAGTTTCAAGTGTTTACAGAATAATACATTATATTTCAGAATTAATATTATAGAATCTAAAATGTAAAGAATTTCCAGCAGCTAGGTACAAGGTTTTGTTAAATTACAAACATTCAAGTTTGCTATTTAATTATTACATTCATTTTGAATTTTCATTTGAGATAAAAGGTGACAATGTGACATAATAAATTTTAGTATCCGAAAGTTATACAGGGTGGCTCAAAAAGTCACTTAACATCCCCGACACAAGGCCACTGCAGCGCGCAACATGGAAATGGTGATGACCAATCGTTGCCAGGCCAAGGGGGAACCACATTGACGCCACCGCGTGGTCGGCGGCCATCTTGAATTCAACTTCAGAATTTTAAATGGGAATGGGTGATATATCAATACAGGCTAGAATTTCACGAGAAATGCAATGGTGAAGGTTTTTTCGACGTATCTTTAACCAGTAAAAAGTTATGACTGAATTCTTGTACTAATTTGCTCCTTTTCGAGGTGTTAGAAAAATGCCTTAAAATTTGCTTAGCGCATCAGTAACGCATCCAGATCAAAGTGACGTCTAGGGAGAGAAGTTCGCATGCCATTGCACAAGATTTTAATCGGATACATCCATGAAGAGCTGCCCATTATGAATGGTTTTCGCGAACAATTTACAGTGTGATGCTGCCATTAAATGAAAAGTCCTTCACAGTGACAAGGCTAATGTTTATGTTCATAAGGAAGTTCATAAACAGAATATTCGATGCTTTTTATCTGATAACCCATTTTCGACAGATCAAAGCTGAATGGTTAGTGCTGGTAAGTTAATGGTGTGGCATGCTGTGTGGAACACGATTGGTTAGTCAATTTTCCATCACCGGAACCTTAAATCCTTAGGGCTACTTGGATTTGTTAAATAAACAGTTTTTTTCATCCTTGCTTATGGAAGAAGGTACTTTTTACAGAGTTTTTTCAATAGGGAGGAACACCAGAACACTATGGAACGTTGTGAAGCAGTTTCTGTTAGTTAGTTAGTTATCAGATGACAAGGGTCGCATATTCTGTTTATGAACTTACGTATCCATAACATATCTGAAAACCATGTTGTGCTGTATGTAGTACACCGCCAATTGTTGCGAGGAAGAGAAACAAGAATATTGTTCAGACTTTGCAACTAAATCTCAAGTCTAGTCAAACGTCTACATTCGTTTTGATAAGAAATGGCAGACGCAATACTATTAATCATAAAGAGACCAACCAAGCTAGCAAAAGTTCTGCTAAAATTAGCTGTGTGCATTTCTACAAAATTAATAAAATGCTGATGTGCATCATATAGAAAGAGGGTGGGTGGAAATAACTCCTTGCTGAAAAATGCTTATTTATAACTCTTGGAAGAAACAAAATGCATTGTAATCCTTGAAATGATAGAATTTAATTGCTAATTTGTGCTTTGTTCTCACGATGACAAGAGCAGCACATAATGGCCCTATGTCTGACACTGTGTGAGTGTGCCCAGATGGCATCCTGTTACAACGTGTGGCCGTCCGTGGTACGTACATATGGAGAGATGGTAGCGGGGTGTTCATGGACCTCGTGCTTCAGTGGATGCAATGATCATCAGAAACTGCCCTTCCAAGCTGATGACTGCGGGACTTCAAACAAACAGTTGCACATTTTCCTCCAATGTGGATATTGAGGGACAACCGCTTCTTCAAGCATCTACCACAGATTTCGTACTCATCAGCTTGGAAGGGCAGTTTCTGATGATCTTGGCATCCCCTGAAGCATGAGGACCTTGAACATCCCGCCACCATCTCTCCATATGTACGACGAAAGGCCACACGTTGTAACGGGATGCCACCTGGGCACACTCACACAGCAGTGGCGGAGATTATGGAGGGGCGAGGGGCGCCACACACACACACCTATTTTGCAACATTTGCTCCTGCACTATGTTATACCACAGAAAAATATATCTGTGGTTATACCCTATTAACAGGGGACAGTAAACTGTCCTTGCCTCCCCAGTTTTGGCACCTTGGCCCCCAGTTCTGGAACCCAATCACCGCCTCTGTCATACAGTGTCAGACATAGGCCCATTATGGGTTGCTCTTGTCATCGTGAGGAGAAAACGCAAATTAGCAATTAAATTCTGCCACCTCAAGGATCACAATGCATTTTGTTTCTTGCAAATGGGGCAGTATTTACAAAAGTTATAAGCATTTTTCAAAAGTGAGTTACTTTCCACCCACCCTGTATTCATACCCTCTCCCCTCTTCAACAAACCAGATATTTGACGGTAATAATCTCACTGGAGTAATGGCGAAATTACATAAATAAATAAATAGAAAAAAATGTAAGTAGAAGGAATATTCTAATGAATAATGTTAACTAGAGGATATACACCGTATAACGGCTTATACTCTGGACTACAGCCCTGGCAATTCTCTTCCGTTTGGTCAAATTTTTACAGGGCCTTTTAGTTGCATGGATAACCAGTCGACGAACTAGGTTACTCACCCTGAATCTGAGACGAGCCAGTGGTGGCTCAGCGTAGGGAATTCCCCTAAATGCGAAGAAGATGGCTCCCTTACGGGACACCATTGTTGTTCCCTGAATCCTACCAAGAGTTGTGTTCACTGTTGGGTACCGAGCCTGGGAAACCACTGTTACAAGCAACCCACAACAGAGAAGAACGGTTGCCATGCACGGCATGGCTAAGCTTCCTTCACTTGCAAGCCCCGTTACTGCACTGCTTGGAAGATATGCGATGCAACAATGTGCGTTTACCGCAATTGTAACGAGCACAGCAGGAATTGAAGTAATCGTCCAGCGACTGCATTCGCTTGGTCTTACTTTTTCTTTTACAACTTGGAAAACGTGTTCGTTTGAAACACGAACATAATATCTGAACCCGAGCGTATCACATGCAACTTTTTCCTTGTTTTGGAAAAGCGAAATTACAGCCCAGTAACAAGGGTGCTCGTAGAACTTTCTCTCGGGGGGGGGGGGGCAGAGTAAGATTTCATATATGGCACCTCAGTCATAGAACTTGTATTTTACCTATTATTATTATTATAATACAAATCATAAAATCTATTATTTTACAAATTGAGTTGATAAATTCCGACTTGAATCCAGGGGTTTTAAAGGTCCAGGAATTTTAAATAAATTCAAATCCGGTCCAGAAGAGAAAATCAGAAAGCGTAAATAGGTTCTGAACTGTAAAATGACTTATCTGTAAAGTGTTTCAATTCGGTCCAGGAACCTTTCTTTCAGATCAATTTAAATACGGTCCAGGAACCTTTTTTCAATAAAACAAAACGCAACTTGTACTTCAGCGAAATCAACAGGCGTTCTATCTTCGTTACCACGTGTTTGTGTGGTGTCGTGAATAATGAAAACAAATAGGAAATAAAAATAATTTGTTGTAAACGGAAAATAGTACAGAGTCATTCCATGCCAAACCATCCAATGGTGGTTGCATGACCATTTTAGAAAAAAATCATTTTTAGTATATACGTTTGTACATGTTTCTAGATATCAAAACCAATGTTTAAAAAAAATATATTGTCTTTAGTTCCCCTGGGGTAGCCATTTTTCCAACATGGCGCATATTTTTTTTTTTTTTTTTTTTGCTCATGTATCAGTTTACAGAAATCTTAATATCTCAAAACCCATTAAAGCTAGAGATATGAAACAAAATTAATTTTGTAGCTAATGAAGTATACTTTCTATGATATTTAAGTATGTTTTGCTAAAAATTGAATCCTAAGTACGAAAAGTATGGTGGAAATTTGGGTAACAATAGTTACAAATTTGGATTTTTAAGAGCGATTTTCTTTAATGACGGGGTTTAGTCTAAGGCTTGAATTTTTTTATGTGTAGACCTACCTGCAGGGTGTCTGCAAATAAAATATCAGTGCTTAGAAATGCAAACCTTTTTTACAGCCTGGACTCAAACATGGCCGTTCATTTGATTTTAACAGTTTTTGAGGTTAAATATCTCAGATGGGTCTTCTTGAAAAATTCTGAAACTTGGCATGAAGCAAGCTCTGCATGAACCTAACTCACAGTATAAATCTCAACTTTTAGATTCAACTCGTTTTGGTCAATATGAGGTAACGTATGTCACCTAATTCCTGACGTTGCCAAGTAAGGTTAAACTACGTCTCATACTTAGAATAATGAAGTCTTCTCTTTTTCTTTTTTAAAGTTGGGATATGAAAGCCTCAGAAAATATAGTAACATACTTGACTTACCAGAAATTGATATTACAAGGTTTCAGAACGAGAAACTTTCGGCATTTAAGGAGACGTTTAAAATATTGAAATCTACAAGCTATTTCCTTCACTTTAGGTGAATATTTTTGCACTTCTGGAATAAAAACCGTGAATTTCAAGCATGGCGGATAAAAATCATGATTTTTATTTAAAAAAATATTTTTTGATGATTTCTTTCATTTAAATCGGATTTTCTTATTTAATCGATTTTTTTTTAAAAAAAAAACACTTAAAATTGCTTGTATGTTTTTTGGCACCATACATATACAGGGTGGCTCAAAAAGTCACTTAACACCCCTGTTACAAGGCAACTGCAGCACGCAACGTGGAAATGGTGATGACCAATCGTTGTCAGGCCAAGGGGGAACCACATTGACGCCACCCGCACGGTCGGCGCCCATCTTGATATCCGCCATCTTGAATTCAACTTTAGAATTTCAAATGGGAAGGGGGTGATATGATATATCAAATCAGGCTAGAATTTTACGAGAAATGCAATGGTGAAGGTTTTCTCGACGTATTTTTAACCAGTAAAAAGTTATGACTGAATTCTTGTACCAATTTGCTTTTTTTCGAGGTGTTAGAAAAATGCCTTAAAATTTTTTTAGCGCATCGGTAATGCATCGAGATCAAAGTGACGTCTAGGCAGAGAAGTTCACATGCCATTGCACAAGATTTTAATCGGATACATCCATGAAGACCTGCACATTATGAATGGTTGTCGCGAACAATTACAGCGTGACGCTTCCATTAAATGAAAAGTACTTCACAGTGACAAGGCTAATAATTATGTTCATAAGGAAGTTCATAAACAGAATATGCGACCCTTGTCATCTGATAACTAACTTTGGACAGAAACTGCTTCACAACGTTCCCATAGTGTTCTGGTGTGCCTCCCTATTGAAGAAACTCTGTAAAAAGTACCTTCTTCCATAAGCAAGGATGAAAAAACCTGTTTATTTAACAAATCCAAGTAGCCCTAAGCATTTAAGGTTCCGGTGATGGAAAAGTGACTAACCAATCGTGTTCCACACAGCACGCCACACCATTAACTTACCAGCACTAACCATTCAGCTTTGATCTGTCGAAAATGGGTTATGAGATAAAAAGCATAGAATATTCTGTTTATGTACTTCCTTATGAACATAAACATTAGCCTTGTCACTGTGAAGTACTTTTCATTTAATGGAAGCGTCACACTGTAATTGTTCGCGATAACTATTCATAATGTGCAGCTCTTCATAGATGTATCCGATTAAAATCTTGTGCAATGGCATGCGAACTTCTCTCCCTAGACGTCACTTTGATCTCGATGCATTACCGATGCGCTAAACAAATTTTAAGGCATTTTTCTAACACCTCGAAAAAAAGCAAATTGGTACAAGAATTCAGTCATAACTTTTTACTGGTTAAAGATAAGTCGAAAAAACCTTCACCGTTGCATTTCTCGTGAAATTCTAGCCTGATTTGATATATCATATCACCCCCTTCCTATTTAAAATTCTGAAGTTGAATTCAAGATGGCGGACATCAAGATGGCTACCGACCACGCAGGTGGCGTCAATGTGGTTCCCCCTTGGCCTCTTAACGATTGGTCATCACCATTTCCATGTTGCGCGCTGCAGTGGCCTTGTACCGAGGGTGTTAAGTGACTTATTGAGCCACCCTGTAGATGTTTTTTTTATATAGAAAGGCTTCTTTTAGTCAACGGCCCTGTAAAATATTTGAACAGTTTCATTAAAGCAAATGAAAAATTGCATGTATACTTGTTTCTGTTTCTGATACTGCATATATGAAGATAGGTACTATGTAAATGTTGAGTGTGTTAATGAAATTACAATACATAATTTCATCCAGTGAAAGTAAAACATTATGGATGTACAATATAGTTGTAACTTAAAATATTTTTTAAAGTCTTTGCAGCTGAATTTTGACAACTTTTAATTCTAGTTTCCAAAATAGCTGCCATCTTTATTTACAGTTTAATAATAATGACACTATTTATGGTTTAACATCATTACTATTTTATATATTTTTGTACACAAATGTTTGGTATATTTGCCCTAACAATTATTAAAGTTTAAATCAAGTGTTGGTTGCACTTGCATTTGCTTTCATTCGTAAATCATCAGTTTCCTTTGTTTTCCTTACTTAGAGCCTAATAAACACTATTAAATGATTACGTACGAGATTAATGTACTTTCACAAAAAGTGATTCTGATATCTACAAAATCCTTATGTACATTATTCTACAAATTATTTATTTACAGTGATTTAAATCAGTGATTTTTTTTAAAAAATAACACCTTGATTTCAAGCAATTAGAGCGAAAAAGTACCAATCCAAGGACAATCCTTGGAAATTTATCGATTGTTCTGGATTCCGAAAGTCGGCATCTAAGTTCAATAATTCACGCGCTGTTGTTTTGAATTACTAATTCATACAGTACCCTTTGACGCGTAAAAACATCGATCATAAGTGCCATGACGGAGAGCAGATCAAGTGGTATTTGTTTCATACCGTCTCATACCTTTAGGTATGGGGGGGGGGATCTTTTGGGAATGTAGCTCACTAATCATCATTCATCCTTGATGGTAAGCACTCTCTGCTCGTGGTGAGCTTGGTGGTAAGGCGCTAGAGGTACTAAATTTACACACTTGAATGGCAACACATGATACTTGAGTTTCACACCCCCTAAAGACTGGATCAGCGTGGCTAATGTAAGGATATACCTGTCTCTGTACTCCTGATCTGCTGGGAGAGGTTATGCTTGTGACTGTACGTAGAGTCTCACTTGCGACTAGCGTTAACACCTTCTCCCTAGAACCTCCTCCTCTCTCTCTATTCAATCGTAACTTGTTCCTCAATCACTCAATTAGCACTGACCCCGAACTCTCTGCCTCCCAGACATTTATTGCAATTCAATTTACTAAACAAATGCACAGTCAGGACTGTAGCCTCTTCCTGGATTTCGTCCGTTTACATGTTTATCCCGCTGATGACCAGGAAGAACTTCAGTGCTGCCTGACACTGCATTACTGTGATGTTTCTGAATATTTCCTGATTGGAAAACGATGATTGAATGACTGGGAGTTGGATTTCGTTGTACATAATAATTAAAAGATACAACGGAACGTTACGATACTATGCATCGTTAATAATAAAGGTAAAGGTAAAGTGCTCCCCTGTGCTTAGCACCACGCCATGAAGGCGTATAGGGGGTGTGGGGGTAACGCCCCACACTTTCTTGATCCGGTCCTGAGTGGGGGTGATGTGATCAGCAGCACGCCCCTGACCGCCTTTACCCCCCAGTGTCTCCCCCAGGTACCCATGTTATTCGACGCTGGGTGGGCGCCGGGGCCGCTTCCTACGTTAGAAAAGTTCCCGGATTTGAACCGGCCGGGGATCGAACCCGGGACCTTGAGCATGGTAGTCAGACGCGTTACCGACTGAGCCACCGCGGCCATCGTTAAAAATGAGATAAAGAATTGTTCATCACTAGAGTGATGGATGTTTATGTAAATGAAGCAAAGCGAATCCAGTTTCTACTCAAATGGACTCATGCAGGGTTGCTAACCCTTAACTGGTATCATCTGATAATGTAACGTAAATGTATCATGGTGTCTGACATGTGTATTAATTTTCATTGATTTTAAGTAATTTATTTTTCATGTCCTTCTTACGTATATTTTGAAGTACTTGAAAGAAGAAACAATTAACTGGAAATAAGGACAAGAAATATATAATACAATTCTAAGGCAACTCACATAAAATGCAGAATTTTTAAAAATATATATAATCCTATTTATTATATATTTTTTAAATTTTATTTTTATTATTAATTTTCATAAGAATTAAAATTACGAAAGTATATAAATTTATAAACTAAAATTTTGGAGATCAAATTCTTTTGTTTTATGGAGCGCACTGTTTTCCTATTAGGGAGTAATATTAATAACTATTTTATTTTCATGTAAATTGGTAGTGAAAATTGTCGTTTGTGTTAACGTAGAATATATACTTATATCACAAGAATCTGTGAAGAACAGAAAACTGAAAACAAATGCAGGTACAATTTTAATAACTTATTTTCACAAAGTAATACAGACAGATTTTTCTGGCGCATGTCAGGTAGATTGGCCTACTATGCTTCTGGAAAAAAAGCTTTTTGTTCTCATCTTAAGTTTTGGTTCACAAAGAGTGCATGTTTTTCTAATATTAATTCAGGGACATCATGTGGCATGATATGCCATTAAAGCCCAACACATATATTTCTGCCGTGCGATGCGCGACACAACTCAAGAAGCAGTGTTGCTAATGGAGCAGATAGAAAAATCGCTGCAGAGCGCCGATGCACAGCTGTTGCGTACAACAAGAAAATTAGAGAATACAGGTCTATCTAACGTTGAGTTTTAAACGTCTTGCATTATACCAGGACTAGGATTAATATGAACTAACAAGTGGCTTTGTATGTAGCTACATACATATGGACTAAAAATTTGCAAAATATGGACTAACACATACGTAAAATTACCAAAAATGCTGCAAAGAAGACTCCTTATTTGAGTGATTTCAAACAAAATAAACACTTTATTATTTTCAATTGCATTAATGCTCTGGTGGCGTTCTAACTGTTCACTTCGAAAACCCGTCTACACTGGTACGGAACTGCAACGACAGATAATACACGATCGACACTACCAATGGTTTGAGAACTAATAATATGCGAACGTGTTAAACCGCGACAATTGGACCACAACACTCTTCCTCAAGCAGTATTACTGCCTCTCTGTGATCGGCGACAGTCGGTTGCCTTTGTTTTACATTTACAAACGATGCCGGCTTCCACAACAATAACAAGTACATATACTGTCACTAGACGATAAGCTGAAATGAAAACACAAAATGCTAACTCAAGGTAAAGTTCTGTAACTGGTATCATACGTTCCTGTGACGGACCAACAACTTTGTTACGTTAAAACTCAAGATCAGATAACAATACAGGCGAGGGATTTTCACTGCACTTAGACAACAAACCAACTCGAAGGTACAGTGGGATCTATGAGTATTACCGTGCAAATTGTCCATGACTATTTTCATTAATTTTTCCCTTGCATCCAATGTGTTTTTAAGCGATGGATTCTTATGTATGCTGGTGCAGAAGTTGCCAACAGCTTGTTTTGAGTTTTGTTTCAATGATTGAAGTTCTTATTGGGTCAAATAAAGTGCATGAACATGGTGATGGACAATTTGCACGGTAATACTCTTAGATCCCACTGTACAGGGAGGAATAGAAAATTTCCACGTCTGGGGAGAGAGGGATGGGCAAAAGAAAAAAGCGAGACGTCTCTGAGACGTATGATACCAGCAGAGGGTTAAAAAAGGTCCACGGACCCATAAATTCTAATGGGTTCTGTTGGGTTCCGCATTACATAAGAAGCTGCATTGCTATAGCCGGGAGGGTGTCTGACTACTACGTGAAGACCCAGGTTCGATTCCCTGTGGGTGATTTCAGGAGTGCATGTTCCGGCTCTATGGTTGCCGCCAAACCGAAACCGTAGATTTATTTCTGCTAGCCGACTTTCTCGGGTATCACGTTGCTTGATTCATTGATTAATTGTTATTTTAAGTCCACTTTATCCACAGAAATACTTATAATAGTACTTTATCAAATCTGGTTATGATCACTTCAAATAATAAATCATAATATAATAATAATAATAATAGCCTTCCTATTAACATTACTGCAACACAGAAATTGAACAAGCACGAATAATTATACTATGTAAGGTACCTGAACCCAACATGACCTATCTAAAGTTTATGATTGTTTCTAATGGTGTACAAAGTCACAAAGGTAAAACTAATTGCAAGATTCAAAAGAGGGAACATTTCTGGACGTTTACTTAAAAATTGTGAGTCAGTTTCAAATACTAACATGGCTGCAGAGAAGATTTTGTTAAAATGTTACGTTTAGGTCATATTGTGTACATATGTTTCCAATATGGCCTAGTAATATATTTTTTTTATTTTGTTCACATCAACAAATGCAACAGAAATTATAAAGAAAGTACCAGAATGTTGTTTTTATAGGTACATAAGTATATTGATACACATACATTTTATTCACACAATGGCATAATGATATTATACAAAGAAATAACATCGTTTACAAACCGATAAACAAGGAAGTGACCTGTCATAATTTGTCACCAAGAGACCATTGGTTACAAATCACAGTCTGGGCAAATGAAAGGTCATTCATCATCCTTACTGACTCCTACACACACTACGTGAACATAAGAGTAGCGAATGTCACATATGCACATGTCCTTTACGATATATTCCTATGTAGGCAATATTGAGTCCACCTTACATAGTGTTATTTTTTCCTTCGTTATAAACAATACTTTAGACTAAAGTCTAAACTAAGTACATTGTTGTAAAGTACAAATTAAGAGCTATCATAATATGTACTAGAGACATAAATGCCAATCACTTGGAAGATGTAGTAAGTAATAACTTGACTATGCAATATTAGATCACGTCAAACACAATCACGAGATCTAGCAATTTATTTTCTTTGTTCTCAAGTTACTGTACTATAGGTACAGCCAACGGGGTCATTCTCGTTATAGCACAGTCTAAATGACGTACAAACGTCATCTGTTGAATTAACCTTGTAACTACTTGGAAACAGCAAATAGGCCATATTGGATTCAGGTACCTTATGTAACGACATAAAATATGATTCGCTCGCTGTAAATAGGCCCTTATCAATACAAGATAAGACTTGAGCCCCATTCAAATGTCCATATGTTCTCCATGCACCAAATGGAGATTCACGTGCGACTGCAAGTTCAAGGATAATATGATAACAGCTATTAACAATTCCACGTGACAATTTCAGATATAAAATATGGTAATTTTCAACAGATGTTTCCACAGATGTTTTATTTTCGCTTCAGCTTTGCCAATAATCATATAAATTTCTTCCGAATATCGTACGGCTCCTGATAATTTAACTTCTGAATTATTTTATTCCTTTATTTTTCTCTTTTTCTTCTTTTTACACACTGCTTCTCTCTCTCTCTCCTTTTCTAATATTTCTGTTTCTATGTCTCCCCTTATTTCTGTTTGTCTCCCTGTTTCTCTCCCTTTCCATATTTCTGTTTCTATGGCTTCCCTTATTTCTGTTGTCTCCCTGTTTCTCTCTTTTTCCATATTTCTGTTTCTTTGTGTTTCCTCATGTCTGTTTGTCTCCCTGTTTCTCTCCCTTTCCATATTTCTGTTTGTCTCCCTGCTTTTCTCTCTATCCATATTTCTGTTTCTATGGCTTACCTTATTTCTGCTTGTCTCCATGTTTCTCTCTCTTTACATATTTCTGTTTCTATGTCTCCCCTTATTTCTATTTGTCTCCCTGTTTCCCTCCCGTTCCATATTTCTGTTTTTATGCCTTCCCTTATTTCTGCTAGTCTCCCGGTTTCTCTCTCTTTCCATATTTCTGTTTCGATATCTTCCCTGATTTATGTTTGTGTCTCTGTTTCTCTCTCTTTATATATTTCTGTTTCTATGTCTCCCCTTATTCCTGTTTGTCTCCCTGTTTCTCTCCCTTTCCATATTTCTGTTTCTATGGCTTCCCTTATTTTAGTTGTCTCCCTGTTTCTCTCTCTTTCCATATTTCTGTTTCTTTGTGTTTCCTCAAGTCTGTTTGTCTCCCTGTTTCTCTCCCTTTCCATATTTCTGTTTGTCTCCCTGCTTTTCTCTCTATCCATATTTCTGTTTCTATGGCTTACCTTATTTCTGCTTGTCTCCCTGTTTCTCTCTCTTTACATATTTCTGTTTCTATGTCTCCCCTTATTTCTGTTTGTCTCCCTGTTTCCCTCCCTTTCCATATTTCTGTTTTTATGCCTTCCCTTATTTCTGCTAGTCTCCCTGTTACTCTATCTCTCCATATTTCTGTTTCGATATCTTCCCTGATTTATGTTTGTGTCTCTGTTTCTCTCTCTTTATATATTTCTGTTTCTATGTCTCCCCTTATTTCTGTTTGTCTCCCTGTTTCTCTCCCTTTCCATATTTCTGTTTCTATGGCTTCCCTTATTTTAGTTGTCTCCCTGTTTCTCTCTCTTTCCATATTTCTGTTTCTATATCTTCCCTTATTTCTGTTTGTCTCCCTGCTTCTCTTTCTTTCCATATTTCTGTTTCTATGTCTCCCCTTATTTCTGTTTGTCTCCCTGTTTCTCTCCCTTTTCCTTATTTCTGTTTCTATGGCTTCCCTTATTTCTGTTGTCTCCCTGTTTCTCTCTCTTTCCATATTTCTGTTTCTTTGTGTTTCCTCAGGTCTGTTTGTCTCCCTGTTTCTCTCCCTTTCCATATTTCTGTTTGTCTCCCTGCTTTTCTCTCTATCCATATTTCTGTTTCTATGGCTTACCTTATTTCTGTTTGTCTCCCTGCTTCTCTCCCTTTCCATATTTCTGTTTTTATGCCTTCCCTTATTTCTGCTAGTCTCCCGGTTTCTCTCTCTTTCCATATTTCTGTTTCGATATCTTCCCTGATTTATGTTTGTGTCTCTGTTTCTCTCTCTTTATATATTTCTGTTTCTATGTCTCCCCTTATTCCTGTTTGTCTCCCTGTTTCTCTCCCTTTCCATATTTCTGTTTCTATGGCTTCCCTTATTTTAGTTGTCTCCCTGTTTCTCTCTCTTTCCATATTTCTGTTTCTTTGTGTTTCCTCAAGTCTGTTTGTCTCCCTGTTTCTCTCCCTTTCCATATTTCTGTTTGTCTCCCTGCTTTTCTCTCTATCCATATTTCTGTTTCTATGGCTTACCTTATTTCTGCTTGTCTCCCTGTTTCTCTCTCTTTACATATTTCTGTTTCTATGTCTCCCCTTATTTCTGTTTGTCTCCCTGTTTCCCTCCCTTTCCATATTTCTGTTTTTATGCCTTCCCTTATTTCTGCTAGTCTCCCTGTTACTCTATCTCTCCATATTTCTGTTTCGATATCTTCCCTGATTTATGTTTGTGTCTCTGTTTCTCTCTCTTTATATATTTCTGTTTCTATGTCTCCCCTTATTTCTGTTTGTCTCCCTGTTTCTCTCCCTTTCCATATTTCTGTTTCTATGGCTTCCCTTATTTTAGTTGTCTCCCTGTTTCTCTCTCTTTCCATATTTCTGTTTCTATATCTTCCCTTATTTCTGTTTGTCTCCCTGCTTCTCTTTCTTTCCATATTTCTGTTTCTATGTCTCCCCTTATTTCTGTTTGTCTCCCTGTTTCTCTCCCTTTTCCTTATTTCTGTTTCTATGGCTTCCCTTATTTCTGTTGTCTCCCTGTTTCTCTCTCTTTCCATATTTCTGTTTCTTTGTGTTTCCTCAGGTCTGTTTGTCTCCCTGTTTCTCTCCCTTTCCATATTTCTGTTTGTCTCCCTGCTTTTCTCTCTATCCATATTTCTGTTTCTATGGCTTACCTTATTTCTGTTTGTCTCCCTGCTTCTCTCTCTTTCCATATTTCTGTTTCTATGTCTCCCCTTATTTTAGTTGTCTCCCTGTTTCTCTCCCTTTCCATATTTTTGTTTTTATGGCTTCCCTTATTTTAGTTGTATCCCTGTTTCTCTCTCTTTCCATATTTCTGTTTCTATATCTTCCCTTATTTCTGTTTGTCTCCCTGCTTCTCTCTCTTTCCATATTTCTGTTTCTATGTCTCCCCTTATTTCTGATTGTCTCCCTGTTTCTCTCCCTTTCCATATTTCTGTTTTTATGGCTTCCCTTATTTTAGTTGTCTCCCTGTTTCTCTCTCTTTCCATATTTCTGTTTCTATATCTTCCCTTATTTCTGTTTGTCTCCCTGCTTCTCTCTCTTTCCATATTTCTGTTTCTATGTCTCCCCTTATTTCTGTTTGTCTCCCTGTTTCTCTCTCTTTCCATATTTCTGTTTCGATATCTTCTCTGATTTATGTTTGTGTCTCTGTTTCTCTCTCTTTATAAATTTCTGTTTCTATGTCTCCCCTTATTTCTGTTTGTCTCCCTGCTTCTCTCTCTTTCCATATTTCTGTTTCTATATCTTCCCTTATTTCTGTTTGTCTCCCTGCTTCTCTCTCTTTCCATATTTCTGTTTCTATGTCTCCCTTTATTTCTGTTTTTCTCCCTGTTTCTCTCCCTTTCCATATTTCTGTTTCTATGGCTTCCCTTATTTCTGTTGTCTCCCTGTTTCCCTCTTTTTCCATATTTCTGTTTCTTTGTGTTTCCTCATGTCTGTTTGTCTCCCTGTTTCTCTCCCTTTCCATATTTCTGTTTGTCTCCCTGCTTTTCTCTCTATCCATATTTCTGTTTCTATGGCTTACCTTATTTCTGCTTGTCTCCCTGTTTCTCTCTCTTTACATATTTCTGTTTCTATGTCTCCCCTTATTTCTGTTTGTCTCCCTGTTTCTCTCCCTTTCCATATTTCTGTTTTTATGCCTTCCCTTATTTCTGCTAGTCTCCCTGTTTCTCTCTCTTTCCATATTTCTGTTTCGATATCTTCCCTGATTTATATTTGTGTCTCTGTTTCTCTCTCTTTATATATTTCTGTTTCTATATCTCCCCTTATTTCTGTTTGTCTCCCTGTTTCTCTCCCTTTCCATATTTCTGTTTCTATGGCTTCCCTTATTTTAGTTGTTTCCCTGTTTCTCTCTCTTTCCATATTTCTGTTTCTATATCTTCCCTTATTTCTGTTTGTCTCCCTGCTTCTCTCTCTTTCCATATTTCTGTTTCTATGTTTCCCCTTATTTCTGATTGTCTCCCTGTTTCTCTCCCTTTCCATATTTCTGTTTTTATGGCTTCCCTTATTTTAGTTGTCTCCCTGCTTCTCGCTCTTTCCATATTTCTGTTTCTATGTCTCCCCTTATTTCTGTTTGTCTCCCTGTTTCTCTCCCTTTCCATATTTCTGTTTCTATAGCTTCCCTTATTTCTGTTGTCTCCCTGTTTCTCTCTTTTTCCATATTTCTGTTTCTATGGCTTCCCTTATATTAGTTGTCTCCCTGTTTCTCTCTCTTTCCATATTTCTGTTTCGATATCTTCTCTGATTTATGTTTGTCTCCCTGCTTTTCTTTCTATCCATATTTCTGTTTTTATGCCTTCCCTTATTTCTGTTTGTCTCCCTGCTTCTCTCTCTTTCCATATTTCTGTTTCTATATCTTCCCTTATTTCTGTTTGTCTCCCTGCTTCTCTCTCTTTCCATATTTCTGTTTCTATGTCTCCCTTTATTTCTGTTTTTCTCCCTGTTTCTCTCCCTTTCCATATTTCTGTTTCTATGGCTTCCCTTATTTCTGTTTGTCTCCCTGTTTCTCTCCCTTTTCCTTATTTCTGTTTCTATGGCTTACCTTATTTCTGCTTGTCTCCCTGTTTCTCTCTCTTTACATATTTCTGTTTCTATGTCTCCCCTTATTTCTGTTTGTCTCCCTGTTTCTCTCCCTTTCCATATTTCTGTTTTTATGGCTTCCCTTATTTTAGTTGTCTCCCTGTTTCTCTCTCTTTCCATATTTCTGTTTCTATATCTTCCCTTATTTCTGTTTGTCTCCCTGCTTCTCTCTCTTTCCATATTTCTGTTTCTATGTCTCCCCTTATTTCTGTTTGTCTCCCTGTTTCTCTCTCTTTCCATATTTCTGTTTCGATATCTTCTCTGATTTATGTTTGTGTCTCTGTTTCTCTCTCTTTATATATTTCTGTTTCTATGTCTCCCCTTATTTCTGTTTGTCTCCCTGCTTCTCTCTCTTTCCATATTTCTGTTTCTATATCTTCCCTTATTTCTGTTTGTCTCCCTGCTTCTCTCTCTTTCCATATTTCTGTTTCTATGTCTCCCTTTATTTCTGTTTTTCTCCCTGTTTCTCTCCCTTTCCATATTTCTGTTTCTATGGCTTCCCTTATTTCTGTTGTCTCCCTGTTTCTCTCTTTTTCCATATTTCTGTTTCTTTGTGTTTCCTCATGTCTGTTTGTCTCCCTGTTTCTCTCCCTTTCCATATTTCTGTTTGTCTCCCTGCTTTTCTCTCTATCCATATTTCTGTTTCTATGGCTTACCTTATTTCTGCTTGTCTCCCTGTTTCTCTCTCTTTACATATTTCTGTTTCTATGTCTCCCCTTATTTCTGTTTGTCTCCCTGTTTCTCTCCCTTTCCCTATTTCTGTTTTTATGCCTTCCCTTATTTCTGCTAGTCTCCCTGTTTCTCTCTCTTTCCATATTTCTGTTTCGATATCTTCCCTTATTTCTGTTTGTCTCCCTGCTTCTCGCTCTTTCCATATTTCTGTTTCTATGTCTCCCCTTATTTCTGTTTGTCTCCCTGTTTCTCTCCCTTTCCATATTTCTGTTTCTATGGCTTCCCTTATTTCTGTTGTCTCCCTGTTTCTCTCTCTTTCCATATTTCTGTTCCTATGACTTCCCTTATATTAGTTGTCTCCCTGTTTCTCTCTCTTTCCATATTTCTGTTTCTATATCTTCCCTTATTTCTGTTTGTCTCCCTGCTTCTCTCTCTTTCCATATTTCTGTTTCTATGTCTCCCCTTATTTCTGTTTGTCTCCCTGTTTCTCTTCCTTTCCATATTTCTGTTTCTATGGCTTCCCTTATTTCTGTTGTCTCCCTGTTTCTCTCTTTTTCCATATTTCTGTTTCTTTGTGTTTCCTCATGTCTGTTTGTCTCCCTGTTTCTCTCTCTTTCCATATTTCTGTTTGTCTCCCTGCTTTTCTCTCTATCCATATTTCTGTTTCTATGGCTTACCTTATTTCTGCTTGTCTCCCTGTTTCTCTCTCTTTACATATTTCTGTTTCTATGTCTCCCCTTATTTCTGTTTGTCTCCTTGTTTCCCTCCCTTTCCATATTTCTGTTTTTATGCCTTCCCTTATTTCTGCTAGTCTCCCTGTTTCTCTCTCTTTCTATATTTCTGTTTCGATATCTTCCCTGATTTATGTTTGTGTCTCTGTTTCTCTCTCTTTATATATTTTTGTTTCTATGTCTCCCCTTATTTCTGTTTGTCTCCTTGCTTCTCTCTCTTTCCATATTTCTGTTTCTATGGCTTCCCTTATTTCTGTTGTCTCCCTGCTTCTCTCTCTTTCCATATTTCTGTTTCTATGTCTCCCCTTATTTCTGTTTTTCTCCCTGTTTCTCTCCCTTTCCATATTTCTGTTTCTATGGCTTCCCTTATTTATGTTGTCTCCCTGTTTCTCCCTTTTTCCATATTTCTGTTTCTTTGTGTTTCCTCATTTCTGTTTGTCTCCCTGTTTCTCTCCCTTTCCATATTTCTGTTTGTCTCCCTGCTTTTCTCTCTATCCATATTTCTGTTTCTATGGCTTACCTTATTTCTGCTTGTCTCCCTGTTTCTCTCTCTTTACATATTTCTGTTTCTATGTCTCCCCTTATTTCTGTTTGTCTCCCTGTTTCTCTCCCTTTCCATATTTCTGTTTTTATGGCTTCCCTTATTTTAGTTGTCTCCCTGTTTCTCTCTCTTTCCATATTTCTGTTTCTATATCTTCCCTTATTTCTGTTTGTCTCCCTGCTTCTCTCTCTTTCCATATTTCTGTTTCTATGTCTCCCCTTATTTCTGTTTGTCTCCCTGTTTCTCTCCCTTTCCATATTTCTGTTTCGATATCTTCCCTGATTTATGTTTGTGTCTCTGTTTCTCTCTCTTTATATATTTCTGTTTCTATGTCTCCCCTTATTTCTGTTTGTCTCCCTGCTTCTCTCTCTTTCCATATTTCTGTTTCTATGGCTTCCCTTATTTCTGTTGTCTCCCTGTTTCTCTCACCAGAAGGTGGAGTGGGATATCTTTTTCTCGCTCCTGTTAGGAGGAGTTTACCTCTTGCCCGTAGGCAGAGCCCTACTTTTCTCGTCCGCAGACGGAGTCAAACTCAGGGGGTGCTCGTTGCTATATGAAGTACGTATGCATTACGTCATCTGGGAGGATCGGGTTTGACGGTGCTCGTTGCTATGTGCAGTAAGTTTGGTACGGAGTACATTTAACTACTAACACGTCGCAAAAATCGGAACAAGCAGGTTGTTGATTTTGTAGCGTTCGATTTATTTTTATTGTATATTTGTACTTGTAGACTGCAATTATGTCTAATTTTGCTGTAGCAAGCTATGAAAACTATAACCAGAAAACTAAAGGAACTGACATAAAATATCATAGATTTCCAGTCGATAATTGCGTAAGTAAACAGTTGATTCATGCTTGTAGACGAAATGTAAAACATGCAAGTGTGCAGTGCCAATTATTGTGAAGAAGACTATGTGCGAGATCTAAAAGCAGAATTTCTGTATTTTCCACCAAAGAACGTGCTGAAGGCAACTGCAGTGCCATCACTAAAATTACACCCAATTACTTTAGTACCAAATAATCGAGGAAATGGTGTAGTTCTCCTAAACACTTATGTTCACAATATGATTCCCTTGTAGGACGTGTTGATAAGGTTTGCAGAGATGTACGCTGCGAAAGATATGCAATAAGGAGACGTGCCCTAAACAAGCTAAAGACTATGCTGTCAGAAAAGAGAAAAATATATAGACGAAGGTATATGCACAAACTGCAAGCAATGGTTCGTTGTTGGAAAACATATTCAATCGTTTACAAAGGAGAAACACACGTCTGCATAATGAAGCAAATAAATTATAGATTACAAACAACCTCTATCAACCTGCTTTAACTGAATAAAGAAGTTCAAAATCTACAACGTAACCTAACCGACAGTACCACAAGAAAAGTCATCAATATCTTGAAAATGTGTTCAACTAGTGCGAAGTACGTAGTGAGCCTAACTGATTTCTTATGTACATTTTATGTAAGTCGGATTTATAATTATTAACAATTTCGTTTAACACAGACCGATGTTGATTGTGATTTGTATGTTCACATTATTGTGAAAAACGTTGTCGGAAATGGGCATTTCGAAGATCGCATACTAACTTTCACGCTATTCGAAATGAAATTCACTTAGTACATCTTCAATTCGAGTTACATAGCGTTGTATGCACGATAGTAAATATTGCATGAGTGAATATTACACCCATCATTGAAATTTTTGCAACTTTGTTCAATTTTGGTATTTCACAAATATATTGTGAATAATATTGTGGCCGCGGTGGCTCAGTCTGTAACGCGTCTGACTACCATGCTAAAGGTCCCGGGTTCGATCGCCGGCCGGTTCAAATCCGGGAACTTTTCTAACGATGGAAGCGGCCCCGGCGCCCACCCAGCGTCGAATAACATGGGTACCTGGGGGAAACCCTGGGGGGAAACCCTCAGGGGGCGTGATGCTGATCACATCACCCCCACTCACGACCGGATCAAGAAAGTGTGGGGCGTTACCCCCACACCCCCTATACGCCTTCATGGCGTGGTGCTATGCACAGGAGAGCACTTTACCTTTTTATAATTTTGTACCCTTGTACTCAATATAAACCAATGGATGTTACATTATTTATTTGTAGTACATTTCTGTCAAAAAGAGCAAGATCTAAGATTAGTGTAATGCAAGTTACTTCGTTAATGTACAAATGTGTGTCGCATATCAGCCTTGGAGTATATTTTCCGGTTATACAACTCAGACACACATGGAAATGGAAATGGAAAATCTGCGGACAAAGTCCTTTAACGAATAATGATTCGTACAGTTGCACGGTCAATCATTGTGAGTTCATGTAACTTTTCTCCTTTATTGTTTAATTAAACTAAGAACTAAGATATTTTCATCGATAATCTCAAAGCGTTTCATTTACCGTGTGATCATAAATCTATTTCTATAGGCTTGAATTTAGTAGGTTAAAACATTTAAGTTTGATGTTCCTAGCACTCATCAAATATTTCGAGTAGGTTAACTTAGTTAAATTAGTACTTGTACACTTTGGCTCGTCTTCTGCACGCGTTTGTATGTAAAGTTCTTAATACGAAACAATACTTTTCAGAACTATGACAACGATAACTTGCAGCCAAATGTGAACCAGAGAAATTTAAAATATCTGCAAATTACAAACTGAAATGGCGTTTTCAAAGTCTGAAACTACTATCTTACAAACTATTTCATCATTCTTCCTCCACATAAAACTTTCCAAAAAATGTTTGCTTGTGGAACTTTGATCCGTACGTAAATTATTGTACAGTAAATAAATATATGAAGAAGGTTGGGAATTCTTTCGAATTTAGAGTAAGTTTCAAATGCAGACACTTGTCTTGAGATCGTTCGCTGCGGGACGGCGTAGGTTCGAATCCGGCTCTGGTCGGAATTTATTCGGCCTACGTATAGGGCCGGTGGCAAACCACCATCGTGAGGAAATTGGGGAGCTCCGAGTGAGTGAGCGTAATCCGGTCGCGAAGTCCTACAACGGATGGGGGTCGGTCGGGCTGACCACCCGTCCCCCTAGTCTGGCTGCAGATCTCCACGCCCCCTTGGTGGCTCGTGTAGGAGGGAGGCCAGCAGTCGGTAGGTAAGCCTTGGCCCGATATTGGGCTGTTGCGCTATTGGATTATTATTATTATTATTATTGTTATTATTATTATTATTATTATTATTATTATTCAAATGCAGAGTAAAATTTTATCTAGATTGTATATTGCTTCTTTCACTTGATAATTTCAAAAATAAAGTTACATTATGGAGAATGGTAGAGATTTGATTTTAAATATATCAGTATAATTTTAATACTTTCTGACGTTATGTAAAATTTGAAATGTTCCTGGAAATGATTGCAACGTTCTGAATGAATAAGAAGGAACTATTCAGTCAGAAAACTAAATATTAGGCTTTTGTACTGCGTTGTGTTAAATGTTGTAAATAGATTATACCGGACTACTATCGGATTAAAAATTACGGATATTCAAATTTGGACTCAATTAAAAGTTAACCAGTAGAACCACATAAAAACAAGTTACATCAAAAATCATCTTATTCAGTTCTGTGTCAATCTATAGTTACCAATTTATTTTTGATTATGCCTTCTATTTTTATCATCGTGAGAACAAAATAGGATTTTTCTTTAGTTTGGTAAACTATCGATCTCTTTGAAATTCTATAAATAAAGAACGGGTGTTTTTTTTATTTATAGATTATATATTATACAATTTATTTATTTATTATCCAAACTCTAATATCCATAATTTATAATCCGATAGTGCTCCTGTGACGTTCTGTGTGGTCCGTAGTACCTCGGAGGCCTCTGTCGATCTCCTGGGCGTAGTGGTTAGCACATCGCGCTTCGACGCCAGGGGTCCTGGATTCGAATCCAATCGGGTAAGACGTTGACTTGTCCTTAATAAGAAAATTGAGAATTTAGTAAATGTGATAGTATATGTGAAAACAAATACTGATTGATTTGCTTCATTTTACTTCGCTTCTTGTGCCACTTTTGGCTAATTTGCGAAGATAGGGATGAGTGATGGAATGATGAATGAACACTCACTAACATCCATGCCCAAACCAGGATTCGAACCCAACCCTCTGGCGTTGAAGTGCGATGTGCTAACCACTACGCCAAGGAGGCCGGCTTGTGGAAACAAAGAAAGAGATCGAAGGGGGGACTACCTCTTATGGGTTTTCCTTTTATATTTAAAAAAAGACAGAAAAGCAAAAATAAACCAAATCTGTCAATCAATTCTTTCTTTGTAACTCTTTCACTATGCAATTCTTCTTTAGCATCCAACGTTTCTTATTAAAATCATAATACGATTTATGAAGTGATGAAATCTGAAATTCTAATGAGAACACGGACAACCTTCTTTGTAATACAGGGTGGCTCAATAAACCACTTAACACCCTCAGTACAAGGCCACTGCGGCATGGAATGTGAAAATGGCGATGACCAATCATTGCCTGGCCAAGGGGGAACCACATTGACGCCACCCACACGGTCGGCGGCCATCTTGATGTCCGCCATCTTGAATTCAACTTCAGAATTTTATATGGGAAGGGGGTCGTGCGACATATCAAAATGGGCTAGAATTTCACGAGAAATGCAATGGTGAAGGTTTTTTCGACGTATCTTTAACCAGTAAAAAGTTATGACTGAATTCTTGTACCAATTTGATCCTTTTCGAGGTGTTAGAAAAATGCCTTACAATTTGTTTAGCGCATCGGTAATGCATCGAGATCAAAGTGACGTCTAGGGAGAGAAGTTCGCATGCCATTGCACACGATTTTAATCTGATACATCCATGAAGAGCTGCGCATTATAAATGGTTGTCGCGAACAATTTACAGTGTGACGCTTCCATTGAATTAAAAGTCCTTCACAATGACAAGGCTAATGTTTATGTTCAGAAGGAAGTTCATAAACAGAATATGTGAGCCTTGTCATCTGATAACTAACTTTGGACAGAAACTGCTTCATAACGTTCCCATAAGTGTTCTGGTGTTCTTCCCTATAGAAAAAACTTTGTAAGAAGTACCTTCTTCCAAAAGCAAGGATGAAAAAACCTGTTTATTTAACAAATTCAAGTAGCCCTAAGCATTTAAGGTTCCGTTGATGGAAAATTGACTAACCAATCGTGTTCCACACAGCACGCCACACCATTAACTTATC
Organism: Lepisma saccharinum; assembly: GCF_977018435.1. Classification (NCBI taxonomy): domain Eukaryota; kingdom Metazoa; phylum Arthropoda; class Insecta; order Zygentoma; family Lepismatidae; genus Lepisma; species Lepisma saccharinum. The sequence goes on from NC_139257.1 coordinate 14,840,293, forward strand.
AACACTAACCATTCAGCTTTGATCTGTCGAAAATGGGTTATCAGATAAAAAGCATCGAATATTCTCCTCAGCAGTGCGAGGCCAGGAATGTAGGGAGAGACCACGCTGCTCTATTTGTAATTATCCGAATCACTCGGCTGCCACTTGTTTTCAGAACAAGGAGGCTTTAAACGAGCAGTGACTGCCCATAGAAGAGACGTATGTGCAGATTTTGTAGGAAAACAAATTTCAGTCTCTACTTTCCCCTATGAGGAACTTATATATATTACCACAGTGATAGGGGGGCAACGTCAGAGGTTTCTTGTGGATTCCGGGAGCCAAGTATCAGTTACTAGTGATCGAGGTATTCCTTCAACCGCCAAACGTTTTAACATTCATACGGCCATAAGGGGAGTAGGAAAGGAACAAATTGAAATTAAAAATATTGTCCTGTTAACATTTGCAATAAACGGCCGCAATTTTACCCACCCTTTTCGGATGATTCCAAATTTTGAACATGGGACAATCTTGGGTAATGATTTTTTAAGAGCTCATAAAGCAAATTTGGATTTTGAACAGAGTCGACTCACATTGAGGAGATTTGGAACTCATCCGCGGAACCAGTTAAGGACGGAACACAGAAAAAATATTGACGTATCCATAAAAGTTGCTAATCTGATCAGGGATTTATTTGTGCCAGAATTTGTAACTTCCAGACAAATTAGAATTAAACCTAGATCTCATTTGTGTATTCCTATCAAATTGACAAATTCTAGTAACCAGAATTTTACTTATTTAGAACCAGATTTACAGTTTCAAATGAACACGGGCTTAATGGTGCCCCGAGCCATTGTAAATCCGGAGTCATTTTTAATTTGCATTACCAACCCAAACTCTTACAAAATTAAACTTAGGAAAGGGGCAAGCTTAGGTACCGCAGAGGCATGGCAAAATCCAGTCCCAGCTTCGCGTCATACTGCAGGTGGCAAAGAACCTAACGTTATGGTGACCAAGGAAACTGGCACCATGACAAAAAGAGTGCACGACATTACAAAATTTGATATTAACCCAGCATTAGAACCCGATCAGAAGTTGCAACTTACACGATTATTAAAGAGATACGTAGATGTGTTTTCATGGTCTGAGCAGGGCATTGGTTGTGCCACAAATTATACGCATCGTATTAAGTTAAAAGACGATTCTGAATTTCACGTCCCAGCCTACCCTATACCTGTACACTTGCGTTCGGAAATTAATAAGCAAATTGACAACTTGCTAGAAGCAGGGGTCATCTGTCCTACAACATTTCCCTACAATTCCCCAGTCTTCCTTGTTAAGAAGAAATCAGGTGCTTACCGCATGGTGCAGGCTTTTCCGTTACTTAATTCCAGGTCCGTTTCTGATGCAGTTTCGATAGGAAAAATTTCAGAAATATTACATAATATGGCCGGTAAGAGCTACTACTGTAGTGCAGACCTTAAACAAAGATTTTTCCAGATTCCTTTAACAGAAGAATAAAAAAATACACTGCCTTTACTTTACCAGCTAAGGGACAATTCGCAATGAATTTTACACCCATGGGACATGTGACATCTCCCGCGGCGATGACCCGTTGTGTCCAGCTCGCTACAGCGGGCATGAATGATAATAATTTTGCCTTTTATATTGACGACATGTTTGTATTTGCTAATACATTTAAGGATATGTTAGTGAATTTAGAAAAATGTTCCAATGTTTACGATCTGCCGGATTAAAATTGGCTGTGCCTAAATGTTCGTTTGGATACTACGAGAAAATTGCTTTAGGACACAATGTGGGCAGATATGGGTATCGCATCAGAGACAGGATACTATCACCCATTAAGAATTATAAAATTCCTACCACCACAAAAAAGGTTAAAATGTTTTTAGGTCTTTGCAGCTACGCGAGGAAGTACGTCAAAAATGTTTCTGACATTGCATCGCCATTACAAGGTTTAATCCGTAAAGGTAAGAAATTTACATGGGGTCCTGAACAAATGTCAGCATTTGAGAAATTAAAAGAAGCACTAATTACTGCACATGTTTTGTTACCTTACGATCCAGCGAAGAACACCAAGGTTTTTACCGATGCTTCATCTCACGCTGTCAGTGGCGTGTTGATGCACCCGAATGCAGAAGGAGAGTACTTGCCATGTGCATATTGTAGTAGAACTTTGACGTACACTGAAAAAAAAATTGAGTGTAATTGAACAAGAATTAACAGCAATTTTATATGCTTTAAAATCATTTAGGTTCTTTCTTGTGGGACGCCATTTCGATTTGCACACGGACAATAAAGCAATTACGTATATTAGGACATCCCGTAATTTAAGCTCAAAGCTTCTTCGATGGAGTAACCTTTTGAAGGATTTTTCATTCACTCCTATACATGTTAAAACAACAGAGAACATCGCCGATCCCCTCAGCAGAGAATGTGGAGAAAATATAGAAGTTGGCAACATTGAAGAGGACATTACCGAACCCAGGACACTTACATTGTTTGATGCAACCACAGATGTCGCGGAACATCAGAGACAGGATTCCTTTTTTGGCCCAATTATTAAAATTTTGGAGGACCCAGACAAGGACGATGGAACGCAACCTTCATCCATCCAGAGGCAGGTTTATCATCATGTATCGGAGGATGGTTTATTATATAGGCAAGAGAAATTAGGAGCCACGACCAGGAAATTGTTATGCATACCAATGACGTTACGTGATTCTGTGATTGAGACACTCCACGCTTTACCCATAGGAGGCCCTCATCTTGGATTTACCAAATGTTACAATGTCGCATTACCAAGAATTTATTTTCCAAATATGAAATTATTTATACAAAGGAAAATTAGGGAATGCATTACATGCCAGCAGAATAAACGCCGTCCTGGTCCACCAGTCGGAGAACTTGGTACTTTTCCCGCACAGAAGCCATTCCAGCGAATTTGCCTAGGCTTTTCAGGTCCATATCCTCCTTCGTCAAATCTTCGTCACCGTTATATAATTGCCGCAACAGATTTTGGGACGCGGTATTTAATAGCCAAACCAGTTTCGGATTGTACGGCCAGTACAGCACCTGAATTTGTGTATGAAGAAATAGTGTTACGCTGTGGAACGCCACAACATATTTATACCGATCGCGGTTCAGCGTTCAAATCTAAGCATTTTCAGGTACTTGGCAACAAATTGGGAATAGCCATTAAGTTTTCGCCAGTTGGTTTACATAATTCGATAGGGCTTCAGGAGAGGAATAACGGAGTTTTACAGAGTATAATGAAATGTTATGTTAATTCAAAACACACTGATTGGGTGCAATATTTACAACCAAGTGTGTTCAGCTATAATACGACAAAGAATCAGAATTTGCGGTGTAGCCCATTCTATTTCGTACATCGATTTCAACCTACTCTGTCCTGGGAGCTTGCATTACACACACCAAGCTGTGAAAATGTGGAGAATGATGTACGGACATAATAATAATTTATAATAAAAAAGGTTCTAATAATGTTAAATAGAAGTTGACTTATTAATTAATAATGTGCCTTAAGCACAAAAAGTTTTTTGCAGTATTAAAAAATACTAGCTCAGCAAGTACATCACTAAAAATTTATAGTTACACTTCAGTAGAAGGTATACACGTATATTAGCAAAGTTTTATTTTAAGCGCCAGTTATTGAGAATATTTATTTTATATGAATATGTAGACGTCAAGATTCTTTTTGCGCCCCAATAACAATTATTTTCCTTCGGATATTGGATAGCTACCAAAATCCTAGAAATCCATTCTGCCATCGCAGAATGATTATGGTTAAACCACAACGGTTTTAGTTTCAAACTTTGCCACAATAATGTGCTCAGCATATTTTAGAATGAGTTGAGAGAATTATAGATTCTTCAAGTTTTAGTGATGTTAGTTTTTTAATGAATTTAAAGATCGCATAAATAATAATTATTATTTTATTTCAGGTAGTCAGGAGTAAATCAGTCTCAATTTTTCCACTACCTTGTACTTCAGTACGGTTTGATTGATTTTTAAGTATTTAAAAATAAAGATAACACCTTAAATTAAATAAGATAAGTTTATAAACAGTGCTTAAAAATTTGGAGAATAAATAAATTATATCAGGTAAATAAATTAAGCAGATAAATTGAGCCTAGATTAAGAAATAAATAAGTTGAGTTAAAATACCTACTAATTTAAATTAGGCAGGTTTAAAATACGTTTTAGTATTGAAGAACTGTTTGTTTTGTTGTTCAAGCAACATGAAAATCATTGCGATTCTAGTTATGTTAAACGGATTTCTTCCATACGTAAAATCTTCAAATTTTATTCATCTGCTGAAAAAATCCTTTGAATATCCTCATATTATTATTACAAGTTTATTATTAGCAACGTTTATTAATAGTATTTTTACAATTTTTGTAATTTGTTAATGTAAATGTCAACGCAAGAAATCTATTACTTATGACCATGAGTATACCAACGAATTAGCTTTAAGTGAATTTCAAAAATTATCCGCCTCCTGTGGAACAGCATTATGATGATGTTACATCACTTGTTGAAGTGGTACCGGTAAAAATAATTCACCCACCAAAACCCCCACCCCTTCCTCAGTCCGTTATTATTCAGCAAAGTGTAAAAGAAGAAGTTCGAGATCCGTCCCGAAATATATTAGTTACCAAAGACGACGTTTTAGATTTGCCTAAAAATATTGTATCTGTCAAAGATAGAGTTCGAAGTTTGCCGTAAGCAATGGTCCAAGTTTTGTTCAAAACAACCGCAAAGTTGAAAGCGAATTGATTAGTTTGTCCTGTGTACAGCCAATTACAAAAGTTAAAGATTTATTTGTAAGCCAGACAACAGCAAAAGTCGAAAAAGTTCCAAGTTTTATTCAAAAAGCAGAAAGTAAGCCAAATTTTCAGGTTTCCGAACCTGTTGTATCTTTTACTGATCATATTTTTTATGACTACACGTTTGCTTAGTAAATTTTATTATATTTATTACGTATTATTTTATTGTAAGTTAGGATCCATTATTGAGGTCTGATTGTATTTTATATAAGGTTTATTAGTCTTTTATTTTGCTTGCACCTTCCCAAGTCGTCGTTATTATGCGATCACGGAAGTGTTCGAGTTTTGCAGCCGTGCGCTGACAGCGCGACAATTTTCCTTTTCCCCACCCCGCCTACGACCTCATTTCAAAGTCCTTGACATTCTTTCGACTCTCGCAGCTCTTCCTAGACTCTGTTCGTAGTAATTTAAAATTTTGTCAACATTAACGCCTCACGCAGCGACTCAGCGAATCCTAGCGCTCCATTTTCTTCACTCCTCCCGTCGTATATTTAGCGTCCAAGCGGGAGAATTTTTTGCCCGTTGCTCGATGCGACGATTTTTTCGCCCGCTATTCCGTCGGAACACGAAGTCGCCCGAACCTGGCCGCCAGCCGGCAAGCCTTCCTCGCTGTCGCTGTAGAGAACTCAGCTCAGTTGATTCCAGCGACCACGAAAATGCAACTTTGCAAGAATTTTGAATATCTGTTGTCAACGCATTCCTTTCTCCGCGCTGAAGCCTTCCCGAGTACTTTAGCACAGCAAAGAATTAACATGGAGAAGACAACGAAAACTTTACACTGCATATTTTTCGATCCAGTGGCGTTCGCTCATAAAATTTTCAAGGGGCCAGTTTTGTTAAGTATATAGCAATAAGAAATTTTTTCACGATAGAATTTCATATCAACAACGTTAGGGATATTTCCGTGTTACATACTTGTAGATGAAATTTTGCCATAAACGTCGCATTTATGCACTTAAGATTAATCACGACCAATAATTTTAACAATGGAACAACAAGACGATATTTTCTATGAGTTGTTCTCGCAAATTTTCTCGCTTAAAATAAATATATTTATTTTAAGTAATTTATTGTGGGGAAACCGACTTGTATTTGATTAGAATCAGGATAAAGCCAAACGAAATGTACATAGAAATCAGGGAAATTTTATAGAAAGGGCAATTTTAGCATTTTATGCACATAGATTAATCAGAATTTCCAGCAACATGCCCGGGCTAAGCCTCGGCGATTAGCACAGGCATGTGCAGCAAAAGTCGCCACGGCATCGTTAGCCTTTCCAAATTTAAACAGTGTGGTTTACCACAAATGTTATAATTTGAGAATTTATTATTATTATTATTGTTATCAGAAATTTAGTTCACTTACCCAATTTGCACCTTATTCGACGATGCAGCAATGAATTCATTACTTCTTACTGAGTAACTTCGTGTTAATTTTAGTACAGTAGGTAATAACTAGTTATTTGTATTTCTTTTAATATATTGCATAACTTTTTCGACCTATTTTGTTTGGACAAACCTAAGGGATGGACACAACATTCTTATGAGTCAAGTATATTTCTTTTTCCGCGGCGGGTCTATAGGACCAAGTGACTTGAAGTATACGGCTGACTCGAGAAGTTTTGAGTGGTCAAAAATTTCTTTTGTTTAAAGAAAATTTGGAATTGAGAAAGTTTTTATTATTATTATTATTATTGGGTTTAAAAATTTGAACTCCTTTAATTTCCTGATGCTATATTTGTTACCGTCCGGAGTTTTAACGAAAGTCCGAAGTAGCATTTACTGATTTTTTTCATTGTATTAATGACCCACGGTTAATTGCACAGGCCTATTATTCATAGGAGGCCATTAGAGGCTTGCCAAAGCAAGCTTGCTTTGCGCAACTCGAATTTCATATATATGTATTTTTTAAGGGTTCGCAGCATAATAATTTTTTTAAATTAAATTTTAAACAGAATTCAGAATATGCTTGCAAGATTTTGTACTTTTGAAGTGAAGTTTACTCCTGAGAACAAATGTTTACAGATTATTTGAACATATAATGGTATTTTAATATCAGGTACAGGTCAATTTATTGTCATTCAGAATTTAAATCATAATTTGAACACCCACAGATCAATTCAGATTAACGAGGGGCAATCTATATTTTTTAATTTTTTCTCAGATTATTGTGGATCAACAAATTTTACATACCAGAATTTTAGCTTTTGAACAAGTAAAGATGAAGGAAGTTGAATTATCACTTGATATTGCCAAGAATTTATCTGATTTCACTATTCCCCAATGGATTCCGCATGAACTTGCCTTAAAGCAACTTAATCAATCTATTAGTAAGGACATTTCATTTCATGAATTAGTTTTAAACCCTTTGCCCATGTCTATATTAGTTTTTATCATTTGGAATTTATTGCTAACTGCAGCACTTATTTATTATTTTTATAAGCACCGTCAACTTGTTAAACAGTTAGGTTCAGAGCAACACAGCAATTATTTATAATTTTATTCAAGGCAACACGTCAATCATGGACATTAATATTTTTATTTAATTACGGTTGTGTATTTTATTAAAATTTTTCTTATTTATTTTCAAAGAATTATGGCAGATATTTAATAAATTTAATTTTAAGAAAAGGCAATGGAATGAGTTTGGTTTTGTGTGCATAACGTAAATCAATTACACCTATTCCCAATAGTTTCCTTTCATTATTATAATTTCCCTCTTAATTAACTTAACCTGTCTATACGAAACAACTTGGACGAGCAGTGCCTACACCAATCATGGGCATTCTTATGAAGGACTTCCGCAGCAGCAGTCAACTACCGTGCGGAGAGACCCGTCACCAACAACTTGAAGGAGGCCTGCAGACATTTTATTTGTAATACTACAAGAGGACTACACCTTTCCCAGTAAGGCAGAATTCGACCAAGATCCCAGTTCAGTGGACTACAGATTATACTTTTATCCACCACATTTTGTGAAGGAATCAGATATAATTTTCCTCCACATCGTTTGCAGTTGGGACAAATTTTTTTTCCCATCTCCCCAAAGTTCAACGGGTATTTATTACACATTTTACATTGCCCCAAACAAAATTAAGAAGACAGGTAACACAAAAGAAGAAGAGAAGCAGAGAGACCAGATATCCCACAGCAGCAGTTTTGGTCAAATCAATAATTACAGGAGTTGTTGTTCAAATTGTGCTTCAGTGTTTCCCCACACATGCACATGCAAGCTTATACCATGTGTATGTGTCCCATGCATCATGGAAAAGAACATTTTTCATAGCCCTTCTTCGTGTGTTCAGTTCCATACCATGCATGCTAGCCAGTTTTTTAACATGCACCATAATACAAAGAAGCAACAAGAAATGAATTCATGCTAGCCAGTTTTAACATGCATCATAACATGCACCATAATACAAGGAGGCAACAAGCAGCAGCTGTGCCAATTATCCAGTGCTAGCAACAAATGGTGTATATTTTTTTAAGAAGAAATTTTCAGAACGGATAGCCAAATGAACATGCAAATAACAGCAAAGCATTCCTACAGCATTTTCGAACATTCTAGGAAGTATGCTTTATTATGCCAATGCTTTATGCATATGTTCATTACAAGCAGTTATTTTTTTTTCATCAAGATGAAACATAGTAAGTGACACATTTTTACACATGAATTTTTTTATGTGTAAAATTTCATTTCTGATGTTTACAATCAGAACAGACAGTTTTTTGGACACTTGCAAGATCTTTTTAATTGTGCAGTTATATATCAACAGTGTTTACAAGGCTATACTACAGTGTATATAATAACGCAGTAGTAGAGGAAATCGAATGTTAATTTGATTTTCTGGGTTTCTATGCCTGTAACAGTGTCATTATTCAGTGGAAATAATTATGTGCATCGAATACTTCATAGTCATACACATGAATAGCGAAATAATCAGTAATTGGAAATTTTGTATGCATATATACCTTCCCGTGACAATTTATTTTGAGAAGCTTATTTGGCTTTCCAACGAAGGGAAGATTTAATATAAACAGTGCATAACAACATTTTTCTTCCGTTTGGTAATAAGTAAAGTGGCTATAAAATAAACACAATGTACTATACGTTGGTGTAACCAGGTTTTTCTATATGCATAAACAGTAATATGTGTATTTGTGATCATTTTACAGCGAACACTTGTTTTATCATAAGATTCAATGCAACATATTACGTCTATTTTTCATACACGAGATATACGCTTATTTACGATATTACTTACACATTTGAGAATCCACGATATCGTGAACTTCATAATAAACATTCTTTGTTCACGATACTTATTTGAAGGGTCCAGATAGGGCTCAATCCTATAGATACATTGTGAACTATGGATTTCCTTGCGAAAACACGTCGGCCATTTGCATGAAGTATTTTTGTTTACTTCCGCTGGAAGTCAAGCTTTGGCATCGCGCTGGCGATGGACAAGAGACAAAACGACGATCGCTCGCGACTTAGTAGGAATGAGCAATCCTACATGAAAGCTTACGTACGCAAAATTTTGTTATGTCGAAAGTTATATCATATAATGACATAAAAATTTTGTAAACACCAGTCATATAATGATACACAATATTTTTTTTAACAAAACATCATATTGACATGCCTACTTATTATTATGGATTGTAAGGTTGTGGGTAATACAATATTTTTTTCGGTTAAGAAAAAAAGAGAAAGCTATATGTTGTTATTTAATTAATTTTATTTTTGTTGTTTTTATATATATATTTTTAAGAAAATATATCGAATTGGCGAACCTGGGTCATGTCAAGCTTTGTGATTTGACTTTTAAATTTTCAACATGAAATTTTTTTTCCGCGGCGGTAGAACGTAACAATCCATAAGATTGTATTTTATTTTAAAAGCCTCTCTGAATGCTTCATGTTGACCAGGGCATTCACTTGTTTATCTCAGTTGTCTCAACCTCTGAGGCATGTAAACAATGCACAGTGTTGTGCTATGCAAACCTCCTGAGGTATTCACGAAATAGGTAATGGAGTCAGCGGTTTGCATAGTGGCAATTAAAAACACGATTCGGCATGGAGGAAGAGCTCCATGGCCTAGGGAATATAGAGGTGAAACAAGCGGAGAGGGGACTGACTTCGGATTGGAAGGGAGGAGAGGCAAGAGGTTAGGAGAGCGGTGGAGCAAAAGTGAGACGACGCGCTGGTCAACCTATAGAGAAGCCAACAGAGGACTTAGTATATTTTTATTCATCGTAATTATCTTCATTCGTCAAATAGACAGGTAACTATCCTAAGACCCAGCCATGATTCAGGTTCAAAGGTTCTGAAAACCCAACGAGTGACCGTTGTCTTTTCTAGTTGATAAGTTCCTAAATCTTACTTGTACCTTTCGTACCGCCAAGCTTTAACTCGTCATGCCAATGACGAGTGCTCTCATCATAGAGGATGAATGATGAATAGCTTACATCACCCAACAATTAATTGCAAAGTGACTGGTTCTGTTCCCATAATTCTATAGAATGATACGATATTGAATTCAACGCAAAAATTTCAAAGGAAAGTAGGTGATGTGATATATCAAATCAGCTAGAATTTCACGAGGAATGAAGTGACGAAGGTTTATCCAACATATATTTAACCTGCAAAAAGTTATTACTGCATGCTTGTAACCATTTTCTCCTTTTCGAGGTGTTAAAAACAAAGCATTGGAATGCTCCTAACGTGTTAGGAACTCATCGAGATCACGCTGACATCTCGGGAGAGAAAGAAGTATACGCATCATTGCATATGATTTTAATCAGCGACATTCACCAAATAGTTGAATAGTGAAGAATATTGGAAAAAGTATCTCAAACAATTACGTGACACTTCCTTTGGAATGGAAGACTCTTCAGTGACGAGGCTAATTTATACGTTCACGGTGAAGTAAATAACAATAATAAGCAATACCTGTAATTTGCCCAGCCGAATGGTTGTTGCTGGTAAGCTAATGATGTGGTATAGTGTATTGAGAACTGGAATGGTTGGCCCATATTCAAAAACGGAACCTTAAATGGTGAGGGCTTCTTGGATTTGTTAAGTGAACAGGTTTCTCATCCTTGGTTACGGGATATGGCCATGGACGTCCGCAGGATTTTTTCCAGGGAGTGGCAAGGAAGGTATTTTTTTCCAGGGGGGGCAAACAAGGCACAAAAATAGTGTTGTTATCTAAAAGACCTTGCTTAAATTTGAATTTATGATGTTCATGCAATAATTAACACATATTATTGTGGCTGAAATGAAATTATATGTGTGAAATACATAATTTTATGGTTGACTTTCATTTTCCAGGGGGGCCTGCCCCCCCCCCTTCCGGACGCCCATGGATATGGCACTTTTTCAGAGTTTTGAAACAGGACAGAGTGTGATCACACTATGTGGACATTGAGGCAATTTCTTCATGGTAAAGTTCTAGGTAGATTGATGGGCAGACAGGGATCTATTAAAAGGCCATCACATTCCGCAGACCTAATATCTTAGGAGGACTTTTACCTTCCGAAAAATTTGAAGAGAATAGTACATGCACTAAAAGTCCGTGATATTGACCATCTGAGAGAAGGCATAGTTGTTGCTTGTAATGATGTTTCACCTGCTACATTGCCAAATGTTCTATGTGAGTGTGAGAGTCGTCAACGAGTGTGCTCACAGGAACATTGACAACACTATGATGTGCATATATCGTAAGTGAAATATAAGCGTATAACTTTTTTGCTGGATAAAGATACGTTGGAAAAAACTTCATCACTTCATTTCTCGTGAAATTCTAGCCTGAATTGATATATCACATCACCTACTTTCCTACGGCCGGACCTGCGCTTGACACACACGGCTAGGGATCTCCCTGTGCATAACCTATTTCTTTCATGACCAATTATACCCAGGATAACTCCTTTACATTTTGTAGGGGGAGTTAAAGGACTTTCGACTCGTCATAGTTCATGTAATGACGCTTTTATCAGTCACATAGTTACATATATTATTTTGTATCTTCTGATCCCATTGCAGTCCCAGAATCATATTTTGATATGTTTTAGAGTATGGCATGAGGGATCAAATATATTTTTTTCATGATTTTTGGTGATGACATGTTTTGAGATATTCAAAGTCGAAAGTCACGGTCACGTGACAAAATTATATTTTTATCCAAAGGTAGGCTTGTTATATATCACAGGAAAGCTTGTTCAATTCCCTGTACAATAAGCTTTATTTGAGCTTCCTAGGCGAAATAGGGGCGGAGTTACAACAGATTTAGTATAGCTAAGCGGGCTCAAAAAGGGCCATTTATGCTAACTTTGACCTTGAATAATTTAACAATTACAAGATGCACGAAACTAAAAGTTTTCATAGTTACTAAGTTCCATTCATAGTTTCAACTCCCCAAATTTCATGAAAATCGGAGATGGTCAGGTTGAAAATTGCACATATCTGTGTTGATTTGGCATGGAATGACTCGTATGCCTTCCTCTGACAGATATGCAGAATTGACACTGACGCTGCATGCTTAGAACAAGATTATTAAGGAGTTTCTGTGGCAAAGCTTTCCACTCTTCGTGAGGGGCTTTTTGGAGCTACGGCAACATTGCTGGTGGAGGTCTTCTCTCTGCAATACACCTGCCTAAAGCATTACACACGTCTTATATTGAGTTAAGGTCTGGGGAGTATGCAGACCACTCCATTCTATGGATATCCTGTTCCTCAAGAACGTCGGCCACAGCCGTTGCATAATGGGAACGATAGTCATCCTTAAGATGAAATCCGGACCCACAGCTCCGAACAATAGGCGAACATGAAGGAGGATGGCAGCATTCCAATACCCTTCACCTGTCATCGACCCTCGTTTCAGTAGCTGCAACTCACTACGTCCATTGACCATTATGCCAGCTCAGACCATGATTCCCCCGACACAAATTTTGTACTAGTTTGTACCGAGTCCCGGGTTCATCCCAGATGTACTGACGTCCAGAATCAGACGTTAGACTGAACTGGCTTTCATCTATGAATAGAACTCTACCCCATTCTTCAGCCGTCCACGCGCAGTGCTCTCGACACCATCGCAAACGAACCTGTTTGTGGGCCAGTTTCAAAGGTACACATTTAACAGGTTTCCATGCATACAGCCCTACCTCATTCAACCGTCTTGCTACAGATTGACGCGATGCACGTGTCCCTGTACTGGCGAACAGGTTATTAGACAACTCACCAGCTTGACTTCGACGATTAGATTTTCCACATAACGGTCTTCAGCTGCGGTCTTCCTTGGACGACCTCCCCCAGTACGTCTAGAGGCATTCCAGTTGTCGGGGACCTTGTCCACAATCGTGACACAATGCTGTGATCAATTCTTAATTTTTTAGCGACACTGGCCACATTTCGCCCTTCTTTCAATTTTCCGACAATTGGACCACGATCAAAGTTATTTAGATGGTCTTTGAGCCATATGCACGATAAGAGAGTCCACAAGAACTCACTAAACCAACGAAACCACTGCTTGTTCTCTCACACTACGACTCATCAAGTTGCACTCGTCGATGTTACTGACCAACTGACATGTAGGATAGGTTCTTCATGAACAGGGTAAGTTGATAAGCGCTTACACCATCCAATGGATCACGAATTTATATGATGTACAGTCTTCGTGGCATGTACTGTACATTCAAAGTCACTTCCGTGATTAAGTTTTGGGCACCATGTATATGTCAATTATTAAATAATCATTTTATATTATAAAATATACAATATATTAGGCGCATCCAGAAAGTAAGTTTCCCACTCCCCCACAGGTGGCAGGCCATGCATATTGAAACAGGTTTTGCGCATGCGTGAGAGGCACATGCCATGTCTAGTGAATGTCCTAGAAGACGCCTCCCGAAAGTTCTCAGTAGCGTCGCGGCAGCGATGAAACATGGCGAGTAGTGTAATATACGGTATTATTGGCGCAAAATTTTTCTTGTATTAAAATTAGGCTAAGATGCCTATAAAAGTTTATTATTCAAGTGTCCCCCTCTATCAAATTTAAGATTTTTGTACAATACTACTGGGATGAAGAGGGAAGAGGTATTTTTGATTGAATAGAAATATTTAAAACTAAGGCAAAATGTCTATAAAATCTTATTGCTACTGTGTATAACCTACGATTTTTGAGCTTCTGAGAAAGGATGACCTTTTTTTTAGATTAATTTGGATACAGCTGTATCTGTCAGATCGTTTTTCATAAGATTGTTAAAAATATGATTCTCTCGACACTATTTTAGCTTTACTTAAAACTAATCCAATAAGCTCATAAGAGTTTTTTGATTACACTGTAGTATACTGTAATATAATCTTAAATACTTGTTTAAAATATTTTTGTACTATTATGTTAATATGTTGACTTGTAATATTCTGAATTAGGACCAGGCTCAACTTGTTTATCTAATACTAAACACAATATAATATGCAAAAGTCTTCTAGAATTGCTCTGTGACTCTTTCATTTCTTACATCATAAACATATGATTTTTCACCTATAAGAATAACACTGCATATGGTGTCATCAGGGAGTGTCTCATGGAATTCACAGATAATTTTAATGTTTGTCCTGTCATTAACCACAACTTCTTTTCTTTTTGAGGTGTTGATGACAAACATGGGTCTCTGTGCTTTGAATTCATCTGGTGAGTAATACATGTCAGTATTCCCAATTGTAACCCTTTTGAATGCTGTAAATGCCTCATATAACTTAAGAAAATCATCCTTGGACATGTTTAAATTATAACTTTCTCTAGGAAACACCTCATTTCTGCCATTTTTAAGATATATGTTCTTGATGTTGCAGTTATCAAACTTACTTGAATTTTTTTCTTGATTATTGTGTCTTCCAGTCTGAAACAATACTACTACAAAATCTGGCATGTCATATTGTATACTGGAGAATGAGTTTGTAGCATCAAATTCATAATAGCTACCAGTGGCAGGTTTCTGTACACATTGATATGTATAAAATTGTAAAGGTACCTGTGGATTTTTTAGGATATCTGCTTTGTATTTAAGAGCATAACTAGCTTCATATTCAACTACTGGAATTCTTAGCTCCATAGTCTGAATAAGGCATTTGCCTTCATCAGGTAGGGTATTAGGCAGAGCTGCCCCAGTAGAATTTAATGAACTGTACCTCATCAAAGCATTATTATCATTGGCAGATCTTCTAAATGTAATTCTTAAACCACCCTTCCACATAATATCTTTGTAATCTGAGAAGAATCCAGGCAACAGGCGCATAGGAAACAATACTGTGTGGCTCTTGGATAATATTTTATCACCAGCCTCAAATCCACCTATTTTGTAGTATGAGGCCTCGGTTTTAGATAATTTTAGTGTGGCCAAAGCTGTAGAGGTAATACCAGGGTAGTCTACTCTGTTTATAACAACACCATGTTTTCTGATCTCAATTTCAGAGAACAGATGTGGCACAAAATTGTCTACCAATCTTATATTTGAGTTAGCCGGATAATCTGTACCATCAAGCTTTACAACATCAAATTTGATGTATAGATCTGCTCTGTGAGGGTGTATAAATCCATCTCCTACATCAAGGTCAACCTCAATCTCTGTGTTGGCTTGATTTAAATTTGCAAAGGTCCTCCGGTTTGGGGGGAATGATTGTAGCTCATAACTCTCAATATTTTCCATTTTATTTTATTTATTTATTTTTTGTATGTATTTTTATTTAAATATTAATGTCTATGATAGCAGTTGTTGTGGCTCCAGCAAAATCAACTAATTCTTCTTTTTCATTAGTGACCATCAACTCAATGTAGTCGATTCTATTATGGCACACAGGAAAATATAATGTTGGTGATGGAGTATAGATGATCGGTTCCATAAATTCAGAGTTAGGTTTAAATGTTGCAATAATGCCAGTTTGTTTGTGAGTGCCTATGCCATTTGATTTGGTGATCATACCCTCGGCCACATTACAGTGAATATTTAGAGTTTCTATAGATAGGAATTTAGGTATATTAATAGCAGTGTGTTTAATGGCTGGTTCAAGTTTTGTGTTGTTTTCGAATCCTAATAGCTCTCCTATAGTACCAGATCCACTGTCTCTGTAGCAGACACAATTTCTACTCTGTGAGTAACAGAATTTTGAGTTAACAATATACCTCTAGGTAACTGAGCATTTAAAGTAGACAAATTATACTGGCCTGGAGTAATGACAATTTTTTGGTTACCAACTGCAATTGTGTTGTTGTGGTGTGTAATATTAGGTATCAAGTACATGCCATAAAATGCTCTGAGAGCTATTGTTTTGGGATATACTATATCATCATGTAGTTTGAGCTTCAATATTGAATTTTGGCTGGTAAGATGGAATACTCCCATG
This sequence comes from Lepisma saccharinum, assembly GCF_977018435.1. Taxonomy (NCBI): domain Eukaryota; kingdom Metazoa; phylum Arthropoda; class Insecta; order Zygentoma; family Lepismatidae; genus Lepisma; species Lepisma saccharinum. The sequence continues at coordinate 14,856,548 of NC_139257.1, forward strand.
ATGTTTCAGATACCACAAGGCTTTTTGAAAATTTTCAATTGATGGTTTATTAATTTGAGACAGATATCTAAGAATAGATAAACATAGATGTCCACAATTAATATCTTTGAAATTTTGAATACGGGTATTATTATAATAAAGATTAGTTGATTTTAGATATTTTACTAAATTCTCAGGTGGAACACCTCCAAATGAATCAAACACAAATGCCTCATTGTTTAAATATTTAAGATAACAGATCCAGTGAGTTCCCTGATTTTTGTACTTATCCAAATTAACTATGCCACACTCTTTTTTGAGTGGTTGTTCTGGTAAAGAATCAGACATGTATACTCCTCTAAAATGTTTGATGCCCAGTCGTTTTATTAAAGCTTCAATATCTTGGTTGGTAAGCGGCTCTTGTTTTTTTTTTAACTTATTCATAACTTTCTTAACACCTTTGCCTTGTTTTTCCATAGCCAAATTATGGCGCTTTTGTTCATCTAATTCTGCCTTATTTTTGTTGGCATCTATTACTGTTTTTGCTATGGCAGCCGATCCCCCAGCCAAGCTCCCCACGGCCCCCAATGCTGCTAAAATAGCTGGGATACTAAATATGAATCCACCTATATGTGATTTTTTTCTAGATTGCTGTAATTTTTTTAATTGTGGGGTACTAAGTAATAATTTCATACCATGGCCCTTAGCAAGACAAGAACTTTTTTCTTGCTCTGTTTTTTGGTTAGAAGACTATCAATAGTTTTAAGAGATTTAAGACCTGCATAAGGTATCTGATACATAACACCTTTGGCCTTCATTTTTTTGGTTTATTATATACATATTCTGGGATTAACTAGTTCAATTAAATTGTAACTAATTTACTTAATATATTACAACCCCCACCCCAGTTTTTTTTTAGTGTTCATAGCTATGGTGGTCCCCAACGCTGCTATTCTCTCACCCAAAAAAGCATCTTTGCTTACAAATCTACCAAATGCAGCCTCTTCTAATTTTTTGTCTGCCACATGTCGCTTGTCAAGGTCGGTATGTGTGTTATATGCTATGTCATGGTCTCTACAAGCAGCATCTAGGGGATTAACACCAGGGGTGTCCTCTGTTTAGTCGATGGTCTAGTTTGGTACCGGGACCACAATACTGATAGCCTGGTATGTGTAGCTCAAATGGCAACTTGTTTATGATGTCATTAACTAGCCCCCGACCCTCAGAGATATTCCAAAATTTAGGTGGTAGAGTATTAATAATTTTTATAAGATATCCAATGCCCTTAGTGTCATTCACTATAAAATTAGACAATTTGGTGCTTATCATGTCCATAATTCCAACCTTTTCATTGTAAAAATTGTGGTTACCGGCATTTTCTTCCCCAGCTATCACCAGCAATCTATCTACAAGTTTCCTGACATCGTCAATCCAGACAAATTCTTTAGGCAGTGTGTTGTACTGTTTGATCCCACTACCTGTCTTGATCTGTGACCATATGGGCTTGATTAAGTTGTTGTATTTTGCTCCACTGCTAGACTTGACTCTTTTTTGTGTGGGATCATTGTTCTGGTATAGAGCATCTGATTTTATTAATATTTCTTTGTAGTGCTCATAGTCTTGATCTGTATAGTTGCCAGGTCTCTTACGAGTCATCAGTTCCCATAATCCAGGTGTTCCAGGATACTTGACAAAACCACCTCTTTCTCCAAGATGAGATTCTGAATATACTATCAAATCATCTCCCATAAATGTTACTCTAAAATTGCCAATTCTATGTATGATGCTACCATCACGCTCTGTGTCAGCATATAAACCAAAAACCTCATCTTTGTTGTCTTTAGGTGTGCTTAAATATTTCAGGGCAAGAAGACCCAATTCAATAGGATCCTGAGTAGCTTCAATTCTTCGAGGAGCAACAGGACTAGGAGTATGAATACTAGAAAGTGGGGTGATTGGATAATCTAATATGTTCCTAGCAGCTACAGGTACAAGCTCTGTGATTAAATTTTGATTCTGCTCTGTAACAGTTTTGATATTTTTACCTAGTTCACTAATAGCATCAATAATCGGTTGTTCTGTGCGTTTGTGTTGTTCATAGATACCACGGTTCTCTACTTTCCATCCCTTAAATCTTTTTACAAGATAGTCTCTTAATTTAAGATCATCAATAATTGGTCTTTTCATGGTTATTTATATATGTTTCAATATCTAGAAAATCGTTAATTTTATTTCTATATTTACCACTATTAGGTTTTCTTGTCATATCAATTGTGACAAACCCATAACTATCCTGGTTCCAGCACCTACTGCAAAACTTAGAAAAAATATTGTAGCTTAAGTCACCACCTACATATTCATCATGTATGTGTTTGAGGTTGGTATGGTCTTGATGAAACACACATATAAAATTGCTGTTGTCTCTTATCAACTGTTTTGGTATTTTAGAAAAAGTTTGTGCCAGGTAGAAGCAATCTATATTTTTGTGTCGGCCCTGTGTAAAAAAATTTCTAACCTTGTTTTGGTTTTCTAATATAATATCATCAAATACAACAACAGAGTTATCGAGACATTCATGAAGTGGTTTAACATCTGGTTCAAAAGTGGCTATATCCAGTCCATCATATAGATTCATCAACTGCTGATATTTTAATTGTTCTAAACTCTTAGAAAAGACATACAAGTGTCTGTTTTTCCAGTCTAACCAGTTGGGTGCCAATAAAAAATTATCAATCATTAGTGTAGTTTTACCACAGGCAGATGGCCCAACAATAAGACATCTAATATTATCAGGCAACAATTTGCCATTTCTCTTATTCTGCTGTTCAGGATCTGGTAGTCTTTTTATAACATCCCAGGTGTTCATAGTATCACTTTGTCTGCCTCGATCCAGCTGTGTTCTGGGAGACCTAGCCATTTGACTAGTATTTTGTTGCCTTTTTTGCGAATGACTTTCTCTATAAGATATGTGTCCGGCTGTTTAGTTTTGTTGAGTTCTTCTTCATAAAACCTGCCTTTGAGAATTTCTCCTCGGTGATCTTTTATTATATATGTATTACGAGCCCCAGGTTTAACTTGAACCACTGTAAATAATTCAGTACTCCAATTTCTTGTAAAACCTCTTTTAAATAAGTGCTTATATTTGCTAATTCTTACTTGATCACCAACTTTGTATTTAGCTTTTCTAGTTGTTGGTTGGTATCTAGGATAGTAAACAGTACTGATCAATTTTTGCTCATCAGATGAAGTTACCTCAGAGGGTCTCATGTTAATTGTAGTGTGAACTGAATTATTATATTTATCTAGAAGTTTTGGTAAGATAGTAAGCCATTTATAATTACCTTGAAGGGTAAATTGTTTATACATATGATTTTTTAGAGTTCTGTTGAATCTTTCTACAATAGAAGCCTTGAGATCGCTGTAACTCGAGTAATGTTTTATTGACCGGCTTTTAATAAATTGTTGGAACACCGAATTATAGAATTCTTTGCCATTATCTGTTTGTAGATAGCGTGGTGATCTTCCACTCTGATTAATAATTGTCCTAAAAGCTTCTGTAACACATTTTCCAGTCTTAGATTTGAGCGGCAATGCCCAGGCAAATTTTGAAAATGTATCTATGACAGTAAGTATATACTTATATCCTTTGTTGATCTTGTCTAAGTTTTTCAACTGTCCCGCCTTTAGGCGAGGTGCCATTTCCACCAAGTCACACTGCCATAAATCATCTATGCCTTTTGTAACTACTGGTAGTCGCTTATAGTTACGTCTAGCTGGTTTGTGTAATTCATCAACAATAATTTGTCTAGACATAGTATGTAAACAAGAATATTGCAACTATAGGGTGTTCAGCAGCCGATACTACAGCATTTTCTAAATATAATTTGTCTCCTATTTGTATTTTAAATTCCAGAGATCCATCATCTTCAGCATAAGATGTTTCTAATGTATTGGGATCTGTAAAATCTTCTAACTCTATATTGGTGACCTTTGGTTTGATGTCAGCATTTGTTATTGATAAGGTAGGGTAGTGGTGTGCTTGTGGTTGTAGCCAATATTTAATCTTGATTGGTCTAAGTGTACCTCCAACAAAAAACTGGTAATAAAATTGTGCAGGGGACAGCTTATACAGTTTCCCACCTGGTGTAAATGGTGAATTATATTCATTGTTAGGGATACTGTTTAATTCAAGAATTACTGTATGCTTAGGATTCTCAATTAGGCCAGTTATTTCTTTTTCTGCTGTAAGCAATCTACTTGTTACAGTTTCAAGGTGCTCATTGATAGTCCTAACAATCTCATCGTGACCTGGTTTTATTCTTATGTCCACAGCAAGTTTCTTGTATTGTTGGACAATCTCTTGAAGCTGGGTGGCAAAAATAGACAGAGTATTTGCTTGGTTGGATTCCATGGTCCCTAGCTGTTGCTTGATATTAGCTACAATTTGCTGTAAATTTTCAACAACTGCCAATTTTGAATTTTGAGCAGTAAGATCATGGACTTGTCTTCTGATATCCTCAAACAAAGCATACAGTTCATTAATATATTGATTGGTTGGTAGAGTGGCCACTGTCTGAGTAATCTGTTTGATCTCTGTCTGGATATTCTTGATATCTTCTGATTTCAGTATGCGATTTACTGCTCTTTTAATATTTTTAAGTTCTTGAGATGTAGGCAGATTTGCTACAGTATTCTGCAAAGATTCAAGTGCTAATTTCACACTATTTAATTCACTAGCGTCAGCCACACTACGCATAGCATCTTGGAGCAGGGTTATGTCTGCCTGAGTAGGTGTCGATTATTGTAAAATTTCAAGTTTTGTTTGGATATCATCGATCAAGTGATGAAAATGAGATAGCTCAGATTCGGTGTTGAGGTTTTCAAGTTTGGTTATTTGTTGCTGAACACTGACAAGAGTGTCTACAATACCAGGCAAGCGGGATTTTAGAGATTCTTGTACATTTGTCAGATCACTTTGCACTGCTGCTATGGTACCTTCAAGATGGGTTATGGTACTCTGAATTTTTCCAAAATCTTCATATGTCTCAAGTTGCAGTTTGATGTTAGCTACACTGCGAGTTATAGCACTCAGAGCATCAGAAGATGGTAAGTTGTTCATAAAATTTTCAAGTGTCTCAATTTTTTCTTTAACCTCGGCTATGGCATTGTTTAAGGGGTCCAGATTAGGTATTTGTAGTGATTGAATTTGTTCTTTTAGAGTGGAAATTACTAGATCAAAATCTTCTTGTGATTTTATGCTTTTGACAATTGTTTGGAGCTGTGCCTGGACACTACTAATCTGCTCTTCTAGTAGTTGTTTCAATTGTTCAGAGTTGGTATTCTGAGTTTTTAATTTGGCTTGAAGAGTTGCTACAGCTTCCTCTAAACTTTGAAAATTATCCAATGTTGCCAAATCAGTATATTTTTGAAGCAATAATTTAAGTTCTGAATCGATTTTAAGAAAAGGGTCCATGCATTGTGATTGTAAATTGGTAATTTCTAGTTGAAGACTGGCATTGAGTGTGGTTTGTAAAACTTGTAAATCACTTCTTAATTTTTTCACTCTGACGTCAAGCATCAGAATCTCATCACTGTGATCTTCATGTCTTGTATGGCCAAATATATCATTAGGCATTTTTATTTTAGTGGTTATTTATTATTGAATATCTAATTCTTAATTCTATAAAAAAGGTATAAGTTTGTCATAATATCCCGGGACCTCAATATATAAGCAGTCACCAGCAGAGACGGTATATACAATACCAGAAATCATGTTTGAGTGCTTAATTCTATAAATATTTCTCCCTACTGAAATTTTGACATCACTCTCGGGAGTTGTAATAAATTGTAATTGTCCACCTATAGGTAATTGGTAATGATTTAAATTATTGTTAAATATGTATAATGTTTTACCTGTTTTATCATCAACATCTGTAAGTATGCTATTGAGATCAATAATTAAGAAACCACTTAGTTTAGATATTATATCAGGAGAGGGTGCTGGTGTCGGCAGGTCCATAATAGCTTTTTTAAAATCCAAATAAATTCATTGGCATGTTTTATTTATTTTAAATCATGCTCTGTAATTGGGCATTGATTACCACTTATCAAGTTACAATGACCCCACGGTAGAGTATGTACACCACATGATAAAATACATCTCTTATCGTCATGTGGGTCTAGAGCTACTTTTCTTACAATATTACTAGTTAACAAGTGATCCACACTCTGAATTATATTTTCTGATGTTTTGATTAACCTCTGTGACATGAGACAATTTTTATAATCTTCAAATTCAAGCTCTTTATCTACAGTATCTCTACCAATACCCTTAGCTTTTTTGGCAACAGCACCACTACATGTTTTAAAACTATACATTTTAGCTCTTAATCCAGCAAATCCTACAATAACATCGCCAAGTGTCTCATCTTTTAACTTGCCAGGCACTTTTTTGTTGTGGGGTTGAATATTCAGATGGCCTGGCAATTCACTAGTATCAAAATATTTAAATAATTCAGGATGTGATATATCTTTATAAACATCTTCTGTTTGAATATTAAGAATAAAACTATCTGTGTCCATGTACATTAATTTTATACTATTACCATAAAAAGGTTTCAACACATCATAATATAGTTTTAACATATGTAATTTCGCCAATTCTAATATCACTGCCCCTACATAAATAGGTTTATCAAACTTAATTTTTGTTTTTTTCATGTTGAAGAGTGCAATATTCTCATCATAAATTCTTCTATAATTAAAATTCGGCTTTGCCACTAATTTTTTGCTCCGGCTGGGGTCGGTAACTAATTTAACATCACTATGCTTTCTAACATTTTCTATAGTTTTGCCATATACTGAATTAACCATTAATTTAAACAAAGTTTTATCAAATTGGCTTACTGCAGATGTTCGAAGCTCAGTATTGGTATCAATATATGATTTCAACCATCTTGAGTGCCTAAACCTCAAAACTTTGCCAACCTTAGTTACTTTAACACCGTGATGCATCAAAAATTGAAGGTTTTTGTAATATATTACATAATCCTGTTTTGATTCCAAAGTCATCATTAGCTTTTTTTGTTTAGAATTAGGTGAACACTTAAATTCAGAAATTGGGGGCAAATCAGAAAACTTATTGTGTAAATCTTCAGGAATTATCAGATCAACCTCTAAGAATAGACCATAGTGACTGTCATCAAAATCCTGAAGATCCCCAATACTAAAATTTTCAACCCACTCAAGTCCTGCATATGGCAATTTACCCATCATAGCATACCCATACAAATTATTTGCATCCATATAAAGTATATAATTTGATGGCAATTCTGGATCATAATTAGAAATATATTTATTATTAGCTCTGGCATATCTCTGAGAACATTGCACCATGCCCCCTCTTATACATTGCTCCATATACAAGTACATATCTTGATCTTGGATTAAATTTAACTCCATTTTAGTGTTTAAAAACATTGCAGACCATGGAGAAATAAATTGGATCTAGCTTATAATTTTTTATTGAAGATTTTCTAAATGCCTGAAGTATATCGGCAAAAAGAGTTACATCAAGTTTTAAATATGCCTTGTGATAATCACCAAATGTCTGGCATTTTAAATTTGTCCACATCAACTGAGCATGGTGATAATCTTCATCAGTGATTTCGGATGCCCTAAGTTTACTATAGAATGCTTGTTTTGGTGGCAAAGCACACTCATCAAATTTAGAAAAATCTGTAACATAGTCATATGGGTATACCCCTTTTCGTCTAATTAATTTCAAGTCCTGATTTGGAAACATGGCACAAGTAATTTTAAATTGATCATCAGATAATTGACTGGCCAGAGTAGCCAAGCTAGCCGACAAAATTCTGTATGAATCAAGAAATCTTAAGTGAATAGGAACACCATTAACTTTAATTATTTTGCTAATAGCTATATATTTCTCTTCATTTTCTGCTAAAATATTTAAATTCTGCTTGTCAAACCCCTCGTACCTGATCAGATGATGAAAATCATAATTAGATGCACCATGGCAAAATATCGGGACAAATTTTGGTCTCTGGATCTTAATATTACAGTTATTACACAGAGCCATTAAAAATTTACCACTTGTATGGGAATGGTGTTTCACCTTGATATTTGTATCTGAAAATTCACAATCACATACCAGACATTTTTTTTGCATTTTTAAAATTTTCAATTTGTTCTGTTAAACGCATCATAGGTTTTGATTTTAATAAGATATTAGATGCTATGTTATGGCACTCATTTTCAATTCTATGTGCAAATTCTTTGATAGCATTTGGTCCCATGTATAATTGTGGTTCACTAGCAACACCATCCCGTATAATTATATAACAAAAACTAGAAGGTTCATGTAACTGGTATGATGTACTTGAAGATTCCTCAGGATCTGGGTTGCAGAATGCAAGGGGTTTGAGGTTTGATTCAAAATCACAAACTATATATGCTTGGTGTTCTAACATAGCTTCAATTTTTTTTTGAATTTGGCATTTTCAGTTGGCATAGGCATTACCATATGAACAGGTTTATGATTACCACAATATTTTAAATGTTCAACTAACTTGTTTTTAGCAATTTCTGCATTCTCTTTACGAACACCATTTATTATTTTTTGACCATCAAATACAGTTAAACATCTTCGGCACAACTTGAATATTGTATTAGATTTATTTATTTGTTTTCTTACTAAAGCTTCAAGATTGCGTATTAAAGTATAATGGTATGTGCCATCTCCTTCAATTAAAAGCAAATCAATTGGAACAGCAAAATCATCATCAACTGTACTAATTCTGAGAGGTTTTATTAAGCAATTCCCAGCAACAGTAGAACAAATAAATATATTAATAGATAATGATTTACCATTGATATCTCTGGCCTTTTTTTCAAATTTATCAATATTTTGAACATACATTGGATATTCTAAGCCCTCCATTGCGTCATCAAAATCGTGTTCATATTTTTTTATAATAAGTTATTCTTTGTGGATCCCTTGAAACTGGATACAAAGCAGCTAAAATACACCACAAAAAGCATTTGTCATCATTATTTTCTATGTTAATCACGGCTCTTTTGTTTTTAATATTAACAGGTAATAGCACATATGTCGAACCTTGTAGTGGGTTAAATTTAGAAATATTAATATATAACTTGTGTGGACTTCCACATAAACTCCATCCGGATTCTTTTGCAGCAAATTCAGAATGTTTAATAATCAATTGCTCTATCAAACTACTTATTATTTTGTTTAAATTTCTATTTGAATAAACAGCTACAGTTTCTGTTATGTGGGGGTGTGTAAATTTTGATCCATTCGGTTTCTTATATTGTGTAAATAATTTGAAAGATAATTTATAAGAGCTATTTTGTTTATTTAGAATATCTTGCACATCAGAATTTATATTGTTCAAAAAATTCTTAATATCACATTTTGGGTCTGATATAAAACGGTAATCACTTAGTTGACCATTAAAACTGCTACGAATAGGTGCATAGCGTGGCTTCTTTGCTGATCTAGTATTATTAGATGTTTTAAGTTTCCTTTTTAGAACAGATGAAGATGTAGATGGTTGTATATAATAAGTATTTTTATGTTTATTACAATTTCTTTGGTGCCTAGCCCAATTAGAGCTAGATATATTGTTATTGCATTGATTACAATATTTTTGATTTGGCATTTTTATTATTAATTTATTATATAAGATTTTTTGGGGTTTAAATTAAAACTCTATATTTAATATAAAATTTCAATTAGGTTTAGCAATATGTTTTGTATACTTAGTGTATATATTTAGTGTGTATGTATTTTTTTATCCTAGGTTTATTATATACAATTTCTTGGGGTTCAAATCAAAATTTTATACTTAATAAATGACTGGTTGTAATGCCAATGGCTTACGTGCACAAAAGTAGAATAAGTATTGAACGACAGTAACACTGGCATGCAGATTCACTAACCTTCCTCGATTGCGTGTTAGTACAGGCACGTCGGTGGCAGTGACCCAATAGCGTGTGTTATGTTTCGATCTTGTATATTGCTGTATCTATCTATCAAACGCGAAACCAAGCAGCGAGACTCAACAAATTAAGAATAGCCACGCGAAGCCATGCAGCGAGACTCACCCATGCGAAGCCAAGCAGCGAGACTCATTGAGAATAGCCACGCGAAGCCAAGCAGAGCTATTCTAGAAGAGTTTTGCATATTACATTGTCTTAGTATTAGATAAGCAAGTTGAGCCTAGTCCTAATTCAGAATATTACAAGTCAACATATTAACATATTAGTACAAAGATATTTTAAACAAGTATTTAAGATTATATTACAGTATACTACAGTGTAATCAAAAAACTCTTATGAGCTTATTGGATTAGTTTTAAGTAAAGCTAAAATAGTGTCGAGAGAATCATATTTTTAACAATCTTATGAAAAACGATCTGACAGATACAGCTGTATCCAAATTAATCTAAAAAAAAGGTCATCCTTTCTCAGAAGCTCAAAAATCGTAGGTTATACACAGTAGCAATAAGATTTTATAGACATTTTGCCTTAGTTTTAAATATTTCTATTAAATCAAAAATACCTCTTCCCTCTTCAACCCAGTAATATTGTACAAAAATCTTAAATTTGATGGAGGGGGACACTTGAATAATAAACTTTTATAGGCATCTTAGCCTAATTTTAATACAAGAAAAATTTTGCGCCAATAATACCGTATATTACACTACTATGGCGGCTCTTATTCCATCTCCTGCCGCGTGGAAGGTTCTTTCGGTGATCAAGTTCTAGAACGCACAAAACATACAGCCGATCGAAATTCATCTTCAGCTGTGCCACGTGTATGGGCCAGACGTCATGAGCAAGCAGATGGTGCGTTGTTGGTGCAGGACATTTACTGAAGGCCGGCAAAATGTGTATGCATGACGACGAGCGCAGTGGGCGGCCATCGGCCGTTATGGACGAGCTTGTGGAGCAGGTGCAGCAGCGCATATTGGAGGATCGTCGCGTCATGACCACGGAACTCAGCAGCCATTTGCCGCAGATTTCTCGGTCGTTGTTGCACGACATTGTTACCAAACGCCTCTTGTTCCGGAAATTGTGTGCCCGATGGGTGCCGAAACAACTGACGCCCGAACACAAAGGAAAACGCATGGACACGGCACTGACATTTCTGCAGCGTTACCATGATGATGACGATTTTCTCTACCGGATCATCACAGGCGATGAAACGTGGGTTGCATACAGCACTCCAGAAAGCAAGCAGCAGTCCATCCATTGGCGTCACTGTGGATCTCCATGCAGGACGAAGTTCAAACAGACTGTGTCAGCGCGAAAAGTGATGTATTGCGACGAGCCATTCAGAATAAACGACGCGGTAAGCTCAGTGCCGGGGTGATCTTGCTGCACGAAAATGCGAAGTCGCATATGTTTAGGCGCACTGCAGCCCTTCTGGACAGGTTCGGTTGGGAGGTGTTCGATCACCCATCGTACAGCACGGATCTCGCTCCCAGAGATTACCACCTGTTCTTGCACCTGGAAAAGTTCCTGTCCGGTCAACATTTTGACAGCAACGAAGAGGTTCAGACGGCTGTCACCCAGTTTTTCGGCGCCCAGGCGGCGGACTTCTTCAACGCAGGTATACAGAAGTTGGTCCCACGCTATGACAAGTGCCTGAATTCCGACGGGAATTATGCTGACAAGTAACTGGAAAAGTGCTGCATCTGTGGCAATAAATCATTGAATGAAATAATGTTTTCTTTTTGTGCACGACCCCAGGGAAACTTACTTACTGGATGCGCCTAATATTATATCATTTGTCCTTAATTTAAAATTCGATTGCAAATTGAAGATTTTAATATATTACTAGTACTAATGCTAATGAACAATGATTTAGGAGCCTCCCTGATGGTGCAGTGGTAGCGTCGTCGCCTTGTAATCAAGGACTTCCGGATTCGATACCCGGTGGAGGCACATAATGGTTCGGATCCCACTTTAAACTGTAGGTCCATTCCCGATTAGCCTTACTGCGCATAAAGTGGACTTAAAACACCAACTCAATTATAGTCAATTATGAACAATGATTTGCATGACTAACGAGGGAGGGGAAAGAATTATGACATTAAGAAAATAATAGTTTCCTATATAAAATTCACATGACTAAATTCTATTACGTGTTTCATTTATATATTTATATACTTTGCGGTAGCTGACGAGATGTGTTGAGAAATGGAGACTAAGTCGGACAAATTACTGTGTCCTTAGAGATAAGAAAGGCTCTTTGTTGTCCGTTCTTTGCGTATGTTTTCGATATTATTCCAGTAAAGTATATTCAACTCCAAAACTAATTGTTTATGTTTGATTAGAACAAAAGCTCTCTCCCACCCGGAAAAGTTTGGTGGGGGGAACTTTCAGGACAAGAGCGTTGGTGGGGGAAATCCCCCCTGTCCCCCCGGTGATTTAGCATCCTGGCGTGACATTCAGACAAATTTACATTCATTTTATAGTTATTTTCTCAGCACCTTCAAATATGTAACTCTATCAATTCATGTAATTTCATTTTCCTTCATGAAAGTTATTTAATTTCAGAATATTTCTCCTCCATCTCAAATTTCAGCTACAGAAAGTATATATATATATAATTATTTTTTTTTTACTTGTGATGGGAGTGACACTTCTGAGACGACTTTATGATTTTCTTCAGTCTTTCAGAAAAGTCTGTGAAATATATGAGTTTACTGAAACAATTTCAGTTTATTTTTACAAAGCAAACTTTACTCGACATTTAGTTGATTTTAGTCTCTAAAAATATTAGAACATACTTTCTTTACAAACATTTTTTGCCTGTGAAGAGTGTGACATCATGCGCATGTAGGATTATGGAACAATGTAAAGGCTATGAAAATAGATTCTTAATCCAACGGAGGTTGTCATTCAGAAAGCTGCGTACAGATTGATGCCAGTGTGGGGGCGCTCCATCTTGTTGTAGAATGTAGTCACCTCTCTCCGCAGCAAGTTGAGGAATTAATCAGTCACGTAGAATGTTAAGTAGCTTTCACCTGTGATTGTTGGCCCCTCAAAGACGAACGGACAGTACACTCGACGCTCTGACACTGCACAAAAAACATTCACCTTGGGTGAGTCACGTTCCACATCAAGAGTGGCATGCGGATGCTCGCTTCCCCAGATCATAACATTATGCCTGTTCACTTTTCCACTCAAGTGGAAGGTAGCCTCATTACTAAAAATGATCTTTGTCAGAAAGGTTTCATCGTCCTCCATTAAAGTGTGGATAGTCTCGCAAAACTCACGTCACTTTACCTTGTCTTGTGGATATAACTTTTGAACCAATTGCAGCCGGTACGGGTGAAAACACAAACGCTTCCGTAAAATCTTGCTTACGGTAGTTTGTGGCACCTGCAACTGCCTGCTGGCTTGACGTGTTGATTTTCTGGGACTGCGTACAAAGGCTTCTCGCACACGCTCCACAATTTCCTCAGAGATGGACGGTTGGCCAGAATGTTATTTTCTTTGATCACAAATGCATCCTCTCTCAACAAATGTTTTATGCCACTGCAGAATGGATTTGTGTGTAGGTGGATCAACATTAAACTTCCGTTTAAATGCACGCTGCACTCTCACAACACTGCTTGTTTTGGCAAATTCTAACACGCACCAGCTTCTTTGCTGCGGAGTGAACGCCATTTTCGATGTTACTGCCCTCTAGCTACCGATTCACATCTAGCGATTCTGAAAAGAAAGATATTAAAATATTTTGAGTTAACTGAGCTTTGGATATCAATTTTATCAAAATATTCAAGTAATTATTAATTTTATGACATTTTGGAACCAGGGAGTGTTTTTGTGCTCACGCTGTATTTTGTAAACAAAGACATTGAGCTCATACATATCATAGTATTCAGAAATATGACATTATTACTGTCCTGAAGTGTGAGCCCTGTGAACAACGTTGTTTTGGAGCAATTCCGGATGTGACTCACACGGCGGTAAAAGCTTCACCTACCACCACAAAACTTGAAAAATGTGTATTTTTACAACTTTTTTATCCATCATATTATTTGGGGAGAAATGTAGATTGCAACCTTTCATCTCAAGTCTTTTATTCCAGTGAAAACATTTTTATTATTACTGTTATTAATTTTTTAAAAGAGTTCCGGGTGTGACCTATGTGAATACCTCATTAATTAACTCCATTTAATACCATATTACTCACCGAATACTTTAACTAAACAATATCAAAAGGGGAAAAGAACCTCTTCAACTCATAAATTTTAATAATAACCGAATTTGTTTGTGAAAATTACAAATTTATTGAGCATTGCTTATACACTCAATTCTTAATGTAAAAAGACAAGCTTTATCACATTTTCCAGTTCTCTTTGTTAATTTGTATTATTAAAGCAATTCAAGGACATGTAAATATCAAATTAGTAACTATTTAGTGTCCCGCACTAAGCTAAAGTTAAAGTTTAAGTTTATTGCTGTTTAAATAGCATTTGGACTAATTTTACTTTTTGAATGGTAGGATCACATTGTCAAGGATTGGCCCGTAAATAGTGTAAATATCAATATGCAGTAGCTAGATTGTGAAACATCTATGATGTTATTATATCTTTGAATATAGATGTTCAATTGTTTTGTTGATTATGGATTGTCAAGCATGGAGTTAGCCATGTTGTATGTATATTCTAAGTTATGGATTAAATGATTATTTTGTATAAAATCGAACCCACATGATTTATTATATCATATTACCGTGGTTGGTAATACAACACAATATAGATTAAGTTAAATACCATGCTCATATATACATGGATATAACTATAAAATAAATATATTTGCACAGGTACTGAAGTGCTCATATAAAATATGTATAAACTATACATTAATCCACAACCAATACAGAGACTACAGAATACATACGTAAATAAGATTTGTCCAGAATAAATATAACCATAATGGGAAAGAGATAATTTCAAAGAAATAAATTCGTACACATATTAATGGACACATATCCATACATATATCTACATTATACATATACACACAATATATTAACCAATTCTGAAAGTGTTTCTTTTATAACATTTATGCATGAAAATATTAAAATTAAAATCAATAATGGTGCCTCGAAAAATTAGTTTTAGAAGCCATGGTACAGATAGTTAGGCAATATTCAAGCATAGGGGAGATAAAAGATTTTAATCGTGTGCTAATGAATGATTGGTTTTGACTTTCAGTGAACTTGTAATGAAGACAAGTAAGACCAGGGCTTGTTTTCTAATAGCTGATACTCGATGATAACACCAACAGTTTTAGGAAAGGAACATTTCTCAGGAATCAATTTCAAGTTCCATTGACGTCACCAGAGAAGAGCATTTTCTAGGTATCATATTCTGATAAAATTTATTTGAATTCATCCATGTAAACGTAAAAAAGGAACAACAATTGGTCCAGGAAGTTTTCATCGGGCACTACAGACGAAACACGTAGAAAGAAAGAGGATAACACGCTGCTCCCGTGCAGATAATCTTCTAAGAAAGATACATATTCGCCAGGGATGTTAATTCTGGGTTGTAATTAATGAAGAAAAGAATCATGGTTCATTTTATCGAAGGCTTTGGAAATGTCCAAATACAGGGTGTTTAAAAATTATCTGAACGATAAAAACACGTTCCATGAGCAATACAACACAAAACAATCACCGATCGAATTTCCCTTGAAATACATTCGAACACATTCTTAAGTTGTTTTTGGAACGGTCCCAGTACTTCTAAATTCTGCCGCCAGATAGCAGGCTGATCAGTTGTAAAATGACTACCAGGGGTGAGGAGAAAGCATTTTGCGAGAGTAGGTCAGTCGTGAGCGTCCAACGTCAGTTTCGTACATGATTTCACAAAGATCCACCAACAAAGAACTATATTAAATCCACCGCATTAGCGCCGCGCTGCAAATTATTGATGAGATGCTTCTGAAACATGGTGAAACGTGTCTGGATGGAGCTAGATTACCATATGGACGTGTGCAGAGTAACGAAGGGTGCTCGCATTGAGTATTTGTGAGTTAACTTTGCGATAACCATTGGCACTTAAACTTGGACAGTTATATATTACATGTGTGTGAATTTGAATCTTATTTTGACAATTTATGAGTTGAAATCGTTCACATTATTTTGAAACACCGCGTATATAAAGTCAAGCTGGGCGTTCCACGTAATAGATAGATACAACTCTATCTTATCAGACAACCTTTTGCAATAGGTTACGATCCTAGTCAGTGTTTTGGCTGACGATATCTTTATTTACACGCCAAAGAAACGCATGTTTACATATAACAGTGATGCTACATTGTTGCTATCGAAGAATGTGCATAGTTTGTGGCCGAGCTCATTGAGCAGTCGACTCACACTGTCTCCAACAAAGGTTCTACGTTAGAGTCCTGGCCTAAACATGTCTGTCCCTTTCTTTGATTGATTAATTTGCAATATTATATTTCGCTTTTGTTCCACTTTTGACTAATTTGCGAGTGATTGGGATGAGTGCTGATATGATGAAATTGATGAATACACTCTCACAAACATCGATGCCCAGGCCGGGTTCCGAACCCGGGACCCCTGGCGTCGTAGCGCGATGTGCTAACCACTCCGCCACGGGAGCCGGCTTCTGTTCCTTTGTCATTGCCCCTCCATCACTATCATGATTACCTTTATTTCCTATCATCATGATTATCAAAAAGGCTCATGCACACTCACACACACACACACATACGCAACACAGGAGCCGAGAACGAGTCTTGTCTCGTCTCGTAACAATGACTGAACCGATAGTAGGGTGGAATTAGGATATGACTTGGAAGTAATTACTAAAGAAATGATCTTTATTTTTATTTTTTATTTTTTTTTAATTGAAACACAACAGGGGCATGTCCAATTACAGTGTTCAATATGGGATGACACCATTACATAAACAAGAACATAACTAAGAAAATTAACAAGAAAATTAAAAGAAATATGAATGACGCAATATACATTTTACTTTTAAGAACAATTGTGAGAAATTAACTATTAGATTATAGAAGCAAAGGGAACACAGAGACAAAACAATAAAAAATGACGCTAAACTGTTGGATATAACCTTACAAGCTGAATGAAAACCAAAACAAAACAAACAGAAATTCAGCGAATAGATCTAATGTTACAAATACATTTAAATGGGTCTACGCTTGGATTATTCTTAGAAACTGAATTAAATAACTTGCACATTCTCCTCATGGGTTCAGCTTCGGTCATTTTGGTTCTTCCAAGGGGGATTTGAAAGAGATCAGTTCTGGGCCTTAACATACAGTTTGGCACATAAAAATTTAAATTCGACAACAGATTAAAAGAATCAATTTTACCATTGATAAGCTTGGAGAGATAAGTTATTTGACTTGTTTGTCTCCTTTCGTCGAGTGACGGAATATTAAAGATTTCGCGTAATATGTTGCTAGGAGTGAGTTTTGGATATGTACCATCAAGTTTAAATAGTAGATATCTGAGAAATTTATTTTGAAGCTTTTCTAATTTTTCGATATCTTTCTTGAGTTGCGGGTTCCAAACAAGAGAAGCATATTCGAGTTTAGATCTGACGAGCGTATAATACAGCAAGAGAAATGTTTCCTTTTTTCTAAATTGATTACCCATTCTCATTACAAATCCCAAATTTCTGTGAGCTTCGCTCAAAATGCGGGCAATATGTGATTGGAATGTTAACTTTTGGTCAAAAGTAACCCCTAGGTCGGTAACGATATTCTCACTTTGTACTAACACATTAGAAATAGTGTATGAATGTTGAATAGGGTGTCTGTTGTGGGTGAATGATACAAGTTTACATTTCTTTAGGTTTAGGCTGACTTTATTAATTTCACACCACTGAAGCAAGTTACTCAGCTCTTCATGTAATATTGTACAGTCATCAGCCCTTTCGATATTTTTATATATTTTAACATCGTCAACAAAGATTAATGTCTCAGACTTTGTGAGTAGTTCTGGCAAATCGTTTATAAAATCGTGTTGTTCATTTACTTCAGGGCAACTTATAGCTAGAATGCTAAAATCGTACGCCACGGGTAAATCTTGATATCTAAGGAACAATAATAGAGACTAAACCTGAGAGAGTAAAGTAACAAAATTGTTATGATTTTGCAAATGCAACCGTTATTTATCAAAATAGTCCTGGATCACATTTTTAAGCTCCAAGTTAGATTCTTCTCCCCAAAGTTAGGTCTCAAGTGTGATATAAAAGATAAGAAGGCAATAAAATACGAGTATTACCTAGAGACAGTATCCGTGCTTCTCAGAAATCTAAAATAATTGGTTAAACATTGTCATCTCCTCCCAACATGGACGATAAGGTTTGAAAAAGAAGAAAAATTTGAGGACATTAAAAACAACGCATTCCATAAGAATGTGCCGAACATTTAAAATATCATTAAATACACTGAGGAGTGGAGGGTCCAACTTTTGGAGATGAGGACCAAGGGTGAGACGCCCATGTCCAATGAGAAGCCAGCTTAGTATTGTCCCTTCTCTGCGGGAGGGACGGTGTGAGAACGTCATGCACTAATGATGGGATCGACAGTGTGGAGCTTGTTCCCTGTTACCCCATCCTGCCAAATGGGCCTCCCCGATGGCGCAGTGGTAGCGTCGTCGCCTTGTAATCAAGGGGTCTCAGTTTCGATTTTCGATGGAGGCACATGGTAGGTCGGATCTCACTTTAAACTGTAGGACCAGTCCCGATTAGCCTTACTGTACATAAAGTGGACTTAAAGCACCAACTCAATCAATCAACACTTCCTGCCAAATCTCAAGGAGGAAATAAAAGAACACATTCTGGCCTATGTAAGGTCTATATAAGGTGGAAAGCACTTCGAAAGACTTTGGCAGCAGCTACAGCTGCTTATTTGCCTTTAATGCCCAACCACACGTACAGAGAACGACGCTCACCATCGAAAAATTCACTGACCTATAGGTTCCAGAAGCGAGTGGTTCCAGACTCTGGAGCACACTGAAGGAATCAGAATAAATAAAACTTGACCAAAGTACAGCACCGTAAGTATTGCATAAAGATCTGACGTGTAGATGGAACAAGGAGAAAGTAAAGCTGTAACTGTGTAAGTTTACAACAAGGCAGAACCCATTGATTCAACCCATATGGACCCATCCATATATATACAGGGTGTCGCAAAACTCTTTCAACAACGCTTAGGTGCTGGTAGATATCATAAAAACAAGTAACTTTTCCCTATAAAGTTTACCTCGAAAGCGCTTAGTTTCTGCGCTATAAGCGCTTAAAACCTATCCTGTACGTATGTAACCCAACACAGCAAACGCTTGCTCTGACATAACTACCAGGGGCGCGTGGCAGGGTTGCCACTAGCGTTCTTCGTTAAGAGGGACGACTTCAAAACAACAACTTGGGAGTAATGCCTGAGCAAAATCCAAAACATTAATGATACTTACAATGTTGTAAGAAGCAGTGACAGCATTTATAAACTGACCAAGACAAATAATGGGCAGACTGAAATTCAAGATTACTCATTCCAAAATATCTCCATAATTGATTGATTGATTGATTTGGTTTATTTTAATTCACTTTTCTGCCACCTTTGGCTAATCGCGAAGATGAGGATGATATAATGAAATAACAAATGACACCAATGTCTAGGCCAGGATTTAAACCCGAGATACCGGCGCCGTAGCGAGCTGTGCTAACCACATCACCACGGAGTGTTTCTTCGTGTATCATGCGATATCAACAATTGCAAGGGACACGTGAGAGAGGGGAAATCCACAAACGAACAAATGTAAACATGATGTGTTTGCTGCCTCGTTTCGAACACGCACACCGTAATTTTATTACAATTTACTTGAAAATTATTCCTATCAGTGCTAGCGTTATTGCTAATCGTGTTCGTCTCATAAGGAAGTAATTGCAAGATTATTTTAATTTAATGTTTGATTGATTGTTTTGATTTATTTTACTTCGCTTTTTGTGCCACCTTTGGCTAATTTGCGAATATGGGGATGGGTGATGATATGATGAAATTGATGAATGGACACTCACAAACATCCATATCCAAGCCGGGATTCAAACCCAAGACCACTGGCATCGTAGTGCGATGTTCTAACAACTCCGCCACGTGGGTCTGCTTTTAATTTAATGAAACAGGTCGTTTAGAAATGAATAAATTCACACATTAAAATTAGTGCTTATTAAAAGCCAAGAAATGCATACTTATATCAAGCGCTGAACTGTAAAGGTCACTCGTATTGCACAATGACAAAAAACAAATTTTGCGAACAGCAAAAGTCTATTGAGTTGCCTTGGTGATCGAGTACGTTTAGTGATTGACACATGATCTCTATCGAAGGATCCTGATAAGAGCTCCGGCCTTGAGAAATATGTCACTGGATCATTCGTCTTCGTAGTTCCGATTTTTCTGAAAATGGAACAGGTACTGCACCACTACACCTATTGGTGCATGGAACTTAACGTAAAAAGAACGCTGTAAGAAAACTGAATTTATAACGTCTGTTAGTTCTCTGCTCTTAACGAATTATTTTGACTCTTGGAATAATAGTAGCGTTAGAAATATCAAGTACGAATATACTGTCAAGGAAAGTTCATTTCTGCAGTAAAGACATGTTTTGCTGCGAGTGTGATTGCAACCACGATGGTAGAGTCATTGTGTAATGTACTAGCAGCCAGCAGCTTTTGTTCGAATGTCAAATGTTCGAAACCAGGCAGAAAGCACATCATGTTTACATTTGTTCGTTTGTGGATTTCCTCTCTCTCACGTGTCCCTTGCAATTATTGATATCGCATGATACACGAAGAAACACTCCGTGGTGATGTGGTTATCACAGCTCGCTACGGCGCTGGTATCTCGGGTTTAAATCCTGGCCTAGACATTGGTGTCATTTGTTATTTCATTATATCATCCTCATCTTCGCGATTAGCCAAAGGTGGCAGAAAAGTGAATTAAGATAAACCAAATCAATCAATCAATCAACTATGGAGATATTTTGGAATGAGTAATCTTGAATTTCAGTCTGCCCATTATTTGTCTTGGTCAGTTTATAAATACTGTCACTGCTTCTTACAACATCGTAAGTATCATTAATGTTTTGGATTTTGCTCAGGCAAGACTCCCAAGTTGTTGTTTTGAAGTCGTCCCTCTTAACGAAGAACGCTAGTGGCAACCCTGCCACGCGCCCCTGGTAGTTATGTCAGAGCAAGCGTTTGCTGTGTTGGGTTGCATACGTACAGGATAGGTTTTAAGCGCTTATAGCGCAGAAACTAAGCGCTTCCGAGGTAAACTTTATAGGGAAAAGTTACTTGCTTTTATGATATCTACCAGCACCCAAGCGTTGTTGAAAGAGTTTTGCGACACCCTGTATATTTCTGCGTTTAGGAGAGAAGTTAGAGACGGGTTAATGCAGGTAATTCCTAAGTGAGGAGAGACTGAAAAAGCGTAGGGTTCCAGCAGATCACTATCAACACCAAGTATTGAGGATCTCGTCTGCACGAACACAGAGTGGCCTTGTGGCACAAGAATGAAGACGATACACAGTCAAACTTCTGTCGTCAGAGACTGTGGTGAGATAGATGGGATGGCACCGAGCGCAAGTGGTGGCACTAATGAAGAATAAGTTGCCTTTGTAGAGATGACGACGAACCAATATCTCCATAAACAAGTTGAGATTGGACCGGTACGAAATACAAAGGGATACAGACGAATTCCAGCACGATGAACAACGTTGAGGATGCGAAGTTGTGAAGGATGAGTAGAGGAATGCATATCACACCCACAATCGAATTTCGACCTAATGGGAGAACAATAAAGTCGAAAGATTACAATGCGGTCATCATCCCAAGATGTGTGACTTAACACGTAGAGAAGGTTCACAACTCTTAGACAAGATTACTTCAGCTGGCAGAGATGAGATTGCCAGGGAACGAATTACACTTGCTTGCATCACAATATTGGAGAAGTACTAACTACGATGAAGTGTTTTCGAATGGATTGAGTAGTTCAAAAACGGCAGACAAGTGTCAAGCTCGAAGGAGCAGCTGAATGGCCATTCAGATCCACTACTCACATGGAACAGGTCCATACCATATTTCTAACCCACGAGTAACTAACAATGAACTGGCAAACCATCGGAACATTAATGCTCTCTATTATGATGCAAGCCTTCTGTAGATTTCGGTTATTAATACACCTTCAGACCACAAAATATATATTAGTGATCGCTGTTCTTCTTTGGTACAAATGGAGGGTGTGGCCATTTCTACCCTGTAAAACAACAAGAAAAGAAAAAATGGTTGTGAAGGTCAAATATACACTAAACACATGTCGAATACACAATTCATTGACATGCTCGCGCAGAAAGCAGCGTGGTCAACACAAAGAAAATTACAACAAAGTGCAAATACTTATTAACCAACCCTCGTATCTAGAGTGATTTACCCAAGCTTCCATCTCTTGGCACTTTGGATTTGAGTTTTCCTAACACTGAGGAACATTCCATTCAAAAATATTCTCTGTAGTATTTTATTCGGGCTTGGAGTAACATTTTCGCAAATTTCACCAATTATTGACTGATCCTCGTATAAAATGATTTGCCCAAGCTCCCATCTGTTAGCATTTTGAATTTGAGTTTTCCTAACATTGGAGGTAGGCCGCGGTGGCTCAGGTCGGTAACGCGTCTGACTACCATGCTAAAGGTCCCGGGTTCGATCCCCGGCCGGTTCAAATCCGGGAACTTTTCTAACGATGGAAGCGGCCCCGGCGCTCACCCAGCGTCGAATAACATGGGTACCTGGGGGAAACCCTGGGGGGTAAAGGCGGTCAGGGGCGTGATGCTGATCACATCATCCCCACTCTCGACCGGATCAAGAAAGTGTGGGGCGTTACCCCCACACCCCCTATACGCCTTCATGGCGTGGTGCTATGCACAGGGGAGCACTTTACCTTTACCTTTTTTTTAACATTGGGGAACATTTCTGTAAAAAGTCTTTTCTTTAGTATTTAATTCCGGGTTGGAGCAAAATTTTACCAAATTCCACCGTACTACGAATACAAATGCCATAGGCACTGGATTACGCAGAGAGGGGCTGATGAGGTTACAGCCCATCCCGAAATTTGGGGGAAATCAAAATTTTCGAATGAAAACAGTAAAGAACTCGGGAAAAATTAAAATGGTAACTTAAACCTCGCCTTAAAATGATTCGCGATTACATTTTTCTTTGTTTCTGAAAGACTTATAGGACGAAGGTTAAAATGGCAATTATTACAATCCCAGGATCCTCCGAAAAAAAATTTGGTAAGGATGTCGAATCGACCCTTCCTAATAGAAATATACGTATCTTACCCAAGGTACTGGATAAGACGGGACAAGTCTTCTGTCCTTGTTAGCATAGCAGGAAATAGGGAAAGGAATGCGGAATAAGTAATCAGGCAAACGTTAGGTTATTGACTTGAGAGAAGGCGATGGAATGAGCGTTGGAATCGAGAGTGGAGTTGACAGTTGGCGAGTGGACAGGATAGAGCAAGGAAGTTGGAGGGACGATTATTGGACAGTGGTGCATGAGGAGAGTGAACTCTGACAGGAAAGTTAGATGTGTGTAATATTGGGAGGACAATCTATGGAATAACCTTCATCTAATTGTGAGGCAAGTAATATCCTACTCTAGACCAATCAATATCGGTTCAGTCATGGAGAGTACAGAAATCCAATTATTGTACATTTGAATTATTTTGCCATTCCTTTGGATGTAACCTCTCGCATATATCACATTTAGGCCAAGCGACTGATAACCATCTGAAAGATGAATGATGAATAACTACATCACCCAATACAATCTAAAGGTCTCTAGTTCGATTCCAACGCAGCATTATCATTGCGTCATGTATGTATAATACATACATCGTTGGAAAGGGTATGAATTCAAGGATTCCAGAAATGTAGGATTTGTGATGAGGAAACAATTGGAAGTGGAAAAAAAACGTTTTTAGTTTGAGGAATCTCCATTAAAAATGAACATAATGAGCCTAATTTACGTGAATATGTAAGTTAAATGCCTAATTTGTTATGTAAGAGTTGTTGGGTTTAGTTATATTAGCATAAAAATACATTTACAGTGTATTTATGCTAAGAGAACCAAACTTAACGGACCTAACCTAACAACATAGGCATTCCTCGAAAAAAGTCACAACGGAAGGTTGTCCTCATGTTGTGCGATAAGGGAGACAAGTGAAGTCAGGCTCTCCCTTATCGCACAACGCTAGGACAACCTTGAACAATAAAATAACCAAAAAAAACATATATTTCCCAAACAAATTGAAGGAAAACAATTTAAAATAACGAAAAAAATTTACAGCTATTAAAAAATAGAAACTTCAGTATCCAAGAATAAAATGAGAATCATTAATTCAGATGAAAACATGAAATAAAGAAAGATAAATCCTAGTGGAAAATCGTATACCTATCCACGTTAAAAACCAAAGTTCGACCTGGCAATACTGTGTGTTTACAACATGCATTTCGATAAAGAAAAACACGTATGATAAGTAATATAAGAAAGTTTGTATTATTTCACACAACAGGATTATCTAATTGAAAAATGCACAGTGCCACATCGAAGTTCGAATTAAGTGCTACGAGTGAATATTTTCCTTTATGCCGAAATGGTAAAACACAAGGGTCGATTGTGCAGTATACCTAAAGGTTTTTCTAATTTGCGAAGATTGGGATGAAAGGTGATGCGATGGAGTAGATGAAGGACAGTCCATATGGACACATATGAACGGCACACAACACAAGTCCTATAAAGGATTATATTGGCCATGGATCCAGACGCCATTGCCTCGTTAGTCTGCGAAATGCAGTTACACCTCCCTGCAGGGTGCGAAATCCCGGGGGGGATTCCCCCCACAAACTATTTTGTCCTGAAATGCCTTCCCCCAACAAACCTTTCCGGGGGGAAGAGTTTTTATTCGGTAAGAATTTACAATCCCGGAAGGATCTCCAATTTCTTTCGTACTTCTTATACTCACTAAATATCGAGAACTGATCACGTATCTGCAGTTATGATTTTGGGGTGACGTGTAGAAATTGTACATGCACGTGTAAAAGTTGTAAAATAACGTTCTTAATTACAACGAGTATTCACCATACACAAACATGGGAACCATGTTTGATGACATGAACCAGTGACGTTCTCGGGCGTTCATTTGAGAAAAATGGCGTCTTGCGTGAGGGAGAAAACATTCCTTGCCGCTCTAGTGCAACAAAACTAACATTTCGTTAATGTATGTGCTCGCAATTGGCCCGCAAACCATTCTCTGATATCCCCAGGAACCATTTCGGTAAGGTTAGGTTAGGTTAGGTTAGGCAAGCATAGTTAAAGTTTAGTTCGTAAAACAATGCACATATAGCTCCAAAAATACATAACCGAACTTCATTCGGCTTATTTTCCAGACGTGACCCCCACAATTTAACTTCAGATTCGTGATTACGAGGCCAACATTACTTAGTATAACGAATATGAAAAAAAATCGGAAGACTTGCCAAGCAGCAGATACACTTGTTAATTAAACACTGCCGCCATCTTTAGCTCCGATTCATAAATCCATCTCAAGCGCTAGAAGAACACATGTTTCATTGCATTTCTATGAATAATATTTGTTATGTAATCCAACTTCCGCTTTGCACTCCTTTATTCCTTATTCGCAAAACACTTTCTCAACCGCTGTTTGTCTACAGAATCTGGAACGTTTGCACTTGGACTAACAGGTACGTGTTTGTATACTTCTTGTATACTGGTGACAAAGGCAAATGCGAGGGTAGTTTGAAAAGTAAGGTAAACGAAGCAGAGATGGCAGCATCATAATCGAAATCGATGCACGGTCGATAGGTTTGATCCTTCAAGCGAACCCTTGCAAAGTTTCAGCCCAGTGCGTTGTGTTGTTGTTTATAAAACGAATTCTCCTGGTCTGCAAAATAACAGTTCACAGCATGAATCACTTCATCGTTATCGGAAAATCGTTGTCCTCCGAGCCATCTTTGAGGTTAGGGAACAAATAGAAGTCAGATGGAGCCAGATCGGGCTAATAGGGAGGATGATCCGACAATGGACATTCCCACTACTTTTTTTAAAGATCATTTTTAAAATCTACACCATCGACAAATATCCCCTGCAATTTCCAACGTTCATATGCGTTCATTTTTTGGTAAAAATCGAGTTTCTAATTTTCGAGCTGAGCGTTAAGCGTAAAACACACCTGCGCCATGTTGTGTGGTTCGGTTAGTCCTGTCGTCTGCACTTCGCGTTGGCTGCATTTGATGTTAGGACGTGTCTGTGTTTGCTATGAGATAATGGACTGGAAAAGAAACGTAACTACAAGAACAGGAAATGGTCGTTACCACTAAGCAAACACTAAATCAGTGCTTTACCACAGTTTTCTCTGCTGAGTTAACATTGCAAATAAGCAGTACATGACGTCAGAAGATCACTTGATGGCACATGACGTCTACCCTGGTCCGGTATCCTGCCTGTGACACAGGTGTTATTGTGATGAATTAATAGTACGTTCCTTTTTTGTTCCCTTGGCTTACCAAAAAAAAATGTTTGTATTATGGTCTCAGTCACACGTCATTCACTTGTGTACCTTACGTAACACCTCATTTGATATAGTTGTAATAAATTATTACACTTTAAGTCATCAGGTGATCTTTACACTTAAGTCATCATGTACTGCCTACCCGGTTGCATACCAACACAGGCACATCTGACACATTTTCACTGTTGTAGCATGGGTTCCTATTTTAAATGTTGTCTACTCAGTCCCCTCTTCTAGCCCTAGGAGTTTGTAAGGGGAATTTCCGAGCACCCTGTATAATTGTCTACATGCGTAAATAAGCGAGACGTTAAGGGACGAAAATGCCGGCATTTGAGCCATGTCACGCGCTTTCTCGGCCAAGAGCCAAAACGAACGCACTGTATAAATAATAATCACACACATGAACGTCCGGAAAGGGGACAAGGGCCCCCCTGCAAAATGAATGTTACCATAAAATTATATATTACACAGATCCTATATAATTTCAGTCACGGTAATTTATGTTAATTATTGAAAGGGTGTTGCAGAAACATGATAACAAAAAACTGAATGAGTTTTTTTTAGGGGGCAACACTATTATGGAGGAAAATATGCCCCCTGGAAAGAATTACCAAAAGAGATAGTGGTTCATATCCCACTTTAAACTGTAGGCCCAGTCTCGATTAGTCTTTCTGCGCATAACGAGGACTCAAAAACAAAATTTAAACAAACATACTTTAGAAGGGTGACTGAAGAAATGGGGGGATCTAACTTATCGCACATTGTATTGAACACCTTCGTCTATGACGTCAGAGCGGATTGATTTCTTAGCATAAATAACAAAGGCCTGCATTTGTGGGGGGGGGAATCGCCATTTTTTCCCATCACGTCAGGATTCTTCACAATTTCACAATGAAAATTCTCATATTCGCCATTCCATTACGCCTATTACAGAACGCAATGAAATTAATTTAAACAAACGAAATTTCGGTTGTTTACAAACCAATGGCCAATTGTCAACCTCACTTCCACGTAGTACACCCTGGATCCTTTTTGCAGACGAACGAGGCTCTGGCGACTGGCCCAATGTCCAGTATAATTCTGTCTGTTGTCCTGTGCTTTGTCCTTATGTATGCTGAGTGCCTCTCACCACCCTCAGCTTTTAACCGGTCAGAATATTTTAATATTTTAGTTACTACAGGACATTACAGTTATGTTATTTTAGTTCTGGTAAGGGGCTGGACCCCGTATAAAGTGACGGGTGCACAGTAGCCTACGTGATGACGCACCCAAAATTTTAAATTCAAATTCAAAACACAACAATGGGTGATTCTGGAAGTATTTCGAATGCTGAACACGAATATGACATAAATTTCTTCCCATCACGTCAGGATTTTTTCCTAAATCAGGACTTTTCTGAACGTCATTAAGTTCAATCAACCCACTACATTATAATATTGAGTTTTGGACATTTTGTGAAGAAACTTTTTTTGAGGTATTTCGAAAATTGAACTTACGTTATCAAAGTTTACATATTTTCATGCCAATGTGTAATCTGAAGGTGGAAGGTGGATACATACAATTCTACATGCATTTGTGGTCAAAATTGGAGGATTTGTATTGTAGAAAACCAATAGTTTACCACCATCTAAACAGAGCCATCTACTGAGGAAATGATGGAACTACACATTTTATTGTGAAATGAAGGCAGTTAATATATTGCTCTTTTCTGGGGGAAAAAAAATGTAATTCATTTTTGGAATCAGCATGCTGAATTATTCAAAGACAACAGTCATCTGCGAGTCATCCAAACCCATGTAGGCTGGTGTAAACTGCAATATTTCGAGGCTTGACCGAAAAGGTATTATTTATGCTGCCCCCTCATGCTCCATCACTGAGCAGTCGAAAATGGCAAGCCCGTACATCTGCATATCCCCAATTGTAGGTAGCTAAAGTTGAAGATAAGAATTCATTCTAAAAGTACAAGGGGAAATCAGTAAAAATGTCACTATGAGTTACTGGATAGCCTAACACGATGACAATGAAATCTGTACTGGGAGATTGAGCTTCATGCAAATTTGGTTACCTCCCGATTCACGTACAGTATTTCCAGTGTACGAATTAACGGGGGGAAGCCGGGAATTTCCCCCCAACAAAAAAAAATACCCGCAAAAGAAAAAGAATTAAATCAGTGACAGGAGTGTTTATATCCCAGCCAAAGAAAATGGAATTGAATTCATGGAACAAAAAAATTACCGAAAAATCATTCGGAAAAATAGTTAATTAAGATTTAAAACATTTGCATCCCACTTCGCGTCTGAAGTTCTATTTTTAAATAGCTCACTGTTTATTTGCTTCTTGTCGTTGTGTCCAGATGTTTTATGAAAAAGCTCTCTATGCTCTGTTCTTTGTCAAATAAACTACGAAAGCCTGCCGTCATGGCAAGATGGGCTGATTTCGTCAGCCTAATTCGTTGCAGGTAGAGTCGAATTACTTTCCATCTCCAGCGGACTACGCGAGTCTGTCTAGCGAGCCTAGTGGGCGTGTAGAGCCTGAGCAGGGGGCTTAGCGATAGGTTCTGGGCTGAGATGACGTCAGCGGCTCGCTTCGTTGATTGGCTTCTTCGAGAGTTGTGACTCGTTCCGAAGCTTCAAATGCATAACGGCCAAAAATGTTATGAAAATAATCTCCCTCTACGTAGATCACATTTCTCGCTGCATGCCGTCATTGAGTTGAACGCGCAATAGATATTTGGTCACGTTTTCTCGGTATTAGTAGTTCAATAGCTCTTTTTTATGTATGAGTTTGGGTTTCTAAAAATGCAAATATAGTGTTTCTAAATTATGTGTAAGTGTCATAATTCTTCTTCTTCCTCCTTTTTCCCCTTTTGTCTCATAGCGTCGGGGTTACCTTTATCCACTCCTTCCATCTTTCCCTTTCCTTTGCCATCCTCTTCAATTCTCTTATTCCTTCTCCTTTTGTCCTATTTCTTCTATTCCTTTATCGAATGTTTCGAATTTGAATTGAAAGACATATGCCTATAAGTGAGCCAAAGTTCCATGGTAGTACATATCCAACAAATGCTGTTGCTATTGTTGTTAATATAATTATAACTCCAGGGGTCTACCACTTGTTCTCCTTCCCTCTGTTCTAACTTCCATAAATTATTTTGCTTTTCTATTTTCGTCCATTTTTTCCATAAGTATTATCATAAGATTTAATACTTTTTGACTTATGTTAGAAAAAATACGTACAACCTCCCAAAATAAAAACCACAAATACGCCACTGAGTGAGTATGCACCCCAAAGCAAAAAGCTTAATTCGCAAAGTGGATCAGACACCCGTATTATACTCTTACAGGAACCGATGGCATCCTTCAAGAGACCCTCCTCGCTCCCTTACACCATCAGGTGGCGAAATGGCAAACTACATATCGAGGACCTGACCGAAGACAGGCACCCGGAGCTTCTGGAGAACCTCAGGACCGACTTTTTCAGGGGAGAACCGCTGTCCAAGTCTCGGAATGTAAGGATTGTGGAAGACCCTGAAGGCCTGAAGGAAGTCCTGGACTACTGGGCAGAGAAACTCAAGCTGAACACCACGGTTGTGGCCATCGACGAGGAGACGAACAGAATAGCAGGGTTCCAGGTTGGCAACTTCTACTACAAGCCTCCTCCAAGACGGCCGGACGAGGACTACATCCCCTTCAAGACACAGAGCGCCAGGAACCTCTTCGACATGTGGCTCCACATCAACGAAGTCTTCGACGCCTTCGAGTACTACAAGACCGACCTGATCTCCGACTCGCTGGGGCTCTCGGTGAACGTGGCCTACAGAGGCAAGGGGCTGGCCCAGGAGCTGCTCAAGGCGAGGTTCGACCTGGCCAGGGCTTTCGGCATCAAGGCTGCCAAGACGACGTTTTCCAGCAACTACTCCACTAGGGCAGCCAAGAACGTCGGCATGGAGCTGCTGGCAGAGATGGAGTACAGCGACTACAAGAAGGACGGGGAGGTTCTGTACCCTGATATGGGACCTCACACGTCGCTTAACTTGATGGGGATATTGCTGTAAAAAGTCAAGTAGGCAAGTTTATCCATGGAATTTGAAATAGTTTTCCAAAAACATTTTGTAACATTTATGAAAAAATAAGTGTTAAATTTACAACGTTACATACTATTCGACCCATGATTTTTTCCAGATTTTGCTGTCATCAGAAATCTGTCTTGATCTTTACGTGTATGAATATAAATTAAATAATGCTATATGTGACTTTTCGATCCCTCTGCCAACTAAGGAAATGGAAATGGCACACTTTGACACCCTTGGTCAACGGGAAAAGGACATTTCCAAATCTCTATATCATGTTCGTGCCAATTATAATTTTCAATTTTCCAATTCTCTTATGATTGTATTTTTCTTATGTATAGTGTTATTGTGAAACTTATCTTACGTTTTCTTGTTTTGTATATTTACAGAGTTTCACTCTCACAGTGTTTATGATCATAAAATTCTTGCGCATTGCGTTTATTAAAATGTATCTTTTGCATCCAGATTATTTATTTTTGACTGCATGATTTGATTTTATGTATAATGCTTGTACATTTTTGGAGATTTTATCGGAAACGCTGCTTTATTTGGACGCGCTGAAATTTGGGACTACTTTTTTCTTTAAAAAAAAAACAAAAAAAAACTTGTAATTTAAACTACAATGTATATACATAGGTGTCACTAGGGGTAATTTAAGCCGCTGGAAATTGGCGAAAACCCGACCAAAAAACAAAAAGCTTTTTTTCTCGATAGTCAATAACAGAAATAAAATTCAGTCAGCAGAATAAGCATAGGAAAAAATTAATTAACACGAAAAATTGAGTGTAAAATCCAAGAATCAGGTAAGAACTCCATGCTTTTTAATTCCACAACTTCGCCTAAAGAATAAATGGTTTCAGAATTAAGAAAGCGATATTTTTGTGTGAGATGTCACACGTTATCTCAGTCATGACTCTAAATTTCCCCTAACTTTTTAAGATTTGTCTTGAATGGGGAGTGTAAATTTTAATAACAAATAAAATAATCATGCATTTCGACATATTGACAGTACAAAATGTGAAGGTGTTTGATTTAACGTGCGATGAGTCACACCGCAAGCCAACAGTGAAGGGTTGACATAAATTCACATAAAACCCATAAATTCTAATGGATTCTATTCGCTTCAATAACAGGACCGGAACTTTTCCCTCGCCCAATTCAAATTAGGTCCAAGTTGGGTATTGTTTCATTTCAACTTGGACCGTATTTAAATTGATCCGGAAAAAATATTCCTGGATCAAATGAGGCTGTTCATTGCCAAACTTTTCCGCTAGAGGCGCCACCCCTGTTGTGTCTCTAAGAAATTTCGTTCGTCATCTGGTTGCCCTAAGCTTTACATTGGAGCACGATAGGATGGCTATTAAAACGTTATTTTCAACGAGGGTAAGAATTTCTCGTCTAAATCGATAACAAAAATATGTTTAGCAAACCTTTAAGATTATGTAGCAAGTCATAAGTTTCCGAAAATTATATTCTCCTGAACCTAAGAATTAATATATTAAAGCGCAACAGCAGGGTAGCTCAGACGGGCTAAATATAGTATGTTTATGCACAAAGAGCACTAAACTTGACGCTATTTTGGTCGTCCCTACCTGCCATGGGTCTATAATACAAAAACTTAGATTTTTACACTACACTTTTATGTTTCCTCTTGTTGCGACTTACGAGTATGTGTAATTCAACGGCGGAAGTAGGAATTGGAGAAACTCACAAAAATTACAAAGAAAAAATGTATTAAGCGAATATGCACATGATATTTATTATTATACATTATGCCCTATCCGATAACATAATATTAACATATGTTTACTTTGTTTAAGCAGACATTCCGCCCCCCCCCGTATTTTCGTCCTTTTTGTTTTGGGTTGCCACAATTTTAAAATTATAATTCCTGTTAATAAGAAAGCCCTAGAGATTGCGAGACATGAAACAGAATATAAAATATTTTTGTAATAACTATTCTTCTCGATAAATGTGTATGTATAAAATAGAGAACCATATTTACTAGCCATGAGGAAAAGTATGATATCACGTAAAAAAAGAAGTCAGTTATTAATAACAACAATAAAAATAAAAGTACAATCGCGTGGAATTTATTATGTATAATTCTTTACCAGATTCACAAGAATAAAGCACTTAAATTTTGAAAATTGCAAGTGACGTAAACAAGTGCTGTGCAAATTTTAAGGCTTTTTTGAGATCCGATATCTTTTCTGTTGTTGGCGATCGTCTTATTAAAATTCTTAGTTTCACAGCACTCATTATTTATCTATCATGTCCCGACATGATTGCTGAGGTTAAGATGAAATTAAGCTTGCGATTTAATGTAATAGCAGTACGTTCAGCATCAAATTCCCCATGTATTTAAATGGGAGAACAATTGCCCATCAAAAGCGTGGGGACACAACAGGGGTGCTGCCACCTACAATAGTTTGCTTTGACCAGGCCCATTGCAATACTTTACAGATAAAAAGGTTCTTTACGGTCCAGAAGACATTTACGCTTGCTGATTTTCTCTCCTGGACCGGAATTGAATGTATTTAAAATTTCTGGACCTATAACAACCATGGTTTACACCGAAAAGACAAACGATACTGGCTACTTCAGCCTACAAGAAGGTATTCGCTACGCATGCGCGACCAACAGACTGAAACGACACGATTGCGATGTTGAGAAAATGGCCTAGTCTGAGCAACAAAATAAAGCAACAAGCGACACGTGCAGCTTGTCGTGTCGTGTGGCTATTTTCCTAGAACTATCGCCCGGAGTTGGCGATTGCGGTCATTTTTCGTGCCGAATGACTTTGACACATCGCCAATTGTTTCAGTCACGTGTGTTTCCTATTTGCGTCTTTTTCACCGAACAAAACGGCCGTTGCGTTCGGCGAAGAAGACGCAGCTAGGAGAACACGTGCGATAGAAACAACAGGCCAAGGTCTAGCGGCACAGTTGCCTGCGTCGGGCAACAGTTCAGGGAAAACGCTACCACAGGGGGAAATGTCTCCCAAAAAAACTTGGACGGAAGTCAATTGTAGGGGGGGCAAGGAAGGTAAACTTGAAATTTTGAAAAACCAAGACTTGCAGTATCTATGAGTAGCAGGACAAAAGGATACTCAACATTGAATTATTTTTCATGTAGATTGCATTTTTCTTGCAGATTGCCAAGGGCACCTACAGGGGGCACAGAGGTGCAATTGCCCCCCCTTGATTTCAAATTTTTATAGAAATAAAAATACATTTCGTAAAATTTTATTGGTCGCTTCGCTCGCACTTTCTGCTTTTTTTTAAGCTCGTCAAGTTCAGAGCCATAGCTAGGGAGTGGCAGGAGTCGACCCTTGGAGCCGAAGGATCTTAATTAAGAAAATTGTAAACAAGAATTCTATTTATTATTTTTACCCTATTAAATCAATATCTTTTCAGCGAGCAATATGATTCTTTTCTGTAATGCATTGTAACTGAACAGAGTTGCATTGAGTTTGAGAAAAAGGAGAGCGCACAATTTATGGCCATCACTTTGAACAATCCTTATAACGCAGGTTAGTACATGTTATGCAAAATACATATAATTGTCTGCATGCTCAAGATATGTGCGTAAAAATAAGCTGGACTTTATGGATAGAAAATGACTGCATCTGTGCCATGCCTCGGTGTCTGCAGTCGCATGCTATCGAGTCAAAATGAACGATCTGTACTACTACTACTACTACAACTCATTGCCGTATTTAGAGGGGGGTTTAGGGTTCAAACCCCCTCCCCCAGAAACTTCTGGCATGTTGGATTAATGGAAGTTCAGAAACCAAAATTTGTAACACATTTTCAAAAAGTTATTCGCAGTTTCAAAAAAATACAACAGGGAGACAATCATGGAATGATCGATCTAGAATTTTCAAACATTTAACCCATATGCGGTCCTATAGAACACATAGCCTACTTGTATAGTTCATAGTGGTTGTATATAATGCTGTTTGGTAAGTACAGGAAAATATGAGCGTCGGAAAGTGGGATCGAACTGGTTCATAGAACCCCCCCCCCTTTCTCTTTGAATTGACATAGTTTATTGCAAGTTACAAAATAGCATAATGTTTGTTAGTTTTATTGTTAATAACAGAAATAAACTCCAGTTAGTTGGTATTCCAACAGAATAACCAAAGAAAAAAAGCGTTAGATCGAAAAATTGAGGTTACAATACAGGCACCAGGTTATGGTTTAAAGAATAACTGGTTTTCACAGTTTTCAAAATTCCAAAAATTAAGATTTATGTGAATGATCAAACAACATAAACTTTATGACTAAAATTTCTCTTACTTTTAAACCTTTTTCTTGGTAAAAAAAAAAAAAGTTAAAGTGTTCCCCTGTGCTTAGCACCACGCCATGAAGGCATATAGGGGGTGTGGGGGTAACGCCCCACACTTTCTTGATCTGGTCGTGAGTGGGGGTGATGTGATCAGCATCACGCCCCTGACCGCCTTTACCCCCCAGGGTTTCCCCCAGGTACCCATGTTATTCGACGCTGGGTGGGCGCCGGGGCCGCTTCCATCGTTAGAAAAGTTCCCGGATTTGAACCGGCCGGGGATCTTGGGGTATCTAAAATTTAATAACAAAATATAATATATGTGCATTTCATGAAACGTAAAATAAATAAATAGAAACAGTTGGGCTGCATATTCACACTTCTGATGGATAGAGTAGAAAAGTCTCCTCAAAGGGTATAAGGACAGCAATAACAATAATAATAATAATACGTTTGGAATTAATTAGTTTATGAAATTTAAAAAAAACATTATTATTATTATATTAACAATTATTATTATTTCTATTATTCAAATATCTTGCGACTACTACTACTAATAATAATAATAATAATGATTTGTTATTATTATTGGCACGTCTAGGTATCCTGGTACTTCTCCCCCCTTCCCCTCGTGGTTGCGTCTCTGCTTCCAAGCGGCACGTGTCCCTACGTCTCTCGTCTTTTCTCGATTCTGGCTCGTCTTCCCTCGATGTTTACAAATCCGAGATTCTGGGTACAATCCCTGTAATAATCTGTGTTTGTAAATTTCAATGAACTTTGTCCCCTCTGACCTGGCCGTGGCCTTCAAGCGTCCCAGAAGATTACAACGCGCTCTTGACGCGAATAAAGGCCCGTTCCCCGGCAGTGCAGAAACTTCCACCATGGCGAAGAGTGTCCTCCTGGTCTTGTGCATGGCTGTGGCGGCCGCCGTCGGACAGCCTGTCGTGGAGACGAAGCTGGGAAGGATCTCCGGGACGCTGATGCAGTCCCGGAAAGGGGCCCAGTTCTATGCCTTCCGGGGAATCCCCTACGCACAGCCTCCCCTTGGGGAGCTCCGGTTTAGGGTGAGTACTCGGCAGTTACTTTTTAATAGCAACTACACCATTAAAATATCGACCTCGGTGGTGGAGTGGTTAGCACAGCGCTCTACAACGCCAGGGGTCCCGGGTTCGAATCCCGGATAATGTTTGTGTTTGTTCTTAATGAGAAAATTATGAAAATGAGTTTAACGAAGGCTGCCCGCAAGATGTTTTTTCAAGGGGCAGCAGTGCTAAAAGTGGGGGAAACGTATGATGCTTTCCCCCGGTTAAGAGAATTCTCATAAATAAGGCTAGGATTTTTATGACTTAAAAATCACCAAAATATACAAAATAAAAATGCCATAATGACGTAATTTTCTTAAAAAATATGCACTGTAATTGGAAAAATATTCCCTTACAACTGAACTGCTTCAACATCAATATTTAACATATGTTGATATATTTTCACATACTATTCTTACTTCACTTTATGAGCCCTAAGTTGCAATGTAGAATGAGTACTTTCTGTTCAGGCAGCGAAGCCTTGTACTGAGAAAAGCTTATTTCTTCTTCGGCTGACACAAGAAGAGCATATTTAAATTACACAATGTCATTCGGCTCAAGTCTGTAGTATCGAGAGAAAATTTGCATTGCAATAGAGGAAGAAGGTAGTTTCCATAATTTTGCAGAAAATGAACAGCGATCTACACTTCGATGAAATTAAAAAATAAACAAATATTTTGTCATGGTTATTTTGGGCCGAAGTCCATTTTCCGATTTCATTCCATGAGAAAAGGAGACTGGTTTTCACCATTTTTTCAGGAGATAAACTGGGACGTATAATGGTAAAAGATTCAACAATGTAAGTGAAAATGGAAGTAAGAACGAATTCACTTTGAAAATGGCTGTATATTCCTTGAAAGGGGAAAATATGCTGAATATGACCAAAAATATATCAAAATATGCTCTATCATGTAGAAATGCCAAATATGCCTGACTATGGCCTTAAAAAGCACCTTCATTTAATTAGTTTTTTCATAATATAAATTTCTGTATATTTGGGAAACACATCACCCTTGCCAAAAAAAATATGCTAGGAGAGAAGTGCCGAATATCGCACCCATCTTGTTTCTCGTACGTGAAAGAGCGAAAATAGGCTAAAATGAAAAAGTAACAAGGGTAAAACAAACTATGGAATGTTTGCCAAGACGTCTGATGGTTCGAATGTTTTTCAATACATTATACACATGTACATAATGTTGTAAGCAAAACACTACGATTTTGCGAGTTGATAAAAAAGTGTGCGTAATATCGAACCCCATTGCGATATTAAGAACACATTCTGTAACAGCACAATTTTCCAAGACTTTATTGCCGAAAGTAAGGACAAGAAGTAGTAATGAAGTATTTAAGTAATAGTAACTGTTAAGGTCCTTCACATGACAATACACGTGTGTTAAAAATTACAAATGAAACATGGAAATTTCAGAATACAAGTGTGTTACAAATTACAAATGAAACAAGGAAATTGCGGAATACAAGTGTGCTACAAATTACAAATGAAACATGGAAATTTCAGAATACAAGTGTGTTAAAAATTACAAATGAAACAAGTAAATTGCAGAATACAAGTGTGTTACAAATTACAAATGAAACATTGAAATAGCAGAATACGAGTTTGTTACAAATTACAAATGAAACATGGAGATTTCAGATCTGACAGCGATGATTGCGTTCCTCATGTTCTCCTCGGACCACTGTTTCCTTTTCTTTCTATCCATCTGAAAGAAAAATGGAGAAGTTCGTGAGGTTATGTAAATTATGCAATTTCCTTACACCAAATCAATACACTAATTTGGCACTTACTAATTTGGAACAGAAAAGTCCAGATAATACTAGTGTAGAAATGTAGGAGACTTAGACAATGAGCTATAACCCTGCAACCAACTTGTTTACGATGTCCTTCGTAATCAATCCAATGGAACCTATGCTATTCGTAATATCGCACCCGTGTGGTATTTGGAACACATGCAGGGTGCGATATTCGGTACAACTGGGAAAGCCAACATGGCACCTACCACAACAACGGAATCCACTTTACACCACAACTACATAATGTACACATACCATTTATGCACTAATTATATGACTATATCATACCTTTGACTACAGAATATGTCGTTGACGACAACATTGCAAAATATTTTGGGCTTTACCGAAATTTAAACCTTTCGTGCTTTTCTTCCACCTGCACGCAGTGCGACGAAACTCTCTCTGCTGGAGTACCTACCTCAGTCGATTATAGTCCAACTGTTCACACCAGAGTGCAGCACTTCCCGGCCGAGATACGACGGGTACGGAATTAGGAAGAGGTGTGATAATCGGCACTTCTCCCCTAAGTTATGACAATCCTAGCCCTACTCATAAAGCATCCCAGCACTGGGATAATTAGCATAGGCACTTAATGTGCTGGTTTCACGGCATCCCTCGTCCATGTTTCACCGTATACTTTCACCATTTGGTGTATATGCCTTAAGTTAAAAAATGAACACATATTTCAAATTCAGAAACATTTCATATGTAAAAAGTAGGGGAGAAGGTGGGAATATGGAACATTTTTTTGTTATCCACTGCCATTAGACAAGTTGCTGACTCTGATTATTTTCACGTATTGCAGAGGTAAATATACTCTTTGATATTGGTATTACCAAACGTATATTCAAAACTGTGCACTCATTTTGGAAATATACAATTTTTAAAAAACCTTGTCAAAATTGAGGGCTTGGAAAATGGGGTGGTAATATGAAATAACGGTAAGGTTCAAAATAAAAGCATTCATCATATCTTCAGTATTCCATTGTTGCCTGATGTTTTTCTTCTTAGGACCAAGTTGTGTTCGTGGCATCTGAAACAATGGAAATCGGGGTTGTAATATGGAACAGGTATTTCTTACAAATTGAAAGTGTTCCATATTACCACCAGCAGACATTTTCCAAGCACCGTCAAAAAAACTTTACCTACATCTGTCGCTTCCCAGAAGTCTCATCTGTGTACTTTCGAGAACACGTTACTTTGTGTTGCTAATAAAACTAAAAATGCATAAAAAACATGCACAATTCTTACCTTACAACAATTGTTTCATGGTCGAAAACCTGCCGCTCTTGCCTATGTCGACGACGCTAACTCAACTGCGTCCAACGCGCTCTAGTGAGTAATGGTGAGTATTTTGCAAGTGTTGCCAACTGCCAGCATTAAATCGCACCAGTGAGTAGAAAATTATAGCGAATTTCATATTACAACCATGTTTCATATTCCCACCTTCTCCCCTACTAAATAAACTCATATTTGGAATAAGAGGCATTTCAGTGGAAATATTTGAACATTTCGCGGCGCCCCTGTAAGCCAGCCACGGCGCACACTTTGCGAACCACTGGTTGGGGGGGTTTCCATTTGAATAAAAGAAAAGTCGGTAGGGCGACTGGACTTACTTATGTATATGGTAAAGTTTCTGCAGCAAATAAATAAATAAATGTTTTCAAGATGGATTTCTGTCTTCCAGTCGCCTCGGCCGGTGGAGCCATGGCACTCTACGCTGGAAGCTCTGGACGACAAGCCCCCCTGCATCCAACTGGACTGGATTTTCAAGACGCACCCTGAGCCAGAAGGGAACGAAGATTGTCTCTACCTCAACGTCTACACGCCGACCGTAAGTGCCGTCTTTGCTTTTTCTTCCAGCAACATTTTAAACATTACTATTCGTGCTAGGGCCAAGAAAGATGTTCAACAAAGTCTATTTTAAGTACATTTTTACGTTCAGACAGAATAGTGGGTATAGATATAACAGTGGCGTATGCTGAGTCCAAGATCTGGGCTCTCTCACTATGACACGTGGTTCTAGGCTATGAATAGAAATAAGTTTACCAACTCCTAAGAAATCAGGTTGCTAACTCATAAGAAATGAGGTTGCCAACTCATAGGAAATCAGGTTGCCAACTCATAGGAAATCAGGTTGCCAACTCATATGAAATCAGGTTGCCCACTCATAAGAGATCAGGTCACCAACTCATAAGAAATCAGGTTGCCAACTCCAGAATCACATCATCATTTCACTGATATGAATAATTTTATTTACAATTTCTGATTGATTTTCCTCCTGTATTTTATTCTAAATTGCAAACAATTTTCTTTTGCCGAATTCTTTGCACACATTTTTTGAATAAAATTCGTTTTTGCAATGTTCTCAACAGAAACCAAAACTGTTATTACATAAAGGGAACAAAATGAATCTGAAACTACCACATGTTTATAAATGTTCGATGGTTGCAAATTTTTTACAAAATTTTTCGAACAAAAAATACTTTTTCAACACGGAATCCAAATATGTAAAACGAAGGGGGGGGGGTGTTCCATTTGAAATTTCACATTTACCCGCACCACCCCTAAGAAGTGGGTGGCGGCTACGAAATTTTTGCTGCATTGACTTACCCCCTCAATAGTATGAAACTTTTTTCTGTACAATTTTTCGATTGGATGCATTCTGCATGCGATATTCCATACTATCATTATAAATGGACCACCCGGTATACATCAGGTTTGGTAACACTGCCAGGATGGCCGTAGGAGGCAAGCAGAAATGCATTAGGTTTATGGGACCATTATTTTATTCGTTCTCTCGAGAATATCAAACATCCAATGACGTAGAAAAGTACATGGACGAGAAAAGGACACGTTGAACTATGTCATAGTAGTACGAAAAGTCGAAATTTCCATTTGATTAGCCGTACTTGAAGTTGAAGTTGATTTCCCATAAGGAATACATGGGATTCTATTAATCATATTTTTCAAACATGGTGTCTAGCTTACTAATCAACTTCAAAAACAGTTTCCACTTGCAACTTGCATACTAATCCCTTCTTTAAATAGCAGTGACCAATCCGACGATATTGAAATAAATGCACATCTGGTGCGTAATTGCCCCTCTTCGCCTTAACTGAACATTAATAATTAAAAATTAGAACTGCATTTGAAAATTATGGCGCCCACGGACCACAGAAATGTATAGAGGAAATCAAAACAAAAAACTTCTCTCAGTAACATTTTTCTCGCTGGTGCGTCGTTTCGGAGCTGCAGTCGCCCAAAAACAGACCGTTTTGCCGCCTGAACGCTGGCAACCCAACACATTTGATTGCATTTGTGATTTCATTTCCTGTCGTGAAGCTGTGCGTGCCAGGCTCAGCGTGCGCCATTAAAATCACACCCTGTATAGTTTTTAAGGTAATTTGGGGGCAGAGAAAACGTAATTACTACGGAACAGATTTTTAAGTATAGACATAATTTTCTTGTGGCATCGGAATTTGGCCATACTCCGTAGGAGTGCCAATCATTCGGATGCGAATTTTAACTTCGGCTAAAAATGCGTAAATTTATCTTTAGCACATAAAACGCATATTTCTAGGCAAAGAACATAGAAGGCATATACTTTAGATATTCCAGACAAAATACAAATTTCAAATTCTCTGTGTAAATGCATATTTTTTGGAGTTACCTTAAAGCTTCACTTTACCCAGTTGAATTTGATCGTAGCAGAAATGTTAAGTCAATGCTCCTATGTAAAGCAGGTCCAAGT
This sequence comes from Lepisma saccharinum, assembly GCF_977018435.1. Lineage (NCBI taxonomy): Eukaryota > Metazoa > Arthropoda > Insecta > Zygentoma > Lepismatidae > Lepisma > Lepisma saccharinum. The sequence continues at coordinate 14,898,237 of NC_139257.1, forward strand.
CATGTTGCTCCTTCTCCTCCTGTTCTTGTTGGTTCTCATTTGCATTAACCACTGTCTCATCGCCAACAGCTGCACACGAACGCCAGCGACCTGATGGACGTGTTCTTCTACATCCACGGCGGAGGATGGCTGAGCGGCACGGGGGCCAGCACGTACTACGGACCTCACTACCTCATGGACAGGAACGTCGTGCTGGTCACCATCCAGTACAGGCTGGGAGCTCTAGGTCAGTGGATCCCTTGTCTTACAGCGCACCGCGGAGGGAGTCAATTTGACCGCCAAAATCAAAGGTTGTCTTCTGAATGAAATACTATACATGTATAGAAAATCGTGAAGGTCCTATTATATGTCATCACAAAATATAAGTATTTTAACAGATTATAGACATTTTGGTAATTTTTGAGTTACAAAGTAAAATGTACCTTTCGAGTGAAATTGCCATGTCATACAATTTCCATTGGACTCAATGAAGCCTTCTGAAATTGGTAAACACAACACGAAAACAATTTATCTACAGTATAGCTTCTAATTACCTTTTTTCTTAATGAACTCGGAAACGACCAAAATGTCACTTACCATGTTATACACCGAGCACTTCAATTGTTATTTCTGTTACCATAACAAAGTTAATGTTGCCAGGCAGAAAATCGTTGTACAATTTAACATAAATAAGAAACAGACGTTATTAAACATCAATTTGAACATTAACATTTAAAGTTTAAAAATAGATAATAATTATAATTGTACATTTAAAAAAATGAATACAAGAAAAAATAAACTTATGCTGTAAGATTGAACAGTCATAATTTGACATTAATTTCCTTGCCAGAACAGTTGTTTTTATACACATTTTGGCGATCTCAACTACACGTAAGCTAGATAATGAATACATGGTCTTATATATATATTCCTTTATCATCGTTTTACCTATTCATGTAATAACAACAATACAATATTAATTAGTTTACGTATTTAATGATAATAATTAATATTATTATTGAGACACTTTGTCGCCACCCCATCCTCCAAAATGATTTTCTAGGTACGTGCCTCTGTTCACGTATGAAAGAACGAAAATTAGATGTTAACGTGTTCATTGCTATAGATGGTGGCTTTAGGTACTGCATGTATGAAAGTCACGTTTACACCGGGGTTGCTAACACATGTTACCAACAAATGTTGGTAACATTTCGAAAAACGCTTGTGAATTGTTATCAACATCTCATGTTAGTAACAGATTTCCCGTGTTGGCAACAGAAATTTTGTTATCCACAAGAAGTCGGTAAATATCAAAGAATGTTAGCAACATTTGTTACCAACACAGGTTAACAGAGCCTTTCGATGTTAGCAACATTTCCCTGCTTCCCCTCCCGCCACCATCACACCAGTGACAGCCAGCCAGCGAGTGCGACAGCATCGTTTCATGCTAGGTGCGTTTTGTTTTGGAGAACCTTTTGAGTGAGATGGATTGGTCAAAGGATCAAGTGCTGAACTTAGTTGAATTGTTCCGCGAGAAGCCAGTTCTTTGGGACCAAACTTACCCACAATTTAAAACACAGAAACCAACAGGTCACTTCACTTCCGCTATAATTAGCTCTTGCCTGCAGTGAAGGTCTCAGCCAGAATCTTCTTGGTCTTCTCTCTTGCCCCAAAATGACACATGCTGCCACAGAGAGTACCACTTCCTCCACAGTCGACATCTTCCAGCCAACTGAGGTCATGCAGCCAAAATGTTAACAAAAATAAAGTCAAACTAGTGTTCTGGTAACCAATATTTGTTGATAACATCTGTTGTTAACAGTGTTGGTAACTAAAAGTTAATTATAACACCATTAAACCTTGTTTCCATGATTATGAAAAACTAAATATGCTGACCAAGGCAGTAATTTTTTAAATTAAAAACATAAACTAAACGTAACGTTTCAACCTTCTAGCAAGGTCTTCTTCAGACTCTGTATCAAGTACAAAAGTAACAAGATACAAAAACAGGGCATTATATATACACAAACATTACTCCCTCCAGACTATTTAGAAAGTTGTTTGGAACTAAATAGTCTGGAGGGAGTAATGTTTGTGTATATATAATGTCCTGTTTTTGTATCTTGTTACTTTTGTACTTGATACAGAGTCTGAAGAAGACCTTGCTAGAAGGTTGAAACGTTACGTTTAGTTTATGTTTTTAATTAAAAAAATTACTGCCTTGGTCAGCATATTTAGTTTTTCTAAAAGTTAATAACATTTTTTGGTAACATTCTGTGCAATCGCGGCTTAAGAACAATATTCACCTCTTTTTTGGCTACTGTTTCTTTACAAGAATCTTGTTTTTGTTTCCTTTAGGTTTCTTGAGCACCGAAGACCGAGCTTCTCCAGGTAACTACGGGATGAAGGACCAGGTGGCAGCACTGCGGTGGGTGAGGGACAACATCGAGGCCTTCGGAGGGAACCCCGGAAGGGTCACCATCTTCGGGCAGAGCGCCGGTGGAGCCAGCACCCACTATCATGTGATATCGCCCTCGTCTGCAGGTTAGGTTCTGGGTCGAAACGGGGAGAGTTTGCCCCCATGCCACCCTAAAAAAATCTTTGCATGATTTCTCAAGACCTTGGTGAAGCTTTTGGAGCAATACATGGTGCTACTCTAAGGCTATGATAAAAATCAAGTATAATTCCCGTTTTGATGGCCAACTTTCCAAATATTCAAGGCTACAAGCAGATGTTTTCTCTATTACAACCTTACATATTACTGCCTCTCACCAACCACACACAAATACATTAAAATTGTAAAGGATCTGTGTGATTCCAATGTATCCAAAAATTCTAATACATTCAATTCAACGGTAATATATATTTAAAATATTTCAGGTATGTAGTTTACATTTGCTATTTCATGTACTCAGACTCGAAATAAATCTACAAACACAATTCACAAATATTACGGGATATACTAATCCACGAAAAGTTGGTATTGTACATGAATTGAAAACAAATTTTCCTAAACAATTTCAAGACACATTATCTTGCAATATTCTTCCGTCTGTCAAATAGATTGTTCTGCAAAGGACACTAACAAAGTCAACGGATTGAATTCAGTTCTATATTCCATACAGCCTCCTTTACCATCCTCATAAAATAAATGCTGAACTGTGAAAAACTAGCCTCGGGGACATTTATAAATATGTATAAATTCAATGGAATTTGGATTAATTAAAGTGGCAATTTTTCATGTCTACAGAGAAGATTTCAGGCATAATTCCCGGCATTCAAGGAATTCCCGATGAATATCCACGCTGAGAAAGTGTGTGTTTAACGAAACGCAGTTCTATTATGCTCATTAGAATAGAAGAGTATAGAATAGATGGAAATTTCCTCTAACGGCTGAGGGTTCGACGTGCTGACCCCACGTCACCCCATTACCGGTTGAAGATCTCCCCACCTCTACTTAGGTAGGCTTGTGGGAGGGAGATAGGCCAATGCCTTCGAGGGCTGTCGAGCCAAGGGTTCTTACTATTATTATTATAGAATAGATATTTATTCCCGTATGAGCCTTTGCGGCTGTACAAACAGTTTGATTTGATGACAGATGTAACTAGTAGTTGTATTTACGATAGGATAAGGACCACTTACAAGTGTAGAAAGGAAGAGCCTCTCCCAAGCAGATTTGTTTACACTTAAAACTAGCTCAACATGAGCATATGAGCTTTTTGCTCAAGTGTGGAACCCCCTCTAATCCAAGATTTTTGTAAAAATGCCCTCGGGAATTTCTCAGAAAGGAAGAGCCTCTCCCAAGCAGATTTGTTTACACTTAAAACTAGCTCAACATGAGCATATGAGCTTCTTGCTCAAGTGTGGAACCCCCTCTAATCCAAGATTTTTGTAAAAATGCCCTCTCGGAAAGGAAGAGCCCCTCAGATTGTTTTGCTCATACTTACAAAAGGCACTTCTGTGAGATTGTTGTCTATAAACTTGTCAAAAATTGATATTTTTTTGGCTACACCTGAAATTATGCTAAACCCATACCTACCCATACATATTTATTTCAGGTTTAAGTTCAATTGGATACCAGGCTCAATTTGTATATCTAGTATTAAGATAATATAATTCTTCTAGAATTGCTCCGTGACTCTCTCATTTCTTACATCATAAACATATGATTTTTCTCCTATGAGAATAACACTACATATGGTGTCATCAGGTAATGCCTCATGGAATTCACAGATAATTTTAATATTTGTTCTGTCATTCACCACAACTTGTTTCCTTTTTGAAGTGTTAATTACAAACATGGGTCTCTGTGCCTTGAATTCATCTGGAGTGTAATACATATCAGTATTGCCTGTAGTGACACGTTTGAAGGAAGAAAAAGCCTCATATAATTTGAGGAAATCATTCTTGGACATGTCTAAATTATAATTTTCTCTAGGAAAGACCTCATTTCTGCCATTTTTAAGATATATGTTCTTGATGTTGCAGTTATCAAATTTGCTTGAATTTTTTTCCTGATTGTTGTGTCTCCCAGTCTGAAACAATACCACCACAAAATCAGGCATGTCGTATTGTATACTGGAAAATGAATTTGTAGCATCAAACTCATAATATGTACCAGATGCGGGCTTCTGTACACATTGATATGTATAAAATTGTAGAGGAATTTGTGGATTTTTTATTATATCAGCTTTGTATTTAAGAGCATAACTGGCCTCATATTCAACAACAGGGATTCTTAGCTCCATGGTCTGAATAATGCATTTGCCTGCATCTGGTAAGGTATTAGGCAGAGCTTCTCCTGTGGGGTTTATTGCACTGTACCTCATCAAAGCATTATTATCAATGGCAGCTCTTCTAAATGTAATTCTTAAACCGCCCTTCCACATAATATCTTTGTAATCTGAGAAGAATCCTGGCAATAGGCGCATCGGGAACAGCACAGTGTGGTTCTTAGATAATATCTTATCACCAGCCTCGAATCCTCCTATTTTGTAGTATGAAGCCTCGGTTTTGGATAATTTTAATGTGGCCAAAGCTGTGGAGGTAATGCCGGGATAATCCACTCTGTTTATAACAACGCCATGCTTTCTGATCTCAATTTCAGAGAATAGATGCGGTACAAAATTATCTACCAATCTTATATTTGAATTTGCCGGATAATCTGTACCATCGAGCTTTACAACATCAAATTTGATGTATAAATCTGCTCTGTGAGGGTGTATAAATCCATCCCCTACATCAAGATCAACCTCAATCTCTGTGTTGGGTTGATTTAAATTTGCAAATGTCCTCCTGTTTGGGGGGAATGATTGTAGCTCATAACTCTCAATATTTTCCATTTTCTTCTTGTATGTATTTTTATTTAAATATTAATCTCTATGATTGCAGTTGTTGTGGCTCCAGCAAAATCAACTAATTCTTCTTTTTCATTAGTGACCATCAATTCAATATAATCTATTCTATTATGGCACACAGGAAAATATAATGTTGGGGATGGATTGTAGATGATGGGCTCCATAAATTCAGAGTTAGGTTTGAATGTTGCAATGATCCCAGTTTGTTTGTGAGTGCCTATGCCATTTGATTTGGTGATCATACCCTCAGCCACATTGCAGTGAATATTCAGAGTTTCTATAGCCAAGAATTTAGGTATATTCATAGCAGTGTGTTTGATGCCTGGTTCAAGTTTTGTGTTGTTCTCAAAGCCTAACAGCTCTCCTATAGTAGCCAGATCCACTGTTTCTGTAGCAGATACAATTTCTACTCTGTGAGTGACAGAATTTTGACTTAACACTATACCTCTGGGTAATTGAGCATTTAGAGTGGATAGATTATATTGCCCTGGAGTGATGACAATTTTTTCATCCCCTACTGCAATTGTGTTGTTGTGGTGTGTAATATTAGGGATGAGGTACATGCCATAAAATGCCCTGAGAGCTATTGTTTTGGGATACACTATGTCATCATGCAATTTGAGTTTCAATATTGAATTTTGGCTGGTGAGATGAAATACCCCCATGATGTTTCAGATACCACAAGGCTTTTTGAAAATCTTCAATTGATGGTTTATTTATTTGAGACATATATCTAAGAACAGATAAACACAAATGTCCGCAATTAACATCTTTGAAATTTTGAACACGGGCATTATTGTAATAAAGATTAGATGATTTTAGATATTTTATTAAATTTTCAGGTGGAACACCTCCAAATGAATCAAACACAAATGCTTCATCTTTTAAATATTTAAGATAACAAATCCAGTGAGTGCCCTGATTTTTGTACTCATCCAAAGTAACAATGCCACACTCTTTGTTGAGTGGTTGTTCTGGTAAAGAATCAGACATGTACACACCTCTAAAATGTTTGATGCCCAGTGGCTTGATTAAAGCTTCAATATCTTGGTTTGTAAGCGGCTCTTGTTTTTTTTAAACTTATTCATGGCTCTCTTAACACCTTTGCCTTGTTTCTCCATGGCCAGGTTATGGCGCTTCTGCTCATCTAATTCTGCCCTATTTTTCTTGGCATCTATTACTGTTTTTGCTATGGCAGCTGATCCCCCAGCCAAGCTCCCCACAGCCCCGAGAGCAGCTAAGATGGCAGGGATGGTAAATATAAATCCCCCCACATGTGATTTTTTTCTAGATTGTTGTAATTTTTTTAATTGGGGGGTACTAAGTAACAATTTCATACCATACCCTTTTGCAATACAAGAATTTTTTTTCTTGCGCTGCTTTTTGGTCAAAAGACTGTCAATAGTTTTAAGAGATTTGAGACCTGCATAAGGTATTTGATACATAACACCCTTGGCCTTCATTGTAGGTTTATTATATATATATTCACAACCCCCACCCCAGTTTTTGTTTGGTGTTCATAGCTATGGTGGTTCCCAATGCTGCTATTTTTTCACTTAAAGAAGCATCTTTGCTTACAAATCTGCCAAATGCAGCCTCTTCTAATTTCTTATCTGCAACATGTCTCTTGTCAAGATCAGAATGTGTGTTGTATGCAATATTATGGTCTCTACAAGCAGCATCTAAAGGATTAACACCAGGATCCCCTCTGTTTAATCTATGGTCCAATTTTGTGCCTGGACCACAATATTGATAACCTGGAATATGTAGTTCAAATGGCAGCTTGTTTATAATGTCATTAACAAGGCCCCGACCCTCAGAAATATTCCAAAATTTGGGGGGTAGAGTATTAATAATTTTTATGAGATACCCAATCCCCTTAGTGTCATTCACTATAAAATTAGACAATTTGGTGCTTATCATGTCCATAATTCCAACCTTTTCATTGTAAAAATTGTGGTTCCCAGCATTTTCCTCCCCAGCTATCACCAATAACCTATCTACAAGTTTCCTGACATCATCAACCCAGACAAATTCTTTGGGCAGGGTGTTGTATTGTTTGATTCCACTGCCAGTCTTGATTTGTGACCATATGGGCTTGATTAAATTGTTGTATTTTGCCCCACTGCTCGACTTGACTCTTTTTTGTGTGGGATCATTGTTCTGGTATAGAGCATCTGATTTTATTAATATTTCTTTGTAATCCTCATAATCTTGATCTGTATAGCTGCCAGGCCTTTTCCTAGTCATCAGTTCCCATAATCCAGGTGTTCCGGCATATTTAACAAAAGCACCTTTTTCTCCAAGTCGAGATTCTGAATATACAATTATATCATCTCCCATAAATGTTACTCTGAAATTGCCAATTCTATGTATGATGCTGCCATCAAGCTCTGTGTCAGCATATAAGCCAAAAACCTCATCTTTATTGTCTTTAGGTGTTGTTAAATATTTTTGAGCAAGAAGACCCAATTCAATAGGATCCTGACTAGCCTCAATTCTTCTAGGAGCAATAGGACTAGGTGTATGAATACTGGAAAGTGGGGTGAATGGATAATCTAATATGTTCCTAGCAGCTACAGGTACAAGCTCTGTGATCAAATTTTGATTTTGCTCTGTAACAGTTTTGATATTCTTACCTAAATTATTAATAGCATCAATTACAGGCTGTTCTGTTTGTTTGTGTTTTTCATAGATTCCTCGGTTCTCTGATTTCCATCCCTTAAATCTTTTTACAAGATAATCTCTTAACTTAAGATCATCAATGATTGGCCTTTTCATGGTTATTTATTTATGTTTCAATGTTTAAAAAATTGTTGATTTTATTTCTGTATTTGCCACTATTGGGTGTTCTTGTCATATCAATTGTGACAAACCCATAACTGTCCTGGTTCCAGCACTTGCTGCAAAACTTGGAAAAATCATTGTAGCTCAAGTCCCCACCTACATATTCATCATGTATGTGTTTGAGGTTGGTATGGTCTTGATGAAACACACATATAAAATTGCTGTTGTCTCGGATCAGTTGCTTGGGTATTTTTGAAAAAGTCTGTGCCAGGTAGAAGCAATCAATGTTTTTGTGCCGGCCCTGTGTAAAGAAATTTCTAACCTTGTTTTGATTATCCAATATAATGTCATCAAACACAACAACAGAATTATCGAGACATTCATGAAGTGGCTTAACATCTGGTTCAAAAGTGGCAATATCCAATCCATCATATAACTTCATCAGCTGCTGATATTTTAATTGTTCCAAGCTCTTAGAGAACACATACAAGTGCCTGTTTTTCCAGTCTAACCAGTTGGGTGCCAATAAAAAATTATCAACCATTAGTGTAGTTTTACCACAAGCAGATGGCCCAACAATAAGACACCTAATATTATCAGGTAGCAATTTGCCATTTCTCTTATTCTGTTGTTCAGGTTCTGGGAGCCTTTTTATAACATCCCAGGTGCTCATATTATTATTTTGTTTGCATCGATCCAGCTGTTTTCCGGATGACCCAGCCATTTGACAAATAACTTGTTGCCTTTTCTGCGGATGATTTTTTCTATGAGATATGTGTCAGGCTGTTTAGTTTTGCTGAGCTCTTGTTCATAGAACCTGCCTTTGAGAATTTCTCCTCGGTGATCCTTTATTATATATGTGTTAAGGGTCCCGGGTTTAACTTGAACCACTGTAAATAATTCAGTGCTCCAGTTTCTTGTAAAGCCTCTCTTGAATAAGTGCTTATATTTACTGATTCTTACTTGATCACCAATCTTGTATTTGGCCTTTCTTGTTGTTGGCTGATATTTAGGATAATAAACAGTGCTGATCAATTTTTGCTCATCAGATGAAGTTACTTCGGAGGGTTTCATGTTGATTGTGGAATGGATAGAATTGTTATATTTATGTAGAAGTTCTGGGAGAATATTAATCCATTTATAATTACCTTGAAGTGTAAATTGTTTATACATAAGATTTTTTAAAGTTCTGTTGAATCTCTCTACAATTGAGGCTTTGAGATCACTGTAACTTGAATAATGTTGTATTGACTGGCTTTTAATAAATTGTTGAAACACTGAATTATAAAAT